>NC_058085.1:366697659-367297659 GCF_014858855.1 Bufo gargarizans | reverse complement strand
CCATAATGTGCCAGTAAGAAATGCCCCCATAGTGCCCCCCCAAATGGGCAAGAAATAAATGCCCCCAGAAAGCCACCCCCAAAAAATGGGACTGTAAGAAATGCCAGCCCCCCATAGTGCCAGCTTCCTCCCATAGTGCCAGCCCCCCCATAGTGCCACCTCTCCCCATAGTCCCAGCTCCCCCCATAGTGCCAGCTCCCCCCCATAGTGCCAGCTCCCCCCATAGTGCCAGCCCCCCATAGTGCCAGCTCCCCCATAGTGCCAGCCCCCCATAGTGCCAGCTCCCCCCATAGTGCCAGATCCCCCCCATAGTGCCAGCTCCCCCCATAGTGCCAGCCCCCATAGTGTTAGCTCCCCCCATAGTGCAAGCCCCTGCCATAGTGCCACCCCCCCATAGTGCCAGCTCCCCCATAGTGCAATCCCCCCATAGTGCCAGCTCCCCCATAGTGCCAGCTCCCCCCCACAGTGCCAGCTCCCCATAGTGCCAGCCCCCCATAGTGCCAGCCCCCCCATAGTGCCAGCCCCCCATAGTCCCAGCTCCCCCCATAGTCCCAGCTCCCCCCATAGTCCCCCCCATAATGTGCCAGTAAGAAATGCCCCCATAGTGCCCCCCCAAAATGGGCAAGAAATAAATGCCCCCAGAATGCCACCCCCAAAAAATGGGACTGTAAGAAATGCCAGCCCCCCCCATAGTGCCAGCTCCCCCATAGTGCCAGCTCCCCCCATAGTGCCAGCTCCCTCTATAGTGCCAGCTCCCCCCATAGTGCCAGCTCCCCCCCATAGTGCCAGTAAGAAATGCCCCCATAGTGCCCCCCCAAAATGGGCAAGAAATAAATGTCCCCAGAATGCCACCCCCAAAAAATGGGACTGTAAGAAATGCCAGCCCCCCCATAGTGCCAGCTCCCCCCATAGTGCCAGCTCCCCCCATAGTGCCAGCCCCCCATAGTGCCAGCTCCCCCCATAGTGCCAGCCCTCCCAGCAAAGAAAAAAAAAAAAAAACACTTATACTTACCTCCATCATCAGTCATGCGATGCAGGCCTCTTCCGGCCTGTGTCCCATGCTGTGTGCTGCCCGGCTCAGGCGGCGCAATAATAATGACGTCATCGTGCCGCCTGAGCCGGCCTCCGATAGGCTGAAGGCATTAGTGCCTGCGGCCTATCAGAAGAACAGGGTAGGGACACGCCTCTCCCTCCCCTGCCCCACAGCACAGCCATCTGTATCGCTGTCCTGAGGACGGCGATACAGATGAATATGGAGATGAGTGCTTCCACAATGGAAGCGCTCATCTCCTACTGCCCGCCGCTACCACCGCTGCAATTACATCCAGGGCCGCGCCGCCTGTGGTGATCGGCGGTGCAGCCCTGAGGAATCAAAAAATAATAATAAAAAAAAAATATTATATGTTAAAGACGGCCCAGCGGCCGTTTTTTTAGATTGGCCTGGGGGGCAATTGCCTCCCTGCCCCCGTCCCAGCCCCCCCCTGCTGCGGCTGTATGTCTAAGGGACAGCAGCAGTGAACAGCACGCGCCGTCTCCTCAAACAGCTGATCGGCGGGGGTGTCGGACATCAGCCTGTGTTTTTAGCACATTATTACAAGATGTGGGCCCCCTCTTTTGATTTTGCCCAGGGCCACATTTTGTCTAAAACCAGCCCTGCAAAGGGTAGTACACAACATTATCTGTGAGGCCCAAAAATGTGTGGGCTAAGGAAGGGTTCTAAACGAAAGACCCACAACCAGAATGTGGGTAGTGGCAGCACCAGCTATCCAGCCACAAGTAGCAGTAGTAGTAGGCCGCAGTTGTCCCTGATGGCTTTGGTAAGGCGCAACATTATCGTTGAGGAGAAAGAGAAAGAGATTGTGGATTGGATGGCACACTCTTCCTCTCAGTCACAGCAGGATGAGGCCGAGGTGACTTCGGAGTCTGACACCGTGTTGCGGAGCCAGGGGTCACAGCGTTCCTCCTTCTCCTCTTCTTTGCACACCCAGAGAAGGCTTTCAGTGAAGTTCTGTCAGTCTTCACTGCCCCTTCCTAGTGGGGCACCTTCCTTTTTCCTAAGAATTGGCACCCCACCCTACGGCAGATAGTCAAAAGAGTCTCCTTGTTGATGACTTTTGTGATATCTGTCACTGTTTTTGCTGCCCTGAGGAGGAGGCTGGGGAAGAGGCTGGGGACCCCTTGCATAGCTGTGTTGATGTATTAGTGGCACCTGTAGCCATAGTAGTGGGGGCAGCGACAGTGGCAGTCGAGGGAAACGCAGAGCAGGGGTGGGGGGGCCCAGGAGCCTACCATGATATCTAACTTTCTGATAAAAGCGTCAGGGAGGGTGAGGACGTCAATGACAATTGCGTGACCTGGAAACCGGATCGGGGTGCTAAGGAGGAGGCAACATCAGTAGAGGAGGGCGGTGGCGCCAGCAATAAAGAGCAGCGGCCACGTACCTCCCAAAGAACAGCCAGGGCCACGTCTGATTTAGGATCTGTTGATGCCGCTGGGACAATGTGGGTGGGTTAGGCCCAAAACGTGCCAAAGCTAAGCCAAGCTCAGCTGTCTGTAGCTGTGTATGAGCAACTCCTGTATGGTGTTTTTTCTTCACATGGTGGGCACAGAACACCACAGTCAAGTGCAAGATCTGCAGGATTAAAATAAGCAGTGGCTCTTCAAACACAATCATGGGACATAGAAGTTTATTGCAGCACATCTGGCAGCATCACCGGAACCTTTGGGAAAATACAACTGGCCAGCAAATCCAATCAGAACAAGTCTGTCCTCCTTCTCCTGGTCCTCCTTGTGGAAGCCAATCCGCATCCGCAAGCAATACGGTATATATGTCATTGACATTATCATTATCACCACCTTTTTGTCCTGCTAAGACTGCTCCTTGTCCTCAGCTCCATCGAAGGAGGAGAAGGCGCTGCCACTGGAGGAGAAAGAGGAGTCGGAATTGGAGGACCACAAGGATGATGATGATGATGGTGACACCGGCCACAACAACTAATCGTCGCAGTGGGGTGCGGAGCCTGAATGGTGACCTGTAGACTCGCTTGCTTACATACCTACAGGCGTATCGTTGACATCAAGCAGTCTGATTACAGGATAGCCATGCTTTTAGACCCTTGCTATCAAAATGGAGGAATGTTTTCCTGCCGCAGAAAGGGAGTACAAATTATGTTATAACCAGGAAACACTGTGTACGCAGCTTTTGGCATCAGAAGCCTGCCGCTAGCGTGTATGAAAGGGAGGCCTATTCCCGCCCACTGCAGAGTCATCTGCCGCCACGAGAAGCCACAGCAGCAGCAGCAACTTCAGTCTCCTTAACATGATGGAGCAGTTTTTAGACGATCCGCCCCAAGCTGAGGCAAATCAGCAATCCGACAGCTCCCGCCTCAACGCCCAGGTTCATGCCTACCAAAACTCTGGCCAGTCTCTGGTGCATATGCTGTTCCCTGATCCCATGGATTTCTGGGCACTGGAACAGTGGTCCCAACTGGCACGGCACGCTCTCTTTCTTGCCCAGCCTCCAGTCGAGTCTCGCATAAGGTTTTCAGCGCCGTATGGGGCATAGTGACACCCAAAGGGATCAAGTTGTCCTACATCAGTGTCCAAAAAATCACCTTTGTCAAAATGAAACCAAGTCTGGATTGGGGAGGATTTTCACACTCCTCTGGCTGAGGCCAATAAATAGATCTGGCCTTGCTGGTGGTGCCCCATATTGCCACTGTTGCTGCCTGCCTCCATCATGCCACCGCTGTGGACTGCCAATCATCATCTTCCATGAGGCTGCTCCTGCCTCCAACATGCCACCGCTGTGGACTGCCAATCATCATCTTCCGTGAGGCTGCTCCTGCCTCCATCATGCCACCGCTGTGGACTGCCAATCATCATCTTCCGTGAGGCTGCTCCTGCCTCCATCATACTGCTGCCTGCAAACATGTACTAATGTCATAATAATGCATCAATTTCCAATCTGTGGAAATTCTCCAACTAGTCAGAAGGCCTGAACATAAAGATGATATATTAAATTCTCAAACAATAGTTACTTTCACATGGCCCTGGAGTCACAATGTACCAAGGTCACAATGTGTGAGAGAGACAAAAGCTGAGTAAACACACCTTGTTAAAAAGGATGAAGTCCAGACAGGGGCTACAAAAAAGACATAACACTGTAACATTCATGTGACTAAATTGAAGTACCGTAATAACCTTAAAGTTTAAATTTGAGAGCAATTACAATCAACATTTATTTTAGTATCACTAGTTAGCAATAAAACTAATCCTGCTGGTTCACAAATGCAGTTGTCAAATTTTAAGCCCATCTAGCTTTTGTTTGTGCAATACTTGACTCCACAGACAAGAATATAACTATTTTAATATTGCCCCCTATTCACAATAGTACTACAGTTATATACCTTCCCATATGTACAAGAATATTACTACTATAATATAATGTAGAATAATATATTGGTAAAAGCTATAATACTGCCTCCTATGTACAATAATATCACTACAAAAATACTGCATCATATGTTCAAAAATATTACTGCTATAATACTGCTTCTATGTACTGTACAAGGATACAACTACTATAATACTTCTCCTATGTGCAAGAATATAACTACTATAATACTGCTCCTATGTGCAAGAATATAACTACTATAACACTGCCTCCTATGTACAAGAATATAACTACTATAATACTGCTCCTATGTACAGGAATATAACTACTATAATACTGCTCCTATGTACAGGAATATAACTACTATAATACTGCTCCTATGTACAAGAATATAACTACTATAATACTGCCCCTATGTACAGGAATATAACTACTATAATACTTCCTCCTAGGTACAAGAATATAACTGCTATAATACTGCCTCCTGTGTACAAGAATATAACTACTATAATACTGCTCCTATGTACTAGAATATAACTACTTTAATACTACCTCCTATGTACAAGAATATAACTACTATAATACTGCTCCTATTTACAAGAATATAACTACTATAATACTGCTCCTATGTACAAGAATATAACTACTATAATACTGCTCCTATGTACACGAATATAACTACTATAATACTGCCTCCTATGTACAAGAATATAACTACTATAATACTGCTCCTATGTACAAGAATATAACTACTATAATACTGCTCCTATGTACACGAATATAACTACTATAATACTGCCTCCAATATACAAGAATATAACTACTATAATATAGCCCCTATGTGCAAGAATATAACTACTATAATACTGCTCCTATGTACAAGAATATAACTACTATAATACTGCCTCCTATGTACAAGAATATAACTACTATAATGCTGCCCCATGCACAAGAATATAACTACTATAATATAGCCCCTATGTGCAAGAATATAACTACTATAATACTGCTCCTATGTACAAGAATATAACTACTATAATGCTGCCCCATGCACAAGAATATAACTACTATAATACTGCCTCCTATGTGCAAGAATATAACTACTATAATACTGCTCCTATGTACAAGAATATAACTACTATAATGCTGCCCTATGCACAAGAATATAACTACTATAATACTGCCTCCTATGTACAGGAATATAACTACTATAATACAGCCCCTATGTACAAGAATATAACTACTATAGAGCCTGGCCACTGACTGTGATGGATGTGTAAGACTGCTGCTCCTCCATAAAGCACCTCTAAATCACCTTTTTTTTAGCAACAGAACAACTGCAAAAATGGGAAAATACAGCAAAGAACGTCAAGGAGACCCACATGGTACCTCTAAGCTGACGGGAAACCAGACTGAACTCCAGAAATACTGGAAGCCACGGTCAGATCAAGCGGCTGGGTCGGATCCCATGATGGCGTCAAGAGCGGGAAATGCTGGGGATACAGCCTCCGACATTGAAAGCTTGCCGGGGAGTGACTACAGTGAGTCTGCAGCGCCCCTATCACCAAGGCCTTCCTAAAAAAGACCATATTCCAGGCTATGAGACCGATCATGGAGGAATTGGCAGATATCAAATCTGACCTGAGACAGATAAAAAACAGGGTCGATGGTCTGGAGACTAAATAAGCCGAAATGGCGTCACTAACCGAGACCATACTTTCGCGCTCTGCTCAACACACGGAGCACATCAACAGATCTCTCCTCCTCATAGAGGATCAAGAAAATCGGAGTAGGAGAAAGAACATCCGAATCAAAGGACTTACAGAATTATATGCGCCTGAGTCCTTGAGAAAGGTCGCCTCGGAAATCTTCCAGTCTCTGCTGGGACCAGAGCGGGCGGCGTCGGTGGTCATAGAGCAAATTATACCGGGCGCTGCGCCCTAAGCCCAAGCAAGGGGAGCCGCCGCGAGACATCATCTGCGTCCTCCTATCCTATGTGGACACAGCGCTGCTCCTACGAGAAGCGAGAGAGAACTGCCCGGTCACCTATGCAGGCGAGGAGATCCACTTTTATCAAGATGTCGCCCCCTCGACACTAGCTAAGAGGCGCATCCTGAAGCCATTATTAGAAGCCCTGCGGGAGAGGAACCTACAGTATAACTGGCTGTTCCCATTCGGCTTGTCCGTTTGGATTAATGGAAGGAGACTTACTGTTCACGCTCCGGGTGACCTCGACACAGTGTGGTCCGCACTGAATATGGAACCGTTGCCTATCCCGTCCTGGCTGCCTTTGCCTCAAGAGGGAGACCAACCAGCGGCACCGCAAAGAAACCTGGGGCTACCTCAGCGTTCAGGCGTAAGCAACTTGCCCATAATGGCAATCTACCCCCCCCCCTCAACCCTGCGCCCCATCTCCTCCTTCTATGCCTTGTTAATCTATGCCGTTGCAATGCAAATAACGGGTCTTGGGCCCCATAGCTTCCTTTATTGCTCTAGCCCTGCTCCCCCCCTTCTCCCCCTAAATAGCCATTGTTGAAGCCGAGAATAATGCCACAATCCTCCGAACATGTTTTCGATTGCCGGTTCGGGACTCCGCACGGGGCTCCCTGGAGAAGGGGCTACCATACCACCAAAGCTCTTACCCTCAGTTGGCCACATTGGTACCTCGAGCGGAGATGTTATACAGGCTGTCCCTCTTGGCTCTGTTGTCTCTACCTGCACGCTGAAGCGGATATACCTCAGACTTTCTTCTTGGAACTTGCCGGAGTAGACTCTGTCCGCAATGGGTGATAGGCCTCCTGGGTCTTAAATGTTCTTCCCTTAACCCGGTTTATAGATTTTGCTGCTGATAATGTCTAGTCCGGGGCAAGTGCTTATGCAGCCTCTCCAGCCAGTTCCCCAACTTGTCCGTTTACCTCCCCCACTGCCTCTAATGCCCTCTCCCTGCCCCTCTTAGCTGCTCCGATGTTGAGAGATTTCTCCCCAGACCAACCTCTGCTTTAGTTATAACCTATGCACACGGAGTTGATTCTGGGAGTCATACTGTTATTTGAGCTCTGCTGGAGAGGGCTTGAACAAACCCTGCAAGAGGGCCCAGACATTGTCTCTTCTGCAGAAAGAAAAGGCATCTATTGTATGTATTCCTGCAAGAAACACACTAATCTCCCCACTACTAAATTCTCACATTGGTTCCATTGCCCCTTTTCCACTGCTAGTAGAGGTGTGAGCGTGGCATTCCATAAACAGCTATCCTTTAAAAACTTAGTGACAGTGGTGGATCCAGATGGCCGCTACATTTTCGTGAAAGGCCTGCTAGCAGATAATTTATTGACACTGGCGAATCTATATGCCCCAAACAGAGGACAAGTCCCATGGCTTACTCAGACTTTGTCCCAGCTGTCCTCTTTTCAAGAGGGATTTACAGTCCTTGGCGGAGATTTCAATGCCACCTTGGAGCCAGACCTAGACTCCTCCACTGGTAGATCAGCCATTTCACATAAGCTTATGAAAAAACTTAAACAACACCTAAAAAGAACAGGAGTAGTCGATGTCTGGCGCACACTAAATCCTGTAGAGAAGGATTACACCTTCTATTCCTCTGCACAAGCCTCCTATCAAAGACTTGACTACCTGTTTTTATCCTCGGCGCACATACAAAGAGTCTTGAAGGCTTCCATAGGCAGTATCACTATCTCTGACCATGCCCCGATCTTTCTGCATCTACACATCTCAGACCCCCCCCCCTCTAAAGAGCGAACCTGGAGGTTAAATGAAACCCTCCATCGCTAAAGCCATCTCCGAATACTTCACCATTAATACTACGGGACCAACGACTCCCACCCCGCCCATTATTTGGGAAGCGCACAAAGCCAAAATTAGAGGCAACCTGATATCTCTAGGAGCTTTTGTTAAAAAGCAGCGTTCACTAGCGCTATCTACCCTGCTTGAACGCATCTCTAAGCTAGAACTCTCCCACAAAAGAAGCCAAGCTCAAGATGTCCTAGAACAACTCTCAGAATCTCGCTCGAATCTAAAAAATCTGCTAAACATGACATCCGCTAAACTCCTTATGCGCTCCAAATTCCGTACTTACGCGCACGGCAATAAGGGGAAAAGATTAATGACAGCTTTAGCCAAAAAACAACTGGACACCTCCCGTGTTTCCTGCATTAAAACCTCAAATGGTAAACAACTTAAAACCACACCAGAAATAGCCAAGGCGTTTCGTGACTTTTATGCCAAGCTTTACAACCTCCATACCCCAGGACAGACGACTATTAAGGTTGCGACAATGAAATTTCTAGAAACACTGTCACTACCAGTAATCCCTAGCGACAAAGCGTCAGCCTTGACGGCACCAGTCACAGACACTGAAGTACGGGAGGTGCTCGCCTCGATCCCCGTGGGCAAAAGCCCGGGACCCGATGGATATCCCATTGTCTATTATAAGACATTCAAAGAGATTTTAACACCGCACTTTAGAGATATGTGTAATCACCTTCTAACAGGGGGAACTCTCCCTCCCCAAACATTGGAAGCTCACATAACCATAATTGCAAAGCCGAACAAGGACCCCACGTCATGCGGGAATTACAGGCCAATCTCCCTTTTAAACACAGACATCAAATGGTGGGCAAAGATACTGGCTACCCGACTCCAATCAGTTCTTCCAGAGATCATCAACGGGGAGCAAGTAGGATTCGTGCATGGCAGACAGGGTAATGAGAACACTAAGCTCTTTTAAGCACGGATGCGGAGAAAGCCTTTGACAGAGTTAGCTGGCATTACATGTCCGCCGCCATGTCGAAGTTTGGCTTCTCTCCCTAGTTAATCAGTGCAGTACTGTCTCTTTACTCGGCCCCTTCTGCCAGGGTCCGGGTCAATGGTTCTCTGTCCCCCTCCTTTTTAATCACCAACGGGACCAGACAGGGGTGCCCCTTATCCCCGGCGTTGTTCATTATCGTAATGGAGACCCTATTATGCAAAATCCGAGAAAACCCCAAGATATCTGGACTTAACATTAGTAACCACTCCCATGTCGCGGCGGCTTTTGCGGATGACCTACTTATTCTAACCTCTAACCCCATGACCTCCTTCCCTGAACTCATCAGAATCTTTGAAGAATTTGGGTTCATATCTAATTTCAAAATAAACTACAGTAAATCACAAGCGCTAAACATAACCTGCCCACGGAGCACGGTCCTAGAGTTCCAACGCACCACCCCATTTACATGGGCCCCGCGTTCTATCCAGTATCTTGGCATTCACGTCTCGGCCAATCCAACTGACTTATTCGGCTTAAACTACGCCCTGCTCCTGAAAGACATACGACAGCACCTACAGACAGTAAAGCTCCCATTTATTTCTTGGATGGGTAGGAAGAACTACTTAAACACCTACATTGTCCCCAAATTCATTTACCTTTTACAAACACTACCTATCTGGCTGCCCAACTCCTATTTCAATGACATCAAATGACATCAAATCGAATCTTCTCTTATTTCATTTGGAAGAGTAAGAAAGCTAGAGTAGCCTACTCGACCTTTCGGGCTACCGGATATCCGCCTTTACTACAAGGCCACCCAAGTGATTAGGTGTTTAGATTTAATGGCGGGCAGACCAGCGTCGATGTGCGCCCATCTGGAGGCCACCACCCTTGCTTGCAGAGAAAGACTCGCCTTATGGGGGGTCCGCCCCTGCCTGCATAACTCCACAAATATTTCATATATGTGGAGAGCTGTACTAGCGGAATGGTCTAAGCTGTTTGCCACTAACGAGCTGAGATTCCCACACGCTCACCTCCCATTATCTTTGCTACAGGCATACATCCACAGAGATGTACTTGACGCCTCAGGCATCTGGGCTCTTCTTCATAATCATCCAATAGAAACTATTAGATGCCAAAATGGAGAGCTGGATTGGTCGTCCATACTAGACATGCCACTGGTGAAGGGAACCTCTTTTCTACAAATATTAAGTTTCCGTAAGGACATTAAGAAACTTAAGATACCTCCCCCCCACTGACTTGGCTTGAAGAGCAAGTGGGGACACCGTTTCCTGCTTCAAAAGCTTTATCCAAAATGTACAAGCTCCCCCTGTCAGACGCCCCCCCCCCCCCCCCGGCTGTGTCCCATACCTCTGCGTGGGAGACGGAACTTTCCACTAAATTCTCAACCCCTGAGAGAGCATCTGTATTGGCCAACTTTCATGGCTTTTCACGCTGTGTAATAGTACAGGAAAACTCATTCAAACTTACAACCAGGTGGTATAAAACACCTGTATTTCTCCATAAACTAAACCCAACCATTTCGGATATATGTTGGAGATGCGGCACTGAACCGGGATCACTATCCCACATTTGGTGGAACTGCCACAAAATACGTTCCTTTTGGCTTCAAGTTGAAGCTACTATTAACCAGGTGTGCTCCCCACGATGCCCAATGATACTAGACCCTAAACTGGTACTACTCTGGTGCCCAAACCAATCCTTCACCCAGTCAAAAGCTAATCTACCTACGGCCCTACTTACTGCTGCCAAGCTACTTATCCCGCTGAAATGGAAATCTGATAGGCCTCCATCACAAATGGAATGGTTAGATAAAGCAGATCAGCTATATCGCTTAGAAGATTTAGCAGCATGGGAAGCGGGAAATCGCCAGAAATTTTGGAGGATATGGCATCCTTGGAGGCTTTTTCGTGGCTTTGCTTGATCCTCTAAACTTATCGTCATTACTACAGTAATCCTAACCCCCCCTCCTCCCTCCCTCCTTACATGTTACCCACCTACCGATCCATCAGTTGTCTTATTGTTACCCTTGTCTTCATGTAACTGTGATCCCCTGGGTCATCTACTTGCTATATTAGGCACTCACCCAATCTCAGGTTCCTATAAACATGATTACACCATAAATGTATTTCAATTGTAGTTTCCAGCTGCAGTGTATGTGAACCTACATATTGTATGAAAATATGACTATCCATGTACTACTTGTTACTGTTATGAGATTTCAGTACCTTTTGTAATACTTTGCTACTGCTTGAATAAAAAGAAAATTGGCAAATAATATAACTACTATAATACTGCCTCCTATGTACAGGAATATAACTGCTATAATACTGCTCCTATGTACAAGAATATAACTACTATAATACTGCTCCTATGTACAAGAATATAACTACTATAATACTGCCTCCTATGTACAAGAATATAACTGCTATAATACTGCTCCTATGTACAAGAATATAACTACTATAATACTGCTCCTATGTACAAGAATATAACTACTATAATACTGCCTCCTATGTACAAGAATATAACTGCTATAATACTGCTCCTATGTACAAGAATATAACTGCTATAATACTGCTCCTATGTACAAGAATATAACTACTATAATACTGCCTCTTATGTACAAGTATATAACTACTATAATACTGCTCCTATGTACAAGAATATAACTACTATAATACTGCTCCTATGTACAAGAATATAACTACTATAATACTGCCTCCTATGTACAAGAATATAACTACTATAATACTGCCTCCTATGTACAAGAATATAACTACTATAATACTGCCTCCTATGTACAAGAATATAACTACTATAATACTGCCTCCTATGTACAAGAATATAACTACTATAATACTGCTCCTATGTACAAGAATATAACTACTATAATACTGCCTCCTATGTACAAGGATATAACTACTATAATACTGCTCCTATGTACAAGAATATAACTACTATAATACTGGCTTCTATATGTAAGAACATATATACTGTAAAACTGTATCCAATAATAAATAGTAATACTTCCTCATACATAAGATTATAATTATTAAATATAATGTTTCATGAGACGTTTCTTTTAAAAAAAATCTATACAAAATCCTGACGTCTGGAAGAATTTGGGCTTCTTGCTCTCGGCCACCCTCGGCAGATCACAGTCTGCACACAGTTTGTTCAAGCAAGCAATAAAGTAATAAATAACTTATTAGATGAAAGAAAAACAATAGACCTGAGATGTGATGGGAGTTTTACCTGGTCACTTGCCTTGATTATGATACACCCCAGTACTTTATTTATGTGGACGATTTGGAGGGGAAGTGGGGGGGTTATACGACATAAATGCTGACTGAGAACTGGAAGGTTCATGTGAAGTCCGGACTGGAAGACAGAAGACTGATAGGAAGTAAAGTGACAGTCCTCCAGGGTGCTGACATCCAGAAGATGAAGATGGCTTGTTCTATGAAGTATGACAGCCTCATAGGATTTCTTCTAGGTCTCGCCTTGCTACCTTTTGTCCATGGATATATCAAGAGAGACATGTAAGTAGGTGACTGCGATGATGATGGGTGTCTCACCTAGCTTTTAAGATCAAGAAATCCCTCTTAAAGAACTTTTCCTGTCTTACTGTTAAAGGTCTCTCGGTCTCTCTCTCTCTCTCTCTCTCTATATATATATATGTGTGTGGCCAATGCTGTATATACAGTGGATATAAAAAGTCTACACACCCCTGTTAGAATGTCAGGTTTCTGTGATTTAAAGAAATGAGACAAAGATAATTAATTTCAGAACTTTTTCCACCTTTAATGTGACCTATAAACTGTACAACTCAATTGAAAAACAAACTGAAATCTTTTAGGTAGAGGGAAGAAAACATACAACAATAAAATAATATGGTTGCATAAGTGTGCACACCCTTAAACTAATACTTTGTTGAAGCACCTTTTTGTTTTATTACAGCACTCAGTCTTTTTGGGTATGAGTCTATCAGCATGGCACATTTTGACTTGGCAAGATTTGCCCACTCTTCTTTGCAAAAACACTCCAAATCTGTCAGATTGCGAGGGCATCTCCTGGGCACAGCCCTCTTCAGATCACCCCACAGATTTTCAATCGGATTCAGGTCTGGGCTCTGGCTGGGCCATTCCAAAACTTTAATCTTCTTCTGTTGAAGCCATTCCTTTGTTGATTTGGATGTATGCTTTGGGTCGTTGTCATGCTGAAAGATGAAGTTCCTCTTCATGTTCAGCTTTCTAGCAGAAGCCTGAAGGTTTTGGGCCAATATTGACTGGTATTTGGAACTGTTCATAATTCCCTCTAGCTTAACTAAGGCCCCAGTTCCAGCTGAAGAAGAACAGCCCCTTGGCATGATGCTGCCACCACCATGCTTCACTGTGGGGATGGGGTTCTTTTGGTGATGTGCAGTGTTGTTTTGGGGCCAAACATATCTTTTGGAATTATGGCCAAAAAGTTCAACCTTGGTTTCATCAGACCATAACACCTTTTCCCACATGCTTTTGGGAGACTAAAGATGTGTTTTTGCAAAATGTAGCCTGGCTTGGATGTTTTTCTTCATAAGAAAAGGCTTTCGTCTTGCCACTCTACCCCATAGCCCAGACATATGAAGAATACGGGAGATTGTTGTCACATGTACCACACAGCCAGTACTTGCCAGATATTCCTGCAGCTCCTTTAATGTTGCTGTAGGCCTCTTGGTCGCCTCCCAGACCAGTTTTCTTCTCGTCTTTTCATCAGTTTTGGAGGGACGTCCAGTTCTTGGTAATGTCACTGTTGTGCCATATCTTCTCCACTTGATGATGACGGTCTTCACTGTGTTCCATGGTAGATCTAATGCCTTGGAAATTCTTTTGTCCCCTTCTCCTGACTGATACCTTCTAACAATGAGATCCCTCTGATGCTTTGGAAGCTCTCTGTGGACCATGGCTTCTGCTGTGGGATGCGACTGAGAAAATTTCAGGAAAGACCAACTAGAGCAGCTGAACTTTATTTGGGGTTAATCAGAGGCACTTTACATGATGGCCGGTGTATGCTGACTCCTATGTAACAGGATTGTGAATGTGATTGCTTAATTCTGAACACAGCTACATCCCCAGTTATAAGAGGGTGTGCACACTTATGCAACCACATTATTTTATTTATTTATTTTGTTTTCTTCCCTCCACCTAAAAGATTTCAGTTTGTTTTTCAATTGAGTTGTACAGTTTATAGGTCACATTAAAGGTGGAAAAAGTTCTGAAATGATTTATCTTTGTCTCATTTTTTTACATCACAGAAACCTGACATTTTAACAGGGGTGTGTAGACTTTTTATATCCACTGTATCTCATAGAGGAGTATCTAGACAATAGTAACGAACCTCAGCTGCAAGAAGTTGTTGGTAAGTATACGTTTTCAGTCTGTGGATGTAAATAAGAATAATAGCTGTACAGATCGGATCCAGTACTTTTCACAGTTGAATCCAGTCTGGACAATCCTCCGTGAGCTAAAATCATCCTTTCTCCTGTCCATGAATTGCTACAATGTATCAGTCAGGAATCCAGACGGTATAGGTCACAGAAGATTGTTGCTTAGATTGGATTCAACTGTAGCAAACTCTCACTTGTGTGCACCACCAGGCTGCTATGCATTTTCTGTTTTTTTTAATTGCAGTCACTGACAGCAAGCAGAGTATTGGTTACGGTGCGGTACATTTATGACCCGATCATTAGACTTTTCCTACTTGAGTGTTAATATGTTCACCTTTCTGTTCTAGAAATTATATGCTGCTAATCCCAGCTAGGCTGCACTATCCTTCCATGGAGAAAGCCTGCCTGCTGCTGGATGGGAACCTTTACAAGTGGGGTTTTATTGTGACTGTGACCTTGGAGGTTCAAGGGCAAAACCTTAGTTTGTGTAAAAAAAGCCCCAGAAGTGGTTTTAACTGTTGTTACTTTATGGTGAGTGAAAGAGTCACTGTGTACATACATTACTTATCCTGTGTTACATCCTGTATTATACTCCAGAGCTGAACTCACTATTCTGCTGGTGGAGTCACTGTGTACATACATTACTTATCCTGTACTGATCCTGAGTTACATCCTGTATTATACTCCAGAGCTGCACTCACTATTCTGCTGGTGGAGTCACTGTGTACATACATTACTTATCCTGTACTGATCCTGAGTTACATCCTGTATTATACTCCAGAGCTGCACTCACTATTCTGCTGGTGGAGTCACTGTGTACATACATTACTTATCCTGTACTGATCCTGAGTTACATCCTGTATTATACTCCAGAGCTGCACTCACTATTCTGCTGGTGCAGTCACTGTGTACATACATTACTTATCCTGTACTGATCCTGAGTTACATCCTGTATTATACTCCAGAGCTGCACTCACTATTCTGCTGGTGGCAGTCACTGTGTACATACATTACTTATCCTGTACTGATCCTGAGTTACATCCTGTATTATACTCCAGAGCTGCACTCACTATTCTGCTGGTGGAGTCACTGTGTACATACATTACTTATCCTGTACTGATCCTGAGTTACATCCTGTATTATACTCCAGAGCTGCACTCACTATTCTGCTGGTGGAGTCACTGTGTACATACATTACTTATCCTGTACTGATCCTGAGTTACATCCTGTATTATACTCCAGAGCTGCACTCACTATTCTGCTGGTGCAGTCACTGTGTACATACATTACTTATCCTGTACTGATCCTGAGTTACATCCTGTATTACACTCCAGAGCTGCACTCACTATTCTGCTGGTGGAGTCACTGTGTACATACATTACATTACTTATCCTGTACTGATCCTGAGTTACATCCTGTATTATACTCCAGAGCTGCACTCACTATTCTGCAGGTGCAGTCACTGTGTACATACATTACTTATCCTGTACTGATCCTGAGTTACATCCTGTATTATACTCCAGAGCTGCACTCACTATTCTGCTGGTGGAGTCACTGTGTACATACATTACATTACTTATCCTGTACTGATCCTGAGTTACATCCTGTATTATACTCCAGAGCTGCACTCACTATTCTGCTGGTGCAGTCACTGTGTACATACATTACTTATCCTGTACTGATCCTGAGTCACATCCTGTAGTATACTCCAGAGCTGCACTCACTATTCTGCTGGTGCAGTCACTGTGTACATACATTACTTATCCTGTACTGATCCTGAGTTACATCCTGTATTATACTCCAGAGCTGCACTCACTATTCTGCTGGTGCAGTCACTGTGTACATACATTACTTATCCTGTACTGATCCTGAGTTACATCCTGTATTATACTCCAGAGCTGCACTCACTATTCTGCTGGTGGAGTCACTGTGTACATACATTGCATTACTTATCCTGTACTGATCCTGAGTTATCTCCTATATTATAATCCAGAGCTGCACTCACTATTCTGCTGGTACAGTCACTGTCTGTGTACATACATTACATCACTTAACCTGTACTGATCCTGATTTACATCCTGTATTATACTCCAGAGCTGCACTCACTATTCTGCTGGTGCAGTCACTGTTTACATACATTAAATTTCTTATCCTGAGTTACATCCTGTATTATACCCCAGAGCTGCACTCACTATTCTGCTGGTGCAGTCACTGTGTACATACATTACTTATCCTGTACTGATCCTGAGTTACATCCTGTATTATACTCCAGAGCTGCAATCACTATTCTGCTGGTGCAGTCACTGTGTACATACATTACATTACTTATCCTGTACTGATCCTGAGTTACATCCTGTATTATACTCCAGAGCGGCAATCACTATTCTGCTGGTGCAGTCACTGTGTACATACATTACGTTACTTATCCTGTACTGATCCTGAGTTACATCCTGTATTATACTCCAGAGCTGCGCTCACTATTCTGCTGGTAGCAGTCACTGTGTACATACATTACTTATCCTGTACTGATCGTAATTACATCCTGTATTATACTCCAGAGCTGCACTCACTATTCTGTTGCTTACACTTTCCAGAACACACATAGCACCCACTTACTTACTTTCTCAGTGTAGTTTATTTTATAGTTATTGTTGGCAATTTACATATTCAGAATGAAACTATACTGAACGTCCCAATATCTTTTATGATTCCTTGTATATATTTGAATATATTTCATGTAATATAATGCAGTCTCTTTAAAAGGTGTCTGCTACTTTGCTTACTCTCACATGACTAAAGGTACATTTAGTGCCCTCTTTAAGGTTGATCCTCATGTGGGACCATCCTTAGCTGCATAGGGCATTTAGAGTTGTGAACATGGTCATTCCCCTCCCCCATGTCATTAGTGCTCATTTCTATCTAGGTATGGGTTATTGGAAGGTCTTCTAACGTAGACACATTCAATAGGTCCTATAAAAGCTTAAGCTTAAAGCTTAAAGCTTTATAAAGGGTTTGACCTGGACTTGCTGAGTAGTCACCTATAGGTGGCCGCAGAGATGAAAGATGAAAACATTTCAGTGGACATTCCTTTTATGTAAGACTCAACGGAATAATATGAACCAAAAAGAGCGAAGTCCAAATTCCATATTGATGTTTGTGTCCTGTGTCCCTCACCCCCAGGTTCCTGCCCCAAGTGATGGCACCTCTGAAGTTGGTATAGTGAAAATCGAAGCTCACGGCAATGTCAATTTTGTGGACAGTAAAAAGGTGTTGATCTGGAGAATACCTCCTGGAGTTGTGATTCAGACGGATAAACCAAGTTACCGCCCAAGTGATACTGGTAATGTGGGGGTCACGGGCGGGGGATATGTTCCATGAAACACATGAAGCACATAACTTTTGTCTTCCTATTATTTTTTAAGTGAAATTCCGCATTGTGACGTTGGATGAGAACTTTGTGTGCGCAAAGATGAAGGTATTGTGAACTTGCAAGATGACTTGGAACGTGTGTCTTTGTCTTTAAATTAAAGATAGTTTATGTCATGGAAGGGACTTGATTTCAAGATTAGGAACATTCTACCTTGTGCCCCAAGGTCAGAGTACCAGGAAGAGGGACTCTTACAAGACATCTTTCTTGACCAGAATTGAGCTAGGGCAAAGATGAAGGAAAACCTCCCTAGTAGAGTTGAGCGAACCCGGACTGCAAAATTCGGGTTCGTACCGAACTTTAGCTTTTTTTGGACCCGGACCCGAACCCGAACATTTACGTAAAAGTTCGGGTTCGTGTTCGGCAAATTTTATGGCGCTTTTTGAAAGGCTGCAAAGCAGCCAATCAACAAGCGTTTAACGGTGTGCCCTTAGAAGCCATCACAGCCATGCCTACTATTGGCATGGCTGTGATTGGCCAACTGCAGCATGTGACCCAGCCTCTATATAAGGCTGAGTCATGTAGTGCTGCACGTCACTCTGCTATTCTTAGTGTAGGGAGAGGATGCTGCTGCTGTCAGGACAGATCAGGGATACATACTAAGAAGAACTGCCTTATAACTCAGCGATCTTAATCCAATGTGTTTTGTGGGTGCAGTGCACAGTTTTTTTAAGCCTGCACTGAGCCAACTTCTGTTGAAAACGCATTTTTTTTTTACTTCAGTTTGTCACTATGAATACCTAACCGGCAGCCATTTTATGCAGACATGCTGGTGCAGTACTATCTATCTGTATGTCTGCTAGTCCAGAAATACAGCTTTTTTGCTGACTGTGCTTTAAAACATATTTTTTTCATATACTGGTCATCTTTGATTACACGTGCATAGGTGACAGTCACATTTAGGCCAGAAATACGGCCATTTGTTTACTGCGGTTGAAATAAACCGTGTGTTCATATACTTCTCATTTTGAATTTAACGTACTTCGAAGACAGTCACATTTAGGCCACAAATACCGCTGTCATATAGAGTTAAAAAATAAATAATTGTGCAATACCCTACATCAGGGTTTATATTGGCGGTTAATTATTTTTAACATACTTAACCAATTTTTACTTTGCTTTGTGAACGCTAACTATGAGGCAAACATCTAATAAGGGATGCGGTCATGGTCACGGTGGTGGTGTTGGTGGAGCCTCTGGTGCAGGGAGAGGACGTGGCCGTTCTGCCACAGCTACACGTCCTACTGAACCTACTACCTCAGGTCCCAGTAGCCGCCAGAATCTACAGCGATATTTGGTGGGGCCTAATGCCGTTCTAAGGATGGTAAGGCCTGAGCAAGTACAGGCGCTAGTCAATTGGGTGGCCGACAGTCTTATCTCCCACCCAGTCTTCTGCAGAAAGCGCACAGGTGGCGCCTGAAAACCAATGCCCATCAGTCTGTCACATCACCCCCGTGCATATCGGGGAACCTGTCTGAGCATCAAGTCATGCAGCAGTCTCTTATGCTGTTTGAAGACTCTGCTGGCAGGGTTTCCCAAGGGCATCCACCTAGCCCTTCCCCAGCGGTGGAAGACATAGAATGCACTGATGCACAACCACTTATGTTTCCTAATGAGGACATGGGAATACCACCTCAGCAAGTCTCTGATGATGACGAAACACAGGTGCCAACTGCTGCGTCTTTCTGCCGTGTGCAGACTGAACAGGAGGTCAGAGAGGAAGACTGGGTGGAAGACGATGCAGGGGACGATGAGGTCCTAGACCCCACATGGAATGAAGGTCGTGCCACTGGCTTTCAGAGTTCGGAGGAAGAGGCAGTGGTGAGACCGAGCCAACAGCGTAGCAAAAGCGGGAGCAGGGTGCAAAAGCAGAGCAGCCGTCGCCAAAACAGTTCGCCTGCTACTGGCCACCGCCACCAGGGACCGAGCACCCCAAAGGCAGCATCAAGGAGTTCCCTGGCATGGCACTTCTTCACACAATGTGCTGACGACAAGACCCGAGTGGTTTGCACGCTGTGCCATCAGAGCCTGAAGCGAGGCATTAACGTTCTGAACCTTAGCACAACCTGCATGACCAGGCATCTACATGCGAGACACGGGCTGCAGTGGAGTAAGCACCTTCAAAACCAAGAAAGGGCTCAGGCCCCTCCTGCTCCCTCTTCTGCTGCCGCCTCGGCCTCTTCCTCCGCCTCTGGAGGAACGTTGGCACCTGCCGCCCAGCAAACAGGGGATGTACCACCAACACCACCACCTCCGTCACCAAGCATCTCCACCATGTCACACGAAAGCATTCAGCTCTCCATCTCACAAACCTTTGAGAGAAAGCGTAAATTCCCACCTAGCCACCCTCGATCCCTGGCCCTGAATGCCAGCATTTCTAAACTACTGGCCTATGAAATGCTGTCATTTAGGCTGGTGGACACAGACAGCTTCAAACAGCTCATGTCGCTTGCTGTCCCACAGTATGTTGTTCCCAGCCGCCACTACTTCTCCAGGAGAGCCGTGCCTTCCCTGCACAACCAAGTATCGGATAAAATCAAGTGTGCACTGCGCAACGCCATCTGTGGCATGGTCCACCTAACCACAGATACGTGGACCAGTAAGCACGGCCAGGGACGCTATACCTCCCTAACTGCACACTGGGTAAATGTAGTGGTGGCTGGGCCCCAGGCGGAGAGGTGTTTGGCGCACGTCCTTCCGCCGCCAAAGATCGCAGGGCATCATTCTTTGCCTCCTGTCGCCTCCTCTTCCTACTCACCTTCCTCCTCCTCTTCTACCACCTCCTCATCCGGTCAGCGACAGACCTTCACCACCAACTTCAGCACAGCCCGGGGTAAACGTCAGCAGGCCGTTCTTAAACTGATGTGTTTGGGGGACAGGCCCCACACCGCTCAGGAGTTGTGGCGGGGTATAGAACAACAGACCGACGAGTGTTTGCTGCCGGTGAGCCTCAAGCCCGGCCTGGTGGTGTGCGATAATGGGCGAAATCTCGGTGCAGCTCTGGGACTAGCCGGTTTGACGCACATCCCTTGCCTGGCGCATGTGCTGAATTTGGTGGTGCAGAAATTCATTCACAACTACCCCGACATGTCAGAGCTGCTGCATAAAGTGCGGGCCGTCTGTGCGCGCTTCCGACGTTCTCATCCTGTTGCCGCTCGGCTGTCTGCGCTACAGTGTAACTTCGGCCTTCCCGCTCACCGCCTCATATGCGACGTGCCCACCAGGTGGAACTCCACCTTGCACATGCTGGACAGACTGTGCGAGTAGCAGCAGGCCATAGTGGAGTATCAGCTGCAGCACGCACGGGTCAGTCGCTCTGTGGAACAGCACCACTTCACCACCAATGACTGGGCCTCCATGCGAGACCTGTGTGCCCTGTTGCGCTGTTTCGAGTACTCCACCAACATGGCCAGTGCCGATGACGCCGTTATCAGCCTTACAATACCACTTCTATGTCTCCTTGAGAAAACACTTAGGGCGATGATGGAAGAGGATGTGGGCCAGGCGGAGGAGGAGGAAGAGGGGTCATCTCTAACACTTTCAGGCCAGTCTTTTACAAGTGGCTCAGAAAGAGGATTTTTGCAACAGCAGAGGCCAGGTACAAATGTGGCCAGCCAGGGCCCACTACTGGAGGACGAGGAGGATGAGGAGGGATGAAGCATGTTCACAGCGGGGTGGCATCCAACGCAGCTCGGGCCCATTACTGGTGCGTGGCTGGGTGGATACGGAGGACGCAGACGATACGCCTCCCACAGAGGACAGCTTGTCCTTACCTTTTGGGCAGCCTGGCACACATGAGCGACTACATGCTGCAGTGCCTGCGCAACGACTGCAGAATTGCCCACATTTTAAAGTGTGCTGATTACTGGGTGGCCACCCTGCTGGATCCCCGTTACAAAGACAATGTGCCGTCCTTAATTCCCTCACTGGAGCGTGATAGGAAGATGCGCGACTACAGGCGCACGCTGGTAGACGCGCTACTGAGAGCATTCCCGACTGACGCCGGCGGACAAGTGGAAGCACAAGGTGAAGGCAGGGGAGGAGGAAGAGGGCGCCAACGCAGCTGTGTCAGCGCCAGCACCTCAGAAGGCAGAGTTAGCATGGCCGACATGTGGAAAAGCTTTGTCACCTCGCCGCAACAACCGGCCCCAACTGCTGATATGGAGCGTGTTAGCAGGAGGCAGCATTTGAACAACATGGTGGAACAGTACCTGTGCACACGCCTACACGTACTGACTGATGGTTCTGCCCCATTCAACTTCTGGGTCTCCAAATTGTCCACATGGCCAGAGCTTGCCCTGTATGCCTTGGAGGTGCTGGCCTGCCCTGCAGCCAGTGTACTCTCTGAACGTGTATTTAGCACGGCAGGAGGCGTCATTACAGACAGACGCAGCCGCCTGTCCACAGCCAACGTGGACAAGCTCACGTTCATTAAAATGAACCAGGCTTGGATCCCACAAGACTTGTCTGTACCTTGTGCAGAATAGACATTTATACCATCATCAAACATACATTCTTGTACTCAAGTCAAGTGCAATGATTCTTTTTTATTTATTTTTTATTTGTCCTAATATTTTGGGAGCTACCTACCCCAATAAAAAATAAAATAAAACATCATTGGCTACCTCCTCCTCCTCCATTGCTGCCTCCACCTACAACACCACATTCACCGCCTCCTCAACCTCCGACTCCATATCCACCTCCTTCTCTGAGTTGCAGGTTAATAATTTGTAATTTTTAGTTATTTTATTTCATTTAAAGTTATTTCCCTATCCACATTTGTTTGCAGAGCAGTTGCCATGCTCTTAAGCACATTTTACTGCCTTTTACATCCCTCTAGCCTTTTCAAGGACTGTTTCAAGGACTGTCTGCTGTTTTTAGTGCCCTAAATTGAAAAAAATCTTATTTTCAATTGTCGGGTGACATTTTACCATTTTTGGCGTATACAAACCCCTGCTGTGAGAATGCCAAGAGTGTGCAAAGCAGTAATCAAAGCAAAAGGTGGCTACTTTGAAGAACCTAGAATATGACATATTTTCAGTTGTTTCATACTTTTTTGTTATGTATATAATTCCACATGTGTTAATTCATAGTTTTGATGCCTTCAGTGTGAATCTACATAGAATATAGTGATATATATTCATACTTTTTTATATAGTCATCAAAATAAAGAAAACTCTTTGAATGAGAAGGTGTGTCCAAACTTTTGGTCTGTACTGTATGGTGCAATTGAAAACTGATCCGTCCCCCATTGACTTTCGATGTAAGTCAAGATGGATCCGTTTTGACTTAGACTTTTTTTGGAATGAATAATGAAAATGGATCTGTTCTGAACGGATACAAGCGTTTGCATTATCGGTGCGGATCCGTCTGTGCAGATACAAGACGGAATCCACACCGAACGCAAGTGTGAAAGTAGGCTTAGAAGTGTCCTTTGAAAATTTATTTTTCACAAATTGTCCCTCAGCTGGAACCTCCAGTGATCATCTGGCAGTAATGGTTGAACTTCCCAAAGCACCACATCAGGATAAATAAAGTATTACATAGCGTCCATTCACAATAACGAGTTGTCTAGGTTGTACAGATCAGGAATCGTCTTCCAGAATGAGGGACACTCTGTCTGGCCTAGAGATGAGGATCCTGAACCGAGGACCTTTCTCTAGTGACTCAGAATTCTCTGCAAAGATATAATAAAAAAGGTTAACTAACCTGGGCCACCCAACTTGATCCCCAGATAGAGTTAAAATATTTGGAGAGCTAGTCTAGAAGGCAAAGTTGGCTTCTAGATACAACGGCAAAATTAGCTGCACAGGACCAAACATTTCTCTCAATTCCATAAATTGAGGTTTTTGTTGTGTAGGTGGCACCAAACAGCTCTTTTGATTCATAATAAATTGGTTTATCAAACTCATTATAAAATCACAAGATATCATAATTTAATGTGTCCCTTTCATCTTTTACAGTACAACGTTGTGGAGATGAAGGTGAGTTCTGGTACCGCTGAATGATATGGAAAGAAAGGATTCTTGTCTTGATGGTGGATGCAAGTTTAAGATGGGCGGAAGGCATTTCGACCTTACCAGGACATATCATAATTACTGTAGGTTCTGTTTCTTTAAGTTGGATGACATGCCATTGTAAGGTTTAAGTAATGGAGTAATGGGGTTCTGTGGTTAGGAGCTAGCAGTAACCTGCGGCATAGGTAATATAGCCGGTTGAGTAAAGTAGAGTTGGGGTAGGGGGTACTTCTGATCAATATGGCACTGGCGAATAATAGGCCAAGCTTCCATGTGAGTTTACTTGTTAGACCCAGTTGTCAGTGTGAGGTTGCTGATGTGTTAATGGAGTCTGGGGGCTCATGTATATTGACTGGGGGCTGTTCTCTCACAGCAGAGCTAAGTATTGAGGCAGGAGTGAATAGTCATCCTGTTCTTGAGCAACTCTTGAGTAAAAGGGTCTGCAGCAAAGTGGTGCTGGACATACCCGGAGAAGATCTGCCACAGTGTGTCAGGTCCACCATGTGGCTCCTGTGAGGAATGGAGTATTGCATCACCGAGTATGGTCAAAAATGTTAGCGAGTCAGACAGAGAAATAACAAAAAAGAATAAACAGCAGGTGGCGCTATACAGATACATTGTATTTAATAACTCAGTGGCTCTACTAAAGTTTTAATTGCATGCAATTACAAAAGTATTCAGATCCAGGTGGTGGTTTGGAAACCGCAGAATATTTTTCATGGGACAACCCCTTTAACTGCTGCAAGATTTCCTCACAGTTTTTTTCCAATGCATGGCATTGTGCCCCGGTGAGTTTGTGGCAGGCCTAACACAAGCGGTACCAGCCTTAGAGGTGTCTCTGGAATGGAGGGCACCATAAATGTCCTGGCATTCGAGTCTGTTGACTGGCACAAATCTTAATATTAACTACTATATATAGCAGTATTATTATTACAAACCAGCGGGTGTGAACCTACTGTGCCACGTGTCCTACCTCCTCTAAGGGCGTTGTCTAAGTGAACCCCTCAATCTTTACAGCACCCCTGATGGTTAGGATAGACTTTCCCGAGGGGAACGCCAGGTCGCTACCTCTTAAGGAGGATAGGCACACGAGGCAGCTGGTCCAGGTGGACCAGGAGGTACCTGGGAAAGGTACCAGAGGTACAGGCGTTGTCAGCAGGCTGAGTCGGAACCAGGAGCAACAGTGCAGGACCGAAGGATGAGGCAGAGGCGAAGTCAGACAGGCAATAGGTCAGGGCAGGTAGCGCAGGTACAGGTCATGCAATCTGGATCGGCAACAGGAGAGTCAAGGCAAGCAGGCAGGGATTAAACAGGTAGCAGAGTCCAGGAATACAAGTACGAATCAGGAACACAAGCGGATATCAGAAACCTTAGCAGGACACAAGGACCTTGACACTAAGGCATCTGGGACGGAGGCTGAGCCACTTATATATGTGTAGGAGGGCTAGGATTGGTTGGCGAGGTTACATGATCCAACCCATGAAACACTGGAAGAGATGCGCGCCGGCCCTTAAGGAAATGCTGCAGGAAACAAGCAGTAAGCATGCTGTGGCCAGGGCTGAAAGGAAACACTGGCAGTAGATCACCGCTGAACACGGCACCCGGGACTGCGGTGGTAAGCAGGAGAACAGCGGCGCACAGCAGCCGCTGTTACAATTATTTAGACATGGTATGGCCCTTGTATATGTATACACAGGTCGGTTAGTTGGTCACTGAATTCATTTATCCATTGTATAACAATGTTATTTAGACACTGTGTGGCAATGTTATTGTAGTACTTTGTATATAGAGTTGTTATTATCGGGTGGCATACAAGCAGATGGAGATTGCTCATGGGACCAGGGATGCCTGTAGCGACCAGGCTCTTGAGTATTATCACAGGGGCACCACAGTTATTTGATTATTGTAATTTACTCTTTCACCTGCTATCTCCTATATTCTTATCCATAAGGACCCTAGCGGCAACCGCATCTTTCAGTGGTTGGATGTGAACACCACAAGTTGCATTGCAGATCTGAGCTTTGTATTGACCTCCGATCCCATACTGGGCACCTACACCATCAGGGTAGACAATGGACTGGCACTCAAGACCTTTGAAGTTGACGAGACTGGTGAGTAGGTTCCTTTCAGCTGCAGATGATAAAATACGTTAATGAAGATACAAATAGACAATCAGGATCAGACTAGCCCATCCTGGTCCAGGGGATCTAATGATAGATTTAGGTTCTGACAGATAACAGGTTCAATGAGGAATGGTAGAAGGAACCCCATCTGAGGCTGGCCGTGCAGTAGATACCTCAGTTTTGAGGTTTATTAGTTTATAATAAAAAGATGGACATCCACAAATTTTGTATAGTTAGTGAATAGGCCATCAGGATTATTTCCTTTGGTGGGACCAAGCTAGTTCAGCCCAACATAATAGACATTAAGGTCTTCTTTAATGGACATTTTAAGCATTTCAGCAAATGTTTGGGCTCACATCTTCATATTTCAAAGGTCGATGGATAATAAATGCTTTGTGAGAACGGACCAGGCAAGATCAATTTTTTGTAGCCACATATTATGGACTATTGATTTTTGGACTACTGAGCAAGGTCTATTCATGCCACCACAGCAGTTGTTTAGCCAGTTAAATGTCAACAGGCCCATGGGTATTTATCAAGAGTCCCATCATTTGTATGGGGAAAGGGTAGGTCCAATAATGAAGTTTAGTAAAAGAAACTTGTGTATATATTTTTTAGTAATTTCTGGTTGAGTGAGTGGTCATCCAAATGCTGGCAGTCATTTCTCTAATATCTATGGTCAGCTCACTCGGGCCCTTACTTATGGAGCCAATGGAAATGAAAGGGTTGTGCTCTGTGGGAAAAGCAGCTTCACGAATTTGAACAGAGGTCACAGGATCCCTGTTCTCTTAATAGACAAGATTCCCACACCTATTACTCATGTATGGCATGACAAGATGCAGAAGATGGGAGTACCCCTTTGCTTGTTCACCAGGGATAGGCCCAGAACGGTCATGACTTTTCCACCTGCACTCATGGTTATCTTCATGTTTCAGTGCTTCCTCGCTTTGAAGTCACCATTGAACAGCCATCTACGATTTTCTATGTGGATCCCACATTCTCACTGAAAGTTTGTGGAAAGTAAGTGGATCGCATTAGTGCACTTTGTATAAGGTTGACTACCTTTATTTGACTGAAGTTAGTATCTTACGTAAGCGAACCCTGTACTACTACCTAGTACTGCCCCTACCCAATTGCATGATCCACCCTAAACAGCGTCCCACAACTGGATGGCAGTCCCTTCCTAAATAAGTGCTGGGCAGGAATCAAGAAAGGGAACACAGGGAGACAAAATAACAGACGAAAAGTAACAGAATGGCACAGCGGACAAAAGACAGAACCAACGCTAGTGTGGTAATCCAGAGGATAAGACCAATCACAAGCGACCTGTGGCCTGCACTTCCGGACCACAGGGCGTCAGTATGCCTAGGAGCGAGCACCACCTCTAATTGGTCGGCGCTCTTCTCCCCTAGATACCCCACCCATCCCCTAACAGCCAGATGCTGGCGGTACTGCAGGGAAGTAAGTTACTGATAGAAAATTAAAAATGCTATTGTTTCTGGCTGTGTGACGTAGCGTTGGGCGCAAATATTCGAATCGCGAATATTAATCGTGAATATTGGCACTTCGAGAATTCGCAAATATTTAGAATATAGTAATATATATTTATATTTTTAAATATTCTAGAATTTTTTTTCACCTGAACCCATGATCCCTCCCTGCCTCTTGCTTGTGGGCCAATGAGAAGGCTGCAATATCTTTGTCTGAGCTTAGCCACATCCCTAGCAACCAATAGGAAAGTTGCCTACCCCTTACTATATAAGAACCTCCCCAACAGCTACTTTCTGTAGTTTTATGGAGTTCTGAGAGAGAGAGAGACAGCAGTGACATTGCTGTGCTCTGTGCTTTGCTGTCTCATTACATTAGATAGCTCATATATATAATACAGATAGTTAGTGGGAGATAGTCAGTATAGGTTAGATAGTGATATAGTGTGGCTGGTTCTGCCGTCCATAGATACATGCTACAGACATAGTGCTGTGATGTCACAACAATACTTAGTGCACCAATCAGTAATATGTAGTCAGACCTGCTAAAATGTGAAGTTTCACGTATTGCGCCAAAATATCTGCATCATTAATTTCCGATTAGTGCAATCGCAAAAATATTTGAACACTCTATCTACATATAAAGCCATTTTTAATGTTCTGCCGTGCCAACCATTTTCTCCAGTCTCAAGAAAATTCTAGCAGCTTGGAAAATGTAGCAAAAGTGACCCACGCCTGTATTGCGCACGCATTAGGCGAATATTACATTGCCTGATTTTCGCAATCAAGAAAATAATATATGACAAAATATGGAAAAATATCGCGAATTTGAATATTGCCCCTGCCGCTCATCACTAGTGTGGAGTCGGTACAGGAAGTGCAGAAAAGCTGGGACTGCAGAACGGGAGCACCGCAATATCATTGGAGATGAGGACTGATTCTTTGTTATTTTTAGCAACTTTGTCAAACAGTGTCCTTAGAAAACCGATTTGAACTTGACACACACTGTAGATAGCTGTTGGCCGAAAGCTAGTTTGGTCAATAGCTATTCCTTGTGGTCTCCTTGGCAGTGGGGAATAAGCTGCTGCCAAAAGCTCTGTCTTCAGCTTATTTAACCCCAGGAATTAAGAATTGAGCATGTTGAAATCCAAGTCCCACCCTTCTTTCCCCTGACATCTGCAGTCTTGGAAAAGATGAGACACGACCGTACACATTAAATGTTTCAGCAGGCTTAACTGACCTTAATCTGATGTGTTAGGTCATCTTAAACTAGTTATACAACCTTTAAAAGAAAAAAAAAACTGCAGCAAATGTAAAATTATAGAACAAATAACAGAGCTGAATAAGAGGTTCATGTTCTCAGATTGTAGCTCAACTGGAGGACTTTAAATTCTTAGCTTTCAAGTTGCATGTGGGCTGTTATGTGGATGTCCCTGCCTTATTTTAGGGGTGCCCTAACCCTTAACCTTGTATACTAATCAAAGTAAGAAAAAATATATATAAAATATATATACATATACAGTGGATATAAAAAGTCTACACACCCCTGTTAAAATGTCAGGTTTCTGTGATGTAAAAAAATTAGACAAAGATAAATCATTTCAGAACTTTTTCCACCTTTAATGTGACCTATAAACTGTACAACTCAATTGAAAAACAAACTGAAATCTTTTAGGTGGAGGGAAGAAAAAATATAAAAATAAATACTTTGTTGAAGCCCCTTTTGATTTTATTACCGCACTCAGTATTTTTGGGTATGAGTCTATCAGCATGGCACATTTTGACTTGGCAAGATTTGCCCACTCTTCTTTGCAAAAACCCTCCAAATCTGTCAGATTGCGAGGGCATCTCCTGGGCACAACCCTCTTCAGATCACCCCACAGATTTTCAATCGGATTCAGGTCTGGGCTCTGGCTGGGCCATTCCAAAACTTTAATCTTCTTCTGGTAAAGCCATTCCTTTGTTGATTTGGATGTATGCTTTGGGTAGTTGTCATGCTGAAAGATGAAGTTCCTTTTCATGTTCAGCTTTCTAGCAGAAGCCAGAAGGTTTTGTGCCAATATTGACTGGTATTTTGAACTGTTCATGATTCCCTCCAGCTTAACTAAGGTCCCAGTTCCAGCTGAAGAAGAACAGCCCCTTGGCATGATGCTGCCACCACCGTGCTTCACTGTGGGGATGGGGTTCTTTTGGTGATGTGCAGTGTTGTTTTTGCACCAAACATATCTGTCACGGACGGTGTACAGGAAACAAGACAATGCAACATGCATATATGACTCACTGGATCCAAAGCTAAGGAACCAAGAGGGAGACCCCTGCACAAAACCTGGCACTTTCCCTGGCTGCTCAGCCTATGCAAAAATCCTAGAGGTGGATGGTTGCATATCCACGTACCTCGACTATATAACACCTGAACACCCTACAATAGTGAGGGGACACGACCACCGGCTCCCTACACCAGACACGGAGGGAGCCAGGGTCACCTGAGATCCAGCAAACAGAAAATAACAGATAAATGTACAGCACTTAACTTAGTAGCAGACCGGGAAATAGGATCAGCATGCACACAGACTCCAGGAAGAAGTATAAGCCGCCCAGTAATGCATTATGGGGAGGAATTTAAAGGGATGCAATCAGTCCAACTACATGACAGCTGAGAGAGGCTGACGAGATGAGGAACTGAACAGCACAACAAAGAAAACTCAAGGAGGAGGTTCTAAAAAAGGCTTCTGTCAGAGCTTCTCAGCTGTCTGGTTGTGACAGTACCCCTCCCTCTACGAGTGGACTCCGGACACTCAGAGCCCACCTTCTCAGGATGGGACCTATGGAAAGCCCTGATGAGACGAGAGGCCTTAATGTCCGTCACTGGGACCCACATCCTCTCCTTAGGACCATAACCCTCCCAATGAACAAGGTACTGAAGAGAACCGCGGACAAGACGAGAATCCACAATCCTAGAGACCTGAAATTCAAGATTCCCATCAACCATAATCGGAGGAGGAGGCAAAGGCGAGGGTACAATGGGTTGAACATAAGGTTTCAATAAGGACTTATGAAAAACATTATGGATCTTCCAAGTCTGAGGAAGATCAAGACGGTAGGCAACAGGATTGATGACAGACAGGATTTTGTAAGGCCCAATAAACCTAGGACCCAACTTTCAGGAGGGAACCTTCAATTTGATATTCTTGGTAGACAACCACACCAGATCACCAACATTCAGGTCCGGACCAGGCACACGTCTCTTATCTGCCACACGCTTATATCTCTCACTCATGCTCTTTAGATTATCCTGAATCTTTTGCCAAATAGATGACAAAGACGAGGAGAATCTGTCCTCATCAGGTAAACCAGAAGACCCCTCTCCCGAGAAAGTCCCAAACTGCGGATGAAACCCATATGCACCAAAAAATGGTGACTTATCAGAGGACTCCTGACGACGGTTATTTAAAGCAAACTCAGCAAGGGACAAAAAAGAACACCAATCCTCTTGATTCTCCACCACAAAACAGCGCAGATATGTCTCCAGATTCTGATTGACGCGCTCTGTCTGGCCATTCGACTGCGGGTGGAAAGCAGAAGAGAATGACAACCGAACCCCCAAGCGAGAACAGAAAGCCTTCCAGAATCTGGAAACAAACTGCATGCCCCTATCAGAGACTATGTCTGAAGGAATACCGTGCAATTTGACAATGTGGTCAATAAATGCCTGCGCCAGCGTCTTAGCATTGGGCAAACCAGGAAAAGGGATGAAATGCACCATTTTGCTAAAACGGTCCACCACCACCAGAATCACAGTCTTCCCCGAGGAACGAGGCAGGTCCGTTATGAAGTCCATGGACAGATGTGTCCAAGGACGGGAAGGAATGGGTAAGGGAAGGAGAGGACCTGATGGCCGTGAATGAGGGACTTTGGCACGAGCGCAAGTCTCGCAGGCTGCCACAAAACCCTCAACCGACTTACGAAGCGCAGGCCACCAGAATCTCCGAGCGATGAGATCCAGTGTGGCTCTTGCCCCCGGGTGCCCAGCAAGGACCGTATCGTGGTGTTCCTTAAAAATCTTGTGTCTTAAAGCGAGAGGCACAAACAACCTCCCAGGAGGACAAAGATCAGGAGCCTCTGATTGGGCTGCCTGCACCTCTGCCTCCAATTCAGAAAAAAGAGCAGAGACCACCACACCTTCAGCCAAAATGGGACCCGGGTCTTCAAAATTCCCACCTCCCGGAAAACAACGTGACAGGGCATCTGCCTTCACATTCTTAACTCCAGGGCGGAACGTGACAACAAAATTAAACCTAGAAAAGAACAAAGACCATCTGGCCTGTCTCGGGTTCAGACGCTTGGCTGACTCCAAGTAGGCCAGATTTTTATGGTCAGTAAATACGGTAATAGGGTGTCTGGCTCCCTCTAGCCAATGGCACTATTCCTCAAAAGCCAACTTGATGGCTAACAATTCCCTATCTCCCACATCGTAATTTCTCTCTGCGGAGGAGAGTTTTTTCGAGAAAAAGGCACACGGTCGCCATTTGGCAGGAGAGGAACCCTGAGACAAGACCGCCCCCACACCCACCTCAGAAGCATCAACCTCAACTATGAAGGGTAAAGAAATATCAGGTTGCACCAAGATGGGAGCGGAAGCAAAACTCTCCTTGATATTAGAAAAAGCCTTACGCGCCTCTACTGACCAAGAAGAAAAATCTACCCCCTTTCTGGTCATATCAGTGAGTGGTTTAACAATAGAGGAATAATTCAAAATAAACTTCCTGTAATAATTGGCAAAGCCCAAAAAACGCATCAGCGCCTTCTGGTTCTCAGGAAGCTCCCACTCAACCACAGCGCGGACCTTCTCGGGGTCCATGCGAAAACCAGAAGCGGAGAGAAGAAACCCCAGAAATTGAATTTCTGGAACCGCAAACACACATTTTTCCAGTTTCGCATATAATTTATTCTCCCGCAGGATGAGCAAGACCTGACGTAAATGTTCCTTATGAGTTTTGAAATCAGGAGAAAAAATCTAAATGTCATCCAAATACACTAATACAAATTTTCCCATCAAATGATAAAAAATGCTGTTCACGAAATGCTGAAAAACGGCTGGGGCATTCAAACCAAAAGGCATAACCAAATTCTCAAAATGGCCCTCAGGGGTATTGAAGGCCGTCTTCCATTCATCTCCTTCTCTGACCCTGACCAGGTTGTATGCCCCTCTTAGATCTAATTTGGAAAAGACTTTAGCCCCAACAATCTGGTTAAACAGGTCTGGGATCAGAGGAAGCGGATAAGGGTCACGAATAGTGATACTGTTCAGCTCCCTTAAATCCAGACAAGGTCTTAAAGAACCATCTTTTTTCTTAACAAAGAAAAAACCAGCGGCAACAGGTGACTTCGAGGGTCGTATGTGTCCTTTTCTCAGACTCTCAGAGATATAAGCACGCATAGCGATCCTCTCAGGTTGGGAAAGATTGTATAAACGAGATTTAGGCAGCTTGGCGCCTGGGATGAGATTAATAGGGCAATCGTACTCCCTGTGCGGGGGCAAATCCTGAACTCCACTCTCAGAGAAGACATCCGAAAATTCAGAGAGAAAAGATGGTACAGTCTTAGTAGCAACCTCAGAAACAGATGTCGTGAGGCAATTCTATCTGCAAAAGTCACTCCAACCATTTATTTGTCTCGCTTGCCAATCAATGGTGGGGTTATGTTTAGTGAGCCAGGGTAGCCCCAACACTAGAGGAGTAGGCAAACCGCTAAGGACGAAACATGACACATCCTCAACATGAGCATCACTCACAATTAAACGGATATTGTGGACTATGCCCTTTAATGATTTGTGAGAAAGTGGATCGGAATCAATAGCAAAAACAGGAATATACTTTCCCAAAGTGCGCACCTGGAAACCATGAGTTATTGCAAATTGATTATCAATGAGATTGACAGCTGCTCCACTATCTACAAAAATCTCACAAAAAATGTTCTTGCTCTCTAGCGCCACCCTAGCAGGCAGGACAAAACGGGAACTACAAGCAAACGGAAAACCTTCAATTTCCGCCTCAACCCTGCCAATAGTAACAGACGGAACATTTTTAAAAGATTTTTTCCTGTTTGTTTCTTTATTACTCCCAGAAAACTGCCTGAATCTCCTAGAGGGACAAACATTTGCCAAATGATTTATACCTCCACAACAAAAACAAACCCTCCCATGCGGGCTGAATCTTCTATTGTCAGAGGCAATCAACCCCAGCTGCATGGGCTCCTGCTCAGAAGGGGCTGACAGCGACCGAGACCCCTGCGCACAGAATGAGACCGCTTCACTGTCCTGGGACTGAGTATGACAGGAAGGAGATATCTCTCCTCTCTCTCTAAGACGCCTGTCAATACGAACGGCCTGAGACATAGCAGAGTCCAAGGAAATAGGCCTCTCATGAAAGGCAAATGCATCTTTCAATCCCTCTGAAAGACCATGGCAAAATTGACTTCGGAGTGCAGCATCATTCCAACCAGTATCGGCTGCCCATCTCCGAAATTCTGAGCAGTATATCTCTGCGGATTGTTTACCCTGGCATAATAGACGTAGTCTAGACTCAGCCAGAGCAATACGATCCGGATCATCGTATATCTGACCCAGGGCTAAAAAGAATTCATCCACTGAACGGAGAGGCCGTGCCCCCTCCGGCAGCGAAAAGGCCCAAGACTGAGCGTTACCCCTGAGCAGCGATATAATGATCCCCACCCTCCGTTCATCACCAGAGGAATGGGGAAGAAGGCGAAAATGGAGTTTGCAAGCCTCTCTAAAGCGCACAAAATTCTCACTACCCCCGGAGAACGTATCCGGGAGCGAAATCTTAGGCTCAGAACAAACTCCATGAACGCAAGCTGAACCGGTCACTTGAAGCTGAGAAAAAGTCTTACGGAGATCAGCTACCTCCAATGAAAGACCCTGGAAGCGTTCAGCCAAAAGTGAAACCGGATCCATGCTTGAGACGGTTTTGGCGGCTTATAATGTCACGGACGGTGTACAGGAAACAAGACAATGCAACATGCATATATGACTCACTGGATCCAAAGCTAGGGAACCAAGAGGGAGACCCCTGCACAAAACCTGGCACTTTCCCTGGCTGCTCAGCCTATGCAAAAATCCCAGAGGTGGATGGTTGCATATCCACGTACCTCGACTATATAACACCTGAACACCCTACAATAGTGAGGGGACACGACCACCGGCTCCCTACACCAGACACGGAGGGAGTCAGGGTCACCTGAGATCCAGCAAACAGAAAATAACAGATAAATGTACAGCACTTAACTTAGTAGCAGACCGGGAAATAGGATCAGCATGCACACACACTCCAGGAAGAAGTATAAGCCGCCCAGTAATGCATTATGGGGAGGAATTTAAAGGGAAACAATCAGTCCAACTACATGACAGCTGAGAGAGGCTGACGAGATGAGGAACTGAACAGCACAACAAAGAAAACTCAAGGAGGAGGTTCTGAAAGGCTTCTGTCAGAGCTTCTCAGCTGTCTGGTTGTGACAATATCTTTTGGAATTATGGCCAAATAGTTCAACCTTGGTTTCATTAGACCATAACACCTTTTCCCACATGCTTTAGGGAGACTTCAGATGTGTTTTTGCTAAATGTAGCCTGGCTTGGATGTTTTTCTTCGTAAGAAAAGGCTTTCGTCTTGCCACTCTACCCCATAGTCCAGACATATGAAGAATACGGGAGATTGTTGTCACATGTGCCACACAGCCAGTACTTGCCAGATATTCCTGCAGCTCCTTTAATGTTGCTGTAGGCCTCTTGGTCGCCTCCCAGACCAGTTTTCTTCTCGTCTTTTCATCAATTTTGGAGGGACATCCAGTTCTTGGTAATGTCACTGTTGTGCCATATTTTCTCTTTGATGATGACGGTCTTTACTGTGTTCCATGGTATATCTAATGCCTTGGAAATTCTTTTGTACCCTTCTCCTGACTGATACCTTTTAACAATGAGATCCCTCTGATGCTTTGGAAGCTCTCTGTGGACCATGGCTTCTGCTGTGGGATGCGACTAAGAACATTTCAGGAAAGACCAACTAGAGCAGCTGAACTTTATTTGGGGTAATCAGAGGCCCTTTAAAAGATGACCGGTGTATGCTGACTCCTATTTACCATGATTTTGAATGTGATTGCTTAATTCTGAACACAGCTACATCCCCAGTTATCCCAGTAATTAATGCAACCACATTATTTTAGTTTTTTTTAGTTTTCTTCCCTCCACCTAAAAGATTTCAGTTTGTTTTTCAATTGAGTTGTACAGTTTATAGGTCACATTAAAGGTGGAAAAAGTTCTGAAATGATTTATCTTTGTCTCGTTTTTTTACATCACAGAAACCTGACATTTTAACAGGGGTGTGTAGACTTTTTATATCCACTGTATATATATACAGTACAGACCAAAAGTTTGGACACACCTTCTCATTCAAAGAGTTTTCTTTATTTTCATGACTATGAAAATTGTAGATTCACACTGAAGGCATCAAAACTATGAATTAACACATGTGGAATTATATACATAACAAAAAAGTGTGAAACAACTGAAAATATGTCATATTCTAGGTTCTTCAAAGTAGCCACCTTTTGCTTTGATTACTGCTTTGCACACTCTTGGCATTCTCTTGATGAGCTTCAAGAGGTAGTCACCTGAAATGGTCTTCCAACAGTCTTGAAGGAGTTCCCAGAGATGCTTAGCACTTGTTGGCCCTTTTGCCTTCACCCTGCAGTCCAGCTCACCCCAAACCATCTCGATTGGGTTCAGGTCCGGTGACTGTGGAGGCCAGGTCATCTGGCGCAGCACCCCATATCTCTACTTCATGGTCAAATAGCCCTTACACAGCCTGGAGGTGTGTTTGGGGTCATTGTCTTGTTGAAAAATAAATGATGGTCCAACTAAACGCAAACCGGATGGAATAGCATGCCGCTGCAAGATGCTGTGGTAGCTATGCTGTCTCAGTATGCCTTCAATTTTGAATAAATCCCCAACAGTGTAACCAGCAAAGCACCCCCACACCATCACACCTCCTCCTCCATGCTTCACGGTGGGAACCAGGCATGTAGAGTCCATCCGTTCACCTTTTCTGCGTCGCACAAAGACACGGTGGTTGGAACCAAAGATCTAAAATTTGGACTCATCAGACCAAAGCACAGATTTCCACTGGTCTAATGTCCATTCCTTGTGTTCTTTAGCCCAAACAAGTCTCTTCTGCTTGTTGTCTGTCCTTAGCAGTGGTTTCCTAGCACCAATATTCTACCATGAAGGCCTGATTCACACAGTCTCCTCTTAACAGTTGTTCTAGAGATGTGTCTGCTGCTAGAACTCTGTGTGGCATTGACCTGGTCTCTAATCTGAGCTGCTGTTAACCTGCGATTTCTGAGGCTGGTGACTCGGATGAACTTATCCTCCGCAGCAGAGGTGACTCTTGGTCTTCCTTTCCTGGGGCGGTCCGCATGTGAGCCAGTTTCTTTGTAGCGCTTGATGGTTTTTGTGACTGCACTTGGGGACACTTGGGCACCAATTTTTTGGACTGACTGACCTTCATTTCTTAAAGTAATGATGGCCACTTGTTTGTCTTTACTTAGCTGCTTTTTTCTTGCCATAATACAAATTCTAACAGTCTATTCAGTAGGACTATCAGCTGTGTATCCACCTGACTTCTCCACAACGCAACTGATGGTCCCAACTAGAGTTGAGCGAACACCTGGATGTTCGGGTTCGAGAAGTTCGGCCGAACATCCCGGAAATGTTCGGGTTCGGGATCCGAACCCGATCCGAACTTCGTCCCGAACCCGAACCCCATTGAAGTCAATGGGGACCCGAACTTTTCGGCACTAAAAAGGCTGTAAAACAGCCCAGGAAAGAGCTAGAGGGCTGCAAAAGGCAGCAACATGTAGGTAAATCCCCTGCAAACAAATGTGGATAGGGAAATGAATTAAAATAAAAATTAAATAAATAAAAATTAACCAAAATCAATTGGAGAGAGGTTCCATAGCAGAGAATCTGGCTTCCCGTCACCCACCACTGGAACAGTCCATTCTCAGATATTTAGGCCCCGGCACCCAGGCAGAGGAGAGAGGTCCCGTAACAGAGAATCTGTCTTCATGTCAGCAGAGAATTAGTCTGCATGTCATAGCAGAGAATGAGGCTTCACGTCAGCCACCACTGCAACAGTCCATTGGCATATATTTAGGCCCAGCACCCAGGCAGAGGAGAGAGGTCCCGTAACAGACAATCTGGCTTCATGTCAGCAGAGAATCAGTCTGCATGTCATAGCAGAGAATCAGGCTTCACGTCACCCACCACTGCAACAGTCCATTGTCATAAATTTAGGCCCAGCACTAGTGTTGAGCGGCATGTCCCATATTCGAATTCGCGAAATTTTGTGAATATTCGAAAGAATATTCGTAAAATATTCGCGATTATTCAAATTCGTTATTATTTCGCATATGCGATAATTCGAATTTTCGCATCGCATAATACATATGCTATGCAAAATTCACATGTGCGCTAATGAAATCGCCTTACGAAGATTCGCAACTCAATTCAATCACTAATGTATGAATGCAATGCCCTTTGCCTCTGTTCTGGGACAAGTGTAGATATTCGCATGTGCGCTAATAAAATCGCCTTACGAAGATTCGCACCTCAATCACTTTCTAGGGAATGTGAGACTTTTGGGAATCAATCGAGATACAGTGGGGGGTGATGACAGTAGTTGACAGAGTACAGATCAATGTAATCTGTAAGGTGGAAAGTAAAATAAAAAATACGAATATTCGTAAATCGAATTTTACGAAGTTCTACGTATTCGCGAATATGGTGCTATACTATATGAATGCACATGCACAGGCCTTTGCCTCTCTGTTCTGGGGACAAGTGTAGATATTTGCATTTGCGTTAATAAAATCGCCTTACGAAGATTCGCAGCTCAATTCAATCACTAATGTATGAATGCAAAGCCCTTTGCCTCTGTTCTGGGACAAGTGTAGATATTCGCATGTGCGCTAATAAAATCGCCTTACGAAGATTCGCAACTCAATTCACTAATGTATGAATGCAAAGCCCTTTGCCTCTGTTCTGGGACGTGCCGATATTCGCATGTGCGCTAATAAAATCGCCTTACGAAGATTCGCGCCTCAATCACTTTCTAGGCAATGTGAGTAAGATCTGAGCTGTTGGACCTTTGGGAAACAATCAATTATATGTGTACTGTAATTTTGTGGGGGGGGGGGAAAAAAACAAAAAACGAATATTCGTTTTTACGAATATATAGCACTATATTCGAAATATTCGCGAAATCGCGAAGTTGCGATATTCGCGAAAAAAATTTGCTTTTCGAATATTCGCGCTCAACACTACCCAGCACCCAGGCAGAGGAGAGAGGTCCCGTAACAGACAATCTGGCTTCATGTCAGCAGAGAATCAGTCTGCATGTCATAGCAGAGAATGAGGCTTCACGTCAGCCACCACTGCAACAGTCCATTGGCATATATTTAGGCCCAGCACCCAGGCAGAGGAGGGAGGTCCCGTAACAGACAATCTGGCTTCATGTCAGCAGAGAATCAGTCTTCATATCATAGCAGAGAATCAGGCTTCACGTCAGCCACCACTGTAAGAGTCCATTGGCATATATTTAGGCCCAGCACACACACAGGCAGAGGAGAGAGGTCCCGTAACAGAGAATCTGTCTTCATGTCAGCAGAGAATCAGTCTGCATGTCATAGCAGAGAATGAGGCTTCACGTCACCCACCACTGCAACAGTCCATTGGCATATATTTAGGCCCAGCACACACACAGGCAGAGGAGAGAGGTCCCGTAACAGAGAATCTGTCTTCATGTCAGCAGAGAATCAGTCTGCATGTCATAGCAGAGAATGAGGCTTCACGTCAGCCACCACTGCAACAGTCCATTGGCATATATTTAGGCCCAGCACCCAGGCAGAGGAGGGAGGTCCCGTAACAGAGAATCTGTCTTCATGTCAGCAGAGAATTAGTCTGCATGTCATAGCAGAGAATGAGGCTTCACGTCAGCCACCACTGCAACAGTCCATTGGCATATATTTAGGCCCAGCACACACACAGGCAGAGGAGAGAGGTCCCGTAACAGAGAATCTGGCTTCATGTCAGCAGAGAATCAGTCTGCATGTCATAGCAGAGAATGAGGCTTCACGTCAGCCACCACTGCAACAGTCCATTGGCATATATTTAGGCCCAGCACACACACAGGCAGAGGAGAGAGGTCCCGTAACAGAGAATCTGGCTTCATGTCAGCAGAGAATCAGTCTGCATGTCATAGCAGAGAATGAGGCTTCACGTCAGCCACCACTGCAACAGTCCATTGGCATATATTTAGGCCCAGCACACACACAGGCAGAGGAGAGAGGTCCCGTAACAGAGAATCTGGCTTCATGTCAGCAGAGAATCAGTCTGCATGTCATAGCAGAGAATGAGGCTTCACGTCAGCCACCACTGCAACAGTCCATTGGCATATATTTAGGCCCAGCACACACACAGGCAGAGGAGAGAGGTCCCGTAACAGAGAATCTGGCTTCATGTCAGCAGAGAATCAGTCTGCATGTCATAGCAGAGAATGAGGCTTCACGTCAGCCACCACTGCAACAGTCCATTGGCATATATTTAGGCCCAGCACACACAGGCAGAGGAGAGAGGTCCCGTAACAGAGAATCTGGCTTCATGTCAGCAGAGAATCAGTCTGCATGTCATAGCAGAGAATGAGGCTTCACGTCAGCCACCACTGCAACAGTCCATTGGCATATATTTAGGCCCAGCACACACACAGGCAGAGGAGAGAGGTCCCGTAACAGAGAATCTGTCTTCATGTCAGCAGAGAATCAGTCTGCATGTCATAGCAGAGAATGAGGCTTCACGTCACCCACCACTGCAACAGTCCATTGGCATATATTTAGGCCTAGCACACAGGCAGAGCAGAGAGGTCCCGTAACAGACAATCTGGCTTCATGACAGCAGAGAATCAGTCTGCATGTCATAGCAGAGAATGAGGCTTCACGTCACCCACCACTGCAACAGTCCATTGGCATATATTTAGGCCTAGCACACAGGCAGAGGAGAGAGGTCCCGTAACAGACAATCTGGCTTCATGTCAGCAGAGAATCAGTCTGCATGTCATAGCAGAGAATGAGGCTTCACGTCACCCACCACTGCAACAGTCCATTGGCATATATTTAGGCCTAGCACACAGGCAGAGCAGAGAGGTCCCGTAACAGACAATCTGGCTTCATGTCAGCAGAGAATCAGTCTGCATGTCATAGCAGAGAATCAGGCTTCACGTCAGCCACCACTGCAACAGTCCATTGTCATAAATTTAGGCCCAGCACCCAGGCAGAGGAGAGAGGTCCCGTAACAGACAATCTGGCTTCATGTCAGCAGAGAATTAGTCTGCATGTCATAGCAGAGAATCAGGCTTCATGTCAGCCACCACTGCAACAGTCCATTGGCATATATTTAGGCCTAGCACACAGGCAGAGGAGAGGTTCATTCAACTTTGGGTAGCCTCGCAATATAATGGTAAAATGAAAATAAAAATAGGATTGAATGAGGAAGTGCCCTGGAGTCCAATAATATATGGTTATGGGGAGGTAGTTAATGTCTAATCTGGACAAGGGACGGACAGGTCCTGTGGGATCCATGCCTGGTTCATTTTTATGAACGTCAGCTTGTCCACATTGGCTGTAGACAGGCGGCTGCGTTTGTCTGTAATGACGCCCCCTGCCGTGCTGAATACACGTTCAGACAAAACGCTGGCTGCCGGGCAGGCCAGCACCTCCAAGGCATAAAAGGCTAGCTCTGGCCACGTGGACAATTTAGAGACCCAGAAGTTGAATGGGGCCGAACCATCAGTCAGTACGTGGAGGGGTGTGCACACGTACTGTTCCACCATGTTAGTGAAATGTTGCCTCCTGCTAACACGTTGCGTATCAGGTGGTGGTGCAGTTAGCTGTGGCGTGTTGACAAAAGTTTTCCACATCTCTGCCATGCTAACCCTGCCCTCAGAGGAGCTGGCCGTGACACAGCTGCCTTGGCGACCTCTTGCTCCTCCTCTGCCTTGGCCTTGGGCTTCCACTTGTTCCCCTGTGACATTTGGGAATGCTCTCAGTAGCGCGTCTACCAACGTGCGCTTGTACTCGCGCATCTTCCTATCACGCTCCAGTGCAGGAAGTAAGGTGGGCACATTGTCTTTGTAGCGTGGATCCAGCAGGGTGGCAACCCAGTAGTCCGCACAGGTTAAAATGTGGGCAACTCTGCTGTCGTTGCGCAGGCACTGCAGCATGTAGTCGCTCATGTGTGCCAGGCTGCCCAGGGATAAGGACAAGCTGTCCTCTGTGGGAGGCGTATCGTCATCGTCCTGCCTTTCCCCCCAGCCACGCACCAGTGATGGACCCGAGCTGCGTTGGGTGCCACCCCGCTGTGACCATGCTTCATCCTCATCCTCCTCCACCTCCTCCTCATCCTCGTCCTCCTCGTCCTCCAGTAGTGGGCCCTGGCTGGCCACATTTGTACCTGGCCTCTGCTGTTGCCAAAAACCTCCCTCTGAGTCACTTCGAAGAGACTGGCCTGAAAGTGCTAAAAATGACCCCTCTTCCTCCTCCTCCTCCTCCTCCTCCTGGGCCACCTCCTCTTCCATCATCGCCCTAAGTGTTTTCTCAAGGAGACATAGAAGTGGTATTGTAACGCTGATAACGGTGTCATCGCCACTGGCCATGTTGGTGGAGTACTCGAAACAGCGCAACAGGGCACACAGGTCTCGCATGGAGGCCCAGTCATTGGTGGTGAAGTGGTGCTGTTCTGTAGTGCGACTGACCCGTGCGTGCTGCAGCTGAAACTCCACTATGGCCTGCTGCTGCTCGCACAGTCTGTCCAGCATGTGCAAGGTGGAGTTCCACCTGGTGGGCACGTCGCATATGAGGCGGTGAGCGGGAAGGCCGAAGTTACGCTGTAGCGCAGACAGGCGAGCAGCAGCAGGATGTGAACGCCGGAAGCGCGAACAGACGGCCCGCACTTTATGCAGCAGCTCTGACATGTCGGGGTAGTTGTGAATGAACTTCTGCACCACCAAATTCAGCACATGCGCCAAGCAAGGGATGTGCGTCAAATTGGCTAGTCCCAGAGCTGCAACGAGATTTCGCCCATTATCACACACCACCAGGCCGGGCTTGAGGCTCACCGGCAGCAACCACTCGTCGGTCTGTTGTTCTATACCCCGCCACAACTCCTGTGCGGTGTGGGGCCTGTCCCCCAAACATATGAGTTTCAGAATGGCCTGCTGACGTTTACCCCGGGCTGTGCTGAAGTTGGTGGTGAAGGTGTGTGGCTGACTGGATGAGCAGGTGGAAGAAGAGGAGGAGGAAGCCGAGAAGGAGGAGGTGGCAACAGGAGGCAAAGAATGTTGCCCTGCGATCCTTGGCGGCGGAAGGACGTGCGCCAAACAGCTCTCCGCCTGGGGCCCAGCTGCCACTACATTTACCCAGTGTGCAGTTAGGGAGATATAGCGTCCCTGGCCGTGCTTACTGGTCCACGTATCTGTGGTTAGGTGGACCTTGCCACAGATGGCGTTGCGCAGTGCACACTTGATTTTATCGGATACTTGGTTGTGCAGGGAAGGCACGGCTCTCTTGGAGAAGTAGTGCCGGCTGGGAACAACATACTGTGGGACAGCAAGCGACATGAGCTGTTTGAAGCTGTCTGTGTCCACCAGCCTAAATGACAGCATTTCATAGGCCAGTAGTTTAGAAATGCTGGCATTCAGGGCCAGGGATCGAGGGTGGCTAGGTGGGAATTTACGCTTTCTATCAAATGTTTGTGAGATGGAGAGCTGAACGCTGGCGTGTGACATGGTTGAGACGCTTGGTGACGGAGGTGGTGGTGGTGGTGTTGGTGGTACATCCCCTGTTTGCTGGGCGGCAGGTGCCAACGTTCCTCCAGAGGCGGAGGAAGAGGCCGAGGCGGCAGCAGCAGAATAGGCCGAGGCGGCAGCAGCAGAAGAGGTAGCAGGGGGAGCCTGAGTGACTTCCTTGGTTTTAAGGTGTTTACTCCACTGCAGTTCATGCTTTGCATGCAGGTGCCTGGTCATGCAGGTTGTGCTCAGGTTCAGAACGTTAATGCCTCGCTTCAGGCTCTGATGGCACAGCGTGCAAACCACTCGGGTCTTGTCGTCAGCACATTGTTTGAAGAAGTGCCATGCCAGGGAACTCCTTGAAGCTGCCTTTGGGGTGCTCGGTCCCAGATGGCGGCGGTCAGTAGCAGGCGGAGTCTCTTGGCGGCGGGTGTTCTGCTTTTGCCCACTGCTCCCTCTTTTGCTACGCTGTTGGCTCGGTCTCACCACTGCCTCTTCCTCCGAACTGTGAAAGTCAGTGGCACGACCTTCATTCCATGTGGGGTCTAGGACCTCATCGTCCCCTGCATCGTCTTCCACCCAGTCTTGATCCCTGACCTCCTGTTCAGTCTGCACACTGCAGAAAGACGCAGCAGTTGGCACCTGTGTTTCGTCATCATCAGAGACATGCTGAGGTGGTATTCCCATGTCCTCATCATCAGGAAACATAAGTGGTTGTGCGTCAGTGCATTCTATGTCTTTCACCGCTGGGGAAGGGCTAGGTGGATGCCCTTGGGAAACCCTGCCAGCGGAGTCTTCAAACAGCATAAGAGACTGCTGCATAACTTGAGGCTGAGACAGTTTCCCTGGTATGCATGGGGGTGATGTGACAGACTGATGGGGTTGGTTTTCAGGCGCCATCTGTGCGCTTTCTGCAGAAGACTGGGTGGGAGATAATGTGAACGTGCTGGATCCACTGTCGGCCACCCAATTGACTAATGCCTGTACCTGCTCAGGCCTTACCATCCTTAGAACGGCATTGGGCCCCACCATATATCGCTGTAAATTCTGGCGGCTACTGGGACCTGAGGTAGTTGGTACACTAGGACGTGTGGATGTGGCAGAACGGCCACGTCCTCTCCCAGCACCAGAGGGTCCACTAACACCACCACGACCATGTCCACGTCCGCGTCCCTTACTAGATGTTTTTCTCATTGTTATGGTTCACCACAACAACAAATATATTATTTGGCCCAATGTATTGTATTCAAATTCAGCGGGATATAAATTTGAGGCCTAGTATTTAGGCGCTGGGTGACCGGTATGGATTTAGTGACAGAATTAGACTTGGAAATGCACAGAAGCGTGTGTGTGAAGTTATTCTGAATGACCCTATGTGCACCTTCAATATGATCTACCCTTTTAGGGATAGATTTCAAATAGCTCTGATATAGCAGAAACGACTAAATTATGAAATTGCTAAATTGGGAATTGTATTTCAACCCAGAACAAAAAATGTGCTTTGACGGACACTAAATAACTTTCCCAGCCACAACAGGACAGCGGTAACGAGAGATTTAGCGGGATATAAATTTGAGGCCTAGTATTTAGGCGCTGGGTGACAGGTATGGGTTTAGTGACAGAATTAGATTTGGAAATGCACAGTAGCGGGTGTGTGAAGTTATTCTGAATGACCCTATGTGCACCTTGAATATTATATACCCTTTTAGGGATAGATTTCAAATAGCTCTGATATAGCAGAAACCACTAAATTATGAAATTGCTAAATTGGGAATTGTATTTCAACCCAGAACAAGAAATGTGCTTGAACGGACACTAAATAACTCGCCCAGCTACAGCACTAGGACAGATTTAGCGGGATATAAATTTGAGGCCTAGTATTTAGGCGCTGGGTGACAGGTATGGGTTTAGTGCCAGAATTAGACTTGGAAATACACAGTAGCGGGTGTGTGTGAAGTTATTCTGAATGACCCAATGTGCACCTTGAATATTATATACCCTTTTAGGGATAGATTTCAAATAGCTCTGATATAGCAGAAACCACTAAATTATGAAATTGCTAAATTGGGAATTGTATTTCAACCCAGAACAAGAAATGTGCTTGAACGGACACTAAATAACTCGCCCAGCTACAGCACTAAGGACAGATTTAGCGGGATATAAATTTGAGGCCTAGTATTTAGGCGCTGGGTGACAGGTATGGGTTTAGTGCCAGAATTAGACTTGGAAATACACAGTAGCGGGTGTGTGTGAAGTTATTCTGAATGACCCAATGTGCACCTTGAATATTATATACCCTTTTAGGGATAGATTTCAAATAGCTCTGATATAGCAGAAACCACTAAATTATGAAATTGCTAAATTGGGAATTGTATTTCAACCCAGAACAAGAAATGTGCTTGAACGGACACTAAATAACTCGCCCAGCTACAGCACTAAGGACAGATTTAGCGGGATATAAATTTGAGGCCTAGTATTTAGGCGCTGGGTGACAGGTATGGGTTTAGTGCCAGAATTAGACTTGGAAATACACAGTAGCGGGTGTGTGTGAAGTTATTCTGAATGACCCAATGTGCACCTTGAATATTATATACCCTTTTAGGGATAGATTTCAAATAGCTCTGATATAGCAGAAACCACTAAATTATGAAATTGCTAAATTGGGAATTGTATTTCAACCCAGAACAAGAAATGTGCTTGAACGGACACTAAATAACTCGCCCAGCTACAGCACTAAGGACAGATTTAGCGGGATATAAATTTGAGGCCTAGTATTTAGGCGCTGGGTGACCGGTATGGATTTAGTGACAGAATTAGACTGGGATATGGCCAAAAAATAAACAGACTATTGCTGGTTAAATGCACTTGGTGTGACAGCTTCACCCTGATGTAGGCTTTAGCCAAAAAACAACCACACCATTGAGGGTTAAATGCACTTGGTGACAGGCGCAGCTTGCCCCTGATTTAGTATATGGCCAAAAAATGAACAGACTATTGCTGGTTAAATGCACTTGGTGTGACAGCTTCACCCTGATGTAGGCTTTAGCCAAAAAACAACCACACCATTGAGGGTTAAATGCACTTGGTGACAGGCGCAGCTTGCCCCTGATTTTGTATATGGCCAAAAAATGAACAGACTATTGCTGGTTAAATGCACTTGGTGTGACAGCTTCACCCTGATGTAGGCTTTAGCCAAAAAACAACCACACCATTGAGGGTTAAATGCACTTGGTCGCAGCTTGTGCTGGCGCACCACAAGACACAAAATGGCCGCCGATCACCCCAGAAAAATGTGACTGACAAACGGTCTGGGCAGCCTAAAAACAGTGAGCAATTGAGGATCAGCAGCTCAATGATCCACAGCTGCAGATCGATCAGTTAATCAAGTCCTTTGGAGGAGTTAATCTGCCTAATCTCGCCCTACTGTCGCAGCCGCAACCTCTCCCTACGCTAATCAGAGCAGAGTGACGGGCGGCGCTATGTGACTCCAGCTTAAATAGAGGCTGGGTCACATGGTGCTCTGGCCAATCACAGCCATGCCAATAGTAGGCATGGCTGTGATGGCCTCTTGGGGCAAGTAGTATGACGCTTGTTGATTGGCTGCTTTGCAGCCTTTCAAAAAGCGCCAAGAAAGCGTCACAAAAGCGCGAAGAAAGCGACGAACACCGAACCCGAACCCGGACTTTTACGAAAATGTCCGGGTTCGGGTCCGTGTCACGGACACCCCAAAATTCGGTACGAACCCGAACTATACAGTTCGAGTTCGCTCATCCCTAGTCCCAACCCCATTTATAAGGCAAGAAATCCCACTTATTAAACCTAACAGGGCACACCTGTGAAGTGAAAACCATTTCAGGTGACTAACTCTTGAAGCTCATCAAGAGAATGCCAAGAGTGTGCAAAGCAGTAATCAAAGCAAAAGGTGGCTACTTTGAAGAACCTAGAATATGACATATTTTCAGTTGTTTCACACTTTTTTGTTATGTATATAATTCCACATGTGTTAATTCATAGTTTTGATGCCTTCAGTGTGAATCTACAATTTTCATCGTCATGAAAATAAAGAAAACTCTTTGATTGAGAAGGTGTGTCCAAACTTTTGGTCTGTACTGTATATATAACAGTAGTGGAGCAGAAGGGACAGCTTCTTTGTCATATGTTATGTCTATTGGAGCCCATGGATACATCCGGTGATGGGAATTCTCCCAGCATGTGCTTCTGACATATACTGTATATAGCTTTTAGTAATTCTACAATTTTCAGAGCTCAAATCTGTTGGCATCCCTTTCTTGTTCAGTGTTATTACAGATCTTTGGTGGTGACTAGTAATCTATCATCATGTGAGAACCTGGACAGAACTAGGGAAGTTGGGCTTCTTGACTTGAAACGTCACAATCCAACCCTCATGTTGGGTTGGATGATTTTATTATATCTAATCCATGACTTTATCTTGATAATGTTCTTGCAGATATACTTATGGGAAGGGGGTTCAAGGAAAGGTGCATGCTGACCTTTGCAATACGATCTGTACTACAATCACTGGAAAGGTGAGCTTGCCTTGTTTTTGAATATGTATGGTGGTTTTGGATCCCACAAGATGGGGCCTAGCTGCTGAGGCATGGGCTCTGGGTGCTGGGTGCTAACCTCAACAACCACTTTGCCTAGGGCAGCCATCTATGTCTTAGTCTCGGGAAAAAGAAAGCCTAGCTACAACTTTACCTTAGAAAACAATATCAACCGGTCTCGTCCAGAAGATATGAAGCTTTGGAAATGTTCTCTCTCTGCTTCTAAGCAAATCATTAACCAATTATCAATCATGTAATGGCCCTGATTCATTGTTCTGATATGTGGTTGGCATTGGTCACTGGATCGCTAATGGGGAGATGCCTCATTGTGACTGGACCCATTTTTGACCATTCCATCATCATGGAGAATTTTTGACCAGTTGTAATGCTAATTATTTGTGTCCAAGTAAATACTCTGAGCAGATAGATCATGTTATCAGAAATAATATTTATGTCTCCTGGACTAAAGATGGGAGAGTTTGCTGTTGTATTTGTCTATTTCCACCTATGGACAGCATGATAACCGCGCACCATGGATAAATGTTCTCAATTTCCCTCTAGTTGGATGCAGCCTAATGTTTACACTGTCTCCCTACTCAATATGCCAAATGGTTGAGATGGGCCTCAGACTTATATTTTGTCATAAATGCAACATCCACTTGGAGTTTGTACCACCTGCTGGACCATTTTATTATAGTTGGCCATTGGCCGTAGACCTGAGAACCAAATTGGCCAAAATACGTACAACTGAATGATGCCCAAACTGTACAGCCATTTATGATTATGTGGATACAGATATCCCAACATGCCATAGCAATGAAATGAGAAAACTCAATTCTCTAACTGGATCCTAATTGGCTGCTTTACCATCATTGGCTGATGGTTTGAGGATTGCAAAAATGTAATCATAGAACTCTACCCCTTAAACGATGGAAATTCCAAACAGCGCATTTATGAAATCTTCTGGCTGGTGAATGTGCGAAGCCTGTTGATTTACTTTTCTCCCTTGACCGGTCATAGTTGTTTTGGGCGTTGTTACTGTTAGCTTCTTACATCATCTCATTTGCTTTTCTAGACAGATACCACGGGTTGCTTTGAATCAAAGGTGGATGGAAATCGCTTGAATTACAATAACTATTTCTATAATGTTGCGATAAAAGTGTCTCTGGTAGAGGACGGCACAGGTGAGTGAATTCCATATATTAATGAAAGCTAAGGTTTCAAAACATGTACATCATTGAGGTTAGAAACTGGAACATGTAAGTTTTTTCGTCTTCATAGACATTCTGATGGCCTTCATGCTGTCATTGTATTAGAGTGAAGCCACACGTTGTTTTATGGTTGATGCTGCAGTTCTTGGAACTCAGGACCAATGTTTTTAGTTTCACCCTAACATTCACATGCAACTTAAATGGGATTCTAGACTTTAGATATTGATGACCTATCCTCTACATAGGCCATCAATATTAGATCAGTGGGGGTTTCGACACCGGTCAACCCCACCAATCAGCTGTTTTTGGCAGTCACTGGCACTAGAGTGTAAACAGTGGATAATGCTGAAAGCAGAAGGCTCCATCTAGCGTGTGGTGGCCATGCTGGGCCACAACATATTGGACAGAGCTTTCTGGTTCCAGCCTCCATTCATTGTATAGATTACACTGGCGGCCAAATACAGATGGTTGGTGGGGATGCCAACCCTGACTGATCCGAGATGAATGACCTACCCTGAGGATAGGTCACCAATATCTAAAAGCTTAAATATCCCTTTAAATGCTGCAGATTTTTCCTGTGTTAGCGGCAATTAGATGAGATTTTAACAAATCTGTGTTCTGTAGAAATATTCCTCACTGATGTTGACCTGCAATATGGATTTTTACATTTCTGTCGCATATTATTGTGGAGGTTCCTAGTTGACTTCAGTGGGAAAGTCAAAATTAGCAATAAAATCCACCAGAAATGTATTGTTGTGGATTTTGCTACATCTGTCTGCAGTTACAGTTTTTCAAGCCATTGATTTTTTTTCCACCTTTTTGCTTTAATCTGCAGGAAAATATTCCGGGGTAAATCTGCCCCCAAATTGGCATGTCTTGTAGATTTCCCTGTAGATTGTTTGTGAATTTGCTGTAAAAATGATCTACAGCGAATCCAATCTGTGGGTATGTCCGTGCCGTTGTATCTAAAAATTTCGGTGCGGAATCCACACTGTTTTCCAAAAATTTTTTTGCTCTTTTTCCATTTCAAAAAGATTTTTATGCAGGCTCCCATTGACATTCCACTTCGGATTTATTGCGAGTTATGCTGAAGATTTTCAGCAAATTTCACCTTATTCTGTTATGGAGATCCGCAGCAAAAATTTACATGCCCTGGATTTAAAATCCAAAATTACAATTGTGTGTTTTTGTTTGTTTTTTAAATAAAAATGTTCTGCTTTTGTAAAATACGACAAATTTGCTGCATGCAAAAACCACGGTGGTAAATCTGCAGTGTATACAGTATGTCCCTTAGGGCTCATTCAGACGGCTGTATGCTGTCTGTAAAAATGTGGTTCAGTTTTTTTTGTGGACAGATCACCATGTCTGCAAAAATATACGGATAGCATTCCGCGTTTTTGCTGACCTATAGACTTCAATGGGGCCAGGTCCTGATTTTCACTGACATGTTATACTTGTATTGCGGAGCTGTAGAACAGAAGAAAAGGGTCTGTCTGATCCTCTTTTTTGCGGACAGCGTACGGCCGCCTGAATGAGCCCTTAAGATCATCCAAATAGGACGTTCATTCAGCAGAAATAATCTGCCGTGGATTTTGCAGCAAAATTTGCAACAAATCCACAGCAAGATCTGCAATCTGAGCGATGTGGACCCATTCTACGGACGTGTGAATGGACCCTTATTCCGCAGTTCCTTCCCATCATGCTCCAGGATGAAGTGCAGATTGTGGGCATGCTCAGTCCTGTCCCTTCGCAATCACTGATCCAAAATCTGCTCCTTTCCTAGGAATAAAGTTTGATGCCTTTAAAACAGTCCCTGTTTCATTTGAAGAACAAATCCTCACATTTGAAGAAATGGATTCTTATTACAAAGGTGGATATCCATATCGCATAACGGTAAGAGGGATGGTGGAACGCCGAACACCTTCAAGGGATATTATTTCCATCTTAAAGGGGTTGTCCCACAATTTTTTTTTTACATTTTTCAAACTACCTAGATACTAACACTTTTGTAATTGCAGGTGAGTTATTCAATAAAATATGCCTGTATAGCGCCACCTGCTGTTTATTTTTTTCCTTATTTCTCCGTCCACCACAGTAATGTCTTTGAGGTGGACACACATGCTCAGTTGCATCCTTCAAATGCCATGAGGTGTATCTATTGTTAGAAGCAGGGCCAGTTACAGTGAGAGAGCTGCAGAAGAAAGTACACACCCACAGAGCTGTGATAGTGAGAGAGCTGCAGCAGAAAGGACACACCCACTGAGCTGAGATAGTGAGAGAGCTGCAGCAGGAAGGACACATTCACTGAGGTGTGACAGTGAGAGAGCTGCAGCAGGAAGGACACATCCACTGAGGTGTGACAGTGAGAGAGCTGCAGCAGAAAGGACACATCCACTGAGCTGTGATAGTGAGAGAGCTGCAGCAGAAAGGACACACCCACTGAGCTGTGATAGTGAGAGAGCTGCAGCAGAAAGGACACACCCACCGAGCTGTGATATTGAGAGAGCTGCAGCAGAAAGGGCACACCCACTGAGCTGTGATAGCGAGAGAGCTGCAGCAGAAAGGACACACCCACTGAGCTGTGAAAGTGAGAGAACTGCAGCAGAAAGAAAACACACCCTGAGAAAGGACACACCCTCTGAGCTGTGATAGTGAGAGCTACACAGAGAGGACAGAAACTCTGAGAAAGGAGACTCCTTGAAAAACTGTCTGCAGAAATGCGTGGAGATTTCTGGATCCATGTGAGGTACAGCGCTGGTTGTAGCTTTGTTAGAGATTGTCATGAACTATTTGATGTCTGGTTTTCATTTCTTTACATTAAGCATTGGACAACCCCTTTAAGCATCTATGGCATATCCACAGGTCAAACTTGCAAGCTGCCCTCTCCATTGATGTCTATGGGATTTATGGAAAGACCTGCATCTATCAGCCATCCATGGCATATCCGATAGACCTGGCATAAATGCTTAAGATGGGAATACCCCTTTAAGGAGATTTCACTTTATTTGCATTTTCACTTTATTTGTTAATAATATTTCAGTACCGTGTTTCCCCGAAAATAAGACCGGGTCTTATATTAATTTTAGTCCCAAAAAACACACTAGGGCTTATTTTCAGGGTAGGGCTTATTTATTTACGGTATGTACATTAAACAACATTTATAAATACCGTACTGTATTAATACCGTATACGGTACACATAAAGTGCGCAAAAAGTCTCAAGTCTGTCTGGCTAGTTGTTGCTTTAAAAAATCCTGTTCCTTTAAAGCATGATAAACAACACAGTGTTTGTGCTGTGTCATTTATCATTTTTCTTAAAAACCTGTTAAAATCTGCGGTAAAAATTCTGTGTCCCGTCTTCCCCTCAGGTATCCCCCCCTTATCAGGTCAGGAGTTCGTTTTTTATATCATTAGGTATTTCTGGTACTGTATGAGGTTCAGTGTTGTTTTATATGGTACTTGTAAAAATACCTGTTTAACAGCGTTTACAGTACGGTATTCTTCTCTGAGGTGATGATTGGTACCGTACTGTACAGAGAGGTGCGGTGAGGTCAGCCAGCTCCGTGCAAAAGAGGGAGGGGGGCGCAGACGTCAGCGGGAGGAGAGCCGAGATTGCCGCTGACGTCAGTGCGCCGAAGACGGCTTCTGGAGGGAGGAGGGGAGGAAAGAAAATAGCCGAGATCCACGGCTGACGTCAGCGGCAATGAAACCAGAAAGCAGCAGCAGACATCAGACAGGAGAAGAGAACCTCCGGCGGGGCAGCAGTGAGCGAAAACTTATTTCTTTTAAATATAGCAGCAAACGGAGACACTAGGCAACATTTACAAAGTGTTTTTAAGGAGATTTACTAGGTCTTATTTTCGGGGTAGGGCTTATATTACAGCCCGTCCTGATAATCGAGATAGGGCTTATTTTCGGGGTAGGGCTTACTTTCGGGGAAACACGGTATTTACAGTTTTATGCTGGATTTTGGACTATTTGAGACATCCCAAATGGAACAGGATACCAGCAGTTACAAAATTAGGTTACTAATCATTTATATAATCATCAATTTATGATCAGTAAAGCACTGAATATGATGATTCTGTAAGTGGTCATAGGATAAAGTGGCAAAGGGGACCATTATGGGGTCAGAACAAGCTCTTGACTGTTAGATGAACATTATAACCACCAAACACTACATGCAGCAGCACATGGCTCAAGAAGAAAGACATACAAACACTGGAAACACAAATAAATCTGAATCGCATTACTGATTTACTTTTTGTTCGAAAATTAGAAGCTCTTTGTGCACAGTTTTGATCAAAATTGTGTTGAGCCCACCTACCAGCGACAAGGTGGCTTTAACAGAAGGGACCTACACTATCAAACTTGCCTCTCCTAGCCCTAAGCCTACAAAATTCTGGATAATGTAGAATTTAGCTACGTATGTTATACTCTAATTAAAAGCCCTGGGCAGGTAGACAGGAGTGCAAGGTCTAAACTGAGGCAGCCACCCCCCAAATGTACAATGTTAGACTTGCACTTACAAGCAATTTTAAATAAAGTACAAGTGCAGGCTACCATGACCGCAGTGCAAAAGCAAACACTATATGCAGCAGCACACTGATGTGCACAAAGACGCATGCAAACACTGGAATTGCATTACTGCGTTACATACTGTATTAGAAGATCTTTGCACACATTGTGCTGGGTCCGTCTACCAGCGACAAGGTGGCTTCCAACAGACAGGACCTACATTATCAGAGTACAATAGAGGTGGATTCTACATTGACCTGAACTTTGTATGCTTAGGCCAAGGAGAGGAAAGTCTGATAGTGTAGGTCCCATCTGTTTGGAAGCCACCTTGTCTCTGGTAGATGGGCACTACACAATATTTTTTTTTACAATCTTTGTTTAGAAATTACTATAAAGACATCAGAGAAAACAGTAGAAATGCAAATTTATGTAGAGAGGTAAACCTCCAATAGTTACAATATATAATGAAAGCTCTTACGTGCCGGAGGCTAGGCCTTGGCTTGACAAAGCACAATGGCACCCAGGCCAGAACAAGGTAATTGAAGTAACGAATCAAGATGAGCCTATATCCAATAGGAAGGATTAAAGGGTACCTAGCTAGTAGAATCTGAGGTGGCCACCTGAATAGGCTATTGGAGCAGAGTTGCATAAGACAAATCCCCTAATAAGGTGAAAATACAAACCTAAAAAGAAAATAAATAAATACCAAATGATCCAGTCAGCTGGCCCACCCCCATGGTATGCAATAGTGGCAGTAGCGCTAAATAGAAAGAACATCATATCTATGAAAAAAACAAAGGGTGTGAGTAGTAAGCGAAGAGGTACAGAACATGCAGTAGAGGGAACTCTACCTGGACCCTCCAGGGAGACCAGAGTGTGATGAATTGGGAGTACGGAGCTCCCAATGAGAAAGTTCCTCAAGGCGATGTAAATTTGTTCCATCTTGTCCACCCAAGGCTCCACCATGAAGGGGGCCGCCACCATCCCAAAAATGTGTGCAAAGAGTTTCTAATTTTCAAACCGTAAGTATTACAGTAATGCAGTTCAGATTTATCCATGTTTTCGTAGCGTGCACCTGCACTTTATTTCATATTGTCTAGAGGTGCATTGTAATTATGACCACAAATGCACCCTCACCCAGTGTCGGACTGGGGTGCCTAGGGCCCCCCAGTAAAATTTATTTTGGGGGCCCACCATATAGATACATTCAAATATTACCTGCTCACACAGCAGGAGGATGCTACCAGATGATTGAATATGGGGGTTCCTGCAGAAGCTTTGAGAAGATAGGTCTTGAGTAGAGTTGAGCGAACACCTGGATGTTCGGGTTCGAGAAGTTCGGCCGAACATCCCGGAAATGTTCGGGTTCGGGATCCGAACCCGATCCGAACTTCGTCCCGAACCCGAACCCCATTGAAGTCAATGGGGACCCGAACTTTTCGGCACTAAAAAGGCTGTAAAACAGCCCAGGAAAGAGCTAGAGGGCTGCAAAAGGCAGCAACATGTAGGTAAATCCCCTGCAAACAAATGTGGATAGGGAAATGAATTAAAATAAAAATTAAATAAATAAAAATTAACCAAAATCAATTGGAGAGAGGTCCCATAGCAGAGAATCTGGCTTCACGTCACCCACCACTGTAAGAGTCCATTTTCATAAATTTAGGCCCAGCACCCAGGCAGAGGAGAGAGGTCCCGCAACAGAGAATCTGTCTTCATGTCAGCAGAGAATCAGTCTGCATGTCATAGCAGAGAATGAGGCTTCACGTCAGCCACCACTGCAACAGTCCATTGGCATATATTTAGGCCCAGCACCCAGGCAGAGGAGAGAGGTCCCGTAACAGAGAATCTGGCTTCATGTCAGCAGAGAATCAGTCTGCATGTCATAGCAGAGAATGGAGCTTCACGTCAGCCACCACTGCAACAGTCCATTGGCATATATTTAGGCCCAGCACACAGGCAGAGGAGAGAGGTCCCGTAACAGACAATCTGGCTTCATGTCAGCAGAGAATCAGTCTGCATGTCATAGCAGAGAATGAGGCTTCACGTCAGCCACCACTGCAACAGTCCATTGGCATATATTTAGGCCCAGCACACACACAGGCAGAGGAGAGAGGTCCCGTAACAGAGAATCTGGCTTCATGTCAGCAGAGAATCAGTCTGCATGTCATAGCAGAGAATGAGGCTTCACGTCAGCCACCACTGCAACAGTCCATTGGCATATATTTAGGCCTAGCACACAGGCAGAGGAGAGAGGTCCCGTAACAGAGAATCTGGCTTCATGTCAGCAGAGAATTAGTCTGCATGTCATAGCAGAGAATGAGGCTTCATGTCAGCCACCACTGCAACAGTCCATTGGCATATATTTAGGCCCAGCACCCAGGCAGAGGAGAGAGGTCCCGTAACAGAGAATCTGGCTTCATGTCAGCAGAGAATCAGTCTGCATGTCATAGCAGAGAATGAGGCTTCACGTCAGCCACCACTGCAACAGTCCATTGGCATATATTTAGGCCCAGCACCCAGGCAGAGGAGGGAGGTCCCGTAACAGAGAATCTGGCTTCATGTCAGCAGAGAATCAGTCTGCATGTCATAGCAGAGAATGAGGCTTCACGTCAGCCACCACTGCAACAGTCCATTGACATATATTTAGGCCCAGCACCCAGGCAGAGGAGAGAGGTCCCGTAACAGAGAATCTGGCTTCATGTCAGCAGAGAATCAGTCTGCATGTCATAGCAGAGAATGAGGCTTCACGTCAGCCACCACTGCAACAGTCCATTGGCATATATTTAGGCCCAGCACACACACAGGCAGAGGAGAGAGGTCCCGTAACAGAGAATCTGTCTTCATGTCAGCAGAGAATTAGTCTGCATGTCATAGCAGAGAATGAGGCTTCACGTCAGCCACCACTGCAACAGTCCATTGGCATATATTTAGGCCCAGCACCCAGGCAGAGGAGGGAGGTCCCGTAACAGAGAATCTGGCTTCATGTCAGCAGAGAATCAGTCTGCATGTCATAGCAGAGAATGAGGCTTCACGTCAGCCACCACTGCAACAGTCCATTGGCATATATTTAGGCCCAGCACCCAGGCAGAGGAGGGAGGTCCCGTAACAGAGAATCTGGCTTCATGTCAGCAGAGAATCAGTCTGCATGTCATAGCAGAGAATGAGGCTTCACGTCAGCCACCACTGCAACAGTCCATTGACATATATTTAGGCCCAGCACCCAGGCAGAGGAGGGAGGTCCCGTAACAGAGAATCTGGCTTCATGTCAGCAGAGAATCAGTCTGCATGTCATAGCAGAGAATGAGGCTTCACGTCAGCCACCACTGCAACAGTCCATTGGCATATATTTAGGCCCAGCACACACACAGGCAGAGGAGAGAGGTCCCGTAACAGAGAATCTGGCTTCATGTCAGCAGAGAATCAGTCTGCATGTCATAGCAGAGAATGAGGCTTCACGTCAGCCACCACTGCAACAGTCCATTGGCATATATTTAGGCCCAGCACACACACAGGCAGAGGAGAGAGGTCCCGTAACAGAGAATCTGGCTTCATGTCAGCAGAGAATTAGTCTGCATGTCATAGCAGAGAATGAGGCTTCACGTCAGCCACCACTGCAACAGTCCATTGTCATATATTTAGGCCCAGCACCCAGGCAGAGGAGGGAGGTCCCGTAACAGAGAATCTGTCTTCATGTCAGCAGAGAATCAGTCTGCATGTCATAGCAGAGAATGAGGCTTCACGTCAGCCACCACTGCAACAGTCTATTGGCATATATTTAGGCCCAGCACACACACAGGCAGAGGAGAGAGGTCCCGTAACAGAGAATCTGTCTTCATGTCAGCAGAGAATTAGTCTGCATGTCATAGCAGAGAATGAGGCTTCACGTCAGCCACCACTGCAACAGTCCATTGGCATATATTTAGGCCCAGCACCCAGGCAGAGGAGGGAGGTCCCGTAACAGAGAATCTGGCTTCATGTCAGCAGAGAATCAGTCTGCATGTCATAGCAGAGAATGAGGCTTCACGTCAGCCACCACTGCAACAGTCCATTGGCATATATTTAGGCCCAGCACCCAGGCAGAGGAGGGAGGTCCCGTAACAGAGAATCTGGCTTCATGTCAGCAGAGAATCAGTCTGCATGTCATAGCAGAGAATCAGGCTTCACGTCAGCCACCACTGCAACAGTCCATTGGCATATATTTAGGCCCAGCACACACCCAGGCAGAGGAGGGAGGTCCCGTAACAGACAATCTGGCTTCATGTCAGCAGAGAATCAGTCTGCATGTCATAGCAGAGAATGAGGCTTCACGTCAGCCACCACTGCAACAGTCCATTGACATATATTTAGGCCCAGCACCCAGGCAGAGGAGGGAGGTCCCGTAACAGAGAATCTGGCTTCATGTCAGCAGAGAATCAGTCTGCATGTCATAGCAGAGAATGAGGCTTCACGTCAGCCACCACTGCAACAGTCCATTGGCATATATTTAGGCCCAGCACACACACAGGCAGAGGAGAGAGGTCCCGTAACAGAGAATCTGGCTTCATGTCAGCAGAGAATCAGTCTGCATGTCATAGCAGAGAATGAGGCTTCACGTCAGCCACCACTGCAACAGTCCATTGGCATATATTTAGGCCCAGCACACACACAGGCAGAGGAGAGAGGTCCCGTAACAGAGAATCTGTCTTCATGTCAGCAGAGAATCAGTCTGCATGTCATAGCAGAGAATGAGGCTTCACGTCAGCCACCACTGCAACAGTCCATTGGCATATATTTAGGCCCAGCACACACACAGGCAGAGGAGAGAGGTCCCGTAACAGAGAATCTGTCTTCATGTCAGCAGAGAATTAGTCTGCATGTCATAGCAGAGAATGAGGCTTCACGTCAGCCACCACTGCAACAGTCCATTGGCATATATTTAGGCCCAGCACACACACAGGCAGAGGAGAGAGGTCCCGTAACAGAGAATCTGGCTTCATGTCAGCAGAGAATTAGTCTGCATGTCATAGCAGAGAATGAGGCTTCACGTCAGCCACCACTGCAACAGTCCATTGGCATATATTTAGGCCCAGCACCCAGGCAGAGGAGGGAGGTCTCGTAACAGAGAATCTGGCTTCATGTCAGCAGAGAATCAGTCTGCATGTCATAGCAGAGAATGAGGCTTCATGTCAGCCACCACTGCAACAGTCCATTGGCATATATTTAGGCCCAGCACACACACAGGCAGAGGAGAGAGGTCCCGTAACAGAGAATCTGGCTTCATGTCAGCAGAGAATCAGTCTGCATGTCATAGCAGAGAATGAGGCTTCACGTCAGCCACCACTGCAACAGTCCATTGGCATATATTTAGGCCCCGGCACCCAGACACAGGAGAGGTTCCTTCAACTTTGGGTAGCCTCGCAATATAATGGTAAAATGAAAATAAAAATAGGATTGAATGAGGAAGTGCCCTGGAGTCCAATAATATATGGTTAAGGGGAGGTAGTTAATGTCTAATCTGGACAAGGGACGGACAGATCCTGTGGGATCCATGCCTGGTTCATTTTTATGAACGTCAGCTTGTCCACATTGGCTGTAGACAGGCGGCTGCGTTTGTCTGTAATGACGCCCCCTGCCGTGCTGAATACACGTTCAGACAAAACGCTGGCCGCCGGGCAGGCCAGCACCTCCAAGGCATAAAAGGCTAGCTCTGGCCACGTGGACAATTTAGAGACCCAGAAGTTGAATGGGGCCGAACCATCAGTCAGTACGTGGAGGGGTGTGCACACGTACTGTTCCACCATGTTAGTGAAATGTTGCCTCCTGCTAACACGTTGCGTATCAGGTGGTGGTGCAGTTAGCTGTGGCGCGTTGACAAAAGTTTTCCACATCTCTGCCATGCTAACCCTGCCCTCAAAGGAGCTGGCATTGACACAGCTGCCTTGGCGACCTCTTGCTCCTCCTCTGCCTTGGGCTTCCACTTGTTCCCCTGTGACATTTGGGAATGCTCTCAGTAGCGCGTCTACCAACGTGCGCTTGTACTCGCGCATCTTCCTATCACGCTCCAGTGCAGGAAGTAAGGTGGGCACATTGTCTTTGTAGCGTGGATCCAGCAGGGTGGCAACCCAGTAGTCCGCACAGGTTAAAATGTGGGCAACTCTGCTGTCGTTGCGCAGGCACTGCAGCATGTAGTCGCTCATGTGTGCCAGGCTGCCCAGGGGTAAGGACAAGCTGTCTTCTGTGGGAGGCGTATCGTCATCGTCCTGCCTTTCCCCCCAGCCACGCACCAGTGATGGGCCCGAGCTGCGTTGGGTGCCACCCCGCTGTGACCATGCTTCATCCTCATCCTCCTCCACCTCCTCCTCATCCTCGTCCTCCTCGTCCTCCAGTAGTGGGCCCTGTCTGGCCACATTTGTACCTGGCCTCTGCTGTTGCCAAAAACCTCCCTCTGAGTCACTTCGAAGAGACTGGCCTGAAAGTGCTAAAAATGACCCCTCTTCCTCCTCCTCCTCCTCCTCCTGGGCCACCTCCTCTTGCATCATCGCCCTAAGTGTTTTCTCAAGGAGACATAGAAGTGGTATTGTAACGCTGATAACGGCGTCATCGCCACTGGCCATGTTGGTGGAGTACTCGAAACAGCGCAACAGGGCACACAGGTCTCGCATGGAGGCCCAGTCATTGGTGGTGAAGTGGTGCTGTTCTGTAGTGCGACTGACCCGTGCGTGCTGCAGCTGAAACTCCACTATGGCCTGCTGCTGCTCACACAGTCTGTCCAGCATGTGCAAGGTGGAGTTCCACCTGGTGGGCACGTCGCATATGAGGCGGTGAGCGGGAAGGCCGAAGTTACGCTGTAGCGCAGACAGGCGAGCAGCAGCAGGATGTGAACGCCGGAAGCGCGAACAGACGGCCCGCACTTTATGCAGCAGCTCTGACATGTCGGGGTAGTTGTGAATGAACTTCTGCACCACCAAATTCAGCACATGCGCCAAGCAAGGGATGTGCGTCAAATTGGCTAGTCCCAGAGCTGCAACGAGATTTCGCCCATTATCGCACACCACCAGGCCGGGCTTGAGGCTCACCGGCAGCAACCACTCGTCGGTCTGTTGTTCTATACCCCGCCACAACTCCTGTGCGGTGTGGGGCCTGTCCCCCAAACATATGAGTTTCAGAATGGCCTGCTGACGTTTACCCCGGGCTGTGCTGAAGTTGGTGGTGAAGGTGTGTGGCTGACTGGATGAGCAGGTGGAAGAAGAGGAGGAGGAAGCCGAGAAGGAGGAGGTGGCAACAGGAGGCAAAGAATGTTGCCCTGCGATCCTTGGCAGCGGAAGGACGTGCGCCAAACAGCTCTCCGCCTGGGGCCCAGCTGCCACTACATTTACCCAGTGTGCAGTTAGGGAGATATAGCGTCCCTGGCCGTGCTTACTGGTCCACGTATCTGTGGTTAGGTGGACCTTGCCACAGATGGCGTTGCGCAGTGCACACTTGATTTTATCGGATACTTGGTTGTGCAGGGAAGGCACGGCTCTCTTGGAGAAGTAGTGGCGGCTGGGAACAACATACTGTGGGATAGCAAGTGACATGAGCTGTTTGAAGCTGTCTGTGTCCACCAGCCTGAATGACAGAATTTCATAGGCCAGTAGTTTAGAAATGCTGGCATTCAGGGCCAGGGATCGAGGGTGGCTAGGTGGGAATTTACGCTTTCTCTCAAATGTTTGTGAGATGGAGAGCTGAACGCTGCCGTGTGACATGGTTGAGACGCTTGGTGACGGAGGTGGTGGTGGTGGTGTTGGTGGTACATCCCCTGTTTGCTGGGCGGCAGGTGCCAACGTTCCTCCAGAGGCGGAGGAAGAGGCCGAGGCGGCAGCAGCAGAAGAGGCCGAGGCGGCAGCAGCAGAAGAGGTAGCAGGGGGAGCCTGAGTGACTTCCTTGGTTTTAAGGTGTTTACTCCACTGCAGTTCATGCTTTGCATGCAGGTGCCTGGTCATGCAGGTTGTGCTCAGGTTCAGAACGTTAATGCCTCGCTTAAGGCTCTGATGGCACAGCGTGCAAACCACTCGGGTCTTGTCGTCAGCACATTGTTTGAAGAAGTGCCATGCCAGGGAACTCCTTGAAGCTGCCTTTGGGGTGCTCGGTCCCAGATGGCGGCGGGCAGTAGCAGGCGGAGTCTCTTGGCGGCGGGTGTTCTGCTTTTGCCCACTGCTCCCTCTTTTGCTACGCTGTTGGCTCGGTCTCACCACTGCCTCTTCCTCCGAACTGTGAAAGTCAGTGGCATGACCTTCATTCCATGTGGGGTCTAGGACCTCATCATCCCCTGCATCGTCTTCCACCCAGTCTTGATCCCTGACCTCCTGTTCAGTCTGCACACTGCAGAAAGACGCAGCAGTTGGCACCTGTGTTTCGTCATCATCAGAGACATGCTGAGGTGGTATTCCCATGTCCTCATCATCAGGAAACATAAGTGGTTGTGCGTCAGTGCATTCTATATCTTTCACCGCTGGGGAAGGGCTAGGTGGATGCCCTTGGGAAACCCTGCCAGCGGAGTCTTCAAACAGCATAAGAGACTGCTGCATAACTTGAGGCTGAGACAGTTTCCCTGGTATGCATGGGGGTGATGTGACAGACTGATGGGCTTGGTTTTCAGGCGCCATCTGTGCGCTTTCTGCAGAAGACTGGGTGGGAGATAATGTGAACGTGCTGGATCCACTGTCGGCCACCCAATTGACTAATGCCTGTACCTGCTCAGGCCTTACCATCCTTAGAACGGCATTGGGCCCCACCATATATCGCTGTAAATTCTGGCGGCTACTGGGACCTGAGGTAGTTGGAACACTAGGACGTGTGGATGTGGCAGAACGGCCACGTCCTCTCCCAGCACCAGAGGATCCACTAACACCACCACGACCATGTCCGCGTCCCTTACTAGATGTTTTCCTCATTGTTATCGTTCACCACAACAACAAAAATATTATTTGGCCCAATGTATTGTATTCAAATTCAGCTGGATATAAATTTGAGGCCTAGTATTTAGGCGCTGGGTGACAGGTATGGGTTTAGTGACAGAATTAGACTTGGAAATGCACAGTAGCGGGTGTGTGTGAAGTTATTCTGAATGACCCTATGTGCACCTTCAATATGATCTACCCTTTTAGGGATAGATTTCAAATAGCTCTGATATAGCAGAAACCACTAAATTATGAAATTGCTAAATTGGGAATTGTATTTCAACCCAGAACAAAAAATGTGCTTTGACGGACACTAAATAACTTTCCCAGCCACAACAGGACAGCGGTAACGAGAGATTTAGCGGGATATAAATTTGAGGCCTAGTATTTAGGCGCTGGGTGACAGGTATGGGTTTAGTGACAGAATTAGACTTGGAAATGCACAGTAGCGGGTGTGTGTGAAGTTATTCTGAATGACCCAATGTGCACCTTGAATATTATATACCCTTTTAGGGATAGATTTCAAATAGCTCTGATATAGCAGAAACCACTAAATTATGAAATTGCTAAATTGGGAATTGTATTTCAACCCAGAACAAAAAATGTGCTTTGACGGACACTAAATAACTTTCCCAGCCACAACAGGACAGCGGTAACGAGAGATTTAGCGGGATATAAATTTGAGGCCTAGTATTTAGGCGCTGGGTGACAGGTATGGGTTTAGTGACAGAATTAGACTTGGAAATACACAGTAGCGGGTGTGTGTGAAGTTATTCTGAATGACCCTATGTGCACCTTGAATATTATATACCCTTTTAGGGATAGATTTCAAATAGCTCTGATATAGCAGAAACCACTAAATTATGAAATTGCTAAATTGGGAATTGTATTTCAACCCAGAACAAAAAGTGTGCTTTGACGGACACTAAATAACTTTCCCAGCAACAACAGTACAGCGGTAACGAGAGATTTAGCGGGATATAAATTTGAGGCCTAGTATTTAGGCGCTGGGTGACCGGTATGGATTTAGCGACAGAATTAGACTTGGAAATGCACAGTAGCGTGTGTGTGAAGTTATTCTGAATGGCCCTATGTGCACCTTGAATATTATATACCCTTTTAGGGATAGATTTCAAATAGCTCTGATATAGCAGGAACCACTAAATTATGAAATTGCTAAATTGGGAATTGTACTTCAACCCAGAACAAAAAATGTGCTTTGACGGACACTAAATAACTTTCCCAGCCACAACAGGACAGCGGTAACGAGAGATTTAGCGGGATATAAATTTGAGGCCTAGTATTTAGGCGCTGGGTGACCGGTATGGATTTAGTGACAGAATTAGACTGGGATATGGCCAAAAAATAACCACACTATTGCTGGTTAAATGCACTTGGTGACGGGCGCAGCTTGCCCCTGATGTAGTATATGGCCAAAAAATGAACAGACTATTGCTGGTTAAATGCACTTGGTGTCGACTAGCTTGACCAACCACACTACTTGAGGGTAAATGCACTTGGTGACGGGCGCAGCTTGCCCCTGATGTAGTATATGGCCAAAAAATGAACAGACTATTGCTGGTTAAATGCACTTGGTGACGGGCGCAGCTTGCCCCTGATTTAGTATATGGCCAAAAAATGAACAGACTATTGCTGGTTAAATGCACTTGGTGTGATAGCTTGACCAACCACACTACTGAGGGTTAAATGCACTTGGTGACGGGCGCAGCTTGCCCCTGATGTAGTATATGGCCAAAAAATGAACAGACTATTGCTGGTTAAATGCACTTGGTGTCACAGCTTGACCAACCACACTACTGAGGGTTAAATGCACTTGGTGACGGGCGCAGCTTGCCCCTGATGTAGTATATGGCCAAAAAATAAACAGACTATTGCTGGTTAAATGCACTTGGTGTGACAGCTTCACCCTGATGTAGGCTTTAGCCAAAAAACAACCACACCATTGAGGGTTAAATGCACTTGGTGACAGGCGCAGCTTGCCCCTGATTTAGTATATGGCCAAAAAATGAACAGACTATTGCTGGTTAAATGCACTTGGTGTGACAGCTTCACCCTGATGTAGGCTTTAGCCAAAAAACAACCACACCATTGAGGGTTAAATGCACTTGGTTGCAGCTTGGATGCACTTGGTCGCAGCACCGCACAAGACACAAAATGGCCGCCGATCACCCCAGAAAAAAGTGACTGACAAACGGTCTGGGCAGCCTAAAAACAGTGAGCAATTGAGGATCAGCAGCTCAATGATCCACAGCTGCAGATCGATCAGTTAATCAAGTCCTTTGGAGGAGTTAATCTGCCTAATCTCGCCCTACTGTCGCATCCGCAACCTCTCCCTACGCTAATCAGAGCAGAGTGACGGGCGGCGCTATGTGACTCCAGCTTAAATAGAGGCTGGGTCACATGGTGCTCTGGCCAATCACAGCCATGCCAATAGTAGGCATGGCTGTGACGGCCTCTTGGGGCAAGTAGTATGACGCTTGTTGATTGGCTGCTTTGCAGCCTTTCAAAAAGCGCCAAGAAAGCGTCACAAAAGCGCCAAGAAAGCGACGAACACCGAACCCGAACCCGGACTTTTACGAAAATGTCCGGGTTCGGGTCCGTGTCACGGACACCCCAAAATTCGGTACGAACCCGAACTATACAGTTCGAGTTCGCTCATCCCTAGTCTTGAGGAGAAGAGGACACTGGCAGCTTTCCTCTGTAACTAGACGTCGTCTCAGCTCTGATCGTGTCTATAATAATAAACTGGGGAGTTTCTTTAATAATCTTTCAGGTTTTTATATGAACATAGGCTGGATGAGGAATATCTGTATGTAGTGCAGTAAGTCTATTGTGTTATGTGCCACTTGTGCAGGGGGTGGGAGACTAGGGGCCCACTTTGCTCAGGGGCCCGCGGGGGGATTCACCTGTACCCCTGTGGGCCAGTCCGAGCCTGCCCTCACCACATCCTAAAACAGTGTCATGTGACTACATTATACTTGTGGTCATCTTTCATAAATCCATCTCTATGACTGGTACATTACTGATTACTGTGATTTTGTATGTGCCGATAGGATGAAGTGGTGAAGGGGGACAGTTATGGGGGTCAGAACTATCCCTTGATTAACTCCCTTGACTGTTAGCTGAAAGTTATGACCAACAATGCACCTTTCCTGGTACCTACAATGGCATCATGTGACTACATTTTATTTGCGGTCATCAATTTTCATAATTTATGATTAGTACGTTGGTGATCATGGTGATTCTATACAGTAAGTTCTCATAGGATGAAGCGGTGAAGGGGGACTGTTATGGGGGTCAGAACAACCCCCCTCTGTGCTGTACAACTGACCACATTTTACTTGTGGTTATACAAAGACTGCACCAGTGGAACCTTGTTGTCCCAGTACAGACCTGCTAAGATGTACAACGTAGAGGCAAAGACTCGAACAGCCACCATTTGCGAAGAGACCGTTTGAAGTCCACTCATAGGATATTTGTGTTGTTTGGAGATATACAGATTGTGGTATGAGGTCACTTGATGTCGACATGACTGTAGCAGATTGCTTCATGATGGGTTCACCTGACTCACCCTGCCCTTAAAGCTTATAAAGTCTCATGATGAGTACTCTATAGACAGCGATGCTGGGGATGATGTGATGATGAAGTAAAGTGCAAAATATTTTTCTATCGTAGCTAAGAGCGCAGGATCGGGATGGTGCCCCACTCCAGTTTGTAAATGCTTCTCTGGAGGTGAAGTTTCAAAAAGATCCGCTCAACGTAGATGGAAAAACGGATAAAACAGGAAAAGCGCGCTTTACCCTGGACACATCTGAATGGAACGGGCAAGTCATGATCCGGGTGAGAGACTGATCCCAGTCTTCTTGTGTCATCTCTTAGTCTTATCTTTCTGTTCTGCATCTAGAAATATGTGTTCCTTTTAGGCCCCTTTCACACAGGTGAGATTTCCGCGCGGGTGAAATGAGTGAGTTGAACGCATTGCACCCGCACTGAATCCTGACCCATTCATTTCTATGGGGCTGTGCACATGAGCTGTGATTTTCACGCATCACTTGTGCGTTGCGTGAAAATCGCAGCATGCTCTATATTGTGCGTTTTTCACGCAACGCAGGCCCCAGAGAAGTGAATGGGGCTGCGTGAAAATCACAAGCATCTGCAAGCAAGTGCGGGTGCGGATGCTAGGTGACGATCGGGCTGGGGACCCGATCTGTATTATTTTCCCTTATACCATGGTTATAAGGGAAAATAATAGCATTCTGAATACAAAATGCAAAGTAAATTCAAAATAGTGATGGAGGGGTTAAAAATAAAAAAATTAACACACCGAGTCCACTTGATCGCGTAGTTGCGGATCTCTGTCTTCTTCTGTAATGTTGAGCTGCCGGCTAAGGACCTGTGGTGACGTCACATCACATGATCCAATCACATGGTCCCTCACCATGGTGATGAACCATGTGATTGGACCATGTGATGAGCACAGTGACGTCATGAAAGGTCCTATTCCTGTGCGCAGCAAAGAAGAAGACAGAAGAGATGCCGGCTGTGCGATCAAGTGGATTAAGGTGAGTTAAATTATTATTTTATTATTTTTAACCCCTCCAGCGCTATTGTACAATGCATTCTGTATTCAGAATGCTATTATTTTCCCTTACAGCCATGTTATAAGGGAAAATAATGCAATCTACAGAACACCGATCCCAAGCCCGAACTTCTGTGAAGAAGTTCGAGTTTGGGTACCAAACATGCCGATTTTTCTCACGCGCGTGCAAAACGCATTACAATGTTTTGCACTTGCGCGGGAAAAATCGCGCATTTTCCCGCAACGCACCCGCATCTTATCCGGGCAAAAAACATAATGCCCGTGTGAAAGAGGCCTTACACTTGCCAACTTAAAGGGTAACTCTGGTGAATCCACAGGTCCCCAAGTGAATTCTCATCTGCAACCATCACGTTTAATGTTACTGCTGTCTCCTGCAGATTTCTGAGCAGTAAAACATCAGGTTGAATGTGCTTGGGCCATAGCATAGCCACTCCCTGCAGTGGGCTGGAGCTTGCATGACATGCTGCATGCTGCTGCACAGGGTGCGGCCTGTCGCCTCTCCTGTGCCTTAACCAAGTGTCCAACTCATTATTCAAAATAATATATTTTACTATTGTCTCTGATGGGTATATTGTAGTGCCACCTCACTATGTTATGCCCGAGCAAAACTTCATGGGTCATATAGTTACCAAAGCTACTGACGATGACACAATCTGAAGACATAGAGGGGAGTCAACGAACACTGTTATAAGGTGTGCTAGATCAGGGGAAGGATTTCATCTTTACTGTCTCTTAGGCCCCTTGCAGACGAGCGTGTCCGGAATAAGTCCGGATGCGTTGCGTCTGCGATCAGGGAAAATCGTGCGAGTGCGTACGCAATTTCAGTCAGTTTTGACTGCGATTGTGTTGCGTTGCACAGTTTTTTCCGCGCGAGTGCAATGCTCGTGAGAGAAAACTGATTGCGGTACCCAGACCCGAACCCGGACTTCTTTACTGAAGTTCAGGTTCGGTGTTCTGTAGATTTTATTATTTTCCCTTATACATGGTTATAAAGGAAAATAATAGCATTCTTAATACCGAATGCTAACTAAAATGTGGCATGGGGGGGGTTAAAAAAAAATAATAATTAACTCACCTCATCTGCTTGTTCGCGCAGCCGGCATCTTCTTCCTTCTTCTTCTTTCAGGACCTGCCAAAGGACCTTCGATGACGTCATAGGGTGTGTGCGGTGACATCAGCGCAGGTCCTGCTGAATGAAGATACTAGATTACGTCATCAAAGGTCCTTTGGCAGGTCCTGAAATAGGAAGAAAGAAGAAGATGCCGGCTGCGCGAACAAGTGGATGAGGTGAGTTAATTATTATTTTTTTTTAACCCCCCCCATGCCACATTTTAGTAAGCATTCGGAAATAAGAATGCTATTATTTCCCCTTATAACCATCTTATAAGGGAAAATAATACAGTAAATTGACTTTAATCAATTTACTAACATCATCTCCTAGCAAACATGCGTGAAAATCGCACCGCATCCGCACTTGCTTGCGATTTTCACGCATCCCTATTCATTTCTATGGAGCCTGCGTTGCGTGAAAACCGCAGAATATAGAACATGCAGCGATTTTCACGCAAAGCGCATGTAATGCGTGAAAATCACCGCTCATCTGCACAGCCCTATTGAAGTGAATGGGTCCGGATTCAGTGCGGGTCACGCATTGCACCCGCGCGGAATTCTCGCCCATGGGAAAGGGTCCTTAGGGTACTTTCACACTTGCAGCAGACGATTCCGGCAATCTGGACGCAAATGGATGCGGATCCGTCTCGCAAATGCATTGCAATACCCGACCCGTCTTTCCGGTTGTCATCTGGAAAAAACGGATCCAGTATTTATTTTTTTCTCATTTTTAAAGGTCTGGGCATGCGGATCCGTTTTGCCAGAACACTTCAATGGAAATTAATGCTGGATCCAGCATTCCGTCAAGTGTTCAGGGTTTTTGGCCGGAGAGAAAACTGCGGCATGCTGCGGTATTTTCTCCGGCCAAAAAAACGTAAGAGGGACTGGACTGATGCATCCTGAACGCATTGCTCTCTATTCAGAATGCATTAGGATAAAACTGATCAGTTTTTTTCCGGTATTGAGCCCCTAGGACGGAACTCAATACCGGAAAACAAAAACGCTAGTGTGAAAGCACCCTCATATAATTCTATGCACTGCAACTCACTTCTACCTGGGAGACTTTTTTACTGTTCATCCTGATGTTCCTGGATCATAAATAGAATGCTAGATAAAAAAAATACTATGGCGCTCCTAGAGAGAGGACACTAGGTGGGAGAAAAGGAATGAGGGGGAAGGAAACCAGAGATATTAGCACAGATTTAACCAAAATTGTGTCACTAGTGTCACCTTTGAAAACACTGTTATTGTACGTCCTCATTTTTAGGGAAACATCATCACTTCCTCTACTGGGCAATTAGATGGAAGAATTTGGGGTCCAGTGCACTTCCTGCTCCCCTTTTACAGTAAAGCGGAAAGCTTTCTAAGACTGCAGCCCATCTCTGGGATCATTCCATGTAACAAGCGAATAAGGATACGAGTGGAATATGTTATATGTCCAAATGACCTAATGAAAGACTACAAAAGTGTCAAATTCTATTATATTGTAAGTAAATTCCATCATGTTCCATAAAGGTGCACAAAATGTATCACACAGCCCTGTATAATATACCGTAATTAAAGGGCATCTGTCAGCAGTCTTGTACCTATGAAACTGACTGACCTGTAGCATATGCACTTGGCAGCTGAAGGCATCTGTGTTGGTCCCATATTTATATGTGTCCACATTGCAGAGAAAAATGTTTTATTATATACAAATGAGCCTCTAGGAACAACGGGGTCGTTGTATAGTTGTTATATTCTTACATAGGAGGCAGTATTATAGTAGTGATATTATTGTACATAGGGGCAGTATTATAGTTGTTATATTCCTGTACATAGGAGCAGTATTATAGTAGTTATATTCCTGTACACAGGAGGCAGTATTATAGTAGTTATATTCTTGTACATAGGAGCAGTATTATAGTAGTTATATTCTTGTATATAGGAGCAGTATTATAGTAGTTATATTCTTGTACATAGGAGCAGTATTATAGTAGTTATATTCTTGTACATAGGGGCAGTATTATAGTAGTTATATTCCTGTACATAGGAGGCAGTATTATAGTAGTTATATTCTTGTACATAGGAGCAGTATTATAGTAGTTATATTCTTGTACATAGGGGCAGTATTATAGTAGTTATATTCTTGTACATAGGAGCAGTATTATAGTAGTTATATTCTTGTACATAGGAGCAGTATTATAGTAGTTATATTCTTGTACATAGGAGCAGTATTATAGTAGTTATATTCTTGTACATAGGGGCAGTATTATAGTAGTTATATTATTACATAGGAGCAGTATTATAGTAGTTATATTCTTGTATATAGGAGCAGTATTATAGTTGTTATATTCTTACATAGGAGCAGTATTTCAGTAGTTATATTCCTGTACATAGGAGGCAGTATTATAGTAGTTATATTCTTGTACATAGGAGCAGTATTATAGTAGTTATATTCTTGTACAGAGGAGGCAGTATTATAGTAGTTATATTCTTGTACATAGGGGCAGTATTATAGTAGTTATATTCTTGTACATAGGAGCAGTATTATAGTAGTTATATTCTTGTACATAGGGGCAGTATTATAGTAGTTATATTATTACATAGGAGCAGTATTATAGTAGTTATATTCTTGTATATAGGAGCAGTATTATGGTAGTTATATTCCTGTACATAGGAGCAGTATTTCAGTAGTTATATTCCTGTACATAGGAGCAGTATTATAGTAGTTAGATTCTTGTACATAGGAGCAGTATTATAGTAGTTATATTCTTGTACATAGGAGCAGTATTATAGTAGTTATATTCTTGTACATAGGAGCAGTATTATAGTAGTTATATTCTTGTACATAGGAGGCAGTATTATAGTAGTTATATTCTTGTACATAGGAGCAGTTCTTGTACATAGGAGGCAGTATTATAGTAGTTATATTCTTGTACATAGGAGCAGTATTATAGTAGTTATATTCTTGTATATAGGATCAGTATTATAGTAGTTATATTCTTGTACATAGGAGGCAGTATTATAGTAGTTATATTCTTGTACATAGGAGGCAGTATTATAGTAGTTATATTCTTGTACATAGGAGCAGTATTATAGTAGTTATATTCTTGTACATAGGAGCAGTATTATAGTAGTTAGATTCTTGTACATAGGAGCAGTATTATAGTAGTTATATTCTTGTACATAGGAGCAGTATTATAGTAGTTATATTCTTGTACATAGGAGGCAGTATTATAGTAGTTATATTCTTGTACATAGGAGGCAGTATTATAGTAGTTATATTCTTGTACATAGGAGCAGTATTATAGTAGTTATATTCTTGTACATAGGAGGCAGTATTATAGTAGTTATATTCTTGTACATAGGAGGCAGTATTATAGTAGTTATATTCTTGTATATAGGAGCAGTATTATAGTAGTTATATTCTTGTACATAGGAGCAGTATTATAGTAGTTATATTCTTGTACATAGGAGCAGTATTATAGTAGTTATATTCTTGTACATAGGAGCAGTATTATAGTAGTTATATTCTTTGTCAAATTTCTTTTTATTGGAAAATGACAACATTGGGTGGAAGGTTCCAACCCCTTACCACAGTTGCACAGTCAAAGTGTCAGCAAGACAGATATATGTTTACATAAAGCCAACAAATACCAAGTAAACACGTGATCATAATGCAACTTACAATGATGCTTATACCAAGTATTTTACAGTTTGAAGAACAATAAGCAATATCCTGTACAAGCAATCTAGACATTGTAAAGTGCTGTCACGCGCTGTCTGCTAAAGAGCGGATTGTGCAAAAGATGCAAAAGATGCGAAAGACTTTATTCAAAAAATAATAGCCAAATACAAATCATAAAAATAGTGCCCTTCCCTGCGACAGCTGAGCAGGAGCAATCTTGGGCGTTATTGGTAAGGAGAAGGCCAGAACCCCTACCAGGGTAGGGAGGGGGGGACTGCATTCCTGCAACTTGGACTGAAGTGGGAGGCGGGACGGGGTAAATAGGCCTCAATAGGAGGCCCTCCTGTACACGCATGTCCAAGGTGCTTTATGTGTAAACACGCTAGTCTAAGTATTATCCAAACAGACGTAATTATATTTAAATGGCATTGGGGTGAGACCATAAGAGGATTTCAGGTTAATTTGCCTCTCTAATACTCAGGAGATCTGTAGAGCCCCCACTGCTGTTACGAAATGTCAGCCAAGGTTCCCAAACTTTTAGATATTTCTCGTGTTGTCTGGCCTCCCAACCATGTAACTCCTCCAATCTGCATATCTGATCTACTTTCTGCTCCCAATGCGGAAGTGTCGGTGGACCTTCGCTGAGCCATTTCTGTGGTATGAGTAGCCTCGCTGCCTGTATCAAATGTGTTGCTAAGCTCTTTTTGGATGGCGTTAAGGTCGGTGTGGGGAGCCAGAGAAGCACCAGTTCTGGCGATAGTTGAATATGAGCATTCATCACTTTATTTATTATAGCTAATACCCCGTCCCAATACTGGCGGAGCTTTGGGCAGGACCAGAATATGTGTGTTTGCGTCCCTGACGCCCCCTTACACCTCCAGCACGTGTCAGACTTACGAAGACCTTTTAAGAATAATTGTTTAGGGGTCTGATACCACTGAGTCAGCACTTTGTATGAGTGCTCTTGCACCTTCACACACCTCGAGAATCCGTGGGAGTGGGCATGTATGCGCAATATATCCGTTTCTGAGAATTCTAAGTCAAGCTCGGTTGCCCAGGTTTTCAAGTACTGTGGGATCCTCATAGGAGCCTGGACATTTAGCGCTGAATAGAATTTTGATATTATTTTGCTGGGGGGGGGGATTTTAAGTGTAACAACTTCTCGAACCATGTCGTTTCTGGAGTGTGCTGTCTAGAAGTCAGCAGTGGCTTGCTGATGGAATTCAATTCTATGGCGTCTAGAAAATTGCTAGAAGATAGAACGTGATTTAGGGGATGATGGGCAGAGAGAGCACCCGATGCCCCATCTAAGAACTCTGTGACGGTGTAGTTGTGTAGTTTGTTCCACACTGGAGATACAGTGTCAGCAGTGGGTTTCACAAGGAATGGCGCAAGGTCTGCTGGCATCAGTGGTGATAGAGCATGTAGCAAGCCTTTGTCCTTATTCAGTTGTCTGATAACGGCCGCCGTGCCTTTAAGCAGTACCTGTGAGTGAAGGGAAGATGAGTTCAGACCCCATAACCCCGCTCTCTGTTTTTTGTCAAGTTGGGAGATCTCAAGTTCCCTACCCAGGATGTGAGACCAGGGGGCATGGACATGCAGACACCTCTTCAGGTGAATGGCCTTATAGTATAGCTGAGCGTCAGGTAGAGCCATTCCTCCCTGATTCTTCCTCAATATCAACGTGCGATGCGCCAGTCTCGCTCCCCTCCCCTCCCAGAGAAAAATGCTGAAAAGCCGTCTAATTTGTGTGAAGAAGGAGGAGGGAAGGAAGACGGGCAGCATCTGCATGACGTACAGTATCTTGGGCATAATAAATGCTTTTAACAGATTTTTTCGGCCCATCCATGAAATATACGGGATTCTCAGCGTGTGCAATTGTTGTTGGGCATCGTTCAGTAGTGCAGCATAGTTCAGTTGGAAAAGCTTTTCTAATCTGCAGGGGATCTTAATTCCCAGGTAGGACAAATGAGACGTTTGCCATAAAAAGGGGGTTCTCGCTTTCAGCAGGTGGATTTGTTTGACCGGTGCCGACACGTTCATGGCTTCCGACTTTGTGTAGTTTACTTTAAAATTGGACACCTGTCCATACTGTTCGAACAAGGATAATAGATGCGGGAAGGCCTCGACCGGGTTGGAGACCATGACTAGGAGGTCGTCTGCATAAGCTGCATTGAGATATTCTATGGGGCTATTCTCCAACTTGAGTCCCCTGATGCCAGGATGATCTCTAATGGCCTGGAGCAAAGTTTCCATGACTAAAATGTACAGGGCAGGGGACAGGGGGCATCCCTGCCTCGTTTCATTCCTGATAGGGAAGGGAGGCGATAAAGTGCCATTAACTCTGATCCGGGCGCTAGGGTCGCCATACAGTGACATTATAGCTCTCTGAAATTGCGCAGGGAAGCCAAACTTTTGCAAGGTTTTTATCATATAAGCCCAATTCACCCGGTCAAAAGCCTTCTCCGCATCTATACCCAGCAGAACCAGGGGAGGCGTTTTTTCATTGCTAGCTGTATGATGGACAGAATTCTGCAGGAGTTGTGACTGCCTTCCCGGCCAGGGACAAAGCCTGCCTGTTCAGGATTAATGAGTTTCGGAAGGAGGACACTTATTCTAGTTGCAAGAAGTTTCGCCCAGACCTTGATGTCGACGTTTAAAAGCGAAATTGGTCTATAGCTGCCACACAACTTAGGGTCTTTCCCGGGTTTGGGAAGAATAGTGACTGTGGCCTCAAGGGACTGTTTATGTAACTGTGAGCCATTCAGGAGCTCATTGCACCAGGCAGCAAAATGGGGAGCTAGTATCTTTGAGAATTTCTTATAATATCCCACAGGGAAACCGTCGGGACCTGGGCTCTTCCCATTGGCATGGAGCTTAAGATGTTCATGACTTCTTTCTCCGTTACTGGGGATAGAAGAGTCTGACCCTCCTTCTCATTTAAAGTGGGAAGCTGCAGGTGCTGTAAGAAGTTGTCTATCAGGGAGACCCTATCTACAGTAGACCCCGCTATTTCTTCAGGAAGACCGTACAGATCTCGATAAAATTTTTGGAACTCAGTGGCTATATCTGATGTTTTGTGGACAGTGGTACCATCTTTCCTATTAATCCCTGCTATATACATTGAGTCCTTCTTCTGTTTCAGGAGAGAGGACATTAATTTCGTGCCCTTGTCCCCATGAGAATAAAAGCAAAATTGAGAGTATTGGTATGTTTTTGCATAACATACATTTAGATGATCCATTAGTTGTTTACGCAGGATGGCTAGCTGTTCCCTGGCCTCTAGGGCTCTAGAGCGCTTGTGTACAGACTCAATAGCCACAATCTGCTTAAGTAGGGAATTCAAGTGCTCCTGTCTATCCCTTTTAACTTTACTGCCCAGTGCAATGAGCTCACCTCTCATGACCTGTTTGTGCGTCTCCCATATAGTTGTGAATGGCATACCTTCGGTGGAATTTTCATTAAAGAACCATGACAATTTCTGACTGAGGGTGGCTAGATCTGACTGTTTATCTAGAAGTGTCTCATTCAGACGCCACTGTTTAGTTTGTGTAGGCAGCGAGGGGAAATGAAGCGAAGTCGACACCGGGGCATGGTCCGAGACCGTGACGGGCCCAATGGTAGATTGCTCCACCCTGTCGGCACAGCTGCCAGAGATCAGGACATAATCCAGTCTCTTATGGGTGTTATGTGGGGCTGAGAAGAAAGTATAGTCCCTGTCGGCAGGGTGAAGCAACCGCCAGGAGTCCACTAAATTGACATCTGCTAGATAGGCGTTGACCCGACCTAAAGCCACCTGGGTCAATTGGGGAGAGCCATCAGAAGCATCCATTATGGGATTCAGCGTCATGTTAAGATCACCACCTATTAATCTGATTCCTTCAGCGAAGGAGGCAAACGTCTTTAAAGTATTGACAAGCCATTTTGTTTGACCCCGATTGGGACTATATAGACTGGCTAGGGTCACTACCTGGGTGCCTATTGAGCCTTTTACGAATACGCAGCGCCCTTCCGGGTCATCCTGTATGCAAGATAATTGGAAAGGGACTCTCTTTGATATGGCGATGCCAACTCCTCTAGCTGCACTACTGAACGCGCTAGTGAACCAGTGCTGGAAGTAGGACTTGGGGAGAGTAGGCACATGCGTCGACTTGAAGTGTAATTCCTGGAAGAAACAGATGTCTGTGTGTGACTTTTTTAACATACGTATGACCTGTGACCTCTTCTGCGGGGTGTTAAATCGTCTAACATTAAAGGAGGTACACTTAATCAATGCCATGATGTATTCTAAGTGTAGACCTTAGAGCTAGCAGTAGCTTGAAATCACGCGTGCGACCAGGGAAACGTAAAGTAAAGTGTCTAACCTGAAAAACAACCGGGGAGTGGAGAAAATCTCCAACCACATCCCTCGGTGGGTCGCTGTCCCTTGGATAAACTGGCGCGATACAGGCGCTGAGGTGTTGGCACGGGGCCCGGCGTCCAGATCTGATGAGACGCCGTCCGCTCCCTCTGCTTCCTGCAGCCAGTCCTCGTGCTCAGGCAGCGCCATCTTGGCGGCACTCACGGCCGGAGGCCTCTTGTTCAGGAATTTATCCATTTCTTGAGGACCGCGATCCCATCTGGCGGGTTCTGGCTTGTCTCTAGGGATGTATCGTCCCACTTTACCCATTCTTTTCAGGCTAGGTAGCGAAATTAACCAGTTTGCTGGCTCACATGGAGAGGAGCTCTCTCACATGCGTCTGGCTTGGCCGGAAGTCAAGCTCCGCCCCCGCAGTTATATTCTTGTACATAGGAGCAGTATTATAGTAGTTATATTCTTGTACATAGGAGCAGTATTATAGTAGTTATATTCTTGTACATAGGAGTAGTATTATAGTAGTTATATTCTTGTACATAGGAGTAGTATTATAGTAGTTATATTCTTGTACATAGGAGCAGTATTATAGTAGTTATATTCTTGTACATAGGAGCAGTATTATAGTAGTTATATTCTTGTACATAGGAGCAGTATTATAGTAGTTATATTCTTGTACATAGGAGCAGCATTATAGTAGTTATATTCTTGTACATAGGAGCAGCATTATAGTAGTTATATTCTTGTACATAGGAGGCAGTATTATAGTAGTTATATTCTTGTACATAGGGAGCAGTATTATAGTAGTTATATTCTTGTACATAGGAGCAGTATTATAGTAGTTATATTCTTGTACATAGGAGCAGTATTATAGTAGTTATATTCTTGTACATAGGAGGCAGTATTATAGTAGTTATATTCTTGTACATAGGGAGCAGTATTATAGTAGTTATATTCTTGTACATAGGAGCAGTATTATAGTAGTTATATTCCTGTACATAGGGAGCAGTATTATAGTAGTTATATTCTTGTACATAGGAGCAGCATTATAGTAGTTATATTCCTGTACATAGGAGGTAGTATTATAGTAGTTATATTCTTGTACATAGGAGCAGTATTATAGCAGTTATATTCTTGTACATAGGAGCAGTATTATAGTAGTTATATTCTTGTACATAGGAGCAGTATTATAGTAGTTATATTCTTGTACATAGGAGCAGTATTATAGTAGTTATATTCTTGTACATGGAGCAGTATTATAGTAGTTATATTCTTGTACATGGAGCAGTATTATAGTAGTTATATTCTTGTACATAGGGGGCAGTATTATAGTAGTTATATTCTTGAACATAGGAGCAGTATTATAGTAGTTATATTCTTGTACATGGAGCAGTATTATAGTAGTTATATTCCTGTACATAGGAGCAGTATTATAGTAGTTATATTCTTGTACATAGGGAGCAGTATTATAGTAGTTATATTCTTGTACATAGGAGCAGTATTATAGTAGTTATATTCTTGTACATAGGAGCAGTATTATAGTAGTTATATTCTTGTACATAGGAGCAGTATTATAGTAGTTATATTCTTGTACATAGGAGGCAGTATTATAGTAGTTATATTCTTGTACATGGAGCAGTATTATAGTAGTTATATTCTTGTACATAGAAGGCAGTATTATAGTAGTTCTATTCTTGTACATCAGAGGCAGTATTATAGTAGTTATATTCTTGTACATAGGAGCAGTATTATAGTAGTTATATTCTTTTACATAGGAGCAGTATTATAGTAGTTATATTCTTGTACATAGGAGCAGTATTATAGTAGTTATATTCTTGTACATAGGAGCAGTATTATAGTAGTTATATTCTTTTACATAGGAGCAGTATTATAGTAGTTATATTCTTGTACGTAGGAGGCAGTATTATAGTAGTTATATTCTTGTACATAGGAGCAGTATTATAGTAGTTATATTCTTGTACATAGGAGGCAGTATTATAGTAGTTATATTCTTGTACATAGGGGCAGTATTATAGTGGTTATATTCTTGTACATAAGAGCAGTATTATAGTAGTTATATTCTTGTACATAGGAGCAGTATTATAGTAGTTATATTCTTGTACATAGGAGCAGTATTATAGTAGTTATATTCTTTTACATAGGTATAGTATTATAGTTGTTATTTTCTTACACATAGGAGCAGTATTATAATATTGCGGTACATAGGAGACGGTAAAATAGTACTTATAATCTTGTATATAGGGGCAGTATTTTAGTTGTTTTATTAGCGTCCACAGAGGCAGTGGAATGGTATTTCTATATAAAATCTCTTTGGTCTCTGGGGGAAGGGCTGTAATCTATAACTTTCTGCCGTTAATTTCCTCTATATTATAAAGCACACACCCTGCTGCGGTTTCTGTACAGATTGATGTTTGTGCCTCTAATCAGGTCATCCACAGGAAAGTTGCTAGAATTAACAGATTGTTACGGCTGTTCTATACGTTGAAGGATTCTTCTAGCGTTTTCACTGTTTGCCTTGCAGGTTATAGGTAACGGTGGGATAATGCAACATGGAGAAGAATCAATCGTATTGGACAAAGAGACCTGTAAGTGTAGACAGCAAGGTAGCAGGTCTTGGGTGTGTACATGTAATCACAATTCTTTTTAATTTGAAAACTACATTTTTATGAAGATGACAAAATATTTATGATCTATATATATAAAGAAGGACATATATGTATGTTCCGCGATCACTCAAAAATGCAACCATCGATTTCAACGAAACTTGGTATACACATCCCTAGAAATCTTGTGGGGGGTCACAGCTCTCTAGGACCCACCGTTCCTGAGATATTCCCAAAAAATGACCTGCATTAGCCAATACAAGCCTGCAAGTCTTTCTCTTCATATCCCAACTGCCATACACACGGTCACATGTCCCTTATCAGCCAATAGAAGCTCGCAGGCCCTTAGTCTCCACATACACACATTTTTTCTCCAGGTTTCCATAACAACCCAGCCATTTTTCTTCACTGCTGCAGGTCAGCTTTAAAGGGGCAGGGCACTGTGAATGACACTGTTAAGGCAGCGGAGTGCACAGTTCAGGGGGCAGGTAGGGTGGCCTGAATGGCCACTTTCAAAAGATGGACTTAAAAACCCCACTGTCAGGTCCCAATATACCACGCCCCCAAATCCAGGTAGGCCACGCCCCCTCCACTGCCGACAGGGATTGAAAAAAATTAAGGTAAAAATCAACTTCTGTCAGCTGCAGGGGTGGGAGGGAGGGTGACTTTCTCCCTGTAGCTCACTCTCAGACAGCACAGTGTTGCTGTCTTAGAGTGAGCTGTTCAAAAAACATCCCTGTGTCTGACCAGGCCCTGCGCAGGACAAGGAGTCCGAAAGCCGGACTCTCCGGCCTAAAACCACATCTCTGGCCACCCTTGGGGCAGGCTGCTGTGGAGGTCACAGTTAAGGGGACGGCCGCTATGGAGGTCAGTGTTAAGGGGCAGGATGCTGTAGAGGTCACTGTTAAGGGGGCAAAGTGTTGTGGAAATCACTGTTAACGAGACGGGGTACTGTGGAGGTCACTAATAAAGGGTCGGCTACTCTGAAGCTCACTGTTAAAGGAGAAGGCACTGTGGATGTTACTGTTAAGGGTGCAGGCCGCTGTGGAGGTCACTGTTAAAAGGGTGGGGTACTGTAGATGTCACTGTTATAGTGGATACTGTCGATATCTTTTAACGACACACAGAAACATTAAATGAAATAGATGAAATATACTCGTGCGAAGCCGGCTCCTTCTGCTAGTATAAATATAAATGTTAATATCCCAACATCACCTTTTTGTGCAGCAGCTTCTTTATGAAAAATTGCAGATTGACTGTCTCTTAATAGGACACTAACATTGAAACAAAAAGTAATCGGCCCTTTCCATAAATGCTTACCACATTCTCCCTGAGACTGGAAGAAAAATGGTTTAATGTAATTTCTAAAGATGAGCGAATTTAAAAAAAAATTGATTCGGTCGGTTTGCCGAATTTACCAAAAAGATTTGATCCGAATTTATTCGCTGTGAATCGCGTAAAAAAACGGCTATTTCCAAGCTGCAGATAGCCTGTATAGCGGTGTAGAACACTGTGCCTGTATAGCGGTGTAGAACACTGTGCCTGTATAGCGGTGTAGAACACTGTGCCTGTATAGCGGTGTAGAACACTGTGCCTGTATAGCGGTGTAGAACACTGTGCCTGTATAGCGGTGTAGAGCACTGTGCCTGTATAGCGGTGTAGAGCACTGTGCCTGTATAGCGGTGTAGAGCACTGTGCCTGTATAGCGGTGTAGAGCACTGTGCCTGTATAGTGGTGTAGAACACTGTGCCTGTATAGAGGTGTAGAACACTGTGCCTGTATAGCGGTGTAGAACACTGTGCCTGTATAGCGTTGGTAGAACACTGTGCCTGTATCGGTGTAGAACACTGTGCCTGTATATCGGTGTAGAACACTGTGCCTGTATAGCGGTGTAGAACACTGGTGCCTGTATAGGGTGTAGAACACTGTGCCGTATATCGGTGTAGAAACTGTGCCTGTATAGCGGCTGTAGAACACTGGCTGTATAGCGGTGTAGAACACTGTGCCTGTATAGCGGTGTAGAACACTGTGCCTGTATAGCGGTGTAGAGCACTGGCCTGTATAGCGGTGTAGAGCACTGTGCCTGTATAGCGGTGTAGAGCACTGTGCCTGTATAGTGGTGTAGCGCACTGTGCCTGTATAGTGGTGTAGAGCACTGTTGGCCTGCTATAGCGGCTGTAGAACCTGTGCCTGTATAGCGCTGTAGAAACTGTGCCAGGTATAGCGGTGTAGAACACTGTGCCTGTATAGCGGTGTAGAACACTGTGCCTGTATAGACGCTGTAGAACACTGTGCCTGTATAGCGGTGTAGAACCCGTGCCTGTATAGTCGGTGTAGAGCACTGTGCCTGTATAGCGGTGTAGAACACTGTGCTGTATAGCGGTGTAGAACACTGTGCCTGTATAGCGGTGTAGAACACTGTGCCTGTATAGCGGTGTAGAGCACTGTGCCTGTATAGCTGGTGTAGAACACTGTGCCTGTATAGCGGTGTAGAACACTGTGCCTGTATAGCGGTGTAGAACACTGTGCCTGTATAGCGGTGTAGAACACTGTGCCTGTATAGAGGTGTAGAACACTTGTGCCTGTATAGCGGTGTAGAACACTGTGCCTGTATAGCGGTGTAGAACACTGTGCCTGTATAGCGGTGTAGAACACTGTGCCTGTATAGCGGTGTAGAGCACTGTGCCTGTATAGCTGGTGTAGAGCACTGTGCCTGTATAGCGGTGTAGAACACTGTGCCTGTATAGCGGTGTAGAACACTGTGCCTGTATAGCGGTGTAGAACACTGTGCCTGTATAGCGGTGTAGAACACTGTGCCTGTATAGTGGTGTAGAACACTGTGCCTGTATAGTGGTGTAGAACACTGTGCCTGTATAGTGGTGTAGAACACTGTGCCTGTATAGTGGTGTAGAACACTGTGCCTGTATAGTGGTGTAGAACACTGTGCCTGTATAGTGGTGTCGAACACTGGTGCCTGTATAGTGGTGTAGAACACTGTGCCTGTATAGAGGTGTAGAACACTGTGCCTGTATAGTGGCGTAGAACACTGTGCCTGTATAGTGGCGTAGAACATGTGCCTGTATAGTGGCGTAGAACACTGTGCCTGTATAGCGGTGTAGAACACTGTGCCTGTATAGCGGTGTAGAACACTGTGCCTGTATAGCGGCGTAGAACACTGAGCCTGTATAGCGGCGTAGAACACTGAGCCTGTATAGCGGCGTAGAACACTGTGCCTGTATAGCGGCGTAGAACACTGTGCCTGTATAGAGGTGTAGAACACTGTGCCTGTATAGTGGCGTAGAACACTGTGCTGTATAGCGGCGTAGAACACTGTGCCTGTATAGCGGCGTAGAACACTGAGCCTGTATAGCGGTGTAGAACACTGTGCCTGTATAGCGGTGTAGAACACTGTGCCTGTATAGCGGTGTAGAACACTGTGCCTGTATAGCGGCGTAGAACACTGAGCCTGTATAGCGGCGTAGAACACTGTGCCTGTATAGCGGCGTAGAACACTGTGCCTGTATAGCGGTGTAGAACACTGTGCCTGTATAGTGGTGTAGAACACTGTGCCTGTATAGTGGTGTAGAACACTGTGCCTGTATAGTGGTGTAGAACACTGTGCCTGTATAGTGGTGTAGAACACTGTGCCTGTATAGTGGTGTAGAACACTGTGCCTGTATAGTGGTGTAGAACACTGTGCCTGTATAGTGGTGTAGAACACTGTGCCTGTATAGTGGTGTAGAACACTGTGCCTGTATAGTGGTGTAGAGCACTGTGCCTGTATAGTGGTGTAGAACACTGTGCCTGTATAGCGGTGTAGAACACTGTGCCTGTATAGCGGTGTAGAACACTGTGCCTGTATAGCGGTGTAGAACACTGTGCCTGTATAGCGGTGTAGAACACTGTGCCTGTATAGCGGTGTAGAACACTGTGCCTGTATAGTGGTGTAGAACACTGTGCCTGTATAGTGGTGTAGAACACTGTGCCTGTATAGTGGTGTAGATACACTGTGCCTGTATAGGGTGTAGACCTCTGTGCCTGTATAGTGGTGTAGAGCACTGTGCCTGTATAGTGGTGTAGAGCACTGTGCCTGTATAGCGGTGTAGAACACTGTGCCTGTATAGCGGTGTAGAACACTGTGCCTGTATAGCGGTGTAGAACACTGTGCCTGTATAGCGGTGTAGAACACTGTGCCTGTATAGCGGTGTAGAACACTGTGCCTGTATAGCGGTGTAGAACACTGTGCCTGTATAGCGGTGTAGAGCACTGTGCCTGTATAGTGGTGTAGAGCACTGTGCCTGTATAGTGGTGTAGAGCACTGTGCCTGTATAGCGGTGTAGAACACTGTGCCTGTATAGCGGTGTAGAACACTGTGCCTGTATAGCGGTGTAGAACACTGTGCCTGTATAGAGGTGTAGAACACTGTGCCTGTATAGCGGTGTAGAACACTGTGCCTGTATAGCGGTGTAGAACACTGTGCCTGTATAGCGGTGTAGAACACTGTGCCTGTATAGCGGTGTAGAGCACTGTGCCTGTATAGCGGTGTAGACACGTGCCTGTATAGCGGTGTAGAGCACTGTGCATGTATAGCGGTGTAGAACACGTGCCTGTATAGCGTGTAGAACACTGTGCCTGTATAGCGGTGTAGAACACTGTGCCTGTATAGCGGTGTAGAACACTGTGCCTGTATAGCGGTGTAGAACACTGGTGCCTGTATAGTGGTGTAGAACACTGTGCCTGTATAGTGGTGTAGAACACTGTGCCTGTATAGTGGTGTAGAACACTGTGCCTGTATAGTGGTGTAGAACACTGTGCCTGTATAGAGCTGTAGAACACTGTGCCTGTATAGTGGCGTAGAACACTGTGCCTGTATAGTGGCGTAGAACACTGTGCCTGTATAGTGGAGTAGAACACTGTGCCTGTATAGCGGTGTAGAACACTGTGCCTGTATAGCGGTGTAGAACACTGTGCCTGTATAGCGGCGTAGAACACTGAGCCTGTATAGCGGCGTAGAACACTGAGCCTGTATAGCGGCGTAGAACACTGTGCCTGTATAGCGGTGTAGAACACTGTGCCTGTATAGAGGTGTAGAACACTGTGCCTGTATAGTGGCGTAGAACACTGTGCCTGTATAGCGGCGTAGAACACTGTGCCTGTATAGCGGTGTAGAACACTGAGCCTGTATAGCGGTGTAGAACACTGTGCCTGTATAGCGGTGTAGAACACTGTGCCTGTATAGCGGTGTAGAACACTGTGCCTGTATAGCGGCGTAGAACACTGTGCCTGTATAGCGGTGTAGAACACTGTGCCTGTATAGCGGTGTAGAACACTGTGCCTGTATAGTGGTGTAGAAATGCTACACTGTGCCTGTATAGTGGTGTAGAACACTGTGCCTGTATAGTGGTGTAGAACACTGTGCCTGTATAGTGTGTAGAACACTGTGCCTGTATAGTGGTGTAGAACACTGTGCCTGTATAGTGGTGTAGAACACTGTGCCTGTATAGTGGTGTAGAACACTGTGCCTGTATAGTGGTGTAGAACACTGTGCCTGTATAGTGGTGTAGAGCACTGTGCCTGTATAGTGGTGTAGAACACTGTGCCTGTATAGCGGTGTAGAACACTGTGCCTGTATAGCGGTGTAGAACACTGTGCCTGTATAGCGGTGTAGAACACTGTGCCTGTATAGCGGTGTAGAACACTGTGCCTGTATAGCGGTGTAGAACACTGTGCCTGTATAGCGGTGTAGAACACTGTGCCTGTATAGTGGTGTAGAACACTGTGCCTGTATAGTGGTGTAGAACACTGTGCCTGTATAGTGGTGTAGAACACTGTGCCTGTATAGTGGTGTAGAGCACTGTGCCTGTATAGCTGGTGTAGAACACTGTGCCTGTATAGTGGTGTAGAACACTGTGCCTGTATAGCGGTGTAGAACACTGTGCCTGTATAGCGGTGTAGAACACTGTGCCTGTATAGCGGTGTAGAACACTGTGCCTGTATAGCGGTGTAGAACACTGTGCCTGTATAGTGGTGTAGAACACTGTGCCTGTATAGTGGTGTAGAACACTGTGCCTGTATAGTGGTGTAGAACACTGTGCCTGTATAGGGGTGTAGAACACTGTGCCTGTATAGCGGTGTAGAGCACTGTGCCTGTATAGTGGTGTAGAGCACTGTGCCTGTATAGCGGTGTAGAACACTGTGCCTGTATAGTGGTGTAGAACACTGTGCTTGCAGTAACACACATAGGGAGTCTGCTGTGGTAGTGAAACAATGGCCTCAGGATACAATATTTTCAACATACAATGGTCTTTTCTGACCCATCGTAAGTTGAAACCAGACTCAACATACAATATCTCAGACTCATACCCAACCAGTCAAGGCCACTTCTCTGGTAAAATAGCCTCATAGCAGCCCCCAGTATCCTTATAGCAGCCCCCAGTAGCTTCTCATGAGCCCCCAGTAGCTTCTCATGAGCCCCCAGTAGCTTCTCATGAGCCCCCAGTAGCTTCTCATGAGCCCCCAGTAGCTTCTCATCAGCCCCCAGTAGCTTCTCATTAGCCCCCAGTAGCTTCTCATCAGCCCCCAGCAGCCTCTCCATCAGCCCCCAGCAGCCTCTCCATCAGCCCCCAGTGCCTCTCATCAGCCCCCAGAAGTGTCCATCAGCCTCATAAATATAAAATAAAAAAAAACACTTACCTCTCCTGCTCCTGGACGCCGCCGCTCCTCTCCCCCAGCGCGATCTGCATCCTCCTGCTGTCGGCTGTGCTGTGAAGGGTGCACACAGTGTGACGTCACAGAGCGCCTCACGCTGTGCGCAGCCCTGCACAGCCAACAGTCGAGGACCAGGAAGTGGTGAGTACAAAGCCTTCACCGCTTCCCGGTCCTCCAGTACTAATGAGCGCTTCCATACTGAGTATTCACCCCATAAGACACAGGGGCATTTTTCCTCCACTTTTGGGGAAAAAAATGCATCTTATGGTGCGAAAAATACGGTAAGTCCTTCACTATGTAAGCCATGCCACTCGCATAGTGAAGGATAGGATCGGGACACGGAGCCGGCGGAGCGGAGGCAAGATATTTTACGACAATGTCATTGAATTTGGGGCAGTGGACATCAGGTCTCAAGAGGCAGCTGCCTTGGGCCCCCCAGGAGCAACTGGGCCCGGGGCTGCTGCCCCTTTTGCCCCACATTAAAGACGGCCCTGTACACATCCATGCTCTATTTTGTCCATCACGCCTATTATAGTCTATGGATCCGTAAAAAACACGGACGCAGCACGGATACCAACTGTGTTTCATCCGTGTTTCACAGACTAGGAGATGCAATGAAAATTAATTTTGAGCTGTATAGTGAGAGCAAAAAACGGATACACGGACCAAACATGTATCCTACACGGACATCTTCACAGATGAGGCTTAGGGCTCATGTACACAAATGTATTTTGTTCCGTTTATTTAGCGACTCGTATGTGGAACTGTTTATTTAATGGGGGCCGCAAAAAAACAGAAATGACTCTGCTTCCGTATGTCCGTTCCGCAAAAAAAAAAATTAACTTGTCCTATTAATGTCCACATTATGGATAAGGATAGGACTGTTCTATTATGGGTCAGCTGTTCCGTTCTGTAAAATATGGAATGCACATGGCGGGTATCCGTGTTTTGTAGATCTGAAATTTGCAGACCGCAAAACATCCAACGGTCATGTGCATGAGCCCTTAAAATTAGTAGTAGGCTGGGGAAAAAAATTCAGACTAACACAAATCATGAGGTTAGAAGAGAGGAAGAATCGCAGGACTTTTGCGGAACTGTCAATGGAGTAAGAAGCCTTGGACTTTCTTTCTTATCCTTTAGTTTATTGGTAAAATTATAAATTTTAACGCATTTTAAAGATGAATCACCTTCCTTATCAGGTAAAAAAAAAGCATAGTCCCATGTAAACAATCATTTAAATGCCCTGTTTGGCGCACAGTTCCTTGGGGCGGAGGATGACCAGTTTTGTACTGGTTTTTAAGACAGTGGACACCAATAGCTATATCCATTTTTTTAGTTCTGTGTTTAGGACCAGGGACAAAATATTGAGCATGTTAACCACTTCAACCCCGCTAGCTAAAACCCCCTTCATGACCAGGCCACTTTTTACACTTCGCACTACACTACTTTCACTGTTTATCACTCGGTCATGCAACTTACCACCCAAATGAATTTTACCTCCTTTTCTTCTCACTAATAGAGCTTTCATTTGGTGGTATTTCATTGCTGCTGACATTTTTACTTTTTTTGTTATTAATCGAAATTTAACGATTTTTTTGCAAAAAAATGAAATTTTTCACTTTCAGCTGTAAAATTTTGCAAAAAAAAACGACATCCATATATACATTTTTCGCTAAATTTATTGTTCTACATGTCTTTGATTAAAAAAAAATGTTTGGGCAAAAAAAAAAAATGGTTTGGGTAAAAGTTATAGTGTTTACAAACTATGGTACAAAAATGTGTCTCATTTTTTGGGGTGTCATTTTTTGGGGTGTCTCTTGTTTTGGGGTGTCATTTTACATATACCCATGCTGGGTGAGAGAAATATCTTGGCAAAAGACAACTTTTCCAATTTTTTTATACAAAGTTGGCATTTGACCAAGATATTTCTCTCACCCAGCATGGGTATATGTAAAATGACACCCAAAACACATTGCCCAACTTCACCTGAGTACGGCGATACCAGATGTGTGACACTTTTTTGCAGCCAAGGTGGGCAAAGGGGCACATATTCCAAAGTGCACCTTTCGGATTTCGCAGGCCATTTTTTACACATTTTGATTGCAAGGTTCTTCTCACACATTTGGGCCCCTAAATTGCCAGGGCAGTATAACTACGCCACAAGTGACCCCATTTTGGAAAGAAGACACCCCAAGGTATTCCGTGAGGGGCACGGCGAGTTCCTAGAATGTTTTATTTTTTGTCGCAAGTTAGTGGAATATGAGACTTTGTAAGGAAAAAATAAAAAAAATAAAAAATCATCATTTTCCGCTAACTTGTGATAGAAAATTATAGGAACTCGCCATGCCCCTCGCGGAATACCTTGGGGTGTCTTCTTTCCAAAATGGGGTCACTTGTGGGGTAGTTATACTGCCCTGGCAATTTAGGGGCCCAAATGTGTGAGAAGTACTTTGCAATCAAAATCTGTAAAAAATGGCCTGCGAAATCCGAAAGGTGCACTTTGGAATGTGTGCCCCTTTGCCCACCTTGGCTGCAAAAAAGTGTCACACATCTGGTATCGCCGTACTCAGGAGAAGTTGGGGAATGTGTTTTGGGGTGTCATTTTACATATACCCATGCTGGGTGAGAGAAATATCTTGGCAAAAGACAACTTTTCCCATTTTTTTATACAAAGTTGGCATTTGACCAAGATATTTCTCTCACCCAGCATGGGTATATGTAAAATGACACCCCAAAACACATTGCCCAACTTCTCCTGAGTACGGCGATACCAGATGTGTGACACTTTTTTGCAGCCTAGATGCGCAAAGCTGCCCAAATTCCTTTTAGGAGGGCATTTTTAGACATTTGCATCCCAGACTTCTTCTCATGCTTTAGGGCCCCTAACATGCCAGGGCAGTATAAATACCCCACATGTGACCCCATTTCGGAAAGAAGACACCCCAAGGTATTCAATGAGGGGCATGGCGAGATCATAGAATTTTATTTTTTTTGCATAAGTTAGAGTTTTTTTTTGTTTTTTTCTCACAAAGTCTCACTTTCCGCTAACTTAGGACAAAAATTTCAATCTTTCATGGACTCAATATGCCCCTTACGGAATACCTTGGGGTGTCTTCTTTCCGAAATGGGGTCACATGTGGGGTATTTATACTGCCCTGGCTTTTTAGGGGCCCTAAAGCGTGAGAAGAAGTCTGGAATATAAATGTCTAAAAATGTTTAGGCATTTGGATTCCGTGAGGGGTATGGCGAGTCCATGTGAGATTTTATTTTTTAACACAAGTTAGTGGAATATGAGACTTAGTAAGAAAAAACAAACAAAAAAACAAAATATATTTCCGCTAACTTGGGCCAAAAAAAATGTCTGAATGGAGCCTTACAGGGGGGGTGATCAATGACAGGGGGGTGATCAATGACAGGGGGTGATCAATGACAGGGGGGTGATCACCCATATAGACTCCCTGATCACCCCCCTGTCATCACCCCCCTGTAAGGCTCCATTCAGACGTCCGCATGTGTTTTGCGGATCCGATCCATGTATCCGTAAAAATCATACGGACGTCTGAATGGAGCCTTACAGGGGGGTGATCAATGACAGGGGGGTGATCAATGACAGGGGGGTGATCAGGGAGTCTGTATGGGGTGATCAGGGGTGATCAGTGGTTCATAAAGGGTTAATAAGTGACAGGGGGGGGGGTGTAGTGTAGTGTAGTGGTGTTTGGTGCTACTTATTACAGAGCTGCCTGTGTCCTCTGGTGGTCGATCCAAACAAAAGGGACCACCAGAGGACCAGGTAGCAGGTATATTAGACGCTGTTATCAAAACAGCGTCTAATATACCTGTTAGGGGTTAAAAAAATCACATCTCCAGCCTGCCAGCGAGCGATCGCCGCTGGCAGGCTGGAGATCCACTCACTTACCTTCCGTTCCTGTGAGCGCGCGCGCCTGTGTGCGCGCGTTCACAGGAAATCTCGGCTCTCGCGGGAGGACGCGTATATGCGTCCACCCAGAAGAGCAGGGCCGCCGGCAGGACGCAATCCTGCGTACGGCGGTCCTGAGGTAGTTAAAGGGAACCTGTCACCGGGATTTTGTTTATAGAGCTGAGGACATGGGTTGCTAGATGGCCGCTAGCACATCCACAATATTCAGTCCCCATAGCTCTGTGTGCTTTTATTGTGTAAAAAAAAAACAATTTGATACATATGCTACAAATTATGGCTTTCAGAAAGTTGAAACACAGAAACATGTTTTTTTTATTTCCAAAAATGCATTATTATGTAAAACTGAAACAAAAAAATGAAAATAGACATATTTGGTATCATCCCATCTGCAACAACCTGCTCTTTAAAACTAACACATGATCTATCCTATCTGGTGAATGTTAAATAAAAACGGGGCCAGAACAGGTTTGGTTACCTTGCCTCACAAAAAGAGTAATATCAAGCGATCAAAAATGATATGTACCCCAAAATAGTACCAATAAAACTGTCACCGTATACCATAGTTTCCAAAATTGCATCACTTTTTGTGAGTTTCTACGTTAGGGGTGCATCAGGGGGTCTTCAAATGCGACATGGCAACTTAAAATGATCACAGTAAAATCTGCCTTCCAAAAATCATATATGGCTCCTTCCCTTCTGTGACCTGCCGTGTGGCCGTACAGCGGTTTACGACCAGATATGGGATGTTCCTGTAAACTGCAGAATCAGGGTAATAAATATTTTGTTTGGCTGTTAACCCTTGCTGCCTTACAGGAAAAAATGGATTAAAGGTCCATTCACACGTCTGGAAATGGGTCCGCATCCGTTCTGCAATTTAGCGGAACGGGTGCGGACACATTAATTTTCAATGGGGTTGCAAAAGATGCGGATAGCACACAGTGTGCTGTCCGCATCCGCACTTCCGTTCCACGGCCCCACAAAAAATAGAACATGTCCTAACTTGTCCGCAGATATGGACAAGAAAAGGCATTTCTATTATTATAGTGCCAGGCCATGTGCAGTCCGCAAAATGTGGAACGCACATGACCGGTGTCCGTGTTTCGCGGATACGCAATTTGCGGACCGCAAAACAGTTGCGGAAGTGTGAATGGACAGTAAAAATTGTAAATCTGCAAATAGAAGTGAAATTTAGAAATTTCTCCCCTATATTCCTTTAATTCTTGTGGAACACCTAAAGGGTTAACAAAGTTTGTAAAATCATATTTGAATAACTTGAGGAGCGTATGGGGCCTTTTATTGGTGGTTTCTATTACGTAAGTCCCACAAAGTGACTTCATAACTGATGTGAATCCTTGACAAAGCATCTAAAATTGTAGTCCATTTAACATCGAGTCTCCTCCCCGCAGCCAATAAAGTGCAGGTAAGTACTGGCACTCACTGTAATGACGTAGCCATGTTGGCTACTGGCATTACAGTGAATTGGCTGGCCGGAAAGCATCATCGGGTGCTATATAGCACCCGATGACACGTGTTCGGCTCAGTCCTTAGTCAGGGAGAGCTGCACTGAAGAAGGGACAGATAGTGTAGGGAGTGAAATACTAATATTTTTTTTTAAATACTTGTCAGAGACCCAAAAGTTCTTTTAAGGACTATTGTTGTATCTGGCAGCAATATAATTATTAGCGCAACCTACGCTAAATTGCGTGGAATTGTTAGAGACCCAAAAGTCCTTTTAAGGACTATAGTAGCAATATATATTTTTAGTGCAACCTGTGCTAAATAGCTTGCAATTGTTTGTATCTGCGCTACATCTCCTGTGTAACGTGTGATCAGCCTAAAAATATCTGTGACATCCAGTGTACTTTATTTGCGCATACACTTACAAAACCTGCACTACTGTACAGTGTGAGATACTTGCAAGCATATATACTATTTAATATGCGCAAGGCGAGCAGTAAGGGACGGGGAAGTAGGCCGTGCTGCTGATGGTGCAGGCAGAGGCCGTGGCCCTTGGCGCGGTGAAACTGTGCCTGCTGCCAGAGCACAAGAAACACACTCAACCACGATTCCTAGCTTCATGTCCCAGTTTGCAGGGTGGCGCAGGACACCACTCTCGAAGTCAGACAAGTGCGACCAGGTGGTCGGTTGGATTGCAGCAGATAATGCTTCCACTCGGTAAAACACCACCCTGTCTTCCACAAAGTCCAGTCTCAGTAGTCAAGAGTCTGGTCAACAGAATCCTCACCCTGATCCTCCTTCCTCCCACCATGGAGAGTCTTGGCAAACAAGTGATCCCACACTTAGATATTCCGAGGAGCTCTTTTCATTGCCATTCCTTGATTTGGGCCTCTCGCCAAGGCCGTTTGAAGAGGGACATGAGGAGATCTTGTGCCCTGATTCCCAAACTCTTGAGTATCCACAATCACAAGAAGATGACGGTGGGGAACTGGCAATTAGTGTTTCACGAGGTGGATGTTGATGATGAAACACAGTTGCCAATAAGTCAACCGCAATTAGTGTCCCAGGAGGCTTATTATGAGCATGAGACACAGTTGTCAATAACTGAGGTTGTTGTTAGGTCAACAAGTCAGAAGGATAACCAGAGTGAGGAAGTGGAAGAGGATGTGGTGGACGATGAAGTCACTGACCCAACCTGAGAAGGAGGCAAGCCGAGCGAGGACAGCAGTACAGAGGGGGAGGGATCCGCAGCACTGCAACAGGCTGGAAGAGGCAGTGGGGTGGCAAAGGGGAGAAGACGGGCCACACCAAACAGGCCCGCAACTGTTCCCCGTAGCACCCCCTTGTGGAAATCTCCCTTGCCAAGGGGTAGGTGTTCCACAGTCTGGCGCTTATTTGAGGAAAGTGCGGACGATAAAATAATTGTCATCTGCAACCTGTGCCATACCAAAATGAGCAGGGACGTGAACACTAGCAACCTCACCACCACCAGCATGATCCGCAACATGGCATCAAAAGCACCCTATTAAGTGGGCAGAATGCCTGGGTCCACAAACAGTGTTTGCGAGTCACACCACTGCCTCCTCTTCCCCTGTGTTACGTGCTGGCCAATCCCCTGTCCAAGATGCAGGCCCGAATGCCTCCCGCAATGCACCTGGACCTCCGCAAGCACCATCAGCTAGCACATCCACTTCTGTGTCCCACCGCAGCGTACAGATGTCTATGCCCCAGGCCTTTGAACGAAAGCGCAAATACCCAGCCACCCACAGGCCATAGCACTAAATGCCACCTTTCCAAATTGCTGGCCCTGGAAAAGTTGCCATTTAGGCTTGTGGACACTGAGGCCTTCTGCAGCCTGATGGTGGCGGCCGTCCCTCGTTACTCATTCCCCAGCCACCAATATTTCTCACAGTGTGCAGTCTCAGCCTTACACCAGCATGTGTCCCATGCCCTGACCAACGCAGTTATTGGGAAGGTTCACTTAACGACTGACACATGGACAAGTGCTTTTGGCCAGGGACGCTTCATTTCCCTGATGGCACACTGGGTGAACGTTGTGGAGGCCGGGAGCGAGTCGTACCCTGGGATGGCACAGGTGCTACCGATGCCAAGGATTGCGGGCTCTACTTCCATCAGGGTTTCCGCCACCACCTACGTTAGTGGCTGCAACCTCCCCTTCTCCTCCTCCTCCTATGAATTATCATCTTGCAGCACCAGTCAGACATCAGTCAGTAGCTGGAAGCAGTGTAGCACTGCAGTGGGGAAGCGGCAACAGGCCGAGCTTAAACTGATCTGCTTAGGTGACTAACAGCACACCGCCGCAGAGCTGTGGCAGGGGATAAGGGACTAGACTGAGCTGTGGCTCTCGCCACGCAACCTGGAACCAGGCATGGTTGTGTCTGATAATGACCGTAACTTGGTGGCGGCTTTGGAGCTCGGCAAGCTCACACACATACCAGGTACCACATACCTGAGCTATTGGTGAAGGTGCCCCGCGTGTGTGCCCATTTCTGCAAGTCATCTACAGCTTCTGCCGGTCTGGCAATGCTGCAGTAGCGCTTGCAATTGCCAGCTCAACGACTGTTGTGCGACGTAAGCATGCGCTGGAACGCCACGTTCCACATGTTGGTCAGGCTTTGTGAGCAGCAAAGGGCAGTAGTGGAATATCAGCTGCAACATGGTCGTCGCCTTTCCAGTCAGCTTCCGCTCTTCACAAGCGACAAGTGGGCATGGATGTCTGACAGGAATCAACACAGATGGTGAGCGGCGATAATGCTATTATCAGCGTAACCATCCCATTTCTGTGTCTACTCAAACACTTACTGCTCACAATAAAGGCGGACGCTTTGTATGTGGAAGAGGTGGAAATGGGCGAAGACAGTACACAGGGTGATAGTCAGACCACCCTCAGTTCATCTTCTCTGCTCGAATTGGATGAGAAGGATGAGAAGGAGCAGGAGACAGTTGCCTCCGCTACAGAGGGTTGTACCCACAGAAGTTTTATTCCATCTGTTCAGCGTGGATGGGTAGAAGAGGAGGAAGAGGATGAGGAGATTGAGAGTCATCCTCCTGATGAGGACAGTGAAGTCTTGCCTGTTGGGACTCTGGCACACATGGCTGACTTTATGTTAGGCTGCCTTTCCCGTGACCCTCGTGTTGTACGCATTTTAGCCAACACCGATTACTGGTTGTTCACCCTTCTCGACCCCCGCTACATTCCTGTGGTGGAGAGGAAGAGCAAAATGGTGCAATACTATAATGTCAGCGTCCTCAGTGATCCCTCTGTGCCTTACAACTATTGGGTGTACAAGCTGGACACGTGGCACGAACTGGCGCTCTACGCCTTGGAGGTGCTGGCCTGCCCTGCCGCCAGCATTTTGTCAGAGCGTGTATTTAGTGCTGCTGGGGGCATAATAACTGATAAGCGTATCCGCTTGACTCTTATAAAATTGAACAAGGCCTGGACTTCTCTACTCCACCAGAGGAAAGCGGCTGAACATAAAGGCACTTTAAATGTAGCTTTTATGGTGTATTGAATACACTGTTTTCCCATGCACCCCTTCCACCACTAAAAAGGGTATATGGTTCAATCTCCCTTTTCTCATCCTCCTCTATCATATCAACATTCTTATTAGGCTGCCCTCGCTCCTAATGTTTTAGGGGGTCAGCTCAGCAGCACGCCTTCACCTATAATGTTTTTAAGGGTCACCAACAGGCCCTCGCCCATAATGTTTTTGAGGGTCACCAGCAGGCCCTCACCCATAATGTTTTAGAGAGTCACCAGCAGGCCCTTGTTCTTCATGTTTTAGAGGGTCACCATCAGGCCCTCGCCCATAATGTTTTAGATGGTCAGATCAGCAGGCCCTTGCTCCTAATGTTTTTGAGGGTCACCAGCAGGCCCTCGCCCCTAATGTTTTAGATGGTCAGATCAGCAGGCCCTTGCTCCTAATGTTTTAGAGGGTCACCAGCAGGCCCTCACCCATAATGTTTTAGATGGTCAGATCAGCAGGCCCTTGCTCCTAATGTTTTAGAGGGTCACCAGCAGGCCCTCACCCATAATGTTTTAGAGGGTCACCAGCAGGCCCTTGTTCTTCATGTTTTAGAGGGTCACCATCAGGCCCTCGCCCATAATGTTTTAGATGGTCAGATCAGCAGGCCCTTGCTCCTAATGTTTTAGAGGGTCACCAGCAGGCCCTCGCCCCTAATGTTTTAGAGGGTCAGCTCAGCAGCAGGCCCTCGCCCCTAATGTTTTAGGTGGTCAGATCAGCAGGCCCTTGCTCCTAATGTTTTTGAGGGTCACCAGCAGGCCCTTGTTCTTCATGTTTTAGAGGGTCACCAGCAGGCCCTCGCCCCTAATGTTTTAGATGGTCAGATCAGCAGGCCCTTGCTCCTAATGTTTGAGGGTCACCAGCAGGCCATCAATCACAATTTTTCAAGGGTGTGTATGATGCCCTCATGTGTAATATAATAAAGATTGTACTGGAGTGCCGGTTCCTTGTAATTTTTGGCAGTCCTTTCCCTTAGTGCATAGGCTTTATGAGTGTAGGAGTCCCACTACCTGAAAAATTATACCACAATGTGAATGAGGCCCTCCTGTATGTGATATACAGGCTGTATCAGAGTGCCTCTTCCTTGTAATTTTTGGCAGCACTTGCACTTTATATACAAGTAAATATACAGGAAAGAATGTTTCCTAACAATCTTTCCTCTAAAATCGATTTTATCTTTGGTTTTGTGCGTATTATTGTCAGTCTGTAAAAGTGGCGCACTACTCGGACAGCATCGTTCCCAGCAGCGATCTGGGAGTCCAAGATGCATCCAGACGTCCTCCCCATGATGTTCCCGAACCATTTCAGTGGTGTTTCCATCAATTTCTGACCTTTTCCTATGAACCAGATACCCTCCCCTCTTCAGAGCAGGGGGCGCCTGGTTTAATGCTCGGGCTCTCCCATTGACTTCCATTGTGCATCCCGAGGTGTTCTACTCGAGCACCTGAGCACTTTCAGTGCTCGATCGACACTATTACTAAAAAGCAGACAAATTGACATTTTGAAAACAGCTAATTTTTCAAAATTTGTGGTAAATTTGGGATTTTCTTTTAGAAATAAAGGTGAAATATACCGACTAGAATTTACCACTATCATGAAGTACAATGTGTCATGAGAAAATAATCTCAGAATGGCCTGGATAAGTGAAAGGATTCCAAAGTTATTACCGCATAAAGTGACACATGTCAAGTTTGCAAAAAATGGCCTGGGCAGGAGGGTGAAAACTGGCCCTGGGTAGAAGAGGTTAATCATTTTTACCATTTCACCACATATAATAAGTGTATCACTTTATAATTGTTATTTATTTAGTATTATTTTTTATCAATCCCTTTTCTTAAGAGGTACGGCAACAGTTGATCTGTTTACTGAGTAGTTGCACTAATGTCCAATCACCATTTTTACCATAAAGAAAAAAAAAACTTTAGGCCCCTTACAGACGAGCGAGTGTCACGCTGCGGACTCGCAGCGCAGCTCCCGTCCTGTCCTGACTTGCTCGCCAAACGGGGTATTTAAATGGTTGTTTACATGAGACTATGTATCTTTTACTTGATGAAGAAGATAATTCGCCTTTGAAATGCGTCGTTTTAAGATTTATAATTTTACAAAAAAAAGGATAAAAACATTTGCCAAAAAAGTCCTGCAATTCTTCCTTTCTTCTGTTCTTCCTTGAATATTCCGGACGTGAGTGAATCAGTTACTGGCTCCTGGACGAGGGCACACCTTGGCACACAGTGGAGGTTCGTCGGGGATCCATGTACTATGTCTGCGTAGCTGTTGTGACACAGCAGTCATAGGCGAATGTTCCTTTAGGTCACTAAATAATTTTACTGGCATTACGGTATTACACCAGAGCGCTGCCTCTGTCTTTGTGTTCTGCTTGCTCTTCAGTGCGGAGCTTTAAAGTTTACCAAATTATGGAGTTAACTATATATGATGGACATATTGCTGCAATTTAACCACTTCACATCCGGGCCATTTGCCCCCTTCCGGACCAGGCCAAATTTAGCAAATCTTACATCTCACTTTATGTGATAATAACTGGAACACTTTTACTTATCCAAGCCATTCTGAGATTGTTTTCTTGTGACACATTGTACTTCATGATCACGTCATAAATTTGAGTCAATATATTTTACCTTTATTTATGAAAAACACCAAATTTACCCAAAAAAATGAAAAATTCGCAATTTTTAAAATTTATATTTCTCTTCTATTAAAACAGAAAGTGATACCTCATAAAATATTTATTAATTAACATTCCCCATATGTCTACTTTATGTTGGCATCATTTTGGAAATGGAATTAAAATTTTTTAGGACGTTAAAAGGCTTTTTAAATTTTAGAAGCAATTCTTAAAATTTTTAAGAAAATTGCCAAAACCCACTTTTTAAGGACCAGTTCAGGTCTGAAGTCACTTTGTGGGGCCTACACAGTGGATACCCCCATAAATGACCCCATTGTAGGAACAACACCCCTCAAGTTACTTAAAACTGATTTTACAAACTTTGTTAACCCTTTAGGCGTTCCACAAGAATTAAAGGAAAATGGAGATCAAATTTTTAAATTTCGCTTTTTCGGCAGATTTTTTCATTTTAATCCATTTTTTTCTTTAACACATCGAGGGTTAACAGCCAAACAAAGCTCAATATTTATTACCCTGATTCCGCGGTTTACAGAAACACCCCACATGTGATCATAAACTGCTGTACGGGCACACGGCAGGGCGCTGAAGAAAAGGAGCTCCACATGGTTTTTGGAAGGCAGATTTTGCTGAACTGGTTTTTAGATGCCATGTCCCGTTTGAAGCCCCCCTAATGCACCCTTACAGTAGAAACTCCCAAAAAGTGACCCCATTTTGGAAAACTAGGGGATAAGGTGCCAGTTTTATTGGTACTATTTTTGGGTACATATGATTTTTTGATCATTCATTATAACACTTTATAGGGGAAGGTGACAAAAAATTGGTTGTTTTAGCACAGTTTTTATTAATTTATTTTTACAATGTTTACCTGAGAGGTTAGGTCATGAGACATTTTTATAGAGCAGATCGTTATGGATGTGGCGATACCTAATATGTATACTTTTTCTTATTTATTTAAGTTTTACACAATAATAGCATTTTTAAAACAAAAAAAATTATATTTTAATGTGTCCATGTTCTGAGAGCTATAGTTATTTTTTTTTAAATGATTTTATTATGTAGGGGCCCATTTTTTGCAGGATGAGGTGATGGTTTTATTGGTACCATTTTGTGGGACATACGCCTTTTTGATCACTTGGTGTTGCACTTTGTGTGATGTAAGGTGACAAAAATGGCTTTTTTTGACAGTTTTATTAAATTTTATTTTTATGGTGTTCTCCCGAGTGGTTAGGTCATGTGATATTTTTATATAGAGCTGGTAGTTACAGATGTGGCGATACCTAATATGTATACTTTTTTTTATTTATTTCACTTTAACACAATAATATTTTGAAACAAAAAATGATGTTTTAATGTGTCCATGTTCTGAGAGCTATAGTTTTTTTTATTTTTTTAGATATTTTCTTATGTAGGGGCTAATTTTTGGAGGAACGAGGTGACGGTTTCATTGGTAACATTTTGTGGGACATACGCCTTTTTGACACAGTTTTTATTTTTATTTTTTTATGGTGTTTATTGGACTGGGTGGATCATGTGACATATTTATAGAACCGACCATCACGGCCGCGTCAATACCAAATATGTGTATTTTCTATTTTTATTTTTTACATTTTTAATACCTTACTTGGGGAATTTTTGGGGTATACAGCGCTGTACAGCCTCAGTGCAGGGCTGATTGAGGTCTGTAAAAGACCCGACAGCTCCTGTACTCACCCACATACCACTCACGCATAGCGCTTCCTGCTCTGTATACAGTGTATACAGCGATCTAGAAGGCAGGGACACCTAGGAACTGTCCCTGCCTTCTCTAAGGGTTTTCCCTGCTGTCACTGACAGTGGGCAACCCGCTCGGCAGCTGCACGATTAGCGTGCAGCTGTGATCTCTGAAAGGACGTTCAGAAACGTCCATCAGAGATAGAAAACCACCTCCCAGACGTTTATAGTCAATGGGCGGACGGGAGGTGGTTAAAATAAGTCCACCAGTATAAACCAGTAAGAATTGGTCAGAAAAACTAAGCACAGGACTCTTTGCTATGGGCTGGAAGCAAGTTGTAAGCATCGCAATATACAAGATATCCACTAGATGTCAGTGTGGTAGAGTGAATAATAATAATAACCCCTTCAGCAGTGATGGCCAGATCGCCGTATTCGCCCGGCGAACACATGCGGGCTGCCATCTTAAATAACAAGTCCGGCGATGCACAGGTAAGCCCTTACCTGTGCCTGCGCCGCGAGCCGGTCTGAAACAAATGCGGTCACCGGGAGCAGGCAGTTCCGAGAACTGCCCGATGAAGGCCCCCGGCCTCTCAATTTGTCTGCTTTTAAAACAGATAGTGATAACTTCTAAAATAGTTATTATCTTACATTTCCCATATGTCTACTTCATGTTTGGATCATTTTGTAAAGGGTGCATTGCGTGAAAATGTGCGATTTTTCCGCGTGAGTTCAAAGCGTTTTAATGCGTTTTGCACGCGCGTGAGAAAAATCGGCATGTTTGGTACCCAGACCCGAACCCGGACATCTTCACAGAAGTTCGGGTTTGGGATCGGTGTTGTGTAGATTTTATTATTTTCCCTTCTAACATGGTTATAAGGGAAAATAATAGCATTCTTCATACCGAATGCTAAGTAAATTAATTAACTTTTTTTTTACTTTTTGGGGTCTGATCCCCTTTACAATGCACCCCTAAAGTCGAAACTCCAAAAAAAGACCCCATTTTGGAAACTATGGGATAAGGTGGCAGTTTTGTTGGTACTACTTTAGGGTACATATGATTTTTGTTTACTCTATATTACACTTTTTTTGAGGCAAGGTAACTAAAAATAGCAGTTTTGGCACCGTTTTTATTTTTTGTTATTTACAATGTTCATCTGACAGGTTGTTACGGATGCTACAATACCAAATATGAATATGGTTGTTTGTTTCAGTTTTACACAATAAAGCATTTTTGAAGTGTCTCCATAGTCTGAGAGCCATAGTTTTTTTTTTTTTTTTGGGCGATAGTCTTAGGTAGGGGCTCATTTTTTGCAAGATGAGGTGGCAATTAGATTGTTGGGGGGGATACGTATTTTTGATCGCTTGGTGTGACACTTTTAGTGATGTAAGGTGACAAAATGTTTTTTTTTAGCACAGTTTTTATTTTTTTGACGGTGTTCATCTGAGGGGGTTAGGTCATGTGATATTTGTATTCCCTATTTTTTACAAAAAATTTTAACTTTATTTTGGGAAAAGAACACTTTATTTTTTTTTAACTTTATTTTTTAACTTTATTTTTTAACTTTATTTTTTGTCCCACTCTGAGACTTCAACTTTTGGGAGTTTGATCCCCTTTATAATGCATTACAATACTTCTGTATTGTAAAGCATTGGCTGTGAGTGTATTACTCAGTGTAATACACTTAGGCCCCTTTCACACGGCCGAGTTTTCCGCGCTGGTGCAATGCGTGATGTGAACGCATTGCACCCGCACTGAATCCCGACCCATTCATTTCTATGGGGCTGTGCACATGAGCGGTGATTTTCACGCATCACTTGTGCGTTGCGTGAAAATCGCAGCATGCTCTATATTGTGTGTTTTTCACGCAACTCAGGCCCCATAGAAGTGAATGGGGTTGCCTGAAAATCGCAAGCATCCGCAAGCAAGTGCGGATGCGGTGCGATTTTCACTCACGGTTGCTAGGTGACGATCGGGCTGGGGACCCGATCTGTATTATTTTCCCTTATAACATGGTTATAAGGGAAATAATAGCATTCTGAATACAGAATGCAAAGTAAAATAGTGATGGAGGAGTTAAAAAAATTTTTTTTTTATTAACTCACGAGTCCACTCGATCGCGTAGTTGCGGATCTCTGTCTTCTTCTGTAATGTTGAGCTGCCGGCTAAGGACCTGTGGTGACGTCACATCACATGGTCCAATCACATGGTCCCTCACCATGGTGATGAACCATGTGATTGGACCATGTGATGAGCACAGTGACGTCATCAAAGGTCCTATTCCTGTGCACAGCAAAGAAGAAGACAGAAGAGATGCCGGCTGCGCGATCAAGTGGATTAAGGTGAGTTAAATTATTATTATTTTTTTTAACCCCTCCAGCGCTATTGTCCTATGCATTCTGTATTGAGAATGCTATTATTTTCCATTATAACCATGTTATAAGGGAAAATAATACAATCTACAGAACACCGATTTTTCTCACGCGCGTGCAAAACGCATTACAATGTTTTGCACTCGCACAGAAAAAATTGGGCATTTTCCCGCAACGCACACGCATCTTATCCGGGCAAAAAACATGACGCCCGTGTGAAAGAGGCCATACAGCCTGCTTCCTGTGAGATCCAGAGGGCTGTATCTCACAGGCTATCACGGAAGGCAGCCAAGATGCCTAAGGAAGCCATCGGGCTGCCGTCCCTGTCAGAGCAGCGCTGGGACCCGATGGACACACGGACCCATCAGGATACCACTCATGCAGCTGCCAGCGCTGACCGCGGCAGTGCAAGGGTTAATGCACCAGCATAGGTATTTTCACTGATTCCGGCGCATACAACAGGGGTCCAGCTATCAGTGACTGCCGGACCCCTGAAGCTGATCGGACGAGCGCTGCTCCTGCACCCGCCCGTTCAGTGTGCCGTAGCTGTACGGCGCTGGTATTTGTGTCCCAGCTTCCAGCGCCGTACATGTGGTGCCAACATATTCCACAGCGGTTTACAATCAGTGGTTCAAGTACAAACAGAGTCATAAATAACATAGCAACAATTAAAGCAAGAGGAATAAGGGTGGAGATAGGTGTGACACAAAAGGTGACACAAAAGGTAACACAAAAGGTAAAAACTGAATGTTTTTTAAGATGTCGAGACGGATAAGCACTGCTGGGGTGGTAGACCAGTCTTTTGGTTTGGAAGTCGGAGACAGGAGAGAGATGATTCCTTCAGACTTCTGTGGACCATCCCGTGGAGCACTTGGGACCCTTTGTTGTGCTGTAAGGCAGCTGTAATGGAGCCTGCTGTCATTTTTTCATATCATTGCACCTTGAATTTAAATACTAGAGACCTTGGGTTTTTCAATTGTTACTCTTGTCTCCATTTTTTTGTCTGAATCTCCTAACTGATCCCATGATATGTCTAGTTCTGAGGGTCTATGTATATGAGAGCACTTGTGTATGCATAAAAATGGAGATTACACACAGTCAAGCTCAATTATTCTACTTCCTACTTTCACGTCAGCAGCTCATAGCTCATTAAGGAAGTCACGTGTGGTGAGCTGGTTTGGTGGGTATATAAGGAGTGATTAGCGGCTCAGTGGGTATATAAGGTGTGGTGAGCTGGTTTGGTGGGTATATAAGGAGTGATTAGCGGCTCAGTGGGTATATATAAGGTGTGATTAGCAGGCTCAGTGGGTATATAAGGAGTGATTAGCGGGCTTGGTGGGTATATAAGGAGTGATTAGCGGGCTCGGTGGGTATATAAGGAGGGATTAGCGGGCTCAGTGGGTATATAAGGTGTGGTGAACTGGCTCGGTGGGTATATAAGGTCTGGTGAACTGGCTCGGTGGGCATATAAGGGGTGGGATAGGCTGTCTGCACAAATGTCCCTCGTTGTTGTCATGGGTAAAAGGCGAGATTTATCAGAATTGCAAAAAGGGATGATTATTGGCTTTTGTGACAAGGATGTCAGTATTTCTGAAACTGCGCAATGTGAATTGTTCTCATGATGCTGCGGTGAATGGGTATGATGAGTGGATGAATGGCATTATTTAGAATAAATGACATGGGCACTGAGGAGCACCACATACCATTTATGTGAGAGGTTACCGTCGACTACAAAGGTGCAGGAGGACAGACCTAGATGATACAGTGGAGCAGCTCACCACCAAAATGAACCAGGGGGCACCAGATGTATGTCTAAAACAACAGTTCAGCGAACCCGACTGCATATGGGTTTCCAAAGTAGATGAATTGTCACTGCACCTCTGCTAATAAATACATAATTAGAAAAGGGTTTAATTTACGCGGCACTATCAAAATTGGACCTCTACTGATTGGCAAAGGGTTTACTTCTCCAATAAATCACGTTTTGTGCTTCATCAAATGGATGGACGTTGGCGTGTCAGGCGAGAAACATCAGAGAACAAACACCCAGCAACCATTGCTGGAAGAACACAAGCTGGTGGGGGCAGCGTTATGGTCTGGGGAAGGTTTTCATGGCATTCCTTGGGCCACTCATCCATGTGGAAGGCGCTCTCGTCGGATTTGGGTATGAATCCATCCTTACAGATCATGTACACCCATACCCTAGGGCTGATAGGATCTTCCAGTAAGACAATGCGACATGTGACATGGCTGAAAATGTCCAAAATTAGTTGGAAGAACATGACTAAGGTTTCCAAGTACTACCCTGGCCTCCTAATTCCCCAGACTTTGCCCAACCCAATTGATCATCTTTAGGACCACTTCGATCATCATGTTCACTCTATGAATCCTCCCTCATGCCCCCTCCAGCAGATGTGGGATGCACTGCAGTCAGCATGGCTCCAGAGACCTGTGACAACCTACCTGGACCTTATGGAGTCAATCCCACCTGTCTAGCTGCTGTCTGTGCTGGACACAGCGGTTACTCTGGATTTTATCTGGCCATCAGAATAAATATGACCTGTCTTTTCAAATGGGATGCTGATTAAATATCCTGCGATGGAACTTATTGATAAAGTTGGAGCTAAAATGAAATACTAAAGGTGGATCTTGATCTACTCCTTTATGGGACAACAATTATTTAGGAGAGATTAAATAGATTGTAAATTTTTTTATTTATTTTTTACATTTTTATATTTTATTAAATTGCCACACCTAACCCTATGTGTTGAGCCGGTTTCTTTTTATGGTACTTTAATTTTTGTACTTTTACAGGATTAGCATCAACCAAATCCAAGTTAAGTTCATTGAGTCTATATTGGTGCAATGTCTGTTTTATATTAGATCTAATATTGTACTCTACCTTCTGCCTAGCATTTAATGGATTCTTAACAGTCCCAGTCACTTTCACATCAAAGTTTGGGCCAGCTCCCAAAATGATTGGGTTTCTGCTGCTGAAAAGTGGTTATGTGACTGCAGACAGAGTGCTCCTCTCGATAGAAAAATGCTTTCCTAATCAGGTGAGAATTCAACTATAACTGCATTTAAATTTAGTGGGTGACAAAGTCATGGTTCTTTTTTTCTTGGTTTCATGCTCCAGAGGGTGAACTAATACATCTGTCAAGTCTTGGATGAGATCCTGTTTCTATACAAACAAAAGAGATTTTCTGGTTTCAGCATATAGACGACCTATCATCATAGTAGACCATAAATATCATATCAGTGGAGGTCTGATCCTTGGCCAGTTTTTTAGGTGCTGAGATGCTTGTGCAAACTGTGTGGTCTTTTCATTGTTGACATGGAGCTGTCTACTTAGTAGCAGGAGTTTAAATGATTGCAGGTTTGCCTTATTCAAGTGACCAGGACAATGCTTACTAAGTAGATGCTGTGCAACTAGATGGATTAACAGCTGCGGCTCCTTTAAACTGCAAATTGGCAGGCTGCTGAGAGGTGGACCCATCTATCTGACCTAACAGATTCATATACTGAAACTGGGAATCCCCTGTAATTTTTCCAGAATGCATCTCCCAATTTGTAGATTAGATTATACTTTTGGCACTTGATGTCTCCAGATACAACTTACTGAAGCTTAACGCTGTCAATTATAAGACTCTAGTCATCTACATCAGTGCTTATAGGTTCTACAAATGAAAGTTTAAAAGATAGGACAAAGCAGGGTGGAAGTAACTTTCCCAGCTTTAGAGACCTAGACTGCAGGAAGCCTCTGACTTTGATTTTATTTACTCTGTTGTGATTGTTGGATCTTTTGATACTCTGGATTGATTTGGAGTCTTTTCCATGTCTGATCCGTGAACTGAAACTTTTTTTCCCCAAAAATACAGAAAACACTCAGTAGAGTAGCATGAGCTCTAAGCTGAGAATTTTGCTTGTTAAAATTCAGGTGGAAATTTTTTTTCCTCAGTGAATATCTTGCCATTTGCTCAATACAGATCTGTCCGCTCCAGTTTCTCATAATACAAATGAAATACATTATCTTGAAGGGGTTGTCCAGGATTATAAAAGCATGGCTGCTTTCTTCTACAAACAGCACCACCCCTGTCCAGAGGTTGACTCCAGTAGAGCTGAGCTGCAATAGCAGACACAAACCATGAACAGGGCTTGTACTGATATAAGAAGAAAGCCATGTTTTTCTATTCTTGGACAACCTCTTTAACTTAGTAGCCTCAATAAGCTTCAGTTCCCCCCACAAACACCTTTCCCCAACATAGCATGCACATCTCCCGACAGAGTATTGTGAAATCATGTTTTTTTTATTTATTTCAAAGCTGGTTATCTCCTGCCTCATATTTCTGACTATCTTGAGACACATCTGTGTATAATCCTTTGGTATATTAATGAACTACAAAAAAACTGTCTTTCCAATGGGTCAATCTTCTTACTTCTTCAGGCATGGTTGAAGTTTTCACAGACAGAAGCCAACCCAAAAGCAAATCTGAGTCTCCAGATTGGATCCTCAGCTGGATCCATGTGTGCAATCAGAGCTGTGGATAAAAGCGTACAGATCAACAATGAAGAAAAGGAGCTGACCACCGAAAAGGTGAGAAGAAAATGTGAGATAGAAACAGTAGAGTGGACCAATTGATTTTCATTTTTATCACTATATTGACTGTGTTGGATGGGTTTTTTAGGACGTGTATATACTGATGATCTATCCTCAGTATAGGTGTCCAATATGAGATTAATGGTGGTCCGACATCTGGCACCCCTACAATTAGCTTTTCTGGTTGTCCACTGGCAGGGGAAACTATACAGCGGATAGAGCCAGAAGCAGAAGGTTCCATCCACTGTAGTAATAGTGTCAGAAAGGCCCTGATTATTGGAACTTTGACTTCTCTGACCCCGCCAATTATGAGAAGGGGAAACTGAATCCTCTGAGTGATTAAAGTAATGGTCACACATGTGCTCTACTGATCCATTCATCTCTTGGGGACTGTTGGAGATACATATGGATTGTACTTGGCTCCTATTTGGCAGTCCCATGGAGATGAGTAGAGTGGAAGTGCATCATGAATCATCACTCCATTCACAAAGGCTACTCAGTGACTCCCATTCTAATGATTGTCTGGACCCATGACTGATCAGATACCTATCAATTGTAATTCCACCAGACAACCACTTTAATTTTGTCCAGAGGTCGACAGAGATTAACAGACATTGGATCTTTCTCTGATGCATGGGCAATACATACTGCACCATAGTGGCCACCATGGTGTCCTTAGAGCTAGGCTCATCCTGGTAGCTCCAAGACCACTTACTACTAGGTGGCAAGAACCTGTGCAAGACTTTCCCCTCTACGAACATCAGTCCCCCTCATACTGGATGACAAAGCCCAGCACAATCTTTGCTATGTGTGCCAATGATCACGAGTAAAACAATAGCTGATCTTAAGGAGACCAGCTACAGAAAAAACTGTGAAGCCTCATCTGATGTGCTGCCAACAGAATGTAAAGTGTATGAGTGGAGGGTGGTACGAGTAATCACATTAACAACTGCAAATTCATTCCCCATTTATATAATGAATAAACAATAAAAAAAAATACATTTATATACTTACCTTGCTTCAAGTCTGTTGATGACAGTACCGGAGGAGCGGTTCCCTACATCTTTCTTCTTTTCCTCCCATTCATGCAAAACAATAGAACTCTTCTTTATAAAATTTATCTCAGGATGGGACAATGAACGATATTGCTCCTCATAGCTTCCCCGATTAACTCCACAGCAGAAGCAATACTAAGAGCAATCCCCCGATTTATTGATGATATCTTTTGGGATGTATAACTAAGAGGCACACATGGCATCAATGATGGGCAGAGTTAGGGGCAAGAATTGGTCTGTAAGCAGAAAGAGGAGGCTAGATGCTGATACCCATGAGCGGCTACAGGTGAACATGAACCAGTAAGTTTATCTTAGGCATACAATGCCAGATAACTGAGACCCTGGTCAGTCTTCTCCTGTGAGGACATCTGAAGCACTGCACAGGAAAACTAGTGGGAGAACAGTGCATAATAGGAGTAAAGGTCTCCACATAGAGCCCTCATCATCATTTCACCTATATCTTAACAGTAGCGTGAACCAGGTGAAAGAGCAGGGACATCTCCCACTGGTAAGAGACTTCTGCAAATGAAGGAATCATGAGAGGTGGCGCCCATGGGTCTTAGTTTGGTTTGATGGTTGATTAAGCTACTAAGTCACATTCCAAAGCTCTGCCGTACTCGTCACCAGCTTTATATGGCCATTCAACAGCCCGAAGTAAGGTTTGTTCATGAAGATGATTAAATGAAGAAGGCTGGCCCTACTGCTTATTTCAAAACTCAATCCCCGCAATTCCACAAGCACGTGGAAGTTTAAAGTCTCATTTAAGGTCACGGTGGTGCGCTATGTCAAAGTCCAATACATATCTTCCAAAGGAATAAAAGAAGAACATGGCACTCACCATGTCATGTATGGGAAAGTAGGGAGAACGTGCACCCCCTGACTGCCACCCCCGAATCTGTCTCTGCCTACTTGCACTACCCGCCTTAGGCGACGGGGCGCAACTGGGCGGCGGTCCCTGACCTATGTAAGTGCAGAGCGGAGAGGACAGAGACAGAGAGGTAAACGGACAGCTGAGGCAGAGAACGGCACACACGTGCCATATCCTGACGGTAGGACAGGGAAGTAAACAAAGGCGGAGGTACCCCCTGAGGAGGCAATGGCGGGTCAACTAGCCGAGGTCAGTCCGTGAGGTCGCATAAGTACAAAGGGGAGAGGCAGGAGACAGATCAGAGAATGAGCCGAAGTCAAATCCGGGAGGTAGCGACAGTACTCAGGGAGCAGGCAGTAGGCAGGTCAGAAGACGTCAAATACAAGAGGTCAAACAATGCAGTTACACGGAATATACACAGCCTAAGTGACTCAATCACAGGCAACCTGTGGCCAGCAGGTTGCCTGTTTATATAGTGGAGGAAAGGGATCATGTGACGTGGCCAGCGTCACATGACCCATCCTCCCTGCCTGTAGTCGAGTGCTGAGTGCCCAGCTCGGCGCTCAGCCCCTCCTGGTTCCTATGGTGATGGGGAATGCCGACCGCTCCTGCAGGTCGCGCAGCGTCCCCTGTCACCATGACAACGGAGACGCCGGGAACCAGGAAGCGTAGCCTGACGCAGCGAGCGCCCGTGCTGCAGTGGGATCGGGGAACGCCGGCGGCGCAGGGGAACAGAAGCCCGCTGCCTGCGTCCCATAACACACCATCAAACCTTTTATTCCACTTTATTGAAGCATAAAAAACAGCCTGGTGTGGACAGGGTTAAAGTGACGACTGTTTCATGCTGCCGGCAGTTCGTATGCACTTTGTCGGGCCGATGTAGTGCAGACGACACGAAACAGCCGTTGCTCTAACCTTGTCCAAACCAGGCTGATTTTTATGCTTCAATAAAGTGGAATAAAAGGTCTGATGGTGAGTGCCATGTTATTCTTTTATTTCTTTGGAAAATTCATTCATGAAGATGCTGATCAGGTGAAAAGCTAGGAAACGTATATTGTCGATTGATGCTCATGATGGGTAGAGAATCTTTCTGCGCTAAAGGGGTTGTCCAGGTTCAGAGCTGAACCCGGACATACCCATAATTTCACCCAGGCAGCCCCCCCTGACAAAAGCATCGGAGCATTTCACACTTCGATGCTCTCCCTTGCCCTGCACTGGATAGCGCAGGGCAAGGGCTCATTTATCTACAATAACACACTGCCAAGCAGAGGCTTCTGCCCAGCAGTGTGTTCAGTGACGTCACCGGCTCTGATGGGCGGGATTTAGCGCTGCCCTAGCCATTTTACAGGCTAGGGCAGCGCTAAAGCCTGGCCAACAGTGCCTGTGATGTCACCGGGCTCACTCACTGCCTGGCAGCCTGAAGGAGAGCCCGGTAAGTCACCGGAACTCCACAAAATGCCCTTTTCCCTGCGCGTTTCAGCGCAGGGCAAAGTTGAGCATCTGAGCATGAACTTCTCCAATGCTCTTGTCAGAGGGGCTGCCTGGGTGAAATTCTGGGTATGTCCGGGATGGACCCAGATAACCCCTTTAAAGGACCTTTCAAGGCAAATCATTTCTCATTCATGTCATCCCTCCAGGTGTTTTCAATGTTTGAAGGTTCTGTAAGAGGTGGATATCCAGACGTTGTACAGGAGGATCAGATCTATCGTTGTTGGAACAATGATTATGTGGATGTGTTCTCTTTATTTAAGGTATGCCGCATTCAGCATCTTGTTTTCTGCCTTTTCTATTCACTTTTGTATTAATTGATCTTCTTAATGCAGAAACGTCCTTCCCTTCCTCTTGACTCATCATATCGTAAGGTTGTGGTGACGATTGACCTTTTATTTTCTTAAATAACTGTTTTAACGTGAATTTGAGAATGAATAAGCTTACGCAGGCTAAGTGAAGAAGTATATTTCATAATAGGGATGAGCGAACCCGTGGATGTTCAGGTTCGACGGGTTCAGCCGAACTTTGGTTCAAAGTTCGGTTCGGGATATCGAACACACTCCCAAATGCAGTGAACATTAAATCAGATTACATACACTCAGCCCGGAGGCTGAGACCCCTGTGTTGCACAGCATGGCGCCCTATGATGGTAGCCGGAAAACACTTGCGCAATTTACCTACTGCAAGCAGAGTTAACTCTGCCTCGTATACCTGTTATTACCCTGAAGAACAGGAACAATCGTGTGTGTGTGAGATACAGGCTAGCCCACAGTGCGACACAGCAGCTTACAATCTTACCGGCCTATACAGTGATCTTCCCCTCCCTTTTCCCCAAAACTGGTAATGTGGCACGTGCCAAATATATATCACTCCCGATACACACACTGGAGTAACTGGAGATTATGGTGAAGACCTCTCTGTTCTCTGGAGCGAACCAAAACTTTAAGTAATAAGTCTTTGTGATAAACCAACAGCAATACTTGGTAGCCTGCCACTCAGCAACACAAACTAACTAACTACCGGCAGGTTTGGTCTCAGTCTATAGTATTTAGGCGCCAATCTTATGTTGAGGTGTGTGCATGCTCTGTCTTACCAACCCGGGTCTGCTTTGCTTCAGCTGGTGACTGCGAACTGAACAAAGGCTGTTCCAACACACGTACGTTATTTCTGAACATTTAACACAAGTGCCTTCTGACTGTAGACATTTGGATGCTTTCTCTTGCTAGTGTCATAAATTAACTCTGTCTTAAATCTTGACACTGCTCTGTCTTCCAACTCATGAGAAACCCCTCAAAAGTCCACAATCTGCAAGCTCCGACTACACAAAGTCTTACAAATTTTCATTTGAATCTGCTTAGTTCTACAATTCTGAAAAGACCATTGCTAGATTCTACCAAGCCTATCACAGCCCCACTCACAGCTCATAGCAGATTTCCACAACACGTGCAACCACTAATAATCCGCCTGCAGATTATTAGAATCCGGCGAATGTCCAGGATCCCATTCGGAGTGACGGGTCCAAACTACCCTCTCTCTATGTAACACCCTAGCTATTCTGTATGTCATTTGTTTGTGTAATCACACTTAATAAATGGATTTATTCACTTAGCCTGTGTAGGCTTATTCATTCTCAAAAAGTTGAATTCACATTTTAAAACAATAACACAATTTCACAATGTTCTGTCACAAGTTATCTATGTTGTATGCTCTTTTGACAGAGCAAGAAACTGGAATTTCAAATACAAATGTGAACCCAGCCTAACCTCAATGAAAAATCTTTCTCTATCCTAAAATAATTACTAAAATAGATTGCATTTGTCTTTAAAATGAGTGTCCCCTTAAATGATTCTCCCTTTCTTGATTACAGGAGACTGGTACTAAGGTTCTGACAAATACACAAATACTGCAGCCAGAGAAGAAATCTACCATCTGCACTGTGCTTAGAGAACCAATTCTGTATAGTAAGAAACTGCAATTTTACTTTTTTTTGTTATATTATGGAGCTGTAGGACATTAGAATGAGTTTAATTATAACATTTTGATTTGACAATATATAATTTCTAATTTGTAGTGTTGAGCGAGCATGCTCGGCCGAACTGCTATTCAGCTCGAGCATCGCTATGCTCAGCACATGGCGGTACTTGGCCGAGTACTGCATGTGCTCGAGCACCATGCTTGAGTCTCCTTCCCGCATGTTTTGTGGCTGCTATGCAGCCAATAAACATGCAGGTAAGTGCTGCCCTCACTGTAATGCCAGTAGCCATGTTGGCTACTGGCATTACAGTGGCTGGCCGTAACACGTCATCGGGTGCTATATAGCACCCGATGACGCATGTTCGGCTCATTTGTAGTCAGGGAGAGCTGCGCTTCAGAAGGGACAGAGAGTTTAGGGAGTCTGACCGCAATCAATTCAGTAGAAAAACGTTTCAAAGACCCAAAAGTCCTTTTAAGGACTATTGTGTGTGGTGGCAGGCTGGCAGTATTTTATAGCTACAGTACACATTTTTTCCATCATTTTTAATAATTTTTCTATAGAGGGTGTCTGCAGTGACTAGAGACATCTGTCCAATACCTTCTGTGTGTCGTGGCCAGAGATTGGAGAAATATAACAGAAATCTTGTCGAATAGAATACTTATACAGTGGCTCACCAGTTCAGTAATATGGAATGAGGTGCTCTATCATCGGCACACCCAAAAGCCGTTAGATGCAAGGGAATAAAATTATGCACCTGGACCTTTGCAAGCACCATCAGCGACCACATCCACTTCCCTGGATTGCGGGCCCTAATTCAATCAAGGTTTCCGCCAGCACCTACGTTATTATCCGTGTGCAGCACCAGTTAGCCATCAGCCGGTAGCTGGAAGCAGTGTAGTACTGCAGTGGGGAAGCGTCAACAGGCCGTGCTGAAGCTGAATGCTTAGGGGACAAACAACACACTGCCTCAGAGGTGTTGCAGGGGATAAGAGACCAGACTGAGCTGTGGCTCTCGCCACTCAACCGCAGCATGACTGTGTGTGATAATGGCCGAAACTTGGTGGTGGCTTTGGAGCTCGGCAAGCTCACACACATCCCATGCCTTGCCCACGTCTTAAACTTACTGGTTCAGCAGTTTCTTAAAACCTACTCCAACTTGCCTAAGCTACTGGTGAAGGTGCACAGCGTTTGTGCACATTTCCGCAAGTCATCGACTGCTTCAGCCGGTCTGTCAACGCTGCAGCAGCACTTGAAATTGCTGTTGTGCGACATGAGCACGTGCTGGAACTCCATGTTCCACATGTTGGCCAGGCTTTGTGAGCAGCAGAGGGCTTTAGTGGAATACCGGCTGCAACATGGTCGTTGTCTTTCCAGTCAGCTTCCGCTAATCAGAAGCGAAGAGTGGGCATGGATGTCTGACCTCTGTGAGGTTTTAACAAACTTTGAGGAATGAACACAGATGGTAAGCAGCGATAACGATATTATCAGCATAACCATCCCACTTCTGTGTCTACTCAAACGCTCGCTGCTCACAATTAAGGATGACACTGACGACACCAGAGGTGGAAATGTCTTCTCAGCGCGAATTGGACGATGAAGAGGAGGAGGAGCAGGAGATGGTTGCCTCCGCTACTGAGGGTAGTACCCATGGAAGTCTAATTCCATCTGTTCAGCGTGAGTAGGCAGAAATCGAGGAAGAGCATTTTAGACATCACGGATTACTGGGTGTTCACTCTTCTTGTCCCCCCGCTTCAAAGAGAACTTCTCTTATCTCATTCTTTAGGTGGAAAGGACAGGCAAAACGGTGCAATACCAGAAGGTCCTTGTTGAAAAATTGCTCCAAAAATTTCCATCTGACAACGCTGGCGGCAGAGTCCGTAGTTCCTTGGCCAACCGAGGAGGGGAGACAAGGGGAACACACAGCAGTTCCAACAAAGGCAGAGCAACACTCTACAATGCCTGGGACAATTTCACAACATCCCGCCAGCACCCTCACCCTGATGTACGGCCTAGTGTCACGAGGAGGAAAAAGTTTTGGAAGATGGTGAAGAAGTACGTAGCAGACTGTGTCAGCGTCCTCAGTGATTCCTCAGTGCCTTACAACTATTAGGTGTCCAAGCTGGACACGTGGCACGAACTGGCACGCTATGCCTTGGAGGTGCTGGCCTGCCCTGCCACCAGCGTTTTGTCTGAGCGGGTATTTAGTGCTGCTGGTGGCATTATAACAGATAAGCTTATCCGCCTATCAACTGAAAATGCTGACAGGTTGACGCTTATAAAAAATTACCAAGGCCTGGATTGCCCCAGACTTTTCAACTCCACTAGAGGAAAGCGGATGAACAAAGGCACTTTAAATGTGTTTAATGTACTGAATACACTGTATTCCCATGCTCCCCTTCCACCACAAAAAAAGGTGTATGGTTAAATCTTCCTTTTCTCATCCTCCTCCTCTTCCATCATATCAACATGCTTATTCGTCGCATATAATGCCCTCGCATATATACCCTCGCATATCATTTTTTTACAGGGTCAGCTCAACTGCAGGCCCTCACATATAGTGTTTTACAGGATTAGCTCAACTGCAGGCCCTGGCATACAATGTTTTATAGGGTCAGCACAACTGCAGGCCCTCGCATATGTTTTACAGGTTCAGCTCAACTGCAGGCCCTCGCATATGATGTTTTACAGGGTCAGCTCAACTGCAGGCCCTCGCATATGATGTTTTACAGGGTCAGCTCAACTGCAGGCCCTCACATATAATGTTTTACAAGGTCATCTCAACTGCAGGCCCTCGCATATAATGTTTTACAGGGTCAGCTCAACTGCAGGCCCTCGCATATAATGTTTTACAGGGTCAGCTCACCTGCAGGCTCTCACCTACAATCTTTTACAGGGTCAGCTCACCTTCTGATGACCACAGCGAAGTCTTGCCTGTTGGTACTCTGGCACACATGGCCGACTTCATGTTAGGCTGCCTTTCCCACGACCTGCGCGTTATGCGCATTTTAGACAACATGGATTGCTGGTTGTTCACCCTTCTTGACCCCTGCTACAAAGAGAACGTCTCATCTCTCATTCCTCTGGAGGAGAGGACAAGCAAAACAGTGTTATACCAGAAGGCCCTTGTTGAAAAATTGCTCCAAAGTTGATAGGGCAGACATCCAAATGGATCGCCACTGTCACGGGTACATGCGATTGCTTATAAGTTATCTAGAGTCAACAAAGCGGCAGCAGGTCCTCACCTACAAGTCCAGTCTCAGTAACCAAGAGTCTGGTCAACACAATCCTCATCATGATGGCACACTGGGTGTACATTGTGGAGGCCGGGAGCAATTTCCCTGCTGGCACCAGACTTGCCCTCCAATAGATCCTCGTTAACGGAAAGTGTACTTATTCCAATAACAGGGCAGCTTAGGAGTGCTGTATTGTTATTTATTGTCACTACCTCCCCTAATCGGGAGTGGGTAATTGCCGCGTGCCTGCTGCCTTCCTTGGATGCTTGTGCTTTAATAACTTGACCCACCCTCTCTGGGGGGTTCACAATTAGGAAAAAAAAAAGGGGCAAGGCAACAACAGCCAATGAGATTTCAGGAATTGACCTCCCTTGGATGTGGTAGCCTTTTCTCAGGCTCCCTCTCTGGCATCGAACCCTGATTGCCTGTTACCCATGATCACTATGGTAGGCACATAAAAGAACATCGAAAGTTGATAGGGCAGATGTCCGATGGGATCATCGCCATCACAGAGATGTGCAATCGCCCAAAGGTTATCCACAGTCATCAATGTGGCAGCAGGCCCTCGCCCCTAATGTTTTAGATGGTCAGATCAGCAGGCCCTTTGTCATGGTCTTACCTTCTTACTGTTCTCCTTCGTTTGACATGTGCTGGCGGCCATCTTGGTTTCTGGGTTTCTTGTAGCCTCCCACCCTGCGGCTTCTCCTTCCCACTGGGAGGAGCTGGATGCCTAGCTCATATATATAGGAGGTCTGTGGCTTCAGTTCCTTGCTTGGTCCTCCTGTGTTCACATGCTTCTAAGACTGCTGCTGCTTCTGGTTCCTGATCCTGGCCTCGTCTGACTACCCCGTTGGTTCCTGATCCTGGCTTCGTCTGACTACCCTGCTGGTTCCTGATCCAGGCTTCGTCTGACTACCCTTCTAGTTCCTGACCCCTGTCTACGCAAGACCCTGCTTCGGTTTAGCCATCCGTTTGGACTTTTGCTTACAGCTTGATTTTCAATAAAGCCTTCTTATTTCCACTTATCTCTTGTTGTACGTCTGGTTCATGGTTCCATGACATTAGGACCAAGCCATGAATTTTGACGGTACAGGGCCATCCTCGCTACCTACGCTGGTTGCCAGACTTGATCAGCAGGATCACCTGTTGGGTCGGTTCGCTGTGGCGTTGCAAACCCTGCTTGAACGCACGGCTCATTTCGCTTCCGTTGCCGATGGGTCGGTTGTCGCTCCTGGGCCCGCTCCTACTGCCGCTCCGGTTGTTGCGAAAGAGTCTACCCCGACACCTGTTGCTGCGCCTGCGGTGTCTCGGGGTATGACCGGTTCTGCCCCCCTTCCACAGCGCTTTGGGGGAGAGCCAACTCAGTGCCGAGGTTTCCTTAACCAGGTGGGCATTTATTTCGAGTTGCTGCCACATGCCTTTCCTACTGAGAGATCAAAGGTGGGCTTCTTGATCTCGCTGCTCTCGGACAAGGCCTTGGCCTGGGCCAGCCCTTTATGGGAGAACAACAATCCGGTGGTTGCCGAGTTTTCCGGTTTTGTTGCTTCTCTTCGGAAGGTATTCGATGTGCCGGCTCGTGCTGCCTCTGCTGCGAAGCTCCTTATGTCCATCAGACAGGGTTCACGATCCGTAGCTGAATACGCCATTGAGTTTCGTACCCTGGCAGCAGAGGTGGGCTGGAATAATGAGGCTCTGGTCGCTGCTTTCTCTCATGGTCTCTCGGATGCCTTGAAGGATGAGGTTGCAGCTAAGGACCTACCAGTGGAGCTCGAGTCTCTTATTTCTTTCCTGATTTTGATTGACACCAGACTCAGGGAGAGGCCTTCCTTTAAGGAGAGCCTGCGGAGGTCTTCTAACAGATTGGCGCCTACGTTTGCTGTCCCACCCGTGCCTCCCTCTCCTCCCACGCCTCCTGGGGATGACTTGTCTGGGGGTGAACCCATGCAGCTGGGGTTTGCTCGCCTGTCCGAGGGGGAGAGGGTACTCCGGAGACGCGAGGGCCGATGCATGTACTGTGGTCTCGGTGGGCATTTTCGGTTGGCATGTCCGAACTGTCCGGGAAACGCTCGCACCTGAGATCCTGTCGGGGGCAGATCTTGGGTGGAGTCTCCTCGTCCCCGGTTTCCCGTGTTGACAAACCACTGATCACTGTTGTCCTCTCCTGGGTCGGGGGCTCGGTGACGACCCAGGCGTTGGTGGACTCTGGTGCTGGTGGTTTGTTCATTGATAGTGTGTTCGCTGCCGCCAATTCCATTCCTCTGCAGCCTCGAGGTTCCCCACTGGCTCTTGAGGCGATAGACGGCAGACCCCTTCTGCCGCCACACGTGACTCATGAGACCCTTCCAGTGGGGATAGCCATTGGTGCCGTTCACAGAGAGTCGGTCTGTCTCCAGGTGATTTCGTCTCCACACTACCCGGTGGTCTTGGGGTACCCCTGGCTCCAGAAGCATAATCCGACTTTCGATTGGAGATCGGCCGAGATCCTCTCGTGGTCACCGCAGTGTGGGGCTAGTTGCATCCATGGGCCTGTCAAGTTGCTGTGTACTTCCTCGGACTCTCTGTTGCCTCCTGAATACGAAGAGTACCGGGATGTATTCGATAAGGTGCGCGCGGTTGCCCTACCTCCGCACCGCCCATACGATTGTGCCATAGAGTTACAATCTGGTGCCGTTCCTCCTCGTGGCAAAGTCTATCCACTGTCGGTAGCGGAGAATGAGGCCATGGAGGAGTACGTGAGGGAGGCGCTTTCACGCGGACACATTCGCAAATCCTCGTCCCCGGCAGGGGCTGGATTTTTCTTTGTGAAAAAGAAGGGCGGTGAGTTGAGGCCTTGCATCGATTACAGGGGTCTCAATCGCATCACGATCAAGAACGCTTACCCGATACCCTTGATTTCCGAGCTGTTCGATCGCCTCAAAGGGGCCACGGTCTTTACCAAACTCGACCTGAGGGCGGCATATAACCTGGTAAGGATCAAGGCGGGCGATGAGTGGAAGACCGCGTTTAACACCAGGACCGGTCATTATGAATCCTTGGTTATGCCCTTTGGGTTGTGCAATGCGCCCGCAGTCTTCCAGGAATTCATCAACGATGTTTTCCGTGACCTGTTGCAGCAGTGTGTGGTGGTCTATTTGGATGACATCTTGGTATATTCTGAATCCATGGAGGCCCACATTATGGATGTCAGACGAGTGTTGCAACGGTTACGAGAGAACAGGCTGTTCGGTAAGCTTGAGAAATGCGAATTTCACCGATCCCAGGTAACCTTCTTAGGTTACATCATTTCCGCTGAGGGGTTCTCCATGGATCCTGAGAAGGTTTCGGCTGTCTTACAGTGGCCCCAGCCCAGTGGTCTCCGTGCCCTGCAGCGCTTTTTGGGCTTTGCCAATTATTATCGGAAGTTCATCAGGGACTTTTCTATGCTAGCCAAGCCTCTCACGGATCTGACCAGGAAGGGCAGTAATTTCCAGGTCTGGCCGCTCGAGGCCATCCGAGCTTTTGAGGCTCTAAAGTCCGCCTTTGTGTCGGCTCCGATTCTGTCGCATCCCAACCCTGGGTTGCCCTTTGTCCTCAAGGTGGACGCGTCTGAGACGGGAGTAGGCGCCCTTCTGTCTCAGCGTAGAACACCAGAGGGTCCTCTGCTTCCCTGTGGGTTTTACTCCCGGAAACTGTCTTCCGCGGAGTGCAACTATCAGATTGGTGACAGGGAGTTATTGGCCATCGTGCAGGCCCTTAAAGAATGGAGGCACTTGCTCGAGGGTTCGGTGGTTCTGGTCCATTGGCGTGGTTATGGTCCAGAGGAGCGTTCCTGGGTTCCCTCCGCAGATGTCCATGCTCCTGCTTTGCTCCGAGCCTTCCACGCACGCTTCCCTCAGAAACCGTTCCTTACTCCGCGGAGGAGGGGCCCTTGAGGGGGAGGTACTGTCATGGTCTTACCTTCTTACTGTTCTCCTTCGTTTGACATGTGCTGGCGGCCATCTTGGTTTCTGGGTTTCTTGTAGCCTCCCACCCTGCGGCTTCTCCTTCCCACTGGGAGGAGCTGGATGCCTAGCTCATATATATAGGAGGTCTGTGGCTTCAGTTCCTTGCTTGGTCCTCCTGTGTTCACATGCTTCTAAGACTGCTGCTGCTTCTGGTTCCTGATCCTGGCCTCGTCTGACTACCCCGTTGGTTCCTGATCCTGGCTTCGTCTGACTACCCTGCTGGTTCCTGATCCAGGCTTCGTCTGACTACCCTTCTAGTTCCTGACCCCTGTCTACGCAAGACCCTGCTTCGGTTTAGCCATCCGTTTGGACTTTTGCTTACAGCTTGATTTTCAATAAAGCCTTCTTATTTCCACTTATCTCTTGTTGTACGTCTGGTTCATGGTTCCATGACACCCTTGCTCCAAATGTTTTTGAGGGTCAACAGCAGGCCATCAATCATAATTTTTCAAGGGTGTATCGGAGTATCTCTTCCTTGTAATTTTTGGGAGCACTTGCACTTTATATACAAGTAAATATACAGGAAAGAATGTTTCGTAACAATTTTTCCTCTAAAATAGTTTTTTCCCCCCGTTTTTTGTATCTGTAAAAGTGGCATACAACTCGGACAACATGGTTCCCAGCAGCGACCTGAGAGTCCAAGATGCATCGAGACATCCTCTCTATGCTGTTCCCAAACCATTTCGGTGGTGTTTCCATCAATTTCTGACCTTTTCCTATCAACCAGGCACCCTCCCCTCTTCAGAGCAGGGGGTGCCTCGTTTAATGCTTGGGTTCTCTAATTGACTTCCATTATACTCCAGCATCCCGATGTGTTCGGCCAGAGCACTTTGGTGCTCAATCATCACTAGGGTTGAGCGAACCCAAACTGTAAAGTACGGGTTCGTACCGAACTTAAGGATTTTTGGACCCTGGACCCGAACCCGAACATTTCAGTAAAAGTTCGGGTTCGGGTTCAGTGTTCGGCTCTTTCTTGGAGCTTTTTGAAAGGCTGCAGAGCAGCCAATCAACAAGCGCTTAACTGTCTGACCTTAGAAGCCATCACAACCATGCCTACTAATGGCATTGCTGTGATTGGCCAGTGTAGCATGTCATGTCTCTATATAAGCTGGAGTCACGTAGCTCTGCACGTCACTCTGCTGTGCTTAGTGTAGGGAGAGGATGCTGCTGGTGATTTCAGGGAGAGAAAAGGAGAGAATTTTTGCTCAAAATCTGAATCTAACTCAGCGATCTACATACATTGTGTTTTGTGGGTGCAGGGCACAATTTTTTTATCCTGCCCTGAGCCCAGTGACCGAAAATAACTTTAATAAGTCAGTTAGGTGAGCGGCGGCGGTGGCCATTTTATGCAAGCTCAGTGCACTAGCACTGCATCTGAGCTTTTGGGACATTGAAAATCCCATTTTTTTGGGCAATTTACAACATCTGGTGCATTTGCAGGCTTAGTCAGTGTGCAATTTAAGCTAGAACTACAGCCATCATTTTCTGGGTTTTTAAAAACACACTTTTTGTGCCAAAAAACACTATTTTCCAGATCTGCAAGTGTTAAATTCAAGTTTAACCACCTCCCGACCGCCTAACGCGCCGGGAGGTGGTTGATTTACTCCTCCTGGACGCATTGGCGCGTCATCTCGCGAGACGCGAGATTTCGTCACAGCCGGCCCGCGCATGCGCATCGCGGGCCGGCATTTCGTCGAGAAGTATTTTGTCAGCAACCTGCCAGCCAATGATCGTGGCTGGCAGGTTGCTGATTTTTTAAAAAAACAATCAGAAGCCAGATAACCCATCATATTAGTAAATATGATGTGGTTATATGGCTGCTGTGCTCCTCTGCTCCTTCTTTTGGTCGGTTGGTTCCAGCAGAGGAGCAGAGGAGCACACATCATTGTGAGTACCCACCAACACCACACTTAGCCCCCAGATCACCCCTCTGAACCCCTATTAACCCTTTGATCACCCCTTTGATCGCCCCTGTCAATCACTAGTGAAAGAAAAAAAGTGATCAGTGCAAACTGTCACGTTTTTTTTTCACTGGTATTGACTGTTAGGTTTTAGGTATAGTTTAGGCCCCTTGGTTAGGTATTTAGGGATCAGTTATCGCCCAGCCCACCGCACCGCAGTCCGTTATTCGCTGATTAGCGTATCGCTAATCAGCATTTGTACTTTTATAGTATCTGGAAGTGATCAAAACTGATCACGGTCAGATCTATAATTGTATTAGTGTCACTTTAGTTCTCCCTCCACCCAAAAGGCAGTGTTTGCCCGATCAGGCCTGATCAGTCGCCCACACGTGCGTTCGCCCACACCCGCCCCACCGCAGTGACAAAAAAAAATTTTTTTTTGATCGCTGCACATTCACTTTACACGCACTGCGGCGATAAAAAAATCAGTTTTGATATTTTTTATCAACCGCAGCGGCCTCTGGTACTTCGCTAGCCTCCCCTTTGTAAGACAGGCTTGCTTTTTTTTTCTTGTTTAGTCTCAGGGAATACCCCTAAATTTAGTTGCCCACATGTCAAACAGGGGGTATTCTTCTGAAGAGGCCTACAGGCTTCTGACCCAGTCGGATGAGGAATGGGAACCCTCATCTGATGAATCTAGCGGGTCAGAATATGAACCTGTAGAAAGCAGTGGCAGTCTGACCCAAAGTTCGGACGAGGAGGCTGAGGTCCCTGATAGCACCAGGCGTACCTGGCCCCGTGTCGCTAGACCGCAGGTTGCGCAGGATCCGCTTCAAGAGCAGCAGAGTGGGGCTGGTGCTGTCGGATTACGTGGTGAGGCCTACACCAGCAGCCCAGCCCTTCCTGGACCTAGTACCAGCACTGCCGTAGAACATGGTGAAGTAGCGAGCACCAGAAGGGTAGTTGAAGCTGGTACGGTGGCACGTGCAGTAGTGACCCCGTCGCAGCCACCGCAAAGACGTGCCCGTAGAGCCCCTAGAATCCCTGAGGTGCTGGCAAACCCTGATTGGCAGTCCCCAACTTCAGCCGCACCTGTAGTTCCCCCTTTCACCGCCCAGTCTGGAGATCGGGTTGAGACAGCTCAGATCGGTTCAGCCCTGGGATTTTTTGAGCTGTTCTTGACTGCGGAGCTCTTAGACTTAGTTGTGGCAGAGACAAACCGGTATGCCACACAATTTATAACCGCTAACCCGGGAAGCTTTTATGCCCAGCCTTTCCGGTGGAAACCAGTCCAAGTTTCCGAAATTAAAACTTTTTTGGGCCTCCTCCTCAACATGGGTCTAACTAAAAAGCATGAATTGCGGTCATATTGGTCCACGAACCCAATTCATCATATGCCCATGTTCTCTGATGCTATGTCCAGGACACGATTTGAGACCATCCTGCATTTCCTGCACTTTAGTGATAACAGCACCTCCCGTCCCAGAGGCCACCCTGCTTTTAAACGGCTCCACAAAATTCGGCCCCTCATAGACCATTTCAACCTGAAGTTTGCAGATATGTATACCCCAGAGCAAAACATCTGCGTAGACGAGTCCCTTATACATTTTACCGGGCGCCTTGGCTTCAAACAATACATCCCAAGCAAGCGCGCCCGGTATGGGGTCAAATTGTATAAGCTCTGTGAAAGGGCCACAGGCTATACACACAAATTTCGTGTCTATGAGGGAAAAGATCAGACCCTGGAGCCGGACGGTTGCCCTGACTACCTGGGGAGCAGTGGGAAGATAGTCTGGGACTTGGTGTCACCCTTATTCGGCAAGGGGTACCATCTTTATGTGGACAATTTTTACACAAGTGTGGCCCTCTTTAGGCATTTGTTTCTAGAACGGATTGGCGCCTGTGGTACCGCGCGAACTAGTCGCGCGGGCTTCCCCCAACGGCTCGTTAGCACCCGTCTTGCAAGGGGGCAGAGGGCCGCTCTGTGTAACGAAGAACTGCTCGCGGTGAAATGGAGAGACAAGCGTGACGTTTACATGCTCTCCTCCATTCACGCAGACACGACAATCCAAATTGAGCGAGCAACCCGTGTCATTGAAAAGCCCCTCTCAGTCCACGACTATAACCTTCACATGGGAGGGGTGGACTTCAATGACCAGATGTTGTCTCCGTATTTAGTTTCCCGCAGAACCAGACGCTGGTATAAGAAGGTGTCTGTATATTTAATTCAATTGGCTCTGTATAATAGTTTTGTTCTCTACAGTAAGGCTGGGAGAACTGGATCCTTCCTCAAATTTCAGGAAGAGATCATCGAGAACCTCCTGTACCCAGGAGGTTCCGTGGCCCCATCCACCAGTGTAGTTAGCCGTCTACACGAGCGACATTTCCCCAATGTCGTTGCTGGTACCTCAACCCACCCGTCACCCCGAAAAAGATGTCGTGTCTGTAGCAGGAGTGGAATAAGGCGTGGCACCCGCTATTTCTGTCCTGACTGTCCTGACCACCCTGCCCTATGCTTTGGAGAGTGTTTCCGGAAGTACCACTCACAGGTACACCTAGCATAGGGATCATCTCACCAGGACAGGCACACAGGGCTATTAGGGCCCATTCACTCACTGCTGCTGCAAACGTCTCCTTTCACCTGGGACAAAGTGCATAACGCACTTCGCCACATCTTTGGGCGATTTGCGCTTTGCACATTGACCCATGGGGAAGGAGAGGTTTGTTCTATAAAGGTAAAAAAAAAAAAAAAAAAAAACACCAGTAAGCAAACACGTTAATGTTTAGTTCAAAAAGTTAAAGTTTACATGTTCTGTTCCAAAGGTTATAAAATTATTGCGTTGCGGCCTGGTTTTTTCATTTTTTTTTTTTTTCTTTTTTTACCTTCCAGGTGGACCAACCGATCGACTAGCTGCAGCACTGATGTGCATTCTGACAGAAGCATTGCGCTGCTGTCAGATTACACGCAAGTCGGTGTATGCGGCGCTGCAAGACGAGATTTCTCCTCTGCAGTAACAGATACGTTTGCCGAGGCATACGAGCTGAGGAAGAGGCAGCGTTCCTATGCTTTGGCAAACACTTTGTATGTAAAAAAAAAAAAATCCCGGCAATGATTTATTCATCCACATCGATTGATGTGAATGGAGAAATCGGGTTTGCCAGGGCATACGAGCTAAGTGGGTATGGATGTTGGGCGGAGCTCCTATGTCCTGGCAGACGCCTTTCCCCTCCTTTTTTTTTTGGCAGAGATTTTTTCATCCACATTGATCGATGCGAATGAAAAAATCTGTGCCGTTCATTTTTTTCTTTCAGCCCAGAGGCTGAACGGAAAAAAAAAATCTCATTACCTGTATGCTCAATATAAGGAGAATAGCAGAAACTCCTAATGCTGGCCATACATGTAATGATTGTGGAGACCCTCAAATGCCAGAGCAGTACAAACACCCCACAACTGACCCAATTTTGGAAAGAAGACACCCCAAGGTGAGGGGCATATTGAGTCCATGAAAGATTTACATTTTTGTCCTAAGTTAACAGAAAGTGAGACTTTCTGAGAAAAAAAAAATATATATCAATTTCCGCTAACTTGTGCCAAAAAAATACATTTCTATGAACTCGCCATGCCATCTTCTTTCCAAAGTGGGGTCACATGTTGGGTATTTATACTGCCCTGGCTTTTTAGGGGCCCTAAAGCGTGAGAAGAAGTCTGGGATCCAAATGTCTAAAAATGCCCTCCTAAAAGGAATTTGGGCACTTTTGCAGCCTAGATGCGCAAAAGTGTCGCACATCTGGTATCGCCGTACTCAGGAGAAGTTGGGGAATGTGTTTTGGGGTGTCATTTTACATATACCCATGCTGGGTGAGAAAAATATCTTGGTCAAATGCCAACTTTGTATAAAAAAATGGGAAAAGTTGTCTTTTGCCAAGATATTTCTCTCACCCAGCATGGGTATATGTAAAATGACACCCCAAAACACATTCCCCAACTTCTCCTGAGTACGGCGATACCAGATGTGTGACACTTTTTTGCAGCCTAGGTGGGCAAAGGGACCCACATTCCAAAGTGCACCTTTCGGATTTCACCGGTCATTTTTTACAGATTTTGATTGCAAGGTACTTCTCACACATATGGGCCCCTAAATTGGCAGGGCAGTATAACTACGCCACAAGTGACTCCATTTTGGAAAGAAGACACCCCAAGGTATTCTGTAAGGGGCATGGCGAGTTCCTAGAATTTTTTAATTTTTGTCGCAAGTTAGTGGAATATGAGACTTTGTAAGAATAAAAAAAAAATAAAAAATCATCATCATTTTCCGCTAACTTTTGACAAAATATAAAAAGTTCTATGAACTCACTATGCCCATCAGCGAATACCTTAGGGTGACTACTTTCCGAAATGGGGTCATTTGTGGGGTTTTTCTACTGTTTGGGCATTGTAGAACCTCAGGAATCATGACAGGTGCTCAGAAAGTCAGAGCTGCTTCAAAAAGCGGAAATTCACATTTTTGTACCATAGTTTGTAAACGCTATAACTTTTACCCAAACCATTTTTTTTTTGCCCAAACATTTTTTTTTATCAAAGACATGTAGAACTATAAATTTAGCGAAAAATTTATATATGGATGCCGTTTTTTTTGCTAAATTTTACAGCTGAAAGTGAAAAATGTCATTTTTTTGCAAAAAAATCTTTAAATTTCGATTAATAACAAAAAAGTAAAAATTTCAGCAGCAATGAAATACCACCAAATGAAAGCTATATTAGTGAGAAGAAAAGGAGGTAAAATTCATTTGGGTGGTAAGTTGCATGACCGAGCGATAAACGGTGAAAGTAGTGTAGTGCAGAAGTGTAAAAAGTGGCCTGGTCATGAAGGGGGTTTTAGCTAGCGGGGCTGAAGTGGTTAATAGATACAGCTTTCATATTATGTTACCAAAAAAACACTTTTTGGGCAATCAAACATCTGGATGAGTCAGTGTGAAATTTAAGCTAGCAATACAGCCATCATTTTCTGGGTTTTTAAAAACACACTTTTTCCAGATTCCACAATTTTTCTGCCCTTGCAGCCTCAGCACGTGTGAAATTCCAGGTTTATATACTGCTGTCAAATTCAGTTATTAAACAAACACCCGTTTGGGCAAAAAAAAAAATTGTTGGCAGCCTTTGCTGCAGGTGTCATTGTGAGATACCGCCTTTACATACGGTACTGTCTTTCTATTCAGTTATATGAAATAAAGCCATTTTGGGCACAATTCTTCGATAGCGTCCTAGTGTGGATCAGGGCGTGTGAGATACACCCTTTAAATACAGGGGTTCTATTCAGGTATTTTAAATACAGCCATTTTGGGCCAACAAATTTAATTGCAGCCTAGTGTGGATCAGGGCGTGTGTATATACAGGGGTTATATTCAGATATTTGAAATACCGCCATTTGGTGCACAAATCTTTAATTGATGCCTACTGTGGGTCAGGCCGTGTGAGATACACCCTTTACATACAGGGGTTTGATTCAGGTATTTGAAATACAGACATTTTGCGCAAACAAATTTATAATTGAGGCCTAGTCTGGTTCAGTTTGTGCGAGATACACCCTTTAAATACAGGGGTTTGATTCAGGTATTTGAAATACAGCCATTTTGGGCAAACAAATCTTTAATTGAGGCCTAGTCTGGTTCAGGCCGTGTGAGATACACCCTTTGCATACTGTTGTTCTATTCTACAATTAAACACCCATTTAGGGCAAGATCCTAAATTCGAGAAATATGAGGAGAGCGTCAAATAAGGGACGTGGCCCAGGTCGTGGTGCTGCCGGTGGAGCTCCTGTTGCAGGGAGAGGATGTGGTCGATCTGTGCCAGCTACACGCACAAGTGAAAACCCTTCTTCAGGTGCGAGTAGGCGACAGAACCTGCAGTGGTATTTGGTCGGGCCTAATGTGGCTCTATGAATGGTGAGGCCTGAACAAGTACAGGCGATAGCAGATTGGGTTGCTGACAGTGGATCCAGTTCCTTCACATTTTCTCCCACCCAGTCTCCTGCTGAAAGATCAGAGTTGGCACCTGCAGCCGATGTCCATCAGTCTTTCACCTCACCCCCTTGCAAATCAGCCAAGCAGTCTGAACCCCAAGTCATGCAGCAGTCTCTTCTGCTTTTAGATGACTCTGTTACCAAGGTTTCCCAGGGCCATCCACCTATCCCTGCCCCAGAAGTGGAAGAGATTGAGTGCACTGATGCCCACCCACTTATCTTTCAAGATGAGTACATGGGAGGACCATCGCAGCACGTCTCGGATGATGACGAAACACAGGTGCCAACTGCTGGGGCTTTCGAAAGTGTGCAGACTGACAAGGAAGGCAGGGGTGAAGACTGGGTGGAAGATAATGTGGAGGACAATGAGGTCCTCGACCCTACATGGAATCAAGGTCATGCGAGTGACCTATGTAGTTCGGAGGAAGAGGCGGTGGTTGCACAGAGCCACTAGCACAGCAGAAGAGGGAGCAGGGTGCAAAAGCAGAGCGGCCGTCCTCTAGACAGTACACCTGCTGCTGCCCACCCCAGCAAGGGACCGAGCACACCAAAGCCAGCTCCAAGGAGTTCTCTGGCGTGGCAGTTCTTCAGACAATGTGCTGACGACATGATACGAGTGGTTTGCATACTGTGCAATCAGAGCCTGAAGCGAGGCATAAACGTTCTCTACCTGAGCACAACCTGCATGACCAGGCATTTAAGTGCTAAGCACGAGCTGCAGTGGAGTAGACACCTCAAAAACCAAGAAAGGTCTCTGGCTCCTCCTGCTTCCTCTTCTGCTGCAGTCTCGGCCTCTTTATCCACCTCTGGAGTGACAGTGTCACTTGCCACCCCGCAAACAGAGGATCTGCCAGCAACACCAACACCTGGGTCACCAAGCATCTCCACAATGTCCCAAGGAAGTGTTCAGCTCTCCATCTTCCAAATGCTGGAGAGGAAGAGGAAGTACTCCCCTACTCACCTGCCCTGAATCCCTAGCCCTGAATGCCAGCATTACTAAATTACTGGCCTTTGAAATGCTGTCATTCCGTCTGGTGGAGACGGATAGTTTTAAAGGCTTATGGCGGTGGCTGTCCCACAGTACGTCGTGCCCAGCTGTCACTACTTTTCCAGGAGAGCCATCCCTTCCCTGCACAACCAAGTAGGGGACAAAATCTGGTGTGCACTGCGCAACTACATATGTGGCAATGTGCACCACACTACGGATACGTGGACTAGTAAGCATGGTCAGGGACATAATATCTCCATAACAGCACACTGGGTAAATGCAGTGGCGGCTGGGCCTGAGGCGGATAGCAGTTTGGCGCATGTCCTTCCACCACCGAGGATTGTAGGGCACTTCAGTTTGCCTCCTGTTGCTTCCTCCTCCTACTCCGCTTCCTCATCCTCTACCAGCTCCTCATCTGGTCAGCGTAACACCTTCACCACCAACTTCAGCACAGCCAGGGGTAAACGACAGCAGGCAGTTTTAAAACATCTGTTTTGGGGGACAAACCCCACACCTCGCAGGAGCTGTGGACGGGCCATGAACAGCAGACCAATGAGTGGTTTGTGCCAGTCAGCCTCAAGCCCGGCCTGGTGGTGTGCGATAATGGGCGAAATCTCGTAGCAGCTCTGGGACTAGCCGGTTTGACACACATCTGGCCCATGTGCTGAATTTGGTGGTGCAGAGATTCCTTAAAAATTGCCCCGATATGTCAGAGCTGCTGCATAAAGTGCAGGCCGTCTGTGCGCACTTTCGGCGTTCACATCCTGCCGCTGCTCGCCTGTCAGCGCCGCAGCGCAACTTTTGCCTTCCCGCTCACCGCCTCATATGCGACGTGCCCACAAGGTGGAACTCCACCTTGCACATGCTGGCCAGACTGTGCGAGCAGCAGCAGGCGATAGTGGAGTTTCAGCTGCAGCACGCACGGGTGAGTTGCTTGTCGGAACAGCACCACTTCACCACCAATTACTGGGCCTCCATGTGAGACCTGTGCTCCTTGTTGCGCTGTTTCGAGTACTAACATGGCCAGTGCCGATAACGCCGTTCTCCGCATTACTATCCCACTTCTGTGGTACACTGTTTACATCTCTGCATGACCTATGTCCTTTGTACCATACATTATGCACTACAGCCATGGCGGTCTGGCCACATCTGATCTCCACTCATCCTTTACAGTAAATTATTTATCATGTCTGCATCTATGGGTTGGTCATTGTACCACATATCATCTGTTTTTCCCATATCTGCAGTAATTTAATTGATAGATCATTATATTTTGTGACCAGTGTGTCCGTCCAGGGTGGCACTCGTTTTCTTTTTCCCCTGCTCCCTTACCCTGTCCTTAGCATTCACTACATGTGTGTTTTTTATTGTGAACTTAATAAAAACGTATATATTTTTCTTATTATTGGTACTCTAAGCTCCTCTCTTCTGTTTTCTGCCGTTATACTCGGAGCTTGTACCGAGTTATCCTCTTTCAGGTATCCCCCTATATTTATTTAAATTAATACAGGCATTGCCCTTGCTATATAGGCTGGGGGACTTCTGGGGTCGTCTTCTCTTCTTTCTGATCTATTCCACTTCTATGCCTCCTTTAAAAAATGCTCCTGGCGATGATGGAAGAGGATGTGGCACAGGAGGAGGAGGAGGAAGAGGGATTATTTCGTAGGGTTTCCAGCCAGTCATTCCCAAGTGGCTCCGACGGTGGGTTCCTGCACCCACAAACGCCAGGTACACAATTGTCCAGTGACCAGGGCACAGTTCTGGAGGATGACGAGGTGGAGGATGAGGTGGAGGATGAGGAGGAGGAGGAGGAACGGTGTTCACAGCAGGGTAGCACCCAGACCAGCTCATGGCCATCACTGGTGCGTGGCTGGGGGGATACAGAGGACACAGACGATACACCTCCCACAGAGGACAGCTGGAACACATGAGCTATTACATGCTGCAGTGTCTCCGCAACGACCGCCGAGTTGCCCACATTCTAACTTGTGCTGATTACTGTGTGGCCACACTGCTGGATCCCCGTTACAAGGACAACGTACCGTCCTTAATTCCCTCACTGGAGCGTGATTGTAAGATGCGCGAGTACAAGCGCACGCTGGTAGACGCACTTCTGGTGGCATTCCCACTGATAGCGGGGGTACAGCGGAAGCACAAGGCGAAGGCAGAGGAAGAGGTCGCCAACACAGCTGGGGCACCGCCAGCCCCTCAGAAGGCAGGGTTAGCATGGCCGAAATTTGGAAAAGCTTTGTTAGCACGCCACAACAACCAGCACCACCAGCTGATATGGAACGTCTTAGCAGGAGTCAGCATTTCACCAACATGGTGGAGCAGTATGTGTGCACACGCCTTCTGGGTCTCCAAATTGGGCACATGGCCTGAGCTTGCCCTTTACGCCTTGGAGGTGCTGGCCTGACCTGCAGCCAGTGTATTATCTGAACGTGTGTTTAGCACGGCAGGGGGCATCATCACAGACAAGCGCGGCCGCCTGTCCACAGCCAATGTGGACAAGCTCACGTTCATTAAAATGAACCAGACATGGATCCCTTAGGACTTGTCCGTTCCTTGTGCAGAATAGATATGTATACCGGCCATAACCAGCCATTGTTATACGGCAGCGCAATTGCTCATTGTTGTATTTGGATATTTCACACTCTTTTAGAGTGTACCCTAATTAAAAAAAAATTAAATTAAAACCAAAGACCTGTGTTGGCTACCTTGTCCTCCTCCACCGCCGCTTCCACCTACACAGCTACATCCACCGCCTCCTCAAACTCCTACTCCATATGGAACTCCACCTTATAAATAGGGATGAGCGAACTCGAACTGTATAGTTCGGGTTCGTACCGAATTTTGGGGTGTCCGTGACACGGACCCGAACCCGGACATTTTCGTAAAAGTCCGGGTTCGGGTTCGGTGTTCGTCGCTTTCTTGGCGCTTTTGTGACGCTTTCTTGGCGCTTTTTGAAAGGCTGCAAAGCAGCCAATCAACAAGCGTCATACTACTTGCCCCAAGAGGCCATCACAGCCATGCCTACTATTGGCATGGCTGTGATTGGCCAGAGCACCATGTGACCCAGCCTCTATTTAAGCTGGAGTCACATAGCGCCGCCCGTCACTCTGCTCTGATTAGCGTAGGGAGAGGTTGCGGATGCGACAGTAGGGCGAGATTAGGCAGATTAACTCCTCCAAAGGACTTGATTAACTGATCGATCTGCAGCTGTGCATCATTGAGCTGCTGATCCTCAATTGCTCACTGTTTTTAGGCTGCCCAGACCGTTTGTCAGTCACATTTTTCTGGGGTGATCGGCGGCCATTTTGTGTCTTGTGGTGCGCCAGCACAAGCTGCGACCAAGTGCATTTAACCCTCAATGGTGTGGTTGTTTTTTGGCTAAAGCCTACATCAGGGTGAAGCTGTCACACCAAGTGCATTTAACCAGCAATAGTCTGTTTATTTTTTGGCCATATACTACATCAGGGGCAAGCTGCGCCTGTCACCAAGTGCATTTAACCCTCAATGGTGCGTTTGTTTTTTGGCTAAAGCCTACATCAGGGTGAAGCTGTCACACCAAGTGCATTTAACCAGCAATAGTCTGTTTATTTTTTGGCCATATACTACATCAGGGGCAAGCTGCGCCCGTCACCAAGTGCATTTAACCAGCAATAGTCTGTTCATTTTTTGGCCATATACTACATCAGGGGCAAGCTGCGCCCGTCACCAAGTGCATTTAACCCTCAGTAGTGTGGTTGGTCAAGCTGTGACACCAAGTGCATTTAACCAGCAATAGTCTGTTCATTTTTTGGCCATATACTACATCAGGGGCAAGCTGCGCCCGTCACCAAGTGCATTTAACCAGCAATAGTCTGTTCATTTTTTGGCCATATACTACATCAGGGGCAAGCTGCGCCCGTCACCAAGTGCATTTAACCCTCAGTAGTGTGGTTGGTCAAGCTATCACACCAAGTGCATTTAACCAGCAATAGTCTGTTCATTTTTTGGCCATATCCCAGTCTAATTCTGTCAGTAAATCCATACCGGTCACCCAGCGCCTAAATACTAGGCCTCAAATTTATATCCCGCTAAATCTCTCGTTACCGCTGTCCTGTTGTGGCTGGGAAAGTTATTTAGTGTCCGTCAAAGCACATTTTTTGTTCTGGGTTGAAATACAATTCCCAATTTAGCAATTTAAAAATTTAGTGGTTTCTGCTATATCAGAGCTATTTGAAATCTATCCCTAAAAGGGTATATAATATTCAAGGTGCACATAGGGTCATTCAGAATAACTTCACACACCCGCTACTGTGCATATCCCAGTCTAATTCTGTCACTAAATCCATACCGGTCACCCAGCGCCTAAATACTAGGCCTCAAATTTATATCCAGCTGAATTTGAATACAATACATTGGGCCAAATAATATTTTTGTTGTTGTGGTGAACGATAACAATGAGGAAAACATCTAGTAAGGGACGCGGACATGGTCGTGGTGGTGTTAGTGGACCCTCTGGTGCTGGGAGAGGACGTGGCCGTTCTGCCACATCCACACGTCCTAGTGTACCAACTACCTCAGGTCCCAGTAGCCGCCAGAATTTACAGCGATATATGGTGGGGCCCAATGCCGTTCTAAGGATGGTAAGGCCTGAGCAGGTACAGGCATTAGTCAATTGGGTGGCCGACAGTGGATCCAGCACGTTCACATTATCTCCCACCCAGTCTTCTGCAGAAAGCGCACAGATGGCGCCTGAAAACCAACCCCATCAGTCTGTCACATCACCCCCATGCATACCAGGGAAACTGTCTCAGCCTCAAGTTATGCAGCAGTCTCTTATGCTGTTTGAAGACTCCGCTGGCAGGGTTTCCCAAGGGCATCCACCCAGCCCTTCCCCAGCGGTGGAAGACATAGAATGCACTGACGCACAACCACTTATGTTTCCTGATGATGAGGACATGGGAATACCACCTCAGCATGTCTCTGATGATGACGAAACACAGGTGCCAACTGCTGCGTCTTTCTGCAGTGTGCAGACCGAACAGGAGGTCAGGGATCAAGACTGGGTGGAAGACGATGCAGGGGACGATGAGGTCCTAGACCCCACATGGAATGAAGGTCGTGCCACTGACTTTCACAGTTCGGAGGAAGAGGCAGTGGTGAGACCGAGCCAACAGCGTAGCAAAAGAGGGAGCAGTGGGCAAAAGCAGAACACCCGCCGCCAAGAGACTGCTACTGACCGCCGCCATCTGGGACCGAGCACCCCAAAGGCAGCTTCAAGGAGTTCCCTGGCATGGCACTTCTTCAAACAATGTGCTGACGACAAGACCCGAGTGGTTTGCACGCTGTGCCATCAGAGCCTGAAGCGAGGCATTAACGTTCTGAACCTGAGCACAACCTGCATGACCAGGCACCTGCATGCAAAGCATGAACTGCAGTGGAGTAAACACCTTAAAACCAAGGAAGTCACTCAGGCTCCCCCTGCTCCCTCTTCTGCTGCTGCCGCCTCGGCCTCTTCTGCTGCTGCCGCCTCGGCCTCTTCCTCCGCCTCTGGAGGAACGTTGGCACCTGCCGCCCAGCAAACAGGGGATGTACCACCAACACCACCACCACCACCTCCGTCACCAAGCGTCTCAACCATGTCACACGCCAGCGTTCAGCTCTCCATCTCACAAACATTTGAGAGAAAGCGTAAATTCCCACCTAGCCACCCTCGATCCCTGGCCCTGAATGCCAGCATTTCTAAACTACTGGCCTATGAAATGCTGTCATTTAGGCTGGTGGACACAGACAGCTTCAAACAGCTCATGTCGCTTGCTGTCCCACAGTATGTTGTTCCCAGCCGCCACTACTTCTCCAAGAGAGCCGTGCCTTCCCTGCACAACCAAGTATCCGATAAAATCAAGTGTGCACTGCGCAACGCCATCTGTAGCAAGGTCCACCTAACCACAGATACGTGGACCAGTAAGCACGGCCAGGGACGCTATATCTCCCTAACTGCACACTGGGTAAATGTAGTGGCAGCTGGGCCCCAGGCGGAGAGCTGTTTGGCGCACGTCCTTCCGCCGCCAAGGATCGCAGGGCAACATTCTTTGCCTCCTGTTGCCACCTCCTCCTTCTCGGCTTCCTCCTCCTCTTCTTCCACCTGCTCATCCAGTCAGCCACACACCTTCACCACCAACTTCAGCACAGCCCGGGGTAAACGTCAGCAGGCCATTCTGAAACTCATATGTTTGGGGGACAGGCCCCACACCGCACAGGAGTTGTGGCGGGGTATAGAACAACAGACCGACGAGTGGTTGCTGCCGGTGAGCTTCAAGCCCGGCCTGGTGGTGTGCGATAATGGGCGAAATCTCGTTGCAGCTCTGGGACTAGCCAATTTGACGCACATCCCTTGCCTGGCGCACGTGCTGAATTTGGTGGTGCAGAAGTTCATTCACAACTACCCCGACATGTCAGAGCTGCTGCATAAAGTGCGGGCCGTCTGTTCGCGCTTCCGGCGTTCACATCCTGCTGCTGCTCGCCTGTCTGCGCTACAGCGTAACTTCGGCCTTCCCGCTCACCGCCTCATATGCGACGTGCCCACCAGGTGGAACTCCACCTTGCACATGCTGGACAGACTGTGCGAGCAGCAGCAGGCCATAGTGGAGTTTCAGCTGCAGCACGCACGGGTCAGTCGCACTGCGGAACAGCACCACTTCACCACCAATGACTGGGCCTCCATGCGAGACCTGTGTGCCCTGTTGCGCTGTTTCGAGTACTCCACCAACATGGCCAGTAGCGATGACGCCGTTATCAGCGTTACAATACCACTTCTATGTCTCCTTGAGAAAACACTTAGGGCGATGATGCAAGAGGAGGTGGCCCAGGAGGAGGAGGAGGAGGAGGAGGAGGAGGAAGAGGGGTCATTTTTAGCACTTTCAGGCCAGTCTCTTCGAAGTGACTCAGAGGGAGGTTTTTGGCAACAGCAGAGGCCAGGTACAAATGTGGCCAGACAGGGCCCACTACTGGAGGACGAGGATGAGGAGGAGGTGGAGGAGGATGAGGATGAAGCATGGTCACAGCGGGGTGGCACCCAACGCAGCTCGGGTCCATCACTGGTGCGTGGCTGGGGGGAAAGGCAGGACGATGACGATACGCCTCCCACAGAGGACAGCTTGTCCTTACCCCTGGGCAGCCTGGCACACATGAGCGACTACATGCTGCAGTGCCTGCGCAACGACAGCAGAGTTGCCCACATTTTAACCTGTGCGGACTACTGGGTTGCCACCCTGCTGGATCCACGCTACAAAGACAATGTGCCCACCTTACTTCCTGCACTGGAGCGTGATAGGAAGATGCGCGAGTACAAGCGCACGTTGGTAGACGCGCTACTGAGAGCATTCCCAAATGTCACAGGGGAACAAGTGGAAGCCCAAGGCCAAGGCAGAGGAGGAGCAAGAGGTCGCCAAGGCAGCTGTGTCAATGCCAGCTCCTTTGAGGGCAGGGTTAGCATGGCAGAGATGTGGAAAACTTTTGTCAACACGCCACAGCTAACTGCACCACCACCTGATACGCAACGTGTTAGCAGGAGGCAACATTTCACTAACATGGTGGAACAGTACATGTGCACACCCCTCCACGTACTGACTGATGGTTCGGCCCCATTCAACTTCTGGGTCTCTAAATTGTCCACGTGGCCAGAGCTAGCCTTTTATGCCTTGGAGGTGCTGGCCTGCCCGGCGGCCAGCGTTTTGTCTGAACGTGTATTCAGCACGGCAGGGGGCGTCATTACAGACAAACGCAGCCGCCTGTCTACAGCCAATGTGGACAAGCTGACGTTCATAAAAATGAACCAGGCATGGATCCCACAGGATCTGTCCGTCACTTGTCCAGATTAGACATTAACTACCTCCCCTTAACCATATATTATTGGACTCCAGGGCACTTCCTCATTCAATCCTATTTTTATTTTCATTTTACCATTATATTGCGAGGCTACCCAAAGTTGAATGAACCTCTCCTCTGTCTGGGTGCCGGGGCCTAAATATATGCCAATGGACTGTTCCAATGTTGGGTGACATGAAGCCTGATTCTCTGCTATGACATGAAGACAGATTGTCTGTTACAGGACCTCTCTCCTCTGCCTGTGTGTGTGCTGGGCCTAAATATATGCCAATGGACTGTTGCAGTGGTGGCTGACGTGAAGCCTCATTCTCTGCTATGACATGCAGACTGATTCTCTGCTGACATGAAGACAGATTCTCTGTTACGGGACCTCTCTCCTCTGCCTGTGTGTGTGCTGGGCCTAAATATATGCCAATGGACTGTTGCAGTGGTGGCTGACGTGAAGCCTGATTCTCTGCTATGACATGCAGACTGATTCTCTGCTGACATGAAGACAGATTCTCTGTTACGGGACCTCCCTCCTCTGCCTGGGTGCTGGGCCTAAATATATGCCAATGGACTGTTGCAGTGGTGGCTGACGTGAAGCCTGATTCTCTGCTATGACATGCAGACTGATTCTCTGCTGACATGAAGACAGATTCTCTGTTACGGGACCTCCCTCCTCTGCCTGGGTGCTGGGCCTAAATATATGCCAATGGACTGTTGCAGTGGTGGCTGACGTGAAGCCTCATTCTCTGCTATGACATGCAGACTAATTCTCTGCTGACATGAAGACAGATTCTCTGTTACGGGACCTCTCTCCTCTGCCTGTGTGTGTGCTGGGCCTAAATATATGCCAATGGACTGTTGCAGTGGTGGCTGACGTGAAGCCTGATTCTCTGCTATGACATGCAGACTGATTCTCTGCTGACATGAAGCCAGATTGTCTGTTACGGGACCTCCCTCCTCTGCCTGGGTGCTGGGCCTAAATATATGCCAATGGACTGTTGCAGTGGTGGCTGACGTGAAGCCTCATTCTCTGCTATGACATGCAGACTGATTCTCTGCTGACATGAAGCCAGATCCTCTGTTACGGGACCTCTCTCCTCTGCCTGGGTGCTGGGCCTAAATTTATGACAATGGACTGTTGCAGTGGTGGCTGACGTGAAGCCTCATTCTCTGCTATGACATGCAGACTGATTCTCTGCTGACATGAAGCCAGATTGTCTGTTACGGGACCTCCCTCCTCTGCCTGGGTGCTGGGCCTAAATATATGCCAATGGACTGTTGCAGTGGTGGCTGACGTGAAGCCTCATTCTCTGCTATGACATGCAGACTGATTCTCTGCTGACATGAAGACAGATTCTCTGTTACGGGACCTCTCTCCTCTGCCTGGGTGCCAGGGCCTAAATATCTGAGAATGGACTGTTCCAGTGGTGGGTGACGTGAAGCCAGATTCTCTGCTATGGGACCTCTCTCCAATAGATCTTGGTTAATTTTTATTTATTTAATTTTTATTTTAATTCATTTCCCTATCCACATTTGTTTGCAGGGGATTTACCTACATGTTGCTGCCTTTTGCAGCCCTCTAGCTCTTTCCTGGGCTGTTTTACAGCCTTTTTAGTGCCGAAAAGTTCGGGTCCCCATTGACTTCAATGGGGTTCGGGTTCGGGACGAAGTTCGGATCGGGTTCGGATCCCGAACCCGAACATTTCCGGGATGTTCGGCCGAACTTCTCGAACCCGAACATCCAGGTGTTCGCTCAACTCTACTTATAAATCAAAAACAATTTTTTTATTTGTACGTATTTTATTTTATATCATTTCACTACTTGTCAGTTACATTTTCTGGTGAAATTCACAAATTTTTGGGTGTATAGTACCACTGCTATACCTAGTAGACAGGTTAAAAAATAAAAAAAATTGTCATTTACATTTTCTGGTGAAATTCACCAATTTTTGTGTGTATAGTACCACTGCTATACCTAGTAGACAGATTAAACAATAAAAAAAATTGTCTGTTACATTTTCTGCTGAAATTCACAAATCTTTGGGTGTGATGTACCACTGCTATACCTAGTAGACAGTTAAAAAAAATTCTGTAATTTGTCAGTTACATTTTCAGTTGAAATTCAACAATTTTTGGGTATGATTGTATACCTATTAGAAAAAAAAATTACATTTGTCAGTTACATTTTAGGGTCAAATGCACACATTTTTGGGTGTAATATACCCCCCCCCCTCTACCTAGTTGACAGCTTAATACATTTTAATAATTTTTCTTTCACACAGGGTGACAATAAACAATTTTTTTCTGTCATAGACCCCCTGCTCTACCAAGTAGACAGGTTAATACATTTCTGTAATTTTTCTGTTGCATTCTTGGGTTGACATACAATTTTAGAGGTGTATAAACCCCTGCTCTGCATAGGTGACAGGGAAAAAAAATTCTGAAATGCTTCTTTAATTCATGCGCGCCACTTCCTTTGATTCAATGCTTAAACTTCAGGGCCGGCTCTATCATAAGGCAGCCCAAGCAGCTGCTTGAGGGCGGAGAGAAGGGAGGGGCGGCGCCAGGGTGGAAAACCAATTAACTTGCTAACTTACATTTACCTGTGTGCCGAGCAGCCCCCCGCCCTCACTCACTGTCTCAGTCACAGAGCGGCACGCAGCTGACAGGCTGAGGCAGCAGCCGCAGCAACACACACTCTGAGCTACGAGACCCTGGTGTATTTAAATCTTATTTAGCATGTCTTTCAGAAAAGTATCTCCTGGGATTCAAACTCACGACCTTTCACATCAGAGGCAAGGCATTTACCCACACAGCTATGAGAGCTGTATAGCCAGGTACTTAAAAAAAAAAAAAATATATATATATATATATATATATATATATATATATATATATATACACACACAGTGGAGGAAATAATTATTTGAACCCTCACTGATTTTGTAAGTTTGTCCAATGACAAAGAAATGAAAAGTCTCAGAACAGTATCATTTCAATGGTAGGTTTATTGTAACAGTGGCAGATAGCACATCAAAAGGAAAATCGAAAAAATAACTTTAAATAAAAGATAGCAACTGATTTGCATTTCATTGAGTGAAATAAGTATTTGAACCCTCTAACAAAAAAAGACTTAATACTTGGTGGAAAAACCCTTGTTTGCAAGCACAGAGGTCAAACGTTTCTTGTAATTGATGACCAAGTTTGCGCACATTTTAGGAGGAATGTTGGTCCACTCCTCTTTGCAGATCATCTCTAAATCCCTAAGGTTTCGAGGCTGTCTCTGTGCAACTCTGAGCTTGAGCTCCCTCCATAGGTTTTCGATTGGATTAAGGTCCGGAGACTGACTAGGCCACTCCATGACCTTAATGTGCTTCTTCTTGAGCCACTCCTTTGTTGCCTTTGCTGTATGTTTTGGGTCATTGTCGTGCTGGAACACCCATCCACGACCCATTTTCAGTTTCCTGGCAGAGGGAAGGAGGTTGTCGCTCAGGATTTCACGATACATGGCTCCGTCCATTTTCCCGTTTATGCGAATAAGTTGTCCTGTGCCCTTAGCAGAAAAACACCCCCAAAGCAAAATGTTTCCACCCCCATGCTTGACGGTGGGGACGGTGTTTTGGGGGTCATAGGCAGCATTTTTCTTCCTCCAAACACAGCGAGTTGAGTTAATGCCAAAGAGCTCTATTTTGGTCTCATCAGACCACAGCACCTTCTCCCAGTCACTCTCTGAATCATTCAGGTGTTCATTGGCAAACTTCAGACGGGCCTGCACATGTGCCTTCCTGAGCAGGGGGACCTTGCGAGCCCTGCAGGATTTTAATCCATTGCGGTGTAATGTGTTTCCAATGGTTTTCTTGGTGACTGTGGTCCCTGCTAATTTGAGGTCATTAACTAACTCCTCCCGTGTAGTTCTAGGATGCTTTTTCACCTTTCTCAGAACCATTGACACCCCACGAGGTGAGATCTTGCGTGGAGCCCCAGAGCGAGGTCGATTGATGGTCATTTTGTGCTCCTTCCATTTTCGAACAATCGCACCAACAGTTGTCACCTTCTCTCCCAGCTTCTTGCTAATGGTTTTGTAGCCCATTCCAGCCTTGTGCAGGTCTACAATTTTGTCTCTGACATCCTTGGACAGCTCTTTGGTCTTTCCCATGTTGGAGAGTTTGGAGTCTGCTTGATTGATTGATTCTGTGGACAGGTGTCTTTTATACAGGTGACTAGTTAAGACAGGTGTCCTTAATGAGGGTGACTAATTGAGTAGAAGTGTCTAACCACTCTGTGGGAGCCAGAACTCTTAATGGTTGGTAGGGGTTCAAATACTTATTTCACTCAATGAAATGCAAATCAGTTGCTATCTTTTATTTAAAGTTATTTTTTCGATTTTCCTTTTGATGTGCTATCTGCCACTGTTACAATAAACCTACCATTGAAATGATACTGTTCTGAGACTTTTCATTTCTTTGTCATTGGACAAACTTACAAAATCAGTGAGGGGTCAAATAATTATTTCCGCCACTGTATATATATATATATATATATATATATAACTTCTACTGTAGATAACTTTGATACCTAGTGTACATACACATGACAGCTGCCCCAGCACACTGTGTATGAATGTAGCAGAGCTGGGGCAACTGTCATGTGTATGGTTGTACACTAGGTATTAAAGTTATCTACAGTAGAAGTCTTTTTAAGTAACTGGCTTTACAGCCTTTGATACACAAGGTCATGGGTTTGAATCCCATCATAAACTTTTCTGAAAGACAGGCTAAATAAGAACACGTACACCAAATCTTCAACACTAGAGGCTGGTGGGAGCACAGGAAGAGGAAGAGGCCTGCATCACATCGCACACACACACAGAGTTCAGTTTCAATTATTATTTTTTTGGAGGGGTTATTGAATTTAATAAAACCAGCATATAGGTGATTAGCACACCAATACACAGGCTAGGGCAACTTAACTGTGAGTGTTAACGTGATATTATATGTTTCTGTATATTCAGTTTCCACAAGGTTAAAATACATTTTGTTTTTGTGGGGTGTATATTCATTTTAATAAAACCAGCATGTAGGTGATCAGTAGTATACCAAATTACTTTCCTGTGAGTGATAACAAGAAATTGAGCATCAGGCTTCAATTGTCCATATCAGTGAATTTAATTTCCCCACAGTTGAAGTTACATTTTTGGAGGATTGTTCAATTTAATTAAACTATCATATAGGTGATCAGTACACCAATACACAGGCCAACACAAAAAAGTATCTGTGAGCGATAACAAATTTAGGCCTAAATCCTTTTCCCTTTATTTCTGTGTTCACAAGTTTCCGATAATTTTTTTTTTTATTGGGGTTGTTGTCTGTATTCAAATCAGCATATATATGTGATAGCTACACGAAAACACAGGATAGTGCACAACTTTATAGTTGAGTAGAAAGAGGATTAGACTGTGGATTGGATGGCTCACTCCTCCTCTTAGTCGCAGCAGGATGATGTGGAGGTGACTTCAGAGTCCGACTCCATGCTGTGGAGCCAGGGGTTACAGCATTCTTCCTTCTCCTCCTGCAGTCCCAAAGAAGGCTTTTTAGTGAATTCCTCTCAGTCTTCACTGCCCCTTCCTAGTGGGGTGCTTCCTTTTTCCTAAGAAGTTTCAATAAAACCCCTACATCCCCTATGGCACATAGTCAAGAGAATCTCCCTGTTGATGACTTGCGTGAGAGCAGTCAGCATTTGTACTGCCCTGATGAGGAGGTGGAGGAGGAGGCTGCAGACTCCAGGCATAGCAGTGTTGTTGTTGGTGTTAGTAGTGGCACCTGTAGCCATGGTATTGTTGTTGGTGGCAGTAACAGTGTCAGTTGGGGAAGATCAGTCTGATAGAAGCGTCAGGACTCTGATAACAATTGTACTGGACAGGACCTGATAGCCGGATCAGGGTGCTGAGGAGGAGGAGGGCAGTGACGGCAGCAATAAAAAGCAGAGGCCAAGTACCTCTCAAAGAACAGTGACCACAGACCACGTCTGCTTCGGGATCTGGTAATGCCACTGACACTGTGGGAGGGTTAGGCCCAAAATGTGCCAGAGTTAAGCCGAGCTTGGCTGCCTCTTCCTCTACTGCGCCAGTATCTACCTGTAACAGATCTCCTGGCACCCTGACTGGGTACCTCTGTTGATGGATGCTCCTAGTTCTTCCTGAGGGCTCCAAGCACTCCGCTCGACACTGTAACCACCACAGGAACCAGGAACAGGAACAGCTCTTACAAGAGCTAGGGGTTATAGCTAGGGGAGTATACAGCATATAGCAATCCCCACACACATGAGACGTGGCTCTATGTTGAAGGCCAAAACAGGAACTCACTTTATTGAAGACCAACTCAATATATATACAGTTCAAGAAGTCTAACAACATAACGCAATGAACCATGAACAACATGCAAACAGACATCCCCCCCCCCCACTCCATAATGAATGAATAGGGAGAGAGGAGACACATGTGATGGGATTATCTCCTGAGTGTATGTATCATAGGGTGATCTACTCATCTAGGAGTCGGCTGCTCCTAGAGTCAGCTATCTTAATCCCATCACTAACACAATCAGTGGGAGTCTCAGTGCAGAGTTAACCCCTTTTCGTGTTGCTGAATTCACACCCTGCACCTTTAATGGGCAATAGGAAATATGTGTCATATAAATTCCACACATAAATCAGGGTTCATAGTTCCTTGCAACCCCAAAAGGTCTGAGGGGGTTTCCATAGTACTGGGTCCATAGGCCGTAGGAAGGAGACTGGCCCTCAGGCTTCTCCAGTAGCCCCAGTGACAATTTAGTCCGTCACATTTACTAACCAGGTACCTGACCTCCTGTCGGTCGGTGTCGTGAGTAAGTCGAGTAGCCCACCCATAAACCAACACTGGTCCTGTTGAAATCTGGGGCCTGGCTCTGTTCTGTATGTCCCCAGCTGTTGAGTGTGCGTCTGTTACTCCTTGCTGCATTGTTGTTCTCTAGCTTGGAGCTGTGGGTACTTGGTGGGAAGAGGCCAACTGCGCTCTGCCCAGATGCCAGCTCTTCCGTTGGGGTAGCCTGTGGGGAATCAGCCTCTGGACAAGAGGATAGGGGAGGGCAGAGGCTGTCTGTGCTCTGCGCAGATGCCAGCTCTTCCGCTGGAATTGGGTAAGGGAATCCTACCCCCAGAATCTTGTTGCGAATCGGCTGTGGAGAGGAGGGATCGCTTACCCCCTACTCCTGGCATTCCTGCGGGGTTGGTGGGGGATCTGTACCGGTCGTCCAGCATCCTAGTAGGCCTAGTGCAGAGACCGTGGTCCCATCTGCACCATTGGAGTTAGGGGTGCTGTCCCCCTGTGGTTGGGGAGAGAGACCGGTTGTCTCCCCTTCAAGGTACATTGCTCCTGAGCAATGGAGACAATGCTCTCCTCTCCCTGCAAAACATACTGCCGCTGGGGAGCAGGACCGACTGTCCCTACTCCCTGAAACTCCGGCTGCCGTTGGGGATCTGGGCCGACCGCCCAGCATCCCTGTAGGGCCGGTGGAGAGACCTCGGTCCCATCTCCACCTGCCATATGGGGTTCCCCCCAGGACCAATCTATGAGGTCCCCTACCTCCGCAGCTGGTACTGAAGCAGGGGATACTTTAGTTGGGTCTTCCCAGCTGTAGGGTTGTAGATCTAGGACTGCCACCCAGCTCTCTGGCAGTGTATATTGGGGCCGAATTGAGCTGAAGAAGTATTGGTAATCCTGCTCTGGCTCCCACTCCCTTGTCACTAGAGATGCCAGGTCTTGTCTTACCTCTCTCGCTATAGCCCAATCATGCATAGACTCCCTGTAGTCATGGATATCCCAGAATCGGGACTCTCCAGCATCTCCGAACTCCGGTTCTTCGAAGGCCTCAAACAACAGGCCAGGGCCATCATAATCCTCACCCTCGGGTCTGTCATGCTCAGTCATCCAGGGGGAGTGCCGAATCAAGTACCATCAGAGTGCCTGGTAGGCGTCATCTAGCCAAAGCTCCCTCCATCACAGGCTCTCGAGGTCTGTCACCCAATCATCCAGGAGCTGCTCTCCCAGAAGGGGCATTTGCAGGACCACTTGCATCTGCAACTGCTGCTCCTCACTGGGGAGACTCGCCCCGCCGACGCTGTACGTCTTCCAGGGCCTCGTGCCAGAGGCTTTTCCGGACTGCATCCTTCCAGTCCAGTTCATCCTACTCCTTGTAGTGGAACGCTGTTCGAGAACAAACTGGTTCCATACTGCTGTAGCCAGGGGCGCTGTACGGGGAAAAGCGTTGTCCTCAAATTTGTAAATCAGCGAACGGTGTCTCTGAGCTGCTTCTCCTCTTACTAGGATGCCATCCCACCACTGCCACCAATGTAACGGATCTCCTGGCACCCCGACTGGGTACCTCCGTTGATGGATGCTCCTAGTGCTTCCCGAAGGCTCCAAGCACTCCGCTCGACACCGTAACCACCACAGGAACCAGGAACAGCTCTTACAAGAGCTAGGGGTTATAGCCAGGGGAGTATACAGCGTATAGAAATCCCCACACACATGAGACGAGGCTCTATGTTAAAGGCCAAAACGGGAACTCACTTTATTAAAGACCAACTCAAAATATATAGAGTTCAAGAAGTCTAACAACATAATGCAATCAACCATGAACAACATGCAAACAGACATCTCCACCCCCCCCCCCACTCCATAATAAATGAATAGGGAGAGAGGAGACACATGTGATGGGATTATCTCCTGAGTGTATCATAGGGTGATCTACTCATCTAGGAGTCGACTGCTCCTAGAGTAAGCTATCTTAATCCCATCACTAAAACAATCAGTGGGAGTCTCAGTGCAGAGTTAACCCCTTTTTGTGTTGCCGAATTCACACCCTGCACCTTTAATGGGCAATAGGAAATATGTATCATATAAATTCCACATATAAATCAGGGTTCATAGTTCCTTGTAACCCCAAAAGGTATGAGGGGGTCTCTATAGTTCTGGGTCCATAGTCCGTAAGAAGTTGGCTGGCCCTCAGGCTTCTCCAGCAGCTCCAGTGACGATTTAGTCCATCCACTGCTACCAACTGGCATTTTTTCTTCACCCTGCCAGAAGACAAAATCATTCCCTTGTGTAAGCCGTGCAAGAGCAAAATAAGACTTGGGTATTAAAAACAGAAACGTAGGCACCGCAGCTCTATTGAACCACCTGAAGTGGCATCACCCATCCCATGGGCAAACAGAGGTGGCAGCAATCCACCACAGCATGAGTTGCCTACTTTTCCCGGTCTCCCTTTCAGGGGCAGTATGGTGTCTTTCATATTGTCATCATCCCTTTTCATTTCTCCATCATTGTCATCATCCCTTTCCCTTTCAACCTCTTCCCCATCGTCAGCCATCGATAACGGAATGCATGGCCAGGAAACATCTCTATGTGCCCAGCGATCAGATGGTGTGCAATATTTATTTCCTACTAGCCAAGTTGCTGGAGGTTCAGCAGTTGCTGCTGTACCATTTAGTTGAGTCTGCTGCCTTTAGGGAGCTAAATGGCGTGTGCTCAGCCTCGCTGGATGATTCCTAGCTGGCATTATTTCTTCCAAACAGCCATCCCTATCTTGTACTCTCAGGTGGACAACATGGGTCACTCGCTGCGATTCTCACTGTGCAGGAAAGTTCACGCCATGATGGACACCTGGAGAAGCTCTTCTGGGTAAGCACAGTACATGTCTTTCACTGCCCCCTAGGTCAATGTTTTTTAAGGCAGTGGCGAGGCAGCACCTCGAAAAATTAGACCAGGTCCTTTTGACCCCCCTCCCCACATGATTGTGTCAGGCCCTTATGTACCTCCTACTCCTCCATGGAACTCCTCCATGGACACGTTCCTATTTCCAACACCAGCAGGACACAAGGTCACTCTCACTACCCTTCTTTCCTATCACATGTGTCAAGTCAAACTTTGCCAAGTCGTGTTGGAGCTGATCAGCCTTTGAGAGAGTAGCCACACTGATGAGCAGTTGCTCATGTACATCAAGCAGCAAACATATCACTGGCTTTCACCCCACTGACTCCAACTGGACAAGGTGGTACAGTGACAATGGGCACAACATTCTGGCTGCCTTTAACCTGGGCAAAATAACACATGCTCCCTGCATGGCACACATCATCAACCTAGTGGTGCAGCGCTTTCTAAATAAGTACACTGGCTTGTGCAAGATGCTGGCAAAGTCCAGGGAGACTGTCCAATCACTTCAGCCACTCTTATGTGGCAAGGAACGCTCTCCTGGACCTGAAGCAACAGCCTGCCACTACGCCGCTTAATCTGCGATGTGCCAACTTGCTGGAGTTCAACATTATACATGCTCAAGCATCTGTATGAGCAGCAGAAAGCTGTGAAGATTTTGTCATGCACCAGACTGCTTCAGCAGCAGGGAGCATGTGTTGCTTCGAGGTCAGGCAGCAGCAGCTAATTTGAGACACCTATCAGGTGCTGAAGCCCTTCAAAGATACCAGAAAGTGTGTCACCAGGGACAACTACAGCATGAACGACATCATCCCTCTCATATTTATCTTAGAACAGCTGCTGATGCTCACGCAGCAGAGGACCTACGGTGAAAGAAGAGTAGCTGACACATCTTGCCGTCCGCCCTACAGTTGTTGGGGAATTTCCCATGGAGGAGGAGGAGAATGATGAGGAGGAGGAGTTGGAGGTGGAGGAGCAAGAGGATTATGATGAGGATTAGTGTGGAGCAAATCGAAGCTGACGAAGTGGAATTCAATCTGTAACGGTCGTGTACACACACACACACAGGGGTGAGGATAGTGACCACTGCGCTTCACCCTCACCCCTGGCGCTGCCTACTTGGCTCGCAAGTCCTAATGACAGGGGACAACTGGATGGCAATCCCTAGCTTGGAATAAGTGCTGGGAGGACAGACCAGACAAACAACAGAAAGTGAACGGACCGAGTCAATACCAGGAGAGCTACGAAGTACAAATGGAGCAAGCAGAGAATAGTCAGGAGAAGCCGGGATCATAAATACCAGGAGCATTGTGAAGTACCAAAGGAGTCAGCAGAGGATCATCAGGAGGTAGCCGGGGTCTGAATACCAGGAGAGCAGCGGAGTACAGAAGGAGCAGGCAGAGGATCGTCAGGAGATACACAGAGGGTAAGTACGCCAGGTATGCAAAATCACAGCAGAACCTAAATAACAGGAAACCTGTGGCCAGCAGGCTGCCTCTTTAAATACTGAGTAGCAGGGGTAATGTGACGTGGCCAGCGTCACATGACTCGCCCTGCTGTACCTGGCTGAGCACCAAGTGCCCTGCTCGGTGCCCAGGCTTCATCAGGTTGCTGGTGGAACCGAGGACGTCGGCCACGCTGAGGAGACGTGCGCGGCTGGATCTGTCCCGCCCCAATCACCTAGGAGACGAGGATGCTGCACGCGTCTTCGCTCCTGTACAGAGGCGGGGCACCATAGGTGCTGCGGAAAGTCAGTGCGTTGGCGGCGGCCAGTGACACAATCCAAAGTTTTTGAAAAATTGGATTTGCACCGAAGCCGAATTTCCTGGGGCTTTGTGGTAATGAACAGCCAGGCCGGAACAGGAAGCGCATAATGCTTCCTGATCTGTATACACAGCGCTTGCTAAGCGCTGTGTATACAGCGATTTAGGAGGCAGGGAACTGTCCCTGCCTTCTATCTAGGTTTCCCTGCTGTCACTGATAGCGGACCCCCCGTTCTGCAGCTGCACGATTAGCGTGCAGCTGCCATCTCTGAATGGACATTCAGAAACGTCTATTCAGAGATAGAGAACCACCTCCTGGACGTTTATAGTCAACGGGCGGACTGGAGGTGGTTAAAAAACTGTCCAAGTCGAATTTTTGAAAACTTCATTCAAGTTTGGCACTCACCAAGGCGGCTCAGTAGGGGGTTGAGCTAGAAAGAACTGGCTCCTTGGGCAGGCTGAATGGCGTTCTGTATCCTGGCTTCCTTACGCAGTGACAGGCGGTTTAGTGACATAAAGTAATCTGATGATTATTGGTTAGAATATGGAAATGTTTAGCCAGGTTCTAGAGAATATCAGCCCTGTACAGAGGAAGGGGCTGGACATTTTTAACAAGGACCAATTGAAAACAAAAGATTGTTAAAAATGAGTACAATGCAGTGATAAAAAAAGAAAATTACCCAAAGGTGTCCATAGCCCTTAAAGGCTATGGCACCTTTGTAATATTTATTTTAGTGAATTGCATTTATTTTGTGATAGGTTATAATTAAAAATGTTCCTTTGTCTACACAAGCTTTCAAGTATTCCACTGCATTGCAAACTGCCATTCTGTGCTAAATCATTCATTCAAGCTTTCTGACAGCACAATGTACCACTCTCACCTCTCCTTTAATCTAAGTTCAAATGACATTTGGTCTATATTTATTGTATTAGCATTTTTTGTTTTAGATTTTATCTTAGAATATCTTTAAAGCTAATAAATTACATGTAGAACAGATGTCAAGCTAGATTACACGCTAGTTCCAATAGCAGCTACAATTTTGAATGAAGAAATCAAGATAATATGTACAAGGCTACTCCAATTTATGTAGAATGAATTCACAATATTAGATTACTGCTTTGCATTAATAATGTTTCATAAACTGGTGCTGAAGTTTTCCATAAAATCTTTTTTGCAACCTTCCAGATAATGTACCAATTGTTCAGCCATCTCCAAGCAATGATGCGGTGAGAAAATATTTTCCCGAAACCTGGCTCTGGAACCTTGTACCTATTGGGTAATTATCTTCAAGAAAATAAAGCTCCACTATAATTATTGCTATGAATTGAAATTGAATATCTCCATATTTTGGACACTCTCTTTCCTCCGATCAGTGTCTAGGATAGTTTTATTATAAGATTCGATGGCACCAAAAATGGTGACGTCAATGATGAAGTCAAAATATAGCAGGTCACGAAATTGATTTGTAACTTCATTAAGTTATTGTAACGTGAAGCTGTTCTCTTGGAATAAGGACATTTTAACAATTGCCAACAATGTCCTGGGACAGAGCACGTGACCATGCCCATGCTGTGTCAGAGACCGCAACATGGACACACTGGCGGCAGCATGGAGGACCAGAGCGGCATGGAACAGGTAAATAAAAATCCTCTGCTTAGTGAGGCAGGCTGCTAGCAATTACAAAAATGTCATTTTTTCCCCAGAGAACTCCTGTAAAAGCTATAAACACCTTTGGGGCATTTTTATTATTATTGTATTTTACTTATTTTCAGCTAAAAAATATTTTTTCAATTGGTCTTTATAAGAAATTTTCAATATTTTTTGTGATACTTTATATGTAATTAAAAATCAGTTCTCTCCTCAGTTCCGTCAGCTGAGGGCTCATGTGAAGCCTAATCTGACCTCATAAACACTCAAACTGATATGAATATGGTTTATATGAATTTTTGAGTTCAAGAGATCAGAGATAATTCTTCACATGAGCCTTCAGCTGATAGAACTCAGGAGGATCAGTCTGCAAATAGACTGATTTTGAACCCCATCTATCAGCAGGGAGGATATTGGCTGGTCTAAAGCCTGTATTACACTGGCCGATTGGGCAAGCGATTGTCATGAGGGAAGCCTTCCTGTCTGGCAATCACTTGCTCGCTAGCGGAGGAGACAGCAGCTATTTCTTGCAGCAATCTCCTCCACTGTATAGGAAGGAGCGATCATTATGTCATCACTCGTCCCATGCTGTCTAGTGGTTTGCCAGTGGCAGATCATGATTACACAGCACAATCTTCTGCTGGCAATCAATGATTTTTAAGCGTGCTTAAAAATCAGAACTGCCCTAGAACAAGCATTTGCTCGTTCATTGGGCAATTAGCAGGAGTATTATACTGTAAGATGATCTCTAACGAGCGTTCATACGAACTTTTGTTAGCGATCATCTTCCAAAAAATAGGCTGATGTAATACAGCCTTAACTGGCTGCCTGCTATCTCTGAAGCACAAGTGCATTATTAGATGAGCCATTGATATGATAGGACATGTCTGCCTCTGACAGACACAGCAATTAGACACAGAAGCTAGCCATTTTAGGGTCTTGCAGGTGTCATATAGGGAAGAAAGTGTATAGAACATACATTTAGCTGAGTATTGAATTACTAGGAAGAAAATCTGATTTTATAATTAGAGACAGGATAGGCTTAGTTACAGTTAGTGTTATGTGTCTTATAGTCAAGGCACCTGGAGCTTTTCATAAGACATGAGCTTTTAAAGAGACAGTACTCTGTGCAGGAGTCAGTCTTTTTTTGTTTATATAACCTGTTGCAAAGCTTCTTCGGTTCATAAGTGTTTTATAGAAATATTTATCACCAGCAACATATATTTTGCTACATATGCTGTGCAATTGCCCCTTTTTCTTCCTAAAAGCCTGTTACAGTGTGCAGTAGCAGTAAGGCTACTTTCACACTAAGGGTAGCCTTTTCCAGCAGGCCTTTTCCATGCTACCGCAAGTCCACCATGCTGGCGGAAGTCTGCTCCGGCCCTACTCACTATAATGGGGGGCGGGCCGGAGGTCCGGCCTCAGCACGGCAAAAAAGCTGAGAGGCACTGGACAAAAACCGCAGCATGCTGTAGTTTTATTCCGGCCTCCTCTCGGCTTATTTGTCGTGCTGCGGCCCCGCCCCACATTATAGTGAGTAGGGCCGGAGCAGACTTCTGCCAGCACAGTGAACTTGCGGTTGCATGGAAAAGCCTGCCGGAAAAGGCTACCGCCAGAGTGAAAGTAGCCTAAACTGTGTATTTTGGTCTCCCCAAGGAAATGTCCTATGTCACCTGTTTTATTTTTTCCCAAAAACCTGTTGCAATTTTTCTACCTTTTCTAAATTTACAAAGAACCCAAAGGGTTTGTGCAGTGGGTTAATATAGATGACCAGTCATCAGGATAGGTCATCAATATCCGACTAGTGGGGGTCAGACTCCCATCACCCTCGCCTAGCAGTTGTAATTACACTGAACTGCCTCTACAAAGGAGACACCACACAAGTAATTTGGAAGAGGTAATAGAGCCCTTACGCTGAAACAGTCAATCAGCATGGGTGCTGGGAGTTTGATCCCCGCCAATCTAAAATTGATGACCTATCTTGAAGCTACAGTCAGGTCCATAAATATTGGGACATGGACACAATTCTAACATTTTTGGCTCTATGCACCACCACAATGGATTTGAAATGCAACAAACAAGATGTGCTTTACCTGCAGACTGTCAGCTTTAATTTGAGGGTATTTACATCCAAATCAGGTGAACGGTGCAGGAATTACAACAGTTTGCATATGTGCCTCCCACTTGTTAAGGGACTATTGCACCTGTGTTTTTTTTTTACAAAAACTTGCTACAATTTTTCTACAGTTTATAAGCTTACAAATAAGCATATTTTCCAGCATCATGGGAAGCATATAGTTTGGCTGCAGACTGTGTCCAACTGCACACTTTCTTTAAAACAACTGTTGAAAGTTTTATTACAAAAATTCTGTTTAGCACAGACTAGTGTACCTGACCTGATGTATTGGTCTGCATCACAGTTACCATATATCATAATAGTGGACTCTGAGGCTGAAAAGCTGTGTCAAACCTGGGGCAAGCTCAGTGTTGGGAGTGGCCACGTGGTCATTTGTTTCTAGAGTGCCAGCAGTTATTGTATTGGAGTTTTTTTTTTTTTTAAGTAAATTTTTTTCCCAAAACTTCATGTATCAGGTTTGTGCCTAACCTAATTTACAATTCGCAATTTTTTTTCCATAATAATAATTCAAATTGTTCTTTAAAAACTCCTTTTATAACAGTCGTATGGCTGACCAAATGTACATTGCATTGGACGATGTGCACGGGCGTATAAGAAAAAAAAAACAATAATAAAAATTGTCTTTCAAAAATATTCAAGTGTAAATGTCTGATACCTGACCTGTCATATTGCACTGGAGTTTGTCCAATCGAGATTATTTTTCTAAAAAAATATTGAAAATTGTCTTGTCTTTTAAAAAAATCCAGTTATCAGATCTTGAACTGAGCTATCATATATTGTAATGGACTTTGTCCAATGAATACGTTTAAAAAAAAACTTTTTCATCATTTTCTTGTGTTCTCAAAAATCCATATAATTGCATATGAAATCATCGCCGTCTGCAAGCTCTGTAGGCAGAAAATAAGATGAGTCTGTTTAGGCACAAATGCAGATACAATGACTTTGCAACACATGAATCCCAGGCTCATGTTGGAAAATCCACATGCGCTGAGCTAACGTACATTGTATTGTCCAATTTTATTTTATTTTTATAATTTTTTTTTTTAATTGTCAAAAAAATTCTCAAACTATTTATGACATCTGTACTTAAGTTTCAGGTCTTCACTTCACCAACATTTTTAAAAATTGACTTGACCAGAGAAAAAGGAACCAAATGGGGTGTTTTTTTATTGCTGATTTTGTTATTCTGCCACATGTGAATGAGAATTTCTAAAAACTTCAAATTCACTTTGCCAGTGCAAAAAAAATAAAAAATTGCAAGCTCTACTTGTCTTTCATTATTTCTCAAAAAAAGACATTTGTGGCTTGTGGTGGAAAATGTGGGCTACTCCTAAGAATTGCTGCTGTGGTGCATGCCACAATGGACATGTGTATCAGCTGTTTTGGCCAAGGATAGTGCTTGTCTTTCATGGCCACCTGGATCAATGTCATGTGTGGCCGCGGCGAAGCTGCCTTACATCAACGAAGCAAGGTCCTAGTGACACCTCCATGTTTGTGCTGATCTGGTTTTCACACCAGGTGCTTATCCTCCTCCCTCCATGGCCTCAATGGGCTTTCTTCTGTCCCCGAACAGGAAGTATAAACTGTAGCATTGCCATGATGTCTTATAACTGATGAGCCTGGGTGAGAGAATTCATACAGCATATCAGTTACTAAAGTGTACCAAGCAGCAAATATCCCTCTGAATGTCTCCCCACCAATCATGACTGGACAATGTGGTCAGCGACAATTGCGGGAAGATTGTGGCTTTTTTACAAATGGGGGAAAGAACATATGCTCCCTGCATGATAGATGTGATAGATTTGGGGGTGTAACCTTTTGAAAAATGTATTATGGCTTGTTGCTGGCCATGTTTCCGGAAGAGCTTTTGCACCATTTCATCTGTGATGTTCCAACTCACTGGAATTTCACCTTGTATTTGCTGGAGCATACAAGCAGAGTAAAATGGTCAATAATTACATCAATATCTCCTGCTGCTCCCAAGAGGATAATTTTTGGAAGCTTGTTCAAAACAAGCCACTGATTCTTCTGATATTATAATTTGTGTAAGCATAAACACAGACAGGAATCTGCTACTATTAAGGCATCATTTTTGGATGCTTGAGCACAAGAAGCCATTGTTTCTCCTGATGTGTATAAACAGGGACAGGCATCTTCCCCTGTTAAGACATAATTTTTGGAAAGCTTGTTCAGACAAGCCACTGTTTTTACCAATACCACTGTGCATGTATAAACACCGGCAGACATCTTCCCTCAATAAGGGACCATTTTTGAAATTTTTTGAAAGTTTAAAATGCATAACAAATCCAACTATGTTGATGCCGTCATCCTTCTGTTCACTCATAGCTTTATACCATTCCATAGCATACTATAGTAAAACTATATGTCAGTGTCACTCTGACATTATTTCTATTGTTGTCATTGCGATTAAAAGCTTGAAAGGGAGGAGACAGAGAAAAATTTTGAAAAAATAAACAGCGAGAAAGACCAGAGAGAAAAAATATAAGCCCTAAGAGACCTCCGAGTGTCATACACCAATTTTTAGATCAAATGGAGTACTTTCGATTTGGGTATAATCAATTCAGACCTGAATCACATTTATTGACGGACTTCATTCACCTCTAGTCAGTAACATTAGTCAGTAGTTTTTTTTTTTAAGATTTAAGTTCACTTTGGGTCGCCTGGTGATCAGGAGAAATGGTTGAGTTGTCTTGTGTAGGGGTAACCTTTAAAGTGACACTCCAGTAAAAAAAAAATAATAATCACATTAACTGGTGAATGAATAGAACAGTGACGCCTCAGTCATATGTCAGTGTTCTCCATGGAGAGAACACGTCCCCATTCATGTTAATGCGTGTATTCAGATATCTGTGTTTTAGCACGGTCCGTGGGTCTGTGTTTTTACCACGGATACATGCTCTATTTTGTCCATGTTCACGGATCCATGACGCCCATTATAGTCTATGGGTCCTTTAAAACCACGGATGCAACACTGATGCCCTGTGTTTCACAGATCATTAGGAAGAGATGCTTTGAAAATTATTTTTCAGCTGTCCAGTGTCAGTGAAACACAGATGACACACGGACAGCAAAAAATTGATACATGGACCCAACACGGACATCTTTACGGAGGCATCATTGACCACCTTTTTACGGATTTAAGCACTATGTGAATTAGGCTTTACCTGGTGTCCGCCTTTTTATATTTTCAGCTGCTGATCTGCTGATTCCAGGCTCCTCTTCTGTCAACCAAGATGACTCAGACTACATGATGCATACTGTGCATTTAGTAGTCCAAGACACTTTCTACTTGTCCAGCCCTGCCCAATTTAAAGGCACTGGGAAGTGTCTTGGACTACTAAATGCACAATATGCATCAGGTAGTCTGAGAAGCGGTGTGGCCATCTTGGATGACAGAGAACGAGCTTGTGAATTGGCAGATCTAGATGAAAGGGAGGACACCAGGTAAGTGTTCTGGGGCCATTTATTAACCTGAAATTCGCCTATATTTGGCGTATTTCAGACGCAATCCTCATCTTTTCCCTGCTCACGCCAGGTCTAAAAAAGTAGGCATGGCGTGAGCGGGCAAGGGGACGGGCCCCCAGGCCCTTCTCATTCATTATTTTCTCATTCATTTGATTTAGGCCTCTTTCACACTACCGTAATTTTTTTTTCCGTTTTGAGGGCCGTTTTTTGCATTCCGTATGCGGTCTGTATATGGAACCATTCATTTCAATGGTTCCACAAAAAAAACTGAATGTACTCCGTATGCATTCCGTTTCCGCATTTCCATTTTTCCGTTGAAAGATAGAACATGTCCTATTATTATAAAACAGAACACAAACGGAAATGCATCCGTATGTCTTCCAAATCCGTTCCGTTTTTGCGGAACCATCTATTGAAAATGTTATGCCCAGCCCAATTTTTTCTATGTAATTACTGTATACTGTATATGCCATACGGAAAAACGGAACGGAAACGGAAACACAACGGAAACCAAAAAACTGAACAAATCGTGAAAAACAGACTGCAAAACACTGAAATAGCCATACGGTAGTGTGAAAAAGGCCTTAGGTGTAGAAAATGGTCTATATGTAAGCCAGCAAGGAAGCTCTTACATTTAGAAGCTGACGCCTTTACATAACTTCAGAGATCCACCGCCAGAGCAGGGGCTTTATTAAGACTTAATAAATGACCCCCTCTGTATGTTTCCCATTTAATGTGATCTTTTTGTTCTTGAACTTGAAGGTTGCTTTGACGGAATTTTCCTGTAAGATTTTTATTTTAAGAATATAAACCAGTAAGGGGTAAAAAGAATCATTACTCACCTCCACCAATCCTCTTTCCTTTCCTTTCGCTGCTTCCTTCACCTCCTTGATCTGTCTTGACTCAACAGAAATCCCTGCCTTTGCCAGTCCAGGACGAGGCAGATCACTGTTACAGTAAGGGGGACCATGTTGGAACGGTAGCAGAAGGGGATCGGTGGAGGTGAATAATGATAATTTTTTATCTTTAACTTTCAGACCTGAATGCTTAAAACATTCTCATTGGAAAACCTGTTTAATACTAAGAAATATCTTATTTTTTCAAAGTTTATTTTTCTAAACTTAATGGTCTGACTTATTTTATAGTAAATCTGAAAAAACAAGCATTCAAGTAACTGTCCCAGACACCATCACACAATTCAATGCCAGAGCCTTCTGTGTGGGAGACAGTGGTTTTGGTCTATCCCCACAAGTTTCTTTGACTGTCTTCAAACCATTCTTCGTAGAACTTACTCTGCCATATTCCATCATCCAAGGAGAGACACTTATTCTCAAAGCTTCTGTCTTCAATTATCTCAAGCAGTGTTTGAAGGTGAGTTTTAAAATGATGCATTCCGCCCGGATTTTTTGGACAATTTTTACACTTGATTTGACATACACAAATGAATGATAAAATAACAAAAAACATATTTTATGCGTCATCAAAGTTGACATCTAGCATATTTTAAAAATGGTACAGGCACCTTCCCGCCTTTTTTATTCAAACTGTGTAACATTTTGAAAAACAAAATTATAGAAATTCCTTTTTTTTTTTGTAAGTCTGAGATGTGCAACATCATGTAAAAATAAAGGCTCAGTCTAAATAGAGTTCATACACACCGTTTATGTGTTAGTCAACATGCACATACAGTCCTGATCAAAAGTTTAAGACCACTTGAAAAATGGAAAAAAATTATATTTAGCATGGCTGGATCTTAACAAGGTTCCAAGTAGAGCTTCAACATGCAACAAGATGAAATGGGAGTGAGACAAAACATTTTTTGAGCATTCAATTTAATGAAAACAACGAATAAACTGAAACAGGCTGTTTTTCAGCTGATAAAAAGTTTAGGACCACATGCCTATAAAATGCCAAATCTGTGCAAAGATGTGGATTCATTGTCATCTTCTGTCAGGTAGTCACACGTTGTGATGGCAAAGGCAAAAAAACTCTCCCTTTTTGAATGTGGTCAGGTTGTTGAACTGCATAAGCAGGGTCTCTCACAGCACGCCATCGCTGCTGAGGTGGGACGCAGTAAGACTGGAATTTCTTAAATGATCCTGAGGGTTATGGAGCAAAAAAGTCGAGTGGAAGACCCCAAAAATGTTCATCAGCACTGAGCCGGAGGATCCAATTGGCTGTCCGTCAAGACACTGGACGATCCTCGACCCAAATTAAGGCCCTTACTGGTGCTGACTGCAGCCCCATAACCATCAGACGGCATCTGAGACTGAAGGGCTTCAAAAACAAAAAACGTCTTCAAAGACCTCGTCTCCTTGAACGCTACAGAACTGCTTGTTTGGACTTTGCAAGAGAGCACCAAACATGGGACATTCAAAGGTGGACGAAAGTTTTATTCTCTGATGAGAAAAAATGTAAACTTGATGGTCCTGATGGTTTCCAACGTTACTGGCATGACAAGCAGATCCCACCTGAGATGTTTTCTACGCGCCACAGTGGAGGGGGTGCCATAATGGTCTGGGTGCTTTTTCCTTCAGTGGAACAATGGAGCTTCAGGAAGTGCAGGGGCGTCAAACAGCCGCTGGCTATGTCCAGATGTTGCAGAGAGCATTCCTCATGACTGAGGGCCATCGTCTGTGTGGTAACGACTGGGTTTTTGAACAGGACAACGCTATAGTACACAATGCCCGCAGGACAAGGGACTTCTTCTAGGAGAATAACATCACTCTTTTGGCCCATCCTGTGTGTTCCCCTGATCTAAATCTAATTGAGAACCTTTGGGGATGGATGGCAAGGGAAGTTTACAAAAATGGAGAACAGTTCCAGACAGTAGATGGCCTTTGTGCGGCCGTCTTCACCACTTGGAGAAATGTTCCCACTCACCTCATGGAAACGCTTGCATCAAGCATGTCGAAACAAATTTTTGAAGTGATAAACAATAACGGTGGAGCTACTCATTACTGAATTCATGTTTAGAAGTTGGATTTCTGTTCTGTTCTGGGGGGGTTTAGTTTTTTGTGGTCCTAAACTTTTGATCAGCTGAAAAACAGCCTGTTTCAGTTTATTCGTTTTTTTTATTAAATTGAATGCTCAAAAAATGTTTTGTCTCACTCCAATTTCTTCTTGTTGCATGTTGAAGCTCCACTTGGAACCTTATTAAGATCCACCCATGCTAAATATGATTTTTTTCCATTTTTCAAGTGGTCTTAAACTTTTGATCAGGACTGTATCTTTCCAAAAGCATCAAAACTTACTTCCTCTTTAACTTGATTTCTTATGGTATGTTCACACAGCAGAAATACATGCATTAAATATTTAACATGTATTTGCAGTGGAATTTGTAGCTGAAATCTGAGGATGACCATTGGATTCCTGCAGTAAATTTGAAGGTTTCATGCAGTGGATTCCACGTCCATTCAGTGGGGTTGACTAGGTGCCATGGCTTCCATGTGGAATATGCCTGAACTTTTTTTTTCCCATGATGTGGATGTCAATTCCATGCACGGAAAATTATGCATTGTGTAAACTAAATTGTGTAACTACCAAATTGTCAATTTGTGGATTTCATGTGTAATTTGGCATGAAAATATACATGAAAATACTTAGTGTAAGCGTAAGATATTATTGGTGAATCATAAAATGTTGGGGCCATTGTGCTCTGTGGAGTATCCTTTTGTAACTGCAGTATCCCAATAGCCAATGCTGTTTTGGCTTTGCCCGTTTTCCTGCTACTCTCTAATTTCTGCTGCTGCCTCAATACACAGGAATTTGAAACGTTAAATTTTTTTGTAAATCTTTTTTTTATTAACTTTTTTTTACTTTATTATTTGCTTCTCTCTGGGACTTCAACATTACAGGGTCTGATCCCTGTTTCAATGTAGCACAATACATCTGTATTGTGCTATATTGAACTGTTAGTGTCTTACACTGTAAGACGCTAACAGTTGCCTAGGAGACCCAGCCTGGGTGCTGGGCCTCTTAGGCCTCCGTTCATGCCGAGCCCCAAGCCTTGGAATGGCTTGGGGCTGCCATGGCAACTATCGAGTCCCCGCAACAGCGGGAGGGAGCGCAAACCTCCCATATGCCGCGGTCAGCTCTGACCGCGGCATATGAGGGGTTAATCCACCGGCATCAGCGTTTTCACCGATGCTGGTGGATCTCTGCTGCTGATCGCGGCACAGCACGCGGGGGGAGGAAGGACCGCAGAACGAGAATGCTCATCCTGGGGCACTAAGTACCCGCCTTTTAGGACGAGCATTCTCGTCCTGGGTCCTTAACGTGTTAATGAAGGTACTACTCAGATAGAAAATAAACAGAGATTGCTACAATACGAGATTAGATGGATAATGAAAATGGAAAAAACTATATCTTAAAGGGTTAAATAAAATTTTCAACTTTAAGGTATTTCTATGATTAGTATCTCAGTAACTGGTTTTAAATGCAACATAAATATTTTATGTATATCTGGGAAAACTGAAGCTGTCAATGAATATATGTAAATGTGAAATGATGATGATGATGATGGAAAGAGGTTATATTTAAAGAGCATGGTTACAACCCACAGGCACGCGTGATTAAGGGGGCGTGACCCCCGAAACATTGCTCAGCATGGGGTAGCAATCAGTCTCAGGATAATAATAAGATCGTATGAGTGCAGGACAATAGCCCTGCGGGCAGCCCAACGTCCACAACGTCATTATAATCTATGATGCTGTAGTGCTCCCGTGTGCACGATCAATGCTGCTCCAGGACATATGGCCCGCATGTCTCGGAGGGCATATGGCCGTGTGCAAGGGCCCTTAGACTAATACGACTGAGTGGATTCTCTGGATTTCATTGTGGAGCCTGAGTGAAGTTCTGAATCAGGTTGTGATATACTACAAGTGGAGCAACAGTCGATGATTGAAGTTTCACTCAGAACAGGCCTCGTCATGTTCGACCAAAGATGCTGAGTGCACATGCTCAGTGTCATATCCAGAGGTTTTCGTTTCAAAATAGACGTATGAGTGCTGCCAGCTTTGCTGCAGAGGTTACAGGGGTGAGGGGTCAGCCTATCAGTGCTCAGACCATACACTGCACACTGGATCACATTGGTCTACATGGCTGTCATACCAGAAGGAAGCCTCTTCTAAAGATGATGCACAAGAAAGCCCGCAAAGAGTTTGCTGAAGACAAGCAGAGTAAGGGCATGGATTACTGGAACCACGTCCTGTGGTCTGATGAGACCAAGATACATTTATTTGGTTCGGATGGTGTCAAGCGTTTGTGGCTGCAACCAGGTGAGGAGCACAAAGACAAGTGTGTCCTGCCTACAGTCAAGCCTTGGTGGTGGGAGTGTCATGGTTTGGGGCTGCATGATTGCTGCCGGCTGTGGGGAGCTACAGTTCAATGAGGGAAACATGAATGCCACCATGTACTATGACATACTGAAGCAGAACATGATCCCCTCCCTTTGGAAAATGAACCGCAGGGCAGTGTCCCAACATGATAACCCCAAACACACCTCCAGGACAACCACTGCCTTGCTAAAGAAACTGTGGGTAAAGGTGCTGGACTGGCCAAGCATGTCTCCAGAACGACACCCTATTGAGCATCTGTGGGGCATCCTCAAACAGAAGATGGAGGAGTACAATGTCTCTAACATCCACCAGCTCCGTGTTGGCGTCATTGGTGGATGGAAGAGGATTCCAGTCGCATCTGTAAAGCTCTAGTGAACTCCATGCCCAAGAGAGTTAAGGCCTTGCCACAAAAAATATTGACACTTTGGGCACAATTTGGTGTACTCACTTTTGTGGCCAGGGGTTTAGACATTAATGGCTATGTGTTGAGTTATTTTGTCAGATCTTCAGTGTTGTCGAATGAAAAGATAAAATAAAATATTTACAAAAATGTGGGTTGACTCATTTTGGTGAGATACTCTATCTTTTCAAGCCATTCTGAGCCCGCTACCACCAGTTTCAGGACTGGCTATGAAAAGTATGAAAACTATTCGTTAGAGAGGAATTGTTCCATTGGGAAACTTTTTATTGTTAATGAAATTCTTCTATAAAGTTGTTATATTCGTTTACTGCTAATCTATATGTTTTCATCAACATCAAGTAATAATCTATATTCTCTCATGCTCATGTACTCTGTTGCACAGGTCCAGGTAACCCTGCTCAATACTACAGATTTCTCAGTGAAAACATGTCAGAAGTGTACGTACTCTAGTTGTGTCTGTGCCGATCGAGATGTGACCTTCGTCTGGAATATCACTGCCAACCAGATAGGTATGGCTTGTACATGGGACGTTCTTTAGGAGCTGCTATTTAGATTTTGCACCCAAATATAATCTACATATAATGCATTAAATATATTGTAAAGACCTTGATTAACATCACATTAACATCATCAAAGCCAGAGCTGTATTTAGAATTCTGCTTGATTTTGCTTTGTAAATTTGTATCCAATTGCCTGCCAGATGCCACCAGCTTGTTCTTGCGTTGCGGAAAATGTAGTGTCTGGACTACAGAGCTCAGACGAGATACACTACTCACAAAAAAGTTATATTTGGCTTTCGGGTGAGATTTATGAAAAACTTAAAAAGTTCCCCCTCTAGTGATATTAAATAATGAAAGTTGGGCATTAAAGTAGAAGCAGCAATGGTGATTTCCTCATCTCAAACTATTTATTAAACAAAAGCCAACAACAGTGGTTGGTATAAAATGTCAATGTCTCAATAACTTGTCATAGTATCAATTTCAGCTTGACAACAATGTCTCCTGCTGTTCACAAGTCGACTTATTGTCTGCTGAGGCATGGCATCCCACTCTTCTTGAAGGGTGGCCCTCAGGTCATTGAGGTTCTGGGGTACAGAGTTATGAGCTTCTACATGGCGACTCAGCTGATCCCCTAGGTTTTCAATGGAATTCAGGTCTGGAGAAAGTGCTGCCATTCCCTAATGATGCAACCTCGATGAGCTGGCGCATTGTCGTCCATGAAGATGAAATTAGGCCTGTGTTGTTCATACAGAGGCACAATGACTGGATTAATGATGTTATTCAAGTAGTATGCGCTTGTCACTGGATCATTCACAAAGTGTTGAGAATTTCTGTAAAGACTAGACACACCAGCCCACACTGTAACACCAAAGGCTCATCTGGTAACAGTGGCTGATGCATAGCGCTCTCCTTTACGTCTCCAACATCGTTGGTGGCCATCATTTATGCTCAGTATGAATTGACTTTCATCAGTGAACAGCACTGAGGCCCACTGGTCCCTCATCCAGTGTAGATGCTCCCTGGCCCATGTAAGATGATGATGCCTGTGCCTGGTGGTGTGGTCAGGTACCCTTGTAGGTCATCTAGCATGCAGATCACGATGATGTAAACTGTTTTTAAAGATCTGACGTGACACTTGGGTGCCTCTTACCTCCCTTTAATGTACCTGGAGTTGTGTGGCATTCATCATCCGCTTCTGCAGGGAATTGTTCACAATAAAGCGGTCATCGGTGTGGGATGTGACCAAATTACTTCCACTTCTATGACTCTTCCAGTCTCTCTCTATCTCTCTTGCAACCTACTGATGACACTCTGTGACACTCGAAGCTCAGTGGCCACTTCCAGCTGAGAACATTGTGCTTGAAGGCTCGCAATAGCGAGGTACTGTTGATCAATTATTAGGTGTCGCCCTGGTCTCATGATGTCAAAATGTGAACAGCATGATGAGGAGGACTGTATAAATACCAATTATAATTGAACCAGGAAATTTATTGGGCGATTCATGGATCAAAAAACTGTTGTGGATTGTACTGTTAAGCTCCTTGTTAGAGAACAGCAAAAAGTCCTAAAACATTGACCAGTTGGACATGTGCATTCAAAAGTTTAGAGAAGGTCACATTAAGTTCACCTGTAAAGGTTAAAGGTCATTTTATGTTTATCCTAAAATTTCACCACAAGTCAAATATCCCTAACATTTTTTGAGTAGTGTATGATGGTGCTATGTCATTGTACTCTATTTGCTACCATGCGGGTGCATTCGCATGTGATGTTTTTGTGCAGCTTCATAGGAATATCTGAAGAAAAGTCAGGGGTGGGCCATAAAGGGTTGGAGTTATTTGGGAAATATTTTATTTCTCCTCTAATTATTTTTTACTCCACATGTTGTTTTGGCTTTAAAAACTTCATTAAAAATGTCCCTATTCGCTCACAGTGGCCCACATTTACTAACTGCTCCTCAAATGTGATGTAAGGTGCAGCATTCCAGGGCAAAATGTTGCATCAAGTTTTAGACACATTTATAAAGAAAAAATAGACTAATCCACCGCTCCTCTCTATGATGGTTTGGTGAAAAAAGGTTGTGGCCCTAAATACAACCTTTTTGCACCTTTGGCGCAGCATTCTGTCAGAAAGTAAGCTAACCAATAGGTGACAAAAGTGTCTAGTCATGCACCATATAAAGCCTGTGCCACTTTGATAAATTTGGCACATTGTAGACTGCCTAACTAAAGATGGCCATAAATCTTCAATAGCTTCTTGCCAAAATTTTGTCCAGCTGACTGCTATCTCTCCAGATTCCCCCATACACTTACATGATCAGATTGGCCGGTGTTGATGTTTTCAGTGGGGAAGGAGAAGAAAGCTACTGCCAGAAACTTTTGAAATCTTTCGGGAGAGCAAAACTATTGGACTTTGAAATCTTCCCTATCATTCTCTGACATCACTTATCGGGGGCTTCCCTTACTCAGTATATTGTTTGCCGATTCTACCGAAAACAGGGGTTAGGCCAACAATACTCTAATGTGTATGGGGGTCTTTAGTTTATGCTGTTTTCCTTGTAGGCAGGATTAGTACGTAATACAGTAGTGGCCGTGATTGCTAAAACGGCTGAACTTGCTGAGCTACAGATGTAGCAGGGTTAGCAGTCCAGCTCAAATTTCTTAACTCATCGCGTTATCTTGAGACAAAAGCCATTGAAAAGCAATTGAAGGCGTTTGCTTAGATTAGATAACACAACTCAGAAATCTCAGAAAACAGGAGTGTTAACTCTACTCCATCCGTACATTGGTTCTGTAATCCCAGAGACCTTGGCATCTAAATGGGATGCAGCAACCAGTTGTGGTTCCACCAGGCGCAATTAAGTGGAGGGACCTCCGTTTCTCAAGATAGGTGCAGGCCCCTGAAGGTGGGACCAAGGGGCGGACTGGCCATAGACCCTACAGGGAAATTACATGGTGGGCTGATGCCCCAGGGGGCCACCTAAGCCCTCTTCTCTGCCCCTGGCTGGGTACATAATTAACCCTGTGAGTATCAGGTACTCACGCTACCGGACAGTGACTGCACATGTCCTCAATTCAACTTCTGTGCCCCACTTACTTTCTCAGGCCCCTGCTCCATATCCTAGTCAGAGGCAACTGGAGGAGGACAGAAAATAGCAGCTATTGATGACCCCCACAGAAAGCTTTTGGGGAAGTATATTGTGCACTGTGTTTGGTTCTGCTGGGATGGTTCTTTGCGTTATGGTATTGCTGACCCTGACAAATTGTCTTGACCCGCCTTCTGTCAATTTGGACCCACCTACAACATGGGACCATTTTAGTTTTTTTTTTCTAGGGCCACTTTACGTTCCCAGTCTGCCCCTGTTGCGACCTGCATCTATTAGACATGTATGGTATATCCTGTGGATACCACATAAATGTCTAAAATGGGCATACCCCTTCAAGGTTTGTAGATAATCACAATCCTTCACCTGGTGGACATACGCTTTTCACATATAGCTGACGTCCGGTCTGTTGGGTGTTCCCGAGGCTCCAAGATCAACCCTGCAAGATTTCTAGATAAATGTGAGGTTTTATCATGAATCCTATATCCTTCTAGGACTGCTGCCCCTCACTGTGAGAGCGGAGGCAGTGGCCGGCAAAGATTTCTGTAACAGGAAGAAACCATATGTGCCGCCTAGTGGAAACCTTGACATACTGCAAAGACAACTTCTAGTCAAAGTAAGTTCCACGGCATGAAACCACTGGATGGGTGTATCACATGGTGGGAATGATTTCTTATTGTTATGTGTACAGTATTTTCTTATTCTATGTCTTTTTTTTTCTTCTAGCCAAGAGGCTTCAAGAAAGAGGTTACAGAAAATATATACTTATGTCTGAATGGTAACATTTGCATTATTTATGGGGCATTTTGGTATGAAGGGGTCATTGTGTAGATTTCACATTTAAAGGGGTTATGCCACAATTGCTGTAAATAATTAAATTCAGGTGTCATATAATAAATGACTCTCCCTATCACAGCTCGAGGGGGAGGGGTGTCTTTTCTGCTGCAACTCTCTCCCTGTCAAAGTGCAGGGGGTGCATCCTTTCTGCTGCAGCTCTCTCCCTGGCACAGCTCAGAGGGTGTTTCCTTTCCGTTGCAGCTCTATCCATGTAACCGAGACAAATATAATTTGTGATGGCTCACCTAGTTGCTGTGTATGGAGTGGGTGCCCCAACCGATATAGACACACCAAGTCTATAAAGCAGAAAATTGATATAAATTATATAATGGTTGTGCACACCTCATTTGGAAGGATTCATCCAACACACTCGTGCATAAGGTTCCTATAGTAATAAGTAATTTTGATTTTATTGTACACGTAAGTAAACAATATGTAAGGTAGATATACAGTGTATAAAAATGGCTGTCCAGAGAATATCATTATATTCAACAGTAGGGACCAAGCAGCAAAGGGGTCCCTGTGATGGATATCTCGGCTATTCTTCGCAACTTGATTGTTTGGTCAACAAAGTTAGGATATGAACATTAATCCACCTATAATGCAATTCATCAGCAATTAATTCATAATAAAGTCCCAATAGACAAGTGCAGGAGTAAACATATAGGTGAACTTTATGTTTACTCCTGCACTTGTCTATTGGAACTTTATTATGAATTAATTGCTGATGAATTGCATTATAGGTGGATTAATGTTCATATCCTAACTTTGTTGACCAAACAATCAAGTTGCCACACGAAGATATCCATCACAGGGACCCCTTTGCAGCTTGGTCCCTACTGTTGAATATTTCTGATATTCTCTGGACAACCATTTTTATACACTGTATATCTACCTTACATATTGTTTACTTACGTGTACAATAAAATCAAAATTACTTGTTACTATAGAAACCTTATGCACGAGTGTGTTGGATGAATCCTTCCTAATGAGGTGTGCACAACCATTATATAATTTATATCCATGTAACTATCACAGCTTCTATCAGAAGATGTGGGAGGTGGCAGATGAAAGATGGAAATGAGCATGTGCGACCACCTCAGGGAGGTGGTGAGAGGAATAAGGAAAAAAAGAAAACAGCAGGTGGCGCTACACAGATACATTTTACTGAATAACTCAGTGGCTGTACTCAATTTTCCATTACAAGCAATTTCAAAAGTGTTCAGATCCAGTTGCGGGTTTGAAAATTGAATTTTTTTTAGGGACAACAACTTGAATTATACTATACTATATAATCTTATTTTTTTTAATCAGGAGTAGGATTTATGATATGCATTAATAAATCCTATTTCTGATTAAAAAAATAAGATTATATAGTATAGTATAATTCAAGTTGTTGTCCCTAAAAAAAATTCAATTTTCAAACCCGCAATATATATGTATCTTGCTCTCTTTTTAGGTTCTAATGACCACATAGAAAAATCATTCTCACTTATTCTGCCGGATACGTGGGTGAAGAACTCAGAGAGCGCATATGTTTCCATCATGGGTAAGATTAAAGGGGTATTCCAGTTACCATAACTTATGTTTTAGACTAATTCATCATCAATAATTACCTAATATAATGTAAATTTCACATATTGACCGCTCAGTAGTTATAAAAGTAGTTTTCTTCTTCTGCTATCCACTGTGTGTCCTCATAAATTACCATGGCATCGACCTGTAGTTCTGAGCCTTTGTTAGGTCGAGCATGCTCAGTGTATTGCTATCAATTCTCCAGTGTGCAGGTGATTACTGAGTAGAGGGGGTGTAACCGGACTGTATATCAGGCAGCCAATCAATAAATATCAACACTCATGAACGAGCACAAACTCACAGCAGGAAAGCTAGGGATTGTGGGGATTGTAGTCTTTGAAGTTTGGTGAGGGAAGATCAGTTGCCATGATACTGTGTGTTCTGTCTTCATACACGTTCACACAGCGTGCAGTCTGACATTCAGCATAAACCATCCCTGTCTTCCAAATAAGAGGACTGTTCTTTGTAGTCTAACTTGTTTATTGGTAAAACAAGAGTATTTGAGTGGTAAAACTACAAGAATACAAATAACATGTATAAGAAGAAAAAAGAATAGGATAGCATGTACTATAACAGTTGCATAACACTGAAGCAGATGGTAAAATGGCTGCCTATACATAAGACTACATGTCTAACTAACAGTAGTAACAGCTCTCTGAGTAACAGTTATAACTAGCTGAAAAGCTCTGCAACACACAACTACCCTGAAGCAGAGGTAGATCTTTCACCATATATGATTTTACCAGGATGGTGGAGTTTAAGAAGGAGATATGCAGGAGGACAGCTCTGTACTATGTCTTGGAGACTTCTCTTTCTCATGATGCTTTGCACTCCACAATGTTTTGCACCACCCACAAAGCAACAGTTTTAGCAACAAGAAAAACAAGGCGCTGTACAATTTAACACCGCTAGATGGTGCTATAACCATGTTAACCCATAGAGGACCCGCACAGTACATGTATGGCGCAACCAGAGGTGACTTAACCCCTTAAGGACCAGGCTTATTTTCACCTTAAGGACCAGGCCATTTTTTGCAAATCTGACCAGTGTCACTTTAAGTGCTGATAACTTTAAATCACTTTGACTTATCCAGGCCATTCTGAGATTGTTTTTTCGTCACATATTGTACTTCATGACACTGGTAAAATAAAGTCAAAAAAATTAATTTTTTTGCATAATAAAATACCTAATTTACCAAAAATTTGGAAAACTTAGCAAATTTCAAAGTTTCAGTTTCTCTACTTCTGTAATACATAGTAATACCCCCAAAAATTGTGATGACTTAACATTCCCCATATGTCTACTTCATGTTTGAATTATTTTGGGAATGATATTTTATTTTTTGGGGATACAAGGCTTAGAAGTTTAGAAGCAAATCTTGAAATTTTTCAGAAATTTACAAAAACCCAATTTCTAGGGACCACTACAGCTCTGAAGTCACTTTGCGAGGCTTACATAATAGAAACCGCCCAAAAATGACCCCATTCTATAAACTACACCCCTCAAGGTATTCAAAACTGATTTTACAAACTCTGTTAACCCTTTGGGTGTTGCACAAGAGTTATTGGCAAATGGGGATGAAATTTGAGAATTTCATTTTTTTGCCTAATTTTCCATTTTAACCCATTTTTTCCAATAACAAAGCAAGGGTTAACAGCCAAACAAGACTGTATCTTTATTGCCCTGACTCTGCTGTTTACAGAAACACCCCATATGTGGCCATAAACTACTGTACGGCCACACAGTGGGGCGTAGAGTGAAAGGTGCGCCGTATGGTTTTTGGAAGCCAGATTTTGCTGGACAGTTTTTTTGACACCATGTCCCATTTGAAGCCCCCTGATGCACCCCTAGAGTAGAAACTCCATAAAAGTGACCCCATCTAAGAAACTACACCCCTCAAGGTATTCAAAACTGATTTTACAAACTTTGTTAACCCTTTAGGTGTTGCACAAGATTTAATGGAAAATAGAGATACAATTTCAAAATGTCACTTTTTTGGCAGATTTTCCATTTTAATATTTTTTTTCCAGTTACAAAGCAAGGGTTAACAGCCAAACAAAACTCATTATTTATGGCCCTGATTCTATAGTTTACAGAAACACCCCATATGTGGTCGTAAACTGCTGTACGGGCACACGGCATGGCGCAGAAGGAAAGGAATGCCATATGGTTTTTGGAAGGCAGATTTTGCTGGACTGGTTTTTTGACACCATGTCCCATTTGAAGCCCCCCTGACGCACCCCTAGAGTAGAAACTCCAAAAAAGTGACCCTATTTTAGAAAGTACGGAATAGGGTGGCAGTATTGTTGGTACTAGTTCAGGGTACATATGATTTTTGGTTGCTCTATATCACACTTTTTGTGCGGCAAGGTAACAAGAAATAGCTTTTTTGGCACGTTTTTTTTTTGTTATTTACAACATTCATCTGACAGGTTAGATCACGTGGTAATTTTATAGAGCAGGTTGTCACGGACGCGGCGATACCTAATATGTATACAATTTTTTTTATTTATGCAAGTTTTATACAATAACTTCATTTTTAAAACCAAAAAATTGTTTAGTGTCTCCATAGTCTAAGAGCCATAGTTTTTTCAGTTTTTGGGCGATTATCTTGAGTAGGGTCTAATTTTTTGCGGGATGAGATGACGGTTTGATTGGCACTATTTTGGGGTGCATATGACTTTTTGATCGCTTGCTATTACACTTTTTGTGACGTAAGATGGCAAAAAATAGCTTTTTTTACACAGTTTTATTATTATTTTTTTTACGGTGGTCACCTGAGGGGTTAGGTCATGTGATATTTATATAGAGCCGGTCGATACGGACGCGGCAATACCTAATATGTATACTTTATTTATGTATGTTTTACACAATGATTTTATTTTTGAAACAAAAAAAATGATGTTTTAGTGTTTCCATAGTCTAAGAGCCATAGTTTTTTCAGTTTTTGGGCGATTATCTTGAGTAGGGTCTCATTTTTTGCGGGATGAGATGACGGTTTGATTGCTACTATTTTGGCGTACATGCAACTTTTTTGATCACTTTTATTACCTTTTTTGGGAAGTAAGGTGGGCAAAATTTCAATTTTCTCATAGTTTTTTTATTTTTTTTTATGGCATTCACTGTGCGGGGAAAATAACATGACCGTTTTATAGATCAGGTCGTTACGGACGCGGCGATACCTAATATGTGTAGTGTATTTTATTTTTTTAATTTTTATTCAGTGATAAATGTTTTTTTTACTTATTTTTTAAATTTTTGGACCCAGACCCACTTGGTTCTTGAAGATCCAGTGGGTCTGATGTCTGTAAAATACAGTACAGAACCTATATAGGTTTCTGTACTGTATTTTACTTACACTGAACAGATCTATGATTTCAGCACAGATCTGTTCAGCACCATGGACAGCAGGACGCCTGAGCAGGCGTCCTGTTGCCATGGGAACCTTCCCCGTCTGCCACAACTTCGCAGACGGGGAAGGGTGAGGACGGGGCTTCGGGGGGCTGTCTGGGGGCTCTCTCCCTCTCCCATCGGGGGGCTGCAAAGGCACAGCAGCCCCCCGATCGGAGAGGGAGGGAGCTCCCTCTTACTGTTAACCTTTTCCATACAGCGGTCCGTACGGACTGCTGTATGGAAAGGGTTAAACGGCTGACATCGCATCAACGATGTCAGCCGTTTATACCAGGGTGCCAGCAATGTGCTGGCACCCTGGTATACCCACTGTACACCAACGATTATGCAATGGGAGGCGGGGGATCGCGATCCCGCCTGCCGCACCGCCCGCCTCCCGCAACGCCCCCACCGCCTGCGACACCCGCCGCCATCAAATCGTGCAGGGGTGCAGGGGGGGGTGTACAATATTGATTTTAGGCACTCTGAAGTTTCTGATCCCCGCAAAAAGAAACTGCAAAAAGCGCAGCAAACCGCAGGTCTGAATTGACCTGCGGTTTGCTGCGATCGCCGACACGGGGGGGTCACATGACCCCCCTGGCGTTTTAACAGGATGCCGGCTGAATGATTTCAGCCGGCATCCTGTTCAAATTAACCCCTGGGACGCCGGAATGCCGATTTTAAAGTTAGGACGTACCGGTACGTCCTTGGTCCTTAAGGACTCGGGAAATAGGGCGTACTGGTACGTCCTATGTCCCTAAGGGGTTAAGGACCAGCGCTGGGCTCTGGTTGAAAAACGCAGGGGGGACCGGAGCACGATGGCTGCTCTTATTGAGAGGCAGCCATGTCGGGTAAGGGCTGCATCGGCCATTTCAGCCCCCCTGCAGCTCCGTGCGCTGCGATTGGCCGATCAGTGAAGACCGGCACATCGCAGTGCCGGAAGCACATCTAAGCTGTGGGGCGGGGAGGGTCAGGGGGAGGTGACCGGTGCTGAACAAGTTAGCACCTGTCCCCTCCGAGGTTAGGCAGGGGACACCTGCCAGCACTGTGATTGGCTGGAACAACGCTCCAGCCAATGGCAGCGCTAAAGCTGCACAGGAAAGGTAAGAACCTCCCTGCATGCAGCCTTTCTAGCTGGTGACTGCATGCTGAGAGGTTCTGTGCTTCCCCCCTCCCCCATCTGTCCTTTTTCCCCCATAAAAAAAAAGAAGTAACAGTTAGAATCATATATATATATATATATATATATATATGTTAATTTTTAGCTAGTGTTAAATTTATATTAAATAAAATTTTTATACTGCAGTGTCTGCACGAACGCACCAAACATCCGCTTGCGTGCGTTCTGCAGCCCCGAGCACCAATAAGTAAAATTTTTTATTTTTACTGGTCATTAATTGTTTTGGTGTAAAAAAGTACTTTTAGTGTTAGATAGAAATCAATTTTAGCTAGGTAGTGTAGATTTTTGCACGCACATAACGCACATAATATCTGTGTGAGTGCGTGCGTCCTGCACCTGCTGAGCGCTGATCAGAAACATACATTTTTCTGATTGGTCTGCTCAGTTTACTGTGCACATATTTTTTCTTCATGTAGTTAGTTTTATCTATATATATAAATCTCCATATATAGTGTTAATGTAGGTTTGTGCGTGCAGCAATTATATATTTTTTTCCTACTCTATATTTTACATTTATAACAAGCCGCTTCACATGTGAAAACACTACATACACACCCCACACTAAATAAAGTTTTACACATTTCACACAAAACACCCCAATAAAATAAATATGGCCCGTCCGTCCCATCGAGTTTACTCAGCTGAAGAGGCATACATGTATCTTGCCTCTGATACTGAGTCGGCCAGTGAGGGAGAGGAGGATGCCACTTTCCTCTACTCCTCTCCCCCCTCATAATCATCCGCTGATGAGGGACCCTCTAGAAGGCGCCCCAGGGTAGCAGCGGAGGCAGCCCCCCAGAGTGACCCCATATGGACCCCACACCCTGACGATTATCAGCCCCAAATTCCGGATTTTGAGGGCAAGTCTGTCTGAAATACAGATAGACAGTGCGGGCTTCACAGAACAAGATTTTTGCAAAATTTTGTAAATTTAATGGTGGCCGAAACCAATTTGTACGCCCAACAATTTATAGCTCAGAACCCTACCTCGCCATACGCTAGACCCCTAGGTTGGACCCCAGTAAGTGCAGCAGAGATAATGACATTTTGGGGACTCGTGCTGCATATGGGCGAAGTAAAGAAGCCAAACATCAGACAATATTGGACTTCGGACATTTTCTACCAGACTCCAATTTACAATCAGACCATGACCTGGAAGAGTTTTGAGTCAATTCGGAAAGTCCTATACTACAATGGCAATACACAGTGCCCACCCCAAAACGACCCAACATTTGACTGTCTGTTCAAGGTTAGGCCTGTCCTTGACCACTTTAACACAAAGTTTGCTGAGGTGTACACCCCTGATAAAAATGTATGTGTAGATGAGTCCCTGTTACTTTGCAAAGGGCGGGTTAGATTCCGCCAGTACCTGCCTAGCAAACGGGCAAGGTATGGCATAAAAATTTACAAACTTTGTGAGAGTAGCTCCAGGTACACCCACAAGTTCCGCGTTTATGAAGGGAAAAATCCCCCAGAGTGCCCCCCCATCCTAGGAGTTAGTGGAAAGATTGTTTAGGACTTGCTGCACCCACTGCTGGATAGGGGTTACCACCTCTATGTGGATAACTATTATACCAGCATATTCAGGTCCCTAACTGCCAGAAGTACTGTGGCTTGCAGCACAGTGCACAAAAATCAGAGAGGCCTCCCTAGATCCCTGGTAGGGCAACCACTGAGAATGGGTGAAAGTAGGGCTCTCCTCCATGAGAATATGCTGGTGGTTAAGTACAAACCGGATTCCAAAAAAGTTGGGACACTATACAAATCGTGAATAAAAACTGAATGCAATGATGTGGAGGTGCCAACTTCTAATATTTTATTCAGAATAGAACATAAATCACAGAACAAAAGTTTAAACTGAGAAAATGTACCATTTTAAGGGAAAAATATGTTGAATCAGAATTTCATGGTGTCAACAAATCCCCAAAAAGTTGGGACAAGGCCATTTTCACCACTGTGTGGCATCTCCCCTTCTTCTTACAACAGTCAACAGACGTCTGGGGACCGAGGAGACCAGTTTCTCAGGTTTAGAGATAGGAATGCTCTCTCATTCTTGTCTAATACAGGCCTCTAACTGTTCAATCGTCTTGGGACTTCTTTGTTGCACCTTCCTCTTTATGATGCGCCAAATGTTCTCTATAGGTGTAAGATCTGGACTGCAGACTGGCCATTTCAGTACCCGGATCCTTCTCCTACGCAGCCATGATGTTGTGATTGATGCAGAATGTGGTCTGGCATTATCTTGTTGAAAAATGCAGGGTCTTCCCTGAAAGAGATGACGTCTGGATGGGAGCAGATGTTGTTCTAGAACCTGAATATATTTTTCTGCATTGATGGTGCCTTTCCAGACATGCAAGCTGCCCATGCCACACGCACTCATGCAACCCCATACCATCAGAGATGCAGGCTTCTGAACTGAGCGTTGATAACAACTTGGGTTGTCCTTGTCCTCTTTGGTCCGGATGACAAGGCATCCCAGATTTCCAAAAAGAACTTTGAATCGTGACTCGTCTGACCACAGAACAGTCTTCCATTTTGCCACACTCCATTTTAAATGATCCCTGGCCCAGTGAAAACGCCTGAGCTTGTGGATCTTGCTTAGAAATGGCTTCTTCTTTGCACTGTAGAGTTTCAGCTGGCAGCGGCGGATGGCACGGTGGATTGTGGTCACTGACAATGGTTTCTGGAAGTATTCCTGAGCCCATTCTGTGATTTCCTTTACAGTAGCATTCCTGTTTGTGGTGCAGTGTCGTTTAAGGGCCCGGAGATCACGGGCATCCAGTATGGTTTTACGGCCTTGACCCTTACGCACAGAGATTGTTCCAGATTCTCTGAATCTTCGGATGATGTTATGCACAGTTGATGATGATAGATGCAAAGTCTTTGCAATTTTTCGCTGGGTAACACCTTTCTGATATTGCTCCACTATCTTTCTGCGCAACATTGTGGGAATTGGTGATCCTCTACCCATCTTGGCTTCTGAGAGACACTGCCGCTCTGAGAAGCTCTTTTTACACCCAATCATGTTGCCAATTGACCTAATTAGTGTTAATTGGTCTTCCAGCTCTTCGTTATGCTCAAATTTACTTTTCCCAGCCTCTTATTGCTACTTGTCCCAACTTTTTGGGGATTTGTTGACACCGTGAAAATTTGAATCAACGTATTTTTCCTTTCAAATTATACATTTACTCGGATTAAACGTTTGATCTGTCATCTACGTTCTAGTACAAATAAAATATTGACATTTGCCATCTCCACATCATTGCATTCAGTTTTTATTCACAATTTGTTTAGTGTCCCAACTTTTTTGGAATCCGGTTTGTACAAGGACAAGAGGGAATTCCTTTTAATGACCACCGTTCACATAAATACCAGGTCCCCTGCTCATGTGCGAGGTACCACTACCACTGTCAACCAAACTAGTTTGCATCCTGGACTACAATAAGCACATGGGAGAGGTGGATCTTTCAGATCAAGTTCTGAAGCCCAACAGTGCCACATGAAAAATAAAAGTGTGGTACACAAAGCTGGCCGTACACATTGTAAAGATGGCAATCTACAATGCGTACATACTATTTCAATCCTCAGGCCACACAGGAACTTTCCTCCAGTTCCAAGAGCTGGTTATCAAGGCCCTAATTTTTCAAAGCCAGGCTGGGGAGGGTCCCAGTACTTCAGGAAGTCATTGTGCCCGTGTTGTACCAGGGCAACATTTTCCAGGTCAAGTCCTCCAGACAGCAAGGAAGGGACGGATCCAAAAAAAGATACAGGGTGTGTTTCAAAACTGTGGCTCGGATGCAGACCCAAACAACGGCTGTGTGCATGAGGCCTAAGTCCGCATAGCTTCCATATCCACTTTTCACCAACCACTACATATTCACTTCTGTGAAACAACTGTTAGGTCAAAAGTGCCCTTTTCACCCCTTAAAATGTTCGATCGGGGGTCCACTTTCCAAAATGGGGTCACTTCTTGGGGTTTTTAATTTCTGGGGACCTCAGTTATTTTTAAAATGCGACATGGCAGCTAAAATTCATGTCTGTTTATTCAGGCCTGCAAAAACCATATTTTTGCAGTTTGCCTCTAGAGCCCTGCTATGCGCACATACAGCAGGTTACAAGCACATATGGGGTGTTTCCTGAATATGGAGAAAATGGGGAACACATACTGGGGTGCATTTTCTCCTTTAACCCCTTGCGAAAGTGAAAAATTGGGGTCTGCTAGTAATTTTTCATTTTTACAAATGTGTGCTTTGAAATCCTTTCTTTAGTATTTCTGCCTTCTGTGAGACACCTGTTTGCTGAAGAGTTCCTTTTCCACCAGGGGCGTAGCTAAAGGCTCTTGGGCCTTTGTGAAAGAGCTCAACTTGGGCCCCCCTTTCCCTCAGTGCTTTGTGGCCAGGGTTACAGAAGCACATTGCCTTTGTGCTGCCTGAGTCAAAAATTTAAATGGCACCCCCCCATGCCAAATTCTTGACCTAACCCGTTCCCTCCAGCCAGAGGTGTAACTTGACCAGCATGCACTATTTATAATACCAGTCAGTGTCTTCTTATGTGGCACAAGGGTCTTTGGGCCCCCTCAGGCTCCTGGGCCCGGTAGCGACTGCTACCTCTGCACCCCCTATAGCTACGCCCCTGCTTTCCACCACTTAAAGTGTTCGTACGTGGGTGCTGTTTCCGAAATAGAGTCACTTGTTGGGGACCTCAGAAATTTATTTAATGTAACATGCCAGCTAAAATCCATGTCTGTTTATTCAGGTCTGAAAAAAACATATTTAGCTGTTTGACTCTAGAGCCCTGCCATGTGCCCATACATTATTTTTCATTTTCACAGCCAAGCGTTTCCTAATTCTGTGAAAGGACTGATGGGTCAAAGTGCTCACCACACACCTTGTAATATTCCTTGAGGGGTGTAGTTTTCGGAATGGGGTCACTTTTCGGGGGGTTTCCACTCTATGGCCACCTCAGGGTGTGTTCAATTGCAAGATGGCGTCTGTCAATTATTCCGGTGAAATCTGCCTTCCGGAAACCATTTGGTGCTCTTTCCCTTCTGACCCTTTGGTACGCCCATATAGAGGTATACAAGCACATATGGGGTATTGCTATAATCAGAAGAAAATGGGCAATAAATTAGGGGGTGCATTTTCTCCAGTTCCCCCTTATGAAAGTGAAAAATTTGAGCCTAAAATCATTATTCTGGAAAAAGAAAATCAATTTTCACAGCCAATACCACGAATCACCTTTTGAGGTCAAAGTTTTCACTACACATCTTGAAATATTGAGGGGTTTAGTTTTTCAGAATGGGTTCACTTTTTGGGGGTTTTTCACTCTGTGGCCACCTCAGGGTGTGTTCTATTGCAAGATGGCGCCTGTCAATTATTCCAATGAAATCTACCTTCCAGAAGCCATTTGGTGCTATTTTCCTTCTGACCCCTGTGGTATGCCCATATAGCAGTATACAAGCACATATGGGGTATTGCTGTTATCAGGAGAAAATGGGCAAGAAATTAGGGGGTACATTTTCTCCAGTTCCCCCTTGTGAAAGGGAAAACTTTCGTCCTAAAGTCCTTTTTTACAGCCAATTCCACGAACCACATTTGAGGTCAAAGTTCTCATTACACATCTTGAAATATTTTAGTTTTCAGAATGGGGTCACTTTTGGGGTGTTTCCACCTCAGGTTGTCTTCATATGCGGCACAGCTCCCAAAAGCCAATCCTGCAAAATCTGTCCTCCAAAAGCCCTATGGCGCTACTTCCCTTTTGAACCCTGCCATGCACCCATACATTACTTTTTGGTATATTCGGGGAGAAATGGGGAACAAAATGGGGGGTGCATTTTGTCCTGTTACCCCTTGTGAAAGTGAAAAATGTGGGTGTAAAGCAACTTTTTCTTGTAATTTTTCATTTTCACAGCCAACTGTTTCTTAATTCTGTGAAACGCCTGATGGGTCAAAGTGTTTACCACACACCTTGAAATATTCCTTGAGGGGTGTAGTTTTTTGGAATGGGGTCACTTTTTGGGGATTTCCACTGTAGGGCCACCTCAGGGTGTCTTCATATGCAAAATAGCTCCCAATTACCGTTCCAGCTAAATCCGCTCTCCAAAAGCCCTATGGTGCTCCTTCCACTCTGAAGCCTGCCGTGTGCCCATACATCATTTATTGAGCACATATGGGGTGTTTCTGTAAACTCCAGTATCAGGGTAATAGATTTTGAATTTTGTTTGTCTGTTAACCCTTGATGTGTTGCAGAAAAAATAGATTAAAATTTAAAATCTACAAATTTTTTTTTATTTTTATTTCATTCCCTTTTTCATTTAATTCTCGTGGGGCACCTAAAGGGTTAACAAAGTTTTTAAAATCAATTTTGAATAGCTTGAGGGGTGTAGTTTCTAAAATGGGGTGATTTATGGGTGGTTTCTAATATTTAAGCCCCAGAAAGTGACTTCATAACTGAACTGGTCCTGAAAAAATTGAGGTTTGGAAATGTTCTTTAAAATGTTAAGATTTGCTTCTAAACTTCTAAGCCTTCTAACGTCCCAAGAAAATAAAATGCAATTTTCAAAATGATCCAAACATCGGGAATGTAAGATAATAACTATTTTTGGAGGTAGTACTAGCCTATTATAAAAGTAGAGAGATTGAAATTTTAAAATTTGCTACTTTTTCCAAATTCTTGGTAAATTATTTAACTCAATTTTACCACTGTCATGAAGTACAATATGTTACAAGAAAACAATCTCAGAATGGCCTGGATAAGTAAAAGCGTTTCATAGTTATTACCACATAAAGTGACACATGTCAGATTTGCGAAAAATGGCCAGGTCCTTAAGGTGAAAAATGGCAGGGTCCTGAAGGGGTTAATCATTACAGAAATGCCAAAACGAATGCAGACGAGATCTGTAATCATTCTGAATAGTGTTGGGTCAGCATGCTCGGCCGAACACCATTTTCACTCGAGCATTGGCCGAGCACCGTGTGTGCTCGAGTGCGATGATAGAGTCTCCTCCCCGCACGTTTTTTTGCTGCTACACAGCTAATAAACGTGTGGGGTAGTACTGCCACTCACTGTAATGACATAGCCATGTTGATTACTGGCATTACAGTGATTGACTGTCCGGAACGCGCAATCAGGTGCTCAGTCTTAGTCAGGGAGAGCTGCAGAAGAAGAGACAGATAGTGTAGGGACAGGAATTGTTTAGTGTTGAAAGGTGTTAGAGACCCAAAAGTCCTTTTAAGGACTATTGTTGTGTCTGGCTGCAATATATTTTATTAGCGCAACCTGCGCTAAATTGCGTGCAAATGTTTGGCCGCTTCTGACAGTGACACAACCTCTGCTACATCTGTTGTGTTACATTAGCGCATCCTAAATATCTGTGACATTCAGCGCAATTGTTTGGCCGCTGCTGACAGCGACATTACCTGCGCTACATCTCCTGTATAACGTTTGCGCATCCTAGATATCTGTGACATTCAGTTTAATTTATTTGCGCATACACCTACAAAACATGCACTACTGTACGTGTGACATACTTCCAAGCATAAATACTATTTAATATGCTCAAGGCGAGCAGTAAGGGACGGGGAAGTGGCCGTGCTGCTGATGGTGCACGCAGAGGCCGTGGCCCTTTGCGCGGTGAAACTGTGCCTGCTGCCAGAGCACAAGAAACACACTCATCCACGATACCTAGTTCATGTACCAGTTTGCAGGGCGGCGCAAAACACCACTCTCGAAGTCACACCAGTGCGACCAGGTGCTCGGTTGGATTGCAGCAGATATTGCTTCCACTCAGTTAAGCACCACTCTGTCTTCCACAGTCTCAGTAGGCAAGAGTCTGGTCAAAAGAATCCTCACCCTGATCCTCCTTCCTCCCCCATGAAGATTCTTGGCAAACAAGTGATCCCACACTCGGATATTCCGAGGAGCTCTTTTCATCTCCATTCCTTGATTTGGGCCTCTTGCCAAGTCCACTTGAAGAGAGATATGAGGAGATCTTGTGCACTGATTCCCAAACCCTTGCGCATCCACAGTCAGAAGAAGATGACGGTGGGGAACGGCAATTAGTGTTTAACGAGGTGGATGATGATGATGAGACACAGTTGCCAATAAGTAAACGGCAATTAGTGTCTCAAAAGGTTGATGATGAGGATGAGACACAGTTGTCAATAAGTGAGGTTCTTGTTAGGTCAACAAGTCAGGAGGATGACCAGAGTGAGGAAGAGAAAGAGGAGGTGGTGGATGATGAAATCACTGACCTAACCTGGGAAGGTGGCAAGCCGAGTGAGGACAGCAGTACAGAGGGGGAGGGATCCTCAGCACTGCAACAGGCTGGAAGAGGCAGTGGGGTGGCAAAATGGAGAAGGCGGGCCACACCACACAGGCCTGCAACTTTTCCCCGGAGCACCCCCTTTGCGACAACCTCCCTTGCCAAGGGGTAGGTGTTCCGTAGTTTGGCGCTTTTTTGAGGAAAGTGCAGATGACAAAAGAATAGTAGTATGCAACCTGTGCCATACCAAAATGAGCAGGGGCGTGAACACTAGCAACCTCACCACCACCAGCATGATCCGCCACATGGCATTAAAGCACCCTAATCTGTGGGCCAAACGCCTGGGTCCACAATCAGTGTCTGCGGGACACACCACTGCCTCTTCTTCCCCTGTGTTAAGTGCTGGCTAATCCCCTGTCCAAGACGTAGGCCCGGATGCCTCCCACCCTGCACCTGTACCTTCGCAAGCACCATCAGCTAGCAGCGCAGCGTACAGATGTCCATACCACAGGCCTTTGAACGAAAGCGCAAATACCCAGCCACCCACCCACAGGTCATAGCACTAAATGCGCACCTTTCCAAATTGCTTGTCCTGGAAATGTTGCCATTTAGGCTTGTGGACACTGAGGCTTTCCGCAGCCTGATGGCGGTGGCCGTCCCTCGTTACTCAGTCCCCAGCCGCCACTATTTTTCCCGGTGTCCTGTTCCCACCTTACACCAGCCTGTGTTCCGTAAAATCACCTGTGCCCTGACCAACGCAGTTAGTGGGATGGTCCACTTAACGACTGACACGTGGACAGGTGCTTTTGCCCAGGGACGCTACATACTCATACCCTGGGATGGCACAGGTGCTACCAACGCCAAGGATTACGGGCCCTACTTCCATCAGGATTTCTGCCACCACCTACATTAGTAGCTGCAACCCCCCCATCTCCTCCTTCACTACCACCTCTGAATTATCATCTTGAAGCACCAGTCAGCCATCAGTCAGTAGCTGTAAGCAGTGTAGCACTGCAGTGGGGATGCAGCAACAGGCTGTGCTGAAACTAATTTGCTTAGGTGACAAACAGCACACCGCCGCAGAGCTATGGCAGGTTATAAGGGACCAGACTGAGCTGTGGCTCTCGCCACTCAACCTAGAACCAGGCATGGTTGTGTCTGATAATGGCCGTAACTTGGTGGCTGCTTGGAACTCGGCAAGCTCACACACATACCATGCCTAGCCCATGTGTTCAACTTAGTGGTTCAGTGGTTTCTCAAAACCTACCCCAATTTGCCTGAGCTACTGGTGAAGGTGCGCTGCGTGTGTGCCCATTTTCGAAAGTCATCTACAGCTGCCTCTGGTCTGGCAAAGCTGAAGCAGCGCTTACAATTGCCAGCTCACCCGACTGTTGTGCGACGTGAGCACACGCTGGAACTCCACGTTCAACATGTTGGCCAGGCTTTGTGAGCAGCAGAGGTCAGTAGTGGAATACCAGCTGCAACATGGTCGTTGCCTTTCTATTCAGCTTCTTATCTTCACAAGCGAGCAGTGGGCATGGATGTCTGACCTCTGTGAGGTTTTAAGAAACTTTGAATAATCAACACAGATGGTGAGCGGCGATAACGTTATTATCAGCGTAACCATCCCACTTCTGTGTCTACTCAAATGCTCGCTGCTCACAATGAAGGCAGACGCTTTGCATGTGGAAGAGGTGGAAATGGGGAAGACAGTACACAGGGTGATAGCCAGACCACCCTCAGATTGTCTTATTCTCAGCGCGAATTGGATGATTATGATGAGGAGAAGGAGGAGGAGGAGCAGCGAAGTCTCGTCTGTTTTAGACAACAGCAATTACTGGATGTTCACCCTTTTCAACCTCTGCTACAAAGAGAACTTCCTATCTCTCAATCCTGTCTTGGAGAGGACGAGCAAAATGGTGAAATACCAGAAGCCCTTGCGGAAAAATTGATCCAAAAATTTCCACCTGACAACGCTGGCGGCAGAGTACGTAGTTCCTTGGCCAACTGAGGAGGGAAGACGAGGGGAACACACAGCAGTTTCAACACAGGCAGGGCAACACTCTCCAAAGCCTGGGACAGTTTCATGACACCCCGCCATCACCCTCACCCTTATGCGTGGCCTAGTGTCACAAGAAGGGAAAAGTTTTGGAAGATGGTGAAGAAGTACGTAGCAGACTGTATCAGCGTCCTCAGTGATCCCTCTGTGCCTTACAACTTTTTGGTGTCTAAGCTGGACATGTGGCACGAACTGGCGCTCTACGCCTTGAAGGTACTGGCCTGCCCTGCCCTGCCGCCAGCGTTTTGTCTGAGCGGGTATTTAGTGCTGCTGGGGGCATAATAACTGATAAGCGTATCCGCCTGTCAACTGAAAATGTTGACCGGTTGACTCTTATCAAAATGAACTCCACCAGAGAAAAACGGCTGAACATAAAGGCACTTTAAATGTGGCTATTATGGTGTATTAAATACACTGTATTCTCATGCACCCCTTCCACCACAAAAAAGGGTATATGGTTCAGTCTGCCTTTTCTCATCCTCCTCCTCCATCATATCAACATGCTTATTAGACTGCCCTCACTTCTAATGTTATAGAGGGTCAGCTCAACAGCAGGCCCTCACCCATAATGTTTTTGAGGGTCACCAGCAGGCTTTCGCCCCTAATGTTTTAGAGGGTCAGCTCAACAGCAGGCCCTTGCTCCAATAGTTTTTGAGGGTCACCAGCAGGCCATCAATCATAATTTTTCAAGGCTGTGTATGATGCCCTCCTTTATGTGTAATAAAGAGTGTATTGGAGTGCCGGCTCCTTGTAATTTTTGCAGCCCTTTCACTTAGTGCATAGGCTTCATGAGTGTAGGAGTCCCACTACCTGAACAATTGTACCACAATGTGAATGGGGTCCTCGTTTGTGTGCAATACAGGTTGTATTGGAGTGCCTCTTCCTTGTAATTTTTGCCAGCACTTGCACTTTATATACAAGTATATATACAGAAAGGAAAGTTTCCTAAAATTTTTTCCTTTTTCTTCGGTTTTGTGCGTATTATTGTCATTCTGTAAAAGTGGCGTACTACTCGGACAACATCGTTCCCAGCAGCGACCTGGGAGTCCAAGATGCATCCAGACATCCTCCCCATGCTGTTCCAGAATCATTTCAGTGGTGTTTCCATCAATTTCTGACCTATGAACCAGACACCTCCCCTCTTCAGATCAGGGGGAGCCTGGTTTAATGCTCGGGTTCTGCCATTGACTTCCATTGTGCCCCGCAGAGCACCCGAGCATCCTGAGGTGTTCTACTCCAGCACCCGAGCACTTTGGTGCTCGATCAACACTAATTCTGAACTCTGCTGGGTAGAACACTGTGTGTTGCAGACTCACACAGGAGCTAGACAAATGGATTGCAAGGTAAAATGAAACTCTAGTTATATGTATAGATATGGGTTCTGGTTGCGTCACAGCTCGCAGCCTTAAAGGGAGTCTGTCACCACATTTGAGCATATTAGACTGATCAAATAGCGTTATATGTGCCACCGAGAACTTAAAAACGGTACCTTTGTTGTATCTAATGGAGTTTTCTTTAAGCCAAAAATGAACTTTTAAGATTCTGTAAATGCGCCCTCTCAAGTGCCCAGGGCGGCGTCTCAATTGTCCGAGCCCCAGGCAGCACCTCCTCAACGGCTCATAACCCCGCCCTCCGTGTGCTTCACTCTCCTCCTCTCTCCTTTTCCACTACGCCCGCTACGAATTTGACCGCGCAGCCACAGTGGAAAAGGAGAGAGGAGGAGAGTAAACGGGCGGGCAGAGGCACACGGAGGGCGGGGTTATGAGCCGTTGAGGAGGTGCTGCCTGGGGCTCGGACGATTGAGACGCCACCCTGGGCACTTGAGAGGGCGCATTTACAGAATCTTAAAAGTTCATTTTTGGCTTAAAGAAAACTCCATTAGATACAACAAAGGTACCGTTTTTAAGTTCTCGGTGGCACATATAACGCTATTTGATCAGTCTAATATGCTCAAATGTGGTGACAGACTCCCTTTAATGCATTTTTTTTTTAAATTAAGTTAATTTACCGCAATTCTCCTTTAAGCGGAAATATAATGAAACTAATGAAAGGTATTTGGGAATATGTTTATAATAAAGTCATATTTAAGTATTTTCATGGAGAACCACTTATAACTGATAATAGTAATGTATTCAATTTATAAGATGGCTATATACATTGCAAATACCCGTTATGTTGGAACTGCAGTCCGATCTGCACGCAGCATCTTATAGAGCAGGAGGAGCTGAGAAGATCGATATATAGTTTTATGGGAAAAGATTCAGTAGAATTTGTAGTATATTCGCTAAAATTCTTGCTAATTCTAAACTTAGGAGTCCAGTGGGCGGTCCTACTCTAACAGGAAGCCTGTCAATCACCAGTAGCTCTGCCCGCTAGATGCCTAAGCAAAAAAAAAAGAGCAGGAATTTAAAATGCACACAGTCGCTAAACCCTACAGTCCTACAGTACAGGACAACAGAGAACTTTCTCTACAGACTCCGAACCAGCAGAAGGGTAAGATGTGAACTTGTGCGGTTTAAAGGCGACCTGTCACCTCTGCTGACTGGTCTGTTGGAGCAAATACTCACATTCTGGAACATTTTGCAAATACATTGACATCATTATCTTTGACAAAAGGCATGTGTACCCACAGAGTCTCACAGAGTGAGGACCGATTGGACAGTGTCCATTTGTAGGGCACCACCCCAAACTGGTAACACCGAGTGGTCAATTTGTTCACAGATTTCTAGGAGGAATAACAGAGGGACATCACAGTAAATCCGTAAAGTAAACATGCTCCGGAATAGTTATTGTAGGTACCAGAAGGGACCTATTAGGAGAGGTGACAGGTCTTCGTTAACAGGATGATCAAAGACCTCTGAAGGCAGCTCTGTAGGCAACTGTAATACGATGAAGTCAAGGTGCAGTGTAAAGTTTGGATACTGGAGCGGAAAACTATGTGAATGTTCACTATGTCTAAACTTTTTGTCTCAGGTGATATCCTGGGCACAACCCTGCAAAACCTCGATCATCTTATCCAGATGCCGTATGGCTGCGGAGAGCAGAACATGCTGACTATGGCGCCCATTGTATACGTGCTGGCCTATCTGAAAGCCACAGAACAGCTGAGCGCTGCGCAAAAGGAGAAAGCCATAGGTTACCTGCAAAGCGGTGAGTGGCTTGTATAGGAACGTATGGTGTGGTGATGGGGGCGCCCATTCCAGTGCTTTGGTGAAAGCATTACCGTCTCTTCTATTATACCGCTCCATGTCTCCAGGATATCAACGACAGCTCTCCTACAAACGCTCCGATGGGTCGTACAGTGCATTTGGAATGAACGATGCTGAAGGAAGCACTTGGTGAGTATTTTTGACCTCCAATTCTCACTTCATTCTGTCTGTTGCTTTCTTTTCTCCAAATGTTCTTGTTCAGTTACTGTAAGGGAAACTGTTCCACCAGGTGCAATACTGAGTAGGTTCTAGTTCAGAAGATTGTAGTGATACCTTTCTGTTGCTTCATTCTGGAGAAATATGCATGGAAATGAGCAGTTAGGTGCTCCGAGGGTGGGCTCAGTGCACCCGTGCCCCTCCTGCTTTTCTTGGCACTCGTTTTGTCATTAATGAGTCTTCCCCTGTCCCCAGGCTCACCGCATTTGTGATTAAGTGTTTCTACCAGGCAAAGAGCTACATATTTATTGATGACGAAGTCCTGGCACAAGCCGTGACCTGGCTCGGTCTACAGCAGCAAGCGGATGGTTGCTTCATCAGTCGAGGGAAACTGTTTCACACACTCATGAAGGTGACTGAAATAGGAACATACGAGAGTCTTATTAACAAGAAAATAATAGAACGGGTCCATTTTTCCACAATATTTCAAATGCACACAGATTTTATGATTTCCACATGTGTCTGTGATGAGCAGAAACAGAACTATAGTATAAAAATAATAATAATTAGGGTTGAGCGAATCGAAGCATCCGAATCGTTGTCAGGAATGTGATCTAGATGAGTTAATTCACGTTGGAGATCAGTTCACTTTAAACAGATTTTCCATGAACTACTAATCACTACTGTGAGCTGAGCATAGGGAGAGACATGACAAGTGCTCGTGCGCTAGGGACGGCGTTGCTGCAAACTGTTAATAAGACATTATTAAAGAGGGAGAGGGCAGCGAGAGTGTACCGCAGCAGCCCGCTATATATATTCCCTCAGCCTCCGTGGAATATAGGTATACCTGTTTTATAGTCATTTGTCACAAATTAATTCAAAACAAAACAAATTTCTTGGCAAACTTCGGCACATCAGCCGAATCGAATTTTTAAAAACTTCGCTCATCTCTAATAATAATAACACTGACCTCTGCTCACATTGATAAAATTACTATAACACTGCATCGCGCAACATTTTTTATAATGGTAGTCTATGGTGTCGCACTGCGATATGCTGCGACGCGACAGTCGCAGAAAAATCCATCTTGAATGGTATTTTTTGTGACTGTTGTGTCGCAGTCGCAGCATGTCGCAGTGCGACACCATAGACTACTATTATAAAAATTGTCACGCGACATTGGTGCGACAAAATGTCGTTGTGTAGACCTAGCCTAATACTGCGTCCTATGTACAAGAATATAACTACTATAATACTGCTCCTATGTACAAGAATATAACTACTATAATACTGCCCCTATGTACAAGAATATAACTACTATAATATTGCTCCTATATACAAGAATATAACTACTATAATACTGCCTCCTATGTACAAGAGTATAACTACTATAACACTGCCCCTATGTACAAGAATATAACCACTATAATACTGCTCATATGTACAAGAATATAACTACTATAATACTGCCACCTATGTACAAGAATGTAACTACTATAATACTGCCCCTATGTACAAGAATATAACTACTATAATACTGCCCCTATGTACAAGAATATAACTACTATAATACTGCTCCTATGTACAAGAATATAACTACTATAATACTGCTCCTATGTAAAAGAATATGACTACTATAATACTGCCTCCTATGTACAAGAATATAACTACTATAATACTGTCTCCTATGTACAAGATGATGATGATGTATAGTCTTGTGTACACGCAGTCTTACCCTTAGGGCCTCGATGCGCTTAGCTGGCTGATTCAAGAAAAAGGCATGACACTTTGCCATATGCCCCAAAGGCCTAGAGAATAAGGCACCTATTCCATAGACAATTTCCTAGCACTTATCAAATGGAGAATCAAGAAAAAGGGAGGGAAAGTAGGGGGATCTCAAGGTTCAAAGGGTTCTGACGAGATATAGAGAATGTGAAGAGAACAAAAATAATAAACGTGAGGAAAAAGTATTTTTTTAAATAGAAGGGACATTACCAACCATGAATTTATAGACAAATATTTTGAAAAAAAACCAAAGTTATATGAACCAAAAATAAGTGTTATATAGGAAGATCAAACGCCTGTTTGAAAAGAAAGGTTTTCAGTGCACGTCTGAATGAAAGAAGACTGGGAATCATTTTCAGGGCCAGAGGTAGGTGGTTCCAAAATCTGGCCCCTTGAGCCGAAAAGGATCTACCTCCACGTCTGATCTTGTTAACTTGCGGGATGTTAAAATTCGCAGAGTTACTAGACCTCAATGTCCTCAACGGGACGTACCTGGTGAATTTACGTTGCAGGTACAGGGGCCCCACACCATGGAATACCCTATGCATGAAGCATCCAATCTTGAACATCACCCGTTGTTTAGACAGGGAGCCAGTGCAAGGCATTAAGAGAGGGAGTGAAATGCTCTCGACGGGCAACACCCGTTAGTAGCCTTGCTGCAGCATTCTGCACAACTTGAAGTCTATGCAAGTTCTTCTTAGGGAGTCCCATGTACAAGCCATTAAAATAGTCCAACCGACTGCTGATCGCTGCTCCTACCAAGGCTTTCCTGAGAGGGAATTTAAGATCCTCCTCAGAAGTTTCAGCTGGTAGCGGCAGGTACTAACCACCTGATTTATCTGAGGAGCCAGGGTTAATCTGGAGTCCAAGACCACTCCCAAGTCCCTGACCTGGATGGCTGTTTCAGTGACAGGTCCAAAAGACAATAGCCATTGGGGTGCTGAGGGTGTAATTTTCTGGTCACTGAATGTAATACATTCAGTTTTGGTGCCATTAAGCTTTAGATGATTGGAACTCATCCAGTGATCGATCTCCAAGAGACATCTGGCCAGATCGACTTGATCAACTGTTCCTTTGGCAAGCCTAAAGTACAGTTGTGTATCATCCGCATAAACATGAAACTGAAGATTGTGGCTCCTGATTATGTCGGCCAATGGTCTCAGATAGATGTTGAACAAGACTGGAGATAGTGCCGAGCCTTCTGGTACTCCACAGGACAGTGGGAGATCGGCTGAGTTATATACCCCCAGCTTCACTCGTTGTACCCTATCCTGGAGAAATGAGACCATTCATGCCAAGGTCTTTCCATCTAATCCAGCTACCACTTTCAACCGTTTCAGTAACACTTGATGGTCAGTAGTGACAAAGACGGAAGACAGGTCCAGAAGGACTAGGACCATAGAGTCGTTCTGGTCTAATTGCCATCAGTAGATCGTCCTGGACATTGACCAGAGCGGTCTCAGTACCCCTTCCGGGTCGGAATCCCGACTAGAAGTCATCAAGAATGTGATTGGCCTCCAGATATCCCTGTAGTTGTGCAACAACCTCCCTCTAGCCTATCTTTGCAGCGAACGGCAGTCCCGAAATCGGTCTAAGGTTACTCAGATCGGTCACAGGTAGCGCCGGTTTCTTAGGCAGGGGTGTTACCACTGCCTGCTTCAGAATAGCCGGCACATGACCGCTGGAAAAGGAACTATTTATAATGTCTCGAATGTATGGTGCCATTGCAACCGCGGCGGACTTCACCACGGCCGCCGGCCATGGGTCTAGAGGCGAGGAGGAGGATCTAAGAGCTCCAATGATTTCAATAGTTCTCTCCTTAGAGATGGGCTGAAATTCTGTGAGGGAATAGGGTAAGTTTGAGAGTGAAGAAGAAAGTGTCTCGTCCGTCCTATGAACCATAGGGATATTGTCCCTAATTTTCGGGATTTTTTCAGCAAAGTAGTCAGCCATTTGCTAGCACAGTGCTTGAGAGTGCTCCGTCGTTGCAATCTTACATCTAGTTCTTTAGCCACTTTGAAAAGTTATCTGGTGTTGTTAGCCGCATTGCCTATTTTATTTGAGTAGTATGTTCTTTTGGTATTTTTAATATTATCTCTATACTTTCTCATACTTAGGCCGAATGCACACGGCCGTTTTTCACGGCCGTGAGCGGTCCGTGGAACCACGGGCTGGATTCCTGCTGAGAGCAGGAGCGCACGGCGTCATACCAGTGTATCACTGTATTGCGGCGGCAGCAGGGAGCATACGGCGTCATAGCAACCAATGACACCGTGCGCTCCTGCTCTCAGCAGGAATCCAGCTTGCGTGTGCATTCGGCCTAATTTTGTATTTAATTTTGGTGTCTTCTATGGGATTTTTTCTCCAGGCCTTTTCAAGGGCTCTGGTAGTTTTTTTTATCCTCTCTCAATTCAGCAGTGAACCAAGGCGGGTTTTTATTAGGGGGACGAGGTTGCTGTTTGTTTCATAGGTGCTAAGTTGTTTAGTGTGGCCTCTATACAATCATTAAAAGCTATTAGCTTTGCTTCTGTGGATTTTATAGAGCGGAAAAAATCTATATTCAGATTCTCCTTAAAGCTATTGCCAAATTCCTCCAAATTAAGAATTTTCTAATTTCTTTGTTGGGTGAGAGTCCTATCTCTCACTGGAAAATGGGGAACTTTTTTTTAAAGGGGGGGTAGTTTGAGTAAAAAGTATATTTTTATGATCAGTCCACATCAGACCATGTATGGATTGGACCTGTATCTCCGCCCCAGATGTCAGACCTTAGACATTCTTCTGTGACAGAACCACCCCGGCTCCCACAGAGGATGCGTCCACCTCCAAGAAGAACTGTTTGTTGGGTTCTGGGCATCTAAGGACTGGAGCTGAAGAAAAGGCTTGCTTGAGGGAGGTAAATGCCATCTCTGCTTCAGGGGACCATTGTTTGGGATTGGCACCCTTCTTGGTCAGACCGGAAATAGGAGCTATAGGAACAATCTTTTAAGATATGACAGTAATCACCCACGCCGCATGCTTGACTCCTCACCCTGGAGCCAGATGCTGCGTGTGAGACGAGTGGTATCTAATGATGACAAATTCATGAATCGCATTGATGAGATGTGCAACAAGTTCTCCAATAGAAGATATCCAGGCAGGCTGCTAGATAGAACGAGGACCAGGATCTCCTCAGCTGTCAGAGTGTCCACTTTTCAAGTTTCTCCTAGGAGAATGAATACGGGACGCATCCTGTTTGTATCCACCTATGGCAATCAAAGTGCTGATATAGCACAGATTTTGAGAATATAAGGAGAAAAAACAAAAAGACACAGCGCCTCATGTGTGGTACCGCCTTATAGGAGATATACAGTTATGGTGCGTAATTCGCTTACCAGATTATGTTGTGAACAGTCACAACAGCTGAATGTGCCTTAGCTGGTATAATTCCCCACCAGCATTGAGGGATGCCGTGCTGCTGCCTGGGTCTTTTCCTGTCCAAATGGTTCCAGGGAAATAGGTATGCTGAATTCTTTAAAAAATCAGACCACTGTCCGGCGCTGCAGGCATGAAGATAAGTCCTTGGAGTGAATAGGATTCTTTTTATTATAGTCAACGCGTTTCAGGGGCAAAGAGCCCCCTTCATCAGGACAATATACAGAATGCTGTAGCATTCTGTATATTGTCCTGATGAAGGGGGCTCTTTGCCCCTGAAACGCGTTGACTATAATAAAAAGAATCCTATTCACTCCAAGGACTTATCTTCATGCCTGCAGCGCCGGACAGTGGTCTGATTTTTTAAAGAATTCAACAGATTTTGAGAAGGGAGTGGCACAATTTACATAGGGGTCTCCCTACAGTAAGTGAAATTGACAATCCGCCATTGATGGCATACAAACGAGGTACTAATTTGCATGACAAACTGATTAAGACTGACACGTGTGATGTTAACAGAGGGGGCCAGACTTATTTGAAGCCCAGAAAGACTGGGAATTTCCCATGTTTGGGTTGCTGTAATTGTGGGACTATGCTGAAAGGTAACACTTTTGTTCACCTAAGACATAAGAGTGGCGGAAATGCTTGAATAGTCTCATGGACTTTACCAGCACTTTGCCTAAGCCAGTGTACTTATTTAGAAAGCGTTGCACCGCTAGGTTGATGATGTGCCCCATGCAGGGAGCATGTGTTATTTGCCCCAGGTTCAAGGAGACCATGATGTTGCGCCCATTGTTTCTGACCACGTGGCCCAGTTGGAGTCTCTGGGGTGACAGCCAGCAGGATGTTTGCTGCTTGATGTACTTAAGCAACTGCCTGGCGGTGTGGCTACTCTCACCCAGGCCGATCAGCTTCAACACGGCATGGCAACGCTTCACTTAACACATGTGATAGGAAGGTGGGCTAGTGCGAGCGATCCTGTGCCCTGCTGCTGTTGGGAACAGGCGAGCATCCATGGAGGAGGAGAAGGCAGCTAATCTCCTGGTGTGAGAGCCAGGCTAACACATCATAGGGTGATCAAAAGGACCTTGCCTTCGGCCACTGCTGCAAAGAATATTGACCCAGTGGGCCGTGAAAGACATGTACTGTCCAGGTGTCCACCGTGGCATGAACCTTGCCTCACAGAGAGAGTTGTCCGCCACATGAGAGTACAAGGTAGAGATGACTTTTTGGGAGAAATAATGGTGGCTAGGAACCTTTCTTTTTTGCTTTCCTGTAATTGGCACAGCTTCTATCAAACTTCTACCAAACAATATGGCCTGTAAGATTTAAACTGAGTGCATGCGACCAATGTGAAATGAGCAAGAAAAAAAAGAGGCAAACGGATGCATTCTGAGCGGATCTTTTTCCATTTAGAATGCATTAGGGCAAAACTGATCCATTTTGGACCGCTTGTGAGAGCCCTGAACGGATCTCACAAACGGAAACCAAAACGCCAGTGTGAAAGTAGCCTTCAAATGTAGATTATTCACGGCTCAACCCCTTTAAAAAAAAAAAAGTATGGAAATATGTGATCCTGAGTTAAAAATTTATTATGGCAGGAATGATTTATACCTTTTGTGTTTATCAGGGTGGGGTGGAGGACGACGTCTCACTCAGTGCTTACATCACAGCAGCCCTTTTGGAAAGGGGCACCCCAGGAACTGTGAGTATGACCATCATTTGTGGTTGATGAAGATTTAGTGATACATTTTCTGTGGATCACTTGTATGTATTTACCAAAACTGAGCACCCGGTACAGTATATGTGTGGCAGTTAGCTGAGTGATGACGTCTTGATGGGTTTGTGTATATACAGCAGCCAACCCGTACAATCAGAGCTTCAGTAAGGTGTGGTGGAGGGATGAATGACATTGATAAGGTTAGAAGAAACTGAATATTTATATTGCAATTGACATAAGTTGCACAATAATAATACAGTCTCTTTACAATTTACCAGGACCCTATGCTGGTGCGGGCTCTCTCCTGTCTAAAAAACAAAGTGAACAACTCATCCAACCTGTACACTGTGGCACTGTTGGCGTACACCTTTTCCCTGAGCAATGACTTTGCAACCAGGCAGATACTTCTAGAGAAACTTTTTCCATTTGCAGTATCCTCAGGTAATATAATCGGGGTCTTGGTTCTGCAGGATATCCAGCGTGAAATTGCTCTAGAGCCAGGGCCCTACACATGTAACTTTTTCAGACTTTACAGTCAGGGCTCCATAGTAAAACTTAGTATGCCCCCCCCCCCTCTCCCGCACCTACAGCTGAGCATGTGTAGCGGTCAGAGGAGGGAGAGGCCGCAAGGCAGGATTCAAGTACAGTACAGCAGACAAGGAGACTGAAGCAAAAACCGGCTTTATTAAAGAACCAGATGTAACTGCCGGAAAATTGGATTAAAAGTATAAACAGGTTTACACAGATTACATGAACATGAGTTAGAATAAATGCGTTCCACAGTATACACATCAGAGTCCAGGCTACACTCAGCTAGTATACTCCTATCTAGCCCTGCTACCCAGGGGACGCTTCTACAGCGCACTGACTAAGTCCCTGACCCTATAACCTATCACAGGAAAGCACCGGTGCCACTAACAGTTCTGCAGATTCTCCTTGATCCCATAAGATGCAGTCTGGCTCCAGGTCCGGTCGCTTGCTTGTCTGTCTTTCTCTCTCTGGTTACAGCAGATACAGATCTTCTTCAGCTCTGGCAGGAAGGATCCGGCTTGTAGGGGTCTCTGACACACGGTCCCACTCCTCTGTAACACACTGTGCAGTCTCTTTCTCTGGGTCACAGCTGCAGCACTTCAGTTCAGAGTCTATCTTGGCCTGTCTTCAGCACTGCCAGCTTCTCAGGACTCCATCAGTCAGGCTCTATGTCCCATCACTAGCCTTTACTCGGCTCCTAACATGGCAGCCATCCTCTCCCAGCTCTCCCAGCTCTCAGGGCCCTCCCACCTCTATCCAGGACTCAAACCCCGGGAACTTCTGGCTCCTCCTACCTCTTGTGTATCTCAGAAACGGTTCAGCTTCCTCTTTCTCAGAGTCACAGTGACCTCTAGTGTCTGAAATAAGTCATTACAGTCACGTGCACCATATTGTAGATATCTGTGCAAAGAACAGTATTCTAGGGGCTGACCCTTACACATGCGCCTTACACATGCGCCCAGATTTCAAACAAATTTACGTTTTGTTTTTTATTTTTGTTTTAAATCAAGTAGAATAAATTTTACTTAAATACAAACTGCAAAAACAAAAAGTTGTCTTTGGCCTCATCCACTTTATCCAACTTTACTGTCGGAAAAAGTGGAACAGCTGCTTTAAAAATATGGTGCTCATAATGAACACCATATTTCTCAGGTTCCATGCGGGCCGCCCCCCTTCCCCCCGGGCCCCATAGCTGTCATGGTCTGCCTCTATTGCAGGTACACACTGTTTAACCCCATCGTCCACAGTACGTTGGTGACGCCATCATATTTTTTTAAAGGACAAATGTCAGTAGGATAGATCCTAATAAACCAGTTATATTGCCGGGTAGGAATGACCCTGCAGATTAAAAACACACTGGGGGTCATTTATTAAACAGAAATACACCTATATTAAGAGTTTTTCTGGTGCAGATTGCGGCACAAAGGACCTCTGCGGCTTTTCCTCGCTAATGCCAGGTCTACAAAAGTAGGTGTGGTGCAAGCGGCGAAGGGGGCTGGCCGGTAGGCCCGTCTCATTTACCAATTTCTATGCCTGTTTTAGGCGTAGAAAATGGTCATAATGTAAGACAGCTAGGTAGCTGGCTTACATTTAGAAGCAGCAGTGGAGGCGCTGAAGCTAGGCAGAGGCTGGGGTGTCTACATAACTGTAGTAGATCCACCACCAGTGCAGGGCTAGTAAGACTGGCGTCTAAAGAATGTGCTCCACTGTTCCTTTTTTCCACTGAACCATTGCTGTCTTTAGGTGATTTTTAGGAAAGTATTTTTTAAATATGCAAATTAGGGCATACGTACACTGAGGGCACGCCTATGGGGTTTTTAAAGGGGTTTTCCAGGAATTCAATATTGATTATCTATCATCCCAGCTGTTTGAAGAGGCTGTGGCGCCCCGTTGAGTGCTTCAGCGTCTTCCTAGGCTAGTGACTTTAGATTCATTGGTCGTATATTTTTTATTATATGTACTTCTGAAGTAAAATTTCTGTCCCTCAGGAGGTAACCTGTACTGGACGCACACTATTATGACCTTTGAATCCTCCATGTCAGCCAGTGTTGAGTTATCTTCGTATGTTCTCCTGGCGGTGATTACTACCCCTACGTTAGCGGCAAGTGAGCTCCAAGAAGGCTTCCAGATTGTCAACTGGTTGATGAAACAGCAGAATTCCAACGGGGGTTTTTCTTCCACACAGGTAAAGCATCTGAGATTGTTGATGGCTGTTGCATGGTTTGCACTTTTGTAGGATTAATTTGTGTGTCTCCTACAGGATACCGTCGTAGCTATTCAAGCTCTGGCTAAATACACAAGCATAACATACACCTCGAAAGGCTCTGTGTCCGTTACGGTTTCTCATAACAAAAAGACTGTGGGGCAGTTTCAGGTGGATGAAACGAATCGTCTTCTCCTCCAAATGGTGCCTCTGCCAATCATTCCTGGGGACTACGGGCTGACCTTTAAAGGAAAGGGATGCGTGTTTACTCAGGTAGCTCTCGAATACAGCATATGTGAGGTACGAGGTATAATAGATGCAGTGTGTACAGGTATATAGTATATACAGCAGTGTACTGATATGTGAGGTACGAGGTATAATAGATGCAGTGTGTACAGATATATAGTATATACAGCAGTGTACTGATATGTGAGGTACGAGGTATAATAGATGCAGTGTGTACAGATATATAGTATATACAGCAGTGTACTGATATGTGAGGTACGAGGTATAATAGATGCAGTGTGTACAGATATATAGTATATACAGCAGTGTACTGATATGTGAGGTACGAGGTATAATAGATGCAGTGTGTACAGATATATAGTATATACAGCAGTGTACTGATATGTGAGGTACGAGGTATAATAGATGCAGTGTGTACAGATATATAGTATATACAGCAGTGTACTGATATGTGAGGTACGAGGTATAATAGATGCAGTGTGTACAGATATATAGTATATACAGCAGTGTACTGATATGTGAGGTACGAGGTATAATAGATGCAGTGTGTACAGATATATAGTATATACAGCAGTGTACTGATATGTGAGGTACGAGGTATAATAGATGCAGTGTGTACAGATATATAGTATATACAGCAGTGTACTGATATGTGAGGTACGAGGTATAATAGATGCAGTGTGTACAGATATATAGTATATACAGCAGTGTACTGATATGTGAGGTACGAGGTATAATAGATGCAGTGTGTACAGATATATAGTATATACAGCAGTGTACTGATATGTGAGGTACGAGGTATAATAGATGCAGTGTGTACAGATATATAGTATATACAGCAGTGTACTGATATGTGAGGTACGAGGTATAATAGATGCAGTGTGTACAGATATATAGTATATACAGCAGTGTACTGATATGTGAGGTACGAGGTATAATAGATGCAGTGTGTACAGATATATAGTATATACAGCAGTGTACTGATATGTGAGGTACGAGGTATAATAGATGCAGTGTGTACAGATATATAGTATATACAGCAGTGTACTGATATGTGAGGTACGAGGTATAATAGATGCAGTGTGTACAGATATATAGTATATACAGCAGTGTACTGATATGTGAGGTACGAGGTATAATAGATGCAGTGTGTACAGATATATAGTATATACAGCAGTGTACTGATATGTGAGGTATGAGGTATAATAGATGCAGTGTGTACAGATATATAGTATATACAGCAGTGTACTGATATGTGAGGTACGAGGTATAATAGATGCAGTGTGTACAGATATATAGTATATACAGCAGTGTACTGATATGTGAGGTACGAGGTATAATAGATGCAGTGTGTACAGATATATAGTATATACAGCAGTGTACTGATATGTGAGGTACGAGGTATAATAGATGCAGTGTGTACAGATATATAGTATATACAGCAGTGTACTGATATGTGAGGTACGAGGTATAATAGATGCAGTGTGTACAGATATATAGTATATACAGCAGTGTACTGATATGTGAGGTACGAGGTATAATAGATGCAGTGTGTACAGATATATAGTATATACAGCAGTGTACTGATATGTGAGGTACGAGGTATAATAGATGCAGTGTGTACAGATATATAGTATATACAGCAGTGTACTGATATGTGAGGTACGAGGTATAATAGATGCAGTGTGTACAGATATATAGTATATACAGCAGTGTACTGATATGTGAGGTACGAGGTATAATAGATGCAGTGTGTACAGATATATAGTATATACAGCAGTGTACTGATATGTGAGGTATGAGGTATAATAGATGCAGTGTGTACAGATATATAGTATATACAGCAGTGTACTGATATGTGAGGTATGAGGTATAATAGATGCAGTGTGTACAGATATATAGTATATACAGCAGTGTACTGATATGTGAGGTATGAGGTATAATAGATGCAGTGTGTACAGATATATAGTATATACAGCAGTGTACTGATATGTGAGGTACGAGGTATAATAGATGCAGTGTGTACAGATATATAGTATATACAGCAGTGTACTGATATGTGAGGTACGAGGTATAATAGATGCAGTGTGTACAGATATATAGTATATACAGCAGTGTACTGATATGTGAGGTACGAGGTATAATAGATGCAGTGTGTACAGATATATAGTATATACAGCAGTGTACTGATATGTGAGGTACGAGGTATAATAGATGCAGTGTGTACAGATATATAGTATATACAGCAGTGTACTGATATGTGAGGTACGAGGTATAATAGATGCAGTGTGTACAGATATATAGTATATACAGCAGTGTACTGATATGTGAGGTACGAGGTATAATAGATGCAGTGTGTACAGATATATAGTATATACAGCAGTGTACTGATATGTGAGGTACGAGGTATAATAGATGCAGTGTGTACAGATATAGTATATACAGCAGTGTACTGATATGTGAGGTACGAGGTATAATAGATGCAGTGTGTACAGATATATAGTATATACAGCAGTGTACTGATATGTGAGGTACGAGGTATAATAGATGCAGTGTGTACAGATATATAGTATATACAGCAGTGTACTGATATGTGAGGTACGAGGTATAATAGATGCAGTGTGTACAGATATATAGTATATACAGCAGTGTACTGATATGTGAGGTACGAGGTATAATAGATGCAGTGTGTACAGATATATAGTATATACAGCAGTGTACTGATATGTGAGGTACGAGGTATAATAGATGCAGTGTGTACAGATATATAGTATATACAGCAGTGTACTGATATGTGAGGTACGAGGTATAATAGATGCAGTGTGTACAGATATATAGTATATACAGCAGTGTACTGATATGTGAGGTACGAGGTATAATAGATGCAGTGTGTACAGATATATAGTATATACAGCAGTGTACTGATATGTGAGGTACGAGGTATAATAGATGCAGTGTGTACAGATATATAGTATATACAGCAGTGTACTGATATGTGAGGTACGAGGTATAATAGATGCAGTGTGTACAGATATATAGTATATACAGCAGTGTACTGATATGTGAGGTACGAGGTATAATAGATGCAGTGTGTACAGATATATAGTATATACAGCAGTGTACTGATATGTGAGGTACGAGGTATAATAGATGCAGTGTGTACAGATATATAGTATATACAGCAGTGTACTGATATGTGAGGTACGAGGTATAATAGATGCAGTGTGTACAGATATATAGTATATACAGCAGTGTACTGATATGTGAGGTACGAGGTATAATAGATGCAGTGTGTACAGATATATAGTATATACAGCAGTGTACTGATATGTGAGGTACGAGGTATAATAGATGCAGTGTGTACAGATATATAGTATATACAGCAGTGTACTGATATGTGAGGTACGAGGTATAATAGATGCAGTGTGTACAGATATATAGTATATACAGCAGTGTACTGATATGTGAGGTACGAGGTATAATAGATGCAGTGTGTACAGATATATAGTATATACAGCAGTGTACTGATATGTGAGGTACGAGGTATAATAGATGCAGTGTGTACAGATATATAGTATATACAGCAGTGTACTGATATGTGAGGTACGAGGTATAATAGATGCAGTGTGTACAGATATATAGTATATACAGCAGTGTACTGATATGTGAGGTACGAGGTATAATAGATGCAGTGTGTACAGATATATAGTATATACAGCAGTGTACTGATATGTGAGGTACGAGGTATAATAGATGCAGTGTGTACAGATATATAGTATATACAGCAGTGTACTGATATGTGAGGTACGAGGTATAATAGATGCAGTGTGTACAGATATATAGTATATACAGCAGTGTACTGATATGTGAGGTACGAGGTATAATAGATGCAGTGTGTACAGATATATAGTATATACAGCAGTGTACTGATATGTGAGGTACGAGGTATAATAGATGCAGTGTGTACAGATATATAGTATATACAGCAGTGTACTGATATGTGAGGTACGAGGTATAATAGATGCAGTGTGTACAGATATATAGTATATACAGCAGTGTACTGATATGTGAGGTACGAGGTATAATAGATGCAGTGTGTACAGATATATAGTATATACAGCAGTGTACTGATATGTGAGGTACGAGGTATAATAGATGCAGTGTGTACAGATATATAGTATATACAGCAGTGTACTGATATGTGAGGTACGAGGTATAATAGATGCAGTGTGTACAGATATATAGTATATACAGCAGTGTACTGATATGTGAGGTACGAGGTATAATAGATGCAGTGTGTACAGATATATAGTATATACAGCAGTGTACTGATATGTGAGGTACGAGGTATAATAGATGCAGTGTGTACAGATATATAGTATATACAGCAGTGTACTGATATGTGAGGTACGAGGTATAATAGATGCAGTGTGTACAGATATATAGTATATACAGCAGTGTACTGATATGTGAGGTACGAGGTATAATAGATGCAGTGTGTACAGATATATAGTATATACAGCAGTGTACTGATATGTGAGGTACGAGGTATAATAGATGCAGTGTGTACAGATATATAGTATATACAGCAGTGTACTGATATGTGAGGTACTGAGGTATAATAGATGCAGTGTGTACAGATATATAGTATATACAGCAGTGTACTGATATGTGAGGTACGAGGTATAATAGATGCAGTGTGTACAGATATATAGTATATACAGCAGTGTACTGATATGTGAGGTACGAGGTATAATAGATGCAGTGTGTACAGATATATAGTATATACAGCAGTGTACTGATATGTGAGGTACTGAGGTATAATAGATGCAGTGTGTACAGATATATAGTATATACAGCAGTGTACTGATATGTGAGGTACGAGGTATAATAGATGCAGTGTGTACAGATATATAGTATATACAGCAGTGTACTGATATGTGAGGTACGAGGTATAATAGATGCAGTGTGTACAGATATATAGTATATACAGCAGTGTACTGATATGTGAGGTACGAGGTATAATAGATGCAGTGTGTACAGATATATAGTATATACAGCAGTGTACTGATATGTGAGGTATGAGGTATAATAGATGCAGTGTGTACAGATATATAGTATATACAGCAGTGTACTGATATGTGAGGTATGAGGTATAATAGATGCAGTGTGTACAGATATATAGTATATACAGCAGTGTACTGATATCTGTACACAGTGCATCTATTATACCTCATACCTCACATATCAGTACACTGCTGTATATACTATATATCTGTACACACTGCATCTATTATACCTCATACCTCACAATCAGTACACTGCTGTATATACCATATATCTGTACACACTGCATCTATTATACCTCATACCTCACATATCAGTACTCTGCTGTATATACCATATACCTGTACACATATGCCAGTTCCCACACAGCTGACAGCAGATATTGAAAGAAGAGGTTTTCCGGACAAGAAAATAAAAATTGCACAGTGTGAAGCAAGATCGAGTGGAGGGTGTTGGAAGCTTAGCAGCAAGGCAATGAAAGGTTCCTCCAGACTGGTATTATTAGGTAGGCAACAGCTAACCTTAGGTATGTAGTCTAAGGTGTGCTCAGTTCTTCATCCTTAGCCTCCGCAAGGAGCTGTAGACTTCATCGATTGGTAACCCACGTCCCAAGTCCCCAAGATCGACTGTAATCAAACAGCTGATACGGGGACGATTAGTCAGAGACAGATCTAGGTTGGAAACAGGCAGGCCAATGTCGGGTCCAAAATGGAAAGACTGGGTCACTAGATCATAGATAGTCAAGCAACTCAGGCAAGACGGATCCAGACAAGAAATCACAGGGAATATAGCTCAGGGCTGGTAACCAAATCTTGGAAGATAAGAGCAGTTCTTTTTTATGGTCTTTGGAGAAGGATGTCACATGCTGTTCTGGGTCTTGATTCTGTGGCTGGATCTAAGTATCACAAGCTGTGGCATCCTCTCATCAAGGCCTTGACTTTGTTTGTGATTACACTCCAACCATTGAGGTGGACAAAGCAGTCCGCAACTGACACTTGTTGTGATATATGGAACAACAGGCTGTACACCACTGCCAAAACTGTTCCTGTATTAGGCCAGGGTCTCAATGATCAGACACTAAACTCATTTTCATCTAAATGTTCCAGGTGGGAGGACCCCTTTAAAAATGCTTCTCTCACTCAGTTACTCTAAAACCAGACAGGCTAGCATTTACTTTCCTTTAACCAGTTTGGGTAGATACTAAACCATCAACTAGACATCACTATCTGGCCCTTGGCAGAGTTGCTCAGATCCTTACACTTGCCCATTTTTCCTCCTTCCGACCAATGAACTACAAGAAGTGACTGTTTGCTTGCTGTGTAATATATTTCCCTTCCTGGCAGGCATTAAACTGTGGTATCAACTTCCCAAGATAAACAATGCTATTCACTATCAGTGGTTTTGGGGAGTGATCAGTATATATGATGCATAATATATAGTCAATTCACTCTGTGTCACATATGCAAAAAGTTAGAATGCTTAATATATACTTAATGGTGGGATAAAAGTGATAATGAAAAAGCAAAACCAACGAGAAAAGCACAAAAAGGAACCACTAAAGCAAAACAAAAAGTAAAAAAAGTCTAGTGTCTGCTGTGGTTGAGCAGAGCTCTCCTCGTGTCCCTCCATGATGAAATAGCAGTTCATAGTACACGGTTTGGGATATGCCTTCCTTGTTTTTGTGTCTTTCACCTGTACTTCACCTTCATTTTCAGTTAGTGTTTGATGATCTAACCTCAGACCTTTTCTTCTAACAGAGCGTCCTAAAATACAATGAGCTGCTGCCGCCAGGAACACCATTCTTTAGTATTGATGCCAAAATTATGGCCTGTGAGAGAGACAACCAACTATTGACTATTCAAATAATAATCAGGTAATTATTTTTTCTATCTCTTAATTTCAGATATCTATCTATCTATCTATCTATCTATCTATCTATCACACCCCAAGGTGCATTACCACACCTACCGCCTGTTTCTATCTGGGTATGCAATCTCAATGTCATTTTATACATTTATTCCAGGTCCCATATATTGTTCATTTCCTGTTATGCATCTGTTTATGTTAAATTGTAATGTGCCAGGTTCACCAGCAGGTGGCAGCGAATATGGCAGAGCAGTAGATCGAATAGAGTAGAACCTTCCATTTCATTCTAACACTCCCTGTGGAGAAGTGGGCGAGTCCCATGTCCTGCAGGAAGGATGGGGACCAGTTAGTTCCAGTTAGTGAGTGCTAACTGACCCCTGCTAAGGGAGCAGGTCTGCAGTGCTGCGTCCCTCCTGGACGTGTGCTGTCCACACCAGCCAGAACACTTCCAGTTCTGCTGGAGCAGAGAGACCACTTCTAGAAGTCTCATTATCCAGGAAGAAGTTGCCCTGTGCCTTGCCATACAGTCAGACAGAAAGAGAGAAGTTGCAGCAGAAAGCAAAAGGAAAAGTTCCTATTTAATCCTGACAGATGTAGAAGAGTCGAGAGAGTGACCTCCACAGGGGCCCACCCTCTTAACAGTGGCCTTTACTGGATCGGGGCGTGTCCTTTTGAACAGCTCACTCTAAGACAGCAACACTGTGCTGTCTGAGTGTGAGCTGCAGGGAGTAAGTCACCCTCCTTCCCACCCCTGCAGCTGACAGAAGTTGATTTTTACCTTAATTTTTTCCATCCCCGTTGGCAGGAGTGGGAGGGGCCATGGCCTAACAATATCAGGGGCGTGGATTAGCGGGACGTGGAAGGGGGCGTGTCTGGGTTCCTTCCTGCAAGAGTGATGCCCCTCTGAGCACCTTACTGGCTCATTTGCATAACAAATAAACTGGATTTTCAGAGGATAAAAACATCTATTGCTAGAACAAAGGCACATCTTGAAATAAGGTACTAAGTGCTATTAGGCCACGGCTTTACTTCAATAGTGATTATCCTGGTGACAGATTTCCTTTAAAGCTGACCTACAGCAGTGAAGATAAATGGCTGGGTTGTTATGGAAACCTGGAGTAAAATTGTGTATGTGGAGACTGGAGGACCTGAGAGCTTCTATTGGCTGATAAGGGTCATGTGACCAAGCTTCTAATGGCTAATGCATTTTGTGGGAATATCTCAGGAACGGTACGTCCTAGAGAGCTGAGTCTAAAACCTTCCCGGACACCATATGTACCTGTGTGCCAAATTTCATAATTGTAAATGCGACGGTACGGATTCTTTTAGCGGACATACACACATACACTCTGCTTTATATATTAGATTTGAGATTCTTGGCAAATACATTTTGTACAAAATTATTTGTACCCGTCTGCCGGCGTCAAGGTGATCGATAAGACGCCATACTGGCCACCATAAAATACAGGGAGTGCAGGTTAATAGAGGCCATTATACCATCAAAAGCAGTAAAAGGCAGAGTGGACCCAGCATTCCCTGTGGAAAGAAGGTTTCTACACAAAGAGGATTCTTTACTGTAAGAGAAGTGAAACTATGGAACTCTCTGCCTGAGGAGGTGGTAATGGTGAACTCTAGGCTTGAGCGAATCGACCTTCGGATCATAGATCTGAAGTTGATTCGTTCAAATACTTTGATTTTAATGCCGTTTCCGTACAGCATTAAAATGTATTGGCTCCATGGAGACAAACTTCGTCGAGGCTGAAGTCGCGCAAGACTTCGGTGAATTTCTACTGTATTCCTATCTGCATATTTAAAAACAATTTAAAATAGGAATCCAAAGTGGGCATTGGTACTGGCTGGTACCTCAGAAACAAAGCCCACTGCTAATTCATATTTTAAATTGTTTTTAAATACACAGATATAAATACCATAGGAATTCATTGAAGTCTTGTGAGACTTCGGCCGAGACAAAGTTTGGCTCCACAGAGCCAATACATTTTAATCCTGTACAAAAACAGCATTAAAATCGAGGTATTTGAAATAATTGACTTCAGATCTATAATCCGAAGGTCGATTCGCTCAAGCCTAGTGAACTCACTAAAAGAGAGTTCAAGAGGGACCTGAATGTATTTCTTGAGTGTAATAATATTACAGGCTATAGTTATTCGATTTCTGGAGAGGTCGTTGATCCAGGGAGTTATTCTGATTGGAGTCGGGAAGGATTTTTCCCCCCTAAAATAAGGGCCTCTATCTCATGTTTTTTTTTTTTTTTTGCCTTCCTCTGGATCAACTTGCAGAATAAAAGGCTGAACTGGATGGACAGATGTATTTTTTCAGCCTTACAAACTTTGTTACTATGTTACTTTGTTATTCCATGGGTCCACTTATCTATATGGAAGGCACTCTCAACTGATTTAGGTATTAATTCATCCTTGCAGATCATGTACACCCATACATGCTGATTGTCTATCCTGGGGCAGATGGGATTTTTCAGCAAGACTATGCAATATGTCACATGGCTAGACATGTCGGACGTTGGTTGGAACTACCCTGGCCTCCTAGTTCCACAAACTTGAACCCAATTGAGCATTCTATCTATTATCTATATCTATCTATCTAATCTAATTCAACAAACAAAGAGTATCAGCAGCACAGTTAAATCGCTATATTGCTATATATTCTTGATTTTAGAATATTACGAATATTCGAAAAAATGAAGTTATAGCAATATAGCGAATATTCGAAAAAAAATCGAATATAGAGCAATTTAGCTAATATAGTGCTATAATCTTTGTCTAATAGTTGTAAGTTGAAAAATTTGCAATAAAAATTCGAATTACGAAAATTTGCATATTACACAATCATTACCTTGCCGATTTTTCGAGTAAAAAAAAAAATCGCGAATATTCTAAAAAATATTCGAGAAATATCGCGAATTCGAATATGACCCCTGCCGCTCATCACTAAGCATGAACTGGAAAATAAAGGGCCAGAGATTGGACTTACAGGGTAGCCATTCAAAAGGTGGCACCAAAGGGCCAACTTTTGTCCTCCTGGTTAAAAGCTGAATGGCACACATTCTCCTAACATCTACTAGAAATATTTCTGATTTGCTAGAACCTTCTGACTATAATTTGTGTATTTGTCCCTATTCCATCTTGTTTGCTACAGCTACACTGGAGATAGAAAAGTTACGAATATGGTCCTTATTGAGGTGGAAATGCTCTCAGGATACCAGCTCAGCTCTATCGGCATCGATAAGGTAATACAGTAACATTGTGTTATCAATCTCATTAGCTTGATGATCGCTGGGGATTAATAAAGGACATTAATATCAGTTGCTAATGACCTCTAGACCGTATGATAAAAAAAAATATTATCTATTAGCACCATTACCTTCCCTGGCGCTGTACACACAGAATACAGAGGGGGTCAATACATAAAAAAAAAAAAATCATAAAAATAATTAGTACAATAAACATGAGCTTACTGAGTGACAGACTGGTACAGAAGGAGAGAGGACCCTGCCCATGAGAGTTTACAATCTACCAGAGAAGGAAGGTGAAGGTAGAAGCTGCTCTTTGGCCATGTAGTGGCAGTGGATTTTTTGCAAGTTATATATAGGGATGAGCGAACTCGAACTGTATAGTTCGGGTTCGTACCGAATTTTGGGGTGTCCGTGACACGGACCCGAACCCGGACATTTTCGTAAAAGTCCGGGTTCGGGTTCGGTGTTCGTCGCTTTCTTCGCGCTTTTGTGACGCTTTCTTGGCGCTTTTTGAAAGGCTGCAAAGCAGCCAATCAACAAGCGTCATACTACTTGCCCCAAGAGGCCATCACAGCCATGCCTACTATTGGCATGGCTGTGATTGGCCAGAGCACCATGTGACCCAGCCTCTATTTAAGCTGGAGTCACATAGCGCCGCCCGTCACTCTGCTCTGATTAGCGTAGGGAGAGGTTGCGGCTGCGACAGTAGGGCGAGATTAGGCAGATTAACTCCTCCAAAGGACTTGATTAACTGATCGATCTGCAGCTGTGGATCATTGAGCTGCTGATCCTCAATTGCTCACTGTTTTTAGGCTGCACAGACCGTTTGTCAGTCTCATTTTTCTGGGGTGATCGGCGGCCATTTTGTGTCTTGTGGTGCGCCAGCACAAGCTGCGACCAAGTGCATTTAACCCTCAATGGTGTGGTTGTTTTTTGGCTAAAGCCTACATCAGGGTGAAGCTGTCACACCAAGTGCATTTAACCAGCAATAGTCTGTTCATTTTTTGGCCATATACAAAATCAGGGGCAAGCTGCGCCTGTCACCAAGTGCATTTAACCCTCAATGGTGTGGTTGTTTTTTGGCTAAAGCCTACATCAGGGTGAAGCTGTCACACCAAGTGCATTTAACCAGCAATAGTCTGTTCATTTTTTGGCCATATACAAAATCAGGGGCAAGCTGCGCCTGTCACCAAGTGCATTTAACCCTCAATGGTGTGGTTGTTTTTTGGCTAAAGCCTACATCAGGGTGAAGCTGTCACACCAAGTGCATTTAACCAGCAATAGTCTGTTCATTTTTTGGCCATATACAAAATCAGGGGCAAGCTGCGCCTGTCACCAAGTGCATTTAACCCTCAATGGTGTGGTTGTTTTTTGGCTAAAGCCTACATCAGGGTGAAGCTGTCACACCAAGTGCATTTAACCAGCAATAGTCTGTTCATTTTTTGGCCATATCCCAGTCTAATTCTGTCACTAAATCCATACCGGTCACCCAGCGCCTAAATACTAGGCCTCAAATTTATATCCAGCTAAATCTGTCCCTAGTGCTGTAGCTGGGCGAGTTATTTAGTGTCCGTTCAAGCACATTTCTTGTTCTGGGTTGAAATACAATTCCCAATTTAGCAATTTCATAATTTAGTGGTTCCTGCTATATCAGAGCTCTTTGAAATCTATCCCAAAAAGGGTATATAATATTGAAGGTGCACATAGGGTCATTCAGAGTAACTTCACACACACCCGCTACTGTGTATTTCCAAGTCTAATTCTGTCACTAAATCCATACCGGTGACCCAGCGCCTAAATACTAGGCCTCAAATTTAATTCCCTCTAAATCTCTCGTTACCCACCGCTGTACTGTTGTTGCTGGGCAAGATATTTAGTGTCCGTCAAAGCACATTTTTTGTTCTGGGTTGAAGTACAATTCCCAATTTAGCAATTTCATAATTTAGTGGTTTCTGCTATATCAGAGCTATTTGAAATCTATCCCAAAAAGGGTATATAATATTGAAGGTGCACATAGGGTCATTCAGAATAACTTCACACACACCCGCTACTGTGTATTTCCAAGTCTAATTCTGTCACTAAACCCATACCTGTCACCCAGCGCCTAAATACTAGGCCTCAAATTTAAATCCCTCTAAATCTCTCGTTACCGTTGTCCTGTTGTAGCTGGGAAAGTTATTTAGTGCCCGTCAAAGCACATTTTTTGTTCTGGGTTGAAGTACAATTCCCAATTTAGCAATTTCATAATTTAGTGGTTCCTGCTATATCAGAGCTATTTGAAATCTATCCCAAAAAGGGTATATAATATTGAAGGTGCACATAGGGTCATTCAGAATAACTTCACACACACGCTTCTGTGCATTTCCAAGTCTAATTCTGTCACTAAATCCATACCGGTGACCCAGCGCCTAAATACTAGGCCTCAAATTTAATTCCCTCTAAATCTCTCGTTACCCACCGCTGTACTGTTGTTGCTGGGCAAGATATTTAGTGTCCGTCAAAGCACATTTTTTGTTCTGGGTTGAAGTACAATTCCCAATTTAGCAATTTCATAATTTAGTGGTTTCTGCTATATCAGAGCTATTTGAAATCTATCCCTAAAAGGGTATATAATATTGAAGGTGCACATAGGGTCATTCAGAATAACTTCACACACACCCGCTACTGTGTATTTCCAAGTCTAATTCTGTCACTAAATCCATACCGGTGACCCAGCGCCTAAATACTAGGCCTCAAATTTAATTCCCTCTAAATCTCTCGTTACCCACCGGTGTACTGTTGTTGCTGGGCAAGATATTTAGTGTCCGTCAAAGCACATTTTTTGTTCTGGGTTGAAGTACAATTCCCAATTTAGCAATTTCATAATTTAGTGGTTTCTGCTATATCAGAGCTATTTGAAATCTATCCCTAAAAGGGTATATAATATTGAAGGTGCACATAGGGTCATTCAGAATAACTTCACACACACCCGCTACTGTGTATTTCCAAGTCTAATTCTGTCACTAAACCCATACCTGTCACCCAGCGCCTAAATACTAGGCCTCAAATTTAAATCCCTCTAAATCTCTCGTTACCGTTGTCCTGTTGTAGCTGGGAAAGTTATTTAGTGCCCGTCAAAGCACATTTTTTGTTCTGGGTTGAAGTACAATTCCCAATTTAGCAATTTCATAATTTAGTGGTTCCTGCTATATCAGAGCTATTTGAAATCTATCCCAAAAAGGGTATATAATATTGAAGGTGCACATAGGGTCATTCAGAATAACTTCACACACACCCGCTTCTGTGCATTTCCAAGTCTAATTCTGTCACTAAATCCATACCGGTGACCCAGCGCCTAAATACTAGGCCTCAAATTTAATTCCCTCTAAATCTCTCGTTACCCACCGCTGTACTGTTGTTGCTGGGCAAGATATTTAGTGTCCGTCAAAGCACATTTTTTGTTCTGGGTTGAAGTACAATTCCCAATTTAGCAATTTCATAATTTAGTGGTTTCTGCTATATCAGAGCTATTTGAAATCTATCCCTAAAAGGGTATATAATATTGAAGGTGCACATAGGGTCATTCAGAATAACTTCACACACACCCGCTACTGTGTATTTCCAAGTCTAATTCTGTCACTAAATCCATACCGGTGACCCAGCGCCTAAATACTAGGCCTCAAATTTAATTCCCTCTAAATCTCTCGTTACCCACCGCTGTACTGTTGTTGCTGGGCAAGATATTTAGTGTCCGTCAAAGCACATTTTTTGTTCTGGGTTGAAGTACAATTCCCAATTTAGCAATTTCATAATTTAGTGGTTTCTGCTATATCAGAGCTATTTGAAATCTATCCCTAAAAGGGTATATAATATTCAAGGTGCACATTGGGTCATTCAGAATAACTTCACACACACACGCTTCTGTGCATTTCCAAGTCTAATTCTGTCACTAAATCCATACCGGTCACCCAGCGCCTAAATACTAGGCCTCAAACGCAGCCGCCTGTCTACAGCCAATGTGGACAAGCTGACGTTCATAAAAATGAACCAGGCATGGATCCCACAGGATCTGTCCGTCCCTTGTCCAGATTAGACATTAACTACCTCCCCTTAACCATATATTATTGGACTCCAGGGCACTTCCTCATTCAATCCTATTTTTATTTTCATTTTACCATTATATTGCGAGGCTACCCAAAGTTGAATGAACCTCTCCTCTGTCTGGGTGCCGGGGCCTAAATATATGCCAATGGACTGTTCCAATGTTGGGTGATGTGAAGCCTGATTCTCTGCTATGACATGCAGACTGATTCTCTGCTGACATGAAGCCAGATCCTCTGTTACGGGACCTCTCTCCTCTGCCTGTGTGCTGGGCCTAAATTTATGAAAATGGACTCTTACAGTGGTGGGTGACGTGAAGCCTGATTCTCTGCTATGATATGAAGACTGATTCTCTGCTGACATGAAGCCAGATTGTCTGTTACGGGACCTCTCTCCTCTGCCTGGGTGCTGGGCCTAAATATATGCCAATGGACTGTTGCAGTGGTGGCTGACGTGAAGCCTCATTCTCTGCTATGACATGCAGACTGATTCTCTGCTGACATGAAGCCAGATTGTCTGTTACGGGACCTCTCTCCTCTGCCTGGGTGCTGGGTAGTGTTGAGCGCGAATATTCGAAAAGCAAATTTTTTTCGCGAATATCGCAACTTCGCGATTTCGCGAATATTTCGAATATAGTGCTATATATTCGTAAAAACGAATATTCGTTTTTTGTTTTTTCCCCCCCCCACAAAATTACAGTACACATATAATTGATTGTTTCCCAAAGGTCCAACAGCTCAGATCTTACTCACATTGCCTAGAAAGTGATTGAGGCGCGAATCTTCGTAAGGCGATTTTATTAGCGCACATGCGAATATCGGCACGTCCCAGAACAGAGGCAAAGGGCTTTGCATTCATACATTAGTGAATTGAGTTGCGAATCTTCGTAAGGCGATTTTATTAGCGCACATGCGAATATCGGCACGTCCCAGAACAGAGGCAAAGGGCTTTGCATTCATACATTAGTGAATTGAGTTGCGAATCTTCGTAAGGCGATTTTATTAGCGCACATGCGAATATCGGCACGTCCCAGAACAGAGGCAAAGGGCTTTGCATTCATACATTAGTGAATTGAGTTGCGAATCTTCGTAAGGCGATTTTATTAGCGCACATGCGAATATCTACACTTGTCCCAGAACAGAGGCAAAGGGCTTTGCATTCATACATTAGTGATTGAATTGAGCTGCGAATCTTCGTAAGGCGATTTTATTAACGCAAATGCAAATATCTACACTTGTCCCCAGAACAGAGAGGCAAAGGCCTGTGCATTCATATAGTATAGCACCATATTCGCGAATACGTAGAACTTCGTAAAATTCGATTTACGAATATTCGTATTTTTTATTTTACTTTCCACCTTACAGATTACATTGATCTGTACTCTGTCAACTACTGTCATCACCCCCCACTGTATCTCGATTGATTCCCAAAAGTCTCACATTCCCTAGAAAGTGATTGAGTTGCGAATCTTCGTAAGGCGATTTTATTAGCGCACATGCGAATATCTACACTTGTCCCAGAACAGAGGCAAAGGGCTTTGCATTCATACATTAGTGATTGAATTGAGCTGCGAATCTTCGTAAGGCGATTTTATTAACGCAAATGCAAATATCTACACTTGTCCCCAGAACAGAGAGGCAAAGGCCTGTGCATTCATATAGTATAGCACCATATTCGCGAATACGTAGAACTTCGTAAAATTTGATTAACGAAAATTCGTATTTTTTATTTTACTTTCCACCTTACAGATTACATTGATCTGTACTCTGTCAACTACTGTCATCACCCCCCACTGTATCTCGATTGATTCCCAAAAGTCTCACATTCCCTAGAAAGTGATTGAGGTGCGAATCTTCGTAAGGCGATTTTATTAGCGCACATGCGAATATCTACACTTGTCCCAGAACAGAGGCAAAGGGCATTGCATTCATACATTAGTGATTGAATTGAGTTGCGAATCTTCGTAAGGCGATTTCATTAGCGCACATGTGAATTTTGCATAGCATATGTATTATGCGATGCGAAAATTCGAATTATCGCATATGCGAAATAATAACGAATTTGAATAATCGCGAATATTTTACGAATATTCTTTCGAATATTCACAAAATTTCGCGAATTCGAATATGGGACATGCCGCTCAACACTAGTGCTGGGCCTAAATTTATGACAATGGACTGTTGCAGTGGTGGGTGACGTGAAGCCTGATTCTCTGCTATGACATGCAGACTGATTCTCTGCTGACATGAAGCCAGATTGTCTGTTACGGGACCTCTCTCCTCTGCCTGGGTGCTGGGCCTAAATATATGCCAATGGACTGTTGCAGTGGTGGCTGACGTGAAGCCTCATTCTCTGCTATGACATGCAGACTAATTCTCTGCTGACATGAAGACAGATTCTCTGTTACGGGACCTCTCTCCTCTGCCTGGGTGCCGGGGCCTAAATATCTGAGAATGGACTGTTCCAGTGGTGGCTGACGTGAAGCCTCATTCTCTGCTATGACATGCAGACTAATTCTCTGCTGACATGAAGACAGATTCTCTGTTACGGGACCTCTCTCCTCTGCCTGGGTGCCGGGGCCTAAATATCTGAGAATGGACTGTTCCAGTGGTGGGTGACGGGAAGCCAGATTCTCTGCTATGGAACCTCTCTCCAATTGATTTTGGTTAATTTTTATTTATTTAATTTTTATTTTTATTCATTTCCCTATCCACATTTGTTTGCAGGGGATTTACCTACATGTTGCTGCCTTTTGCAGCCCTCTAGCTCTTTCCTGGGCTGTTTTACAGCCTTTTTAGTGCCGAAAAGTTCGGGTCCCCATTGACTTCAATGGGGTTCGGGTTCGGGACGAAGTTCGGATCGGGTTCGGATCCCGAACCCGAACATTTCCGGGATGTTCGGCCGAACTTCTCGAACCCGAACATCCAGGTGTTCGCTCAACTCTAGTTATATACTTTTTAAGATTTGGATGGTCGGTAGTGTCTGGTGTTAGGAAATTAGTATATTTCATAGTATGGGGTAATAAATGGTAAAAATTATAAAGGGAGTCTGTCAGCGCTTTAGACCATGATAAACTTTGGGGATAATTTTTTTGTTGTTATTGTATTGTACTCATTTTGAGTAAACTGGAGATTACATATGGGGAGGTATCAGGAGATTAGATCAGAGATGTATGGGAAGGACAGGTTGTGGATTGGAGAGTACATGTGGGGAGGTATCAGGAGATTAGGTCAGAGATGTATGGAGAGGACAGGTTGTGGACTGGAGATTACATGTGGGCAGTTATCAGGAGATTAGATCAGAGATGTATGGGAAGGACAGGTTGTGGATTGGAGAGTACATGTGGGGAGGTATCAGGAGATTAGGTCAGAGATGTATGGAGAGGACAGGTTGTGGACTGGAGATTACATGTGGGCAGTTATCAGGAGATTAGATCAGAGATGTATGGGAAGGACAGGTTGTGGATTGGAGAGTACATGTGGGGAGGTATCAGGAGATTAAGTCAGAGATGTATGGAGAGGACAGGTTGTGGACTGGAGATTACATGTGGGCAGTTATCAGGAGATTAGGTCAGAGATGTATGGAGAGGACAGGTTGTGGACTGGAGATTACATGTGAGAAGGAATCAGGAGATTAGATAAGAGATATATGGAGATGACAGGTTGTGGACTGGAGATTACATGTGGGGAGGTATCAGGAGATGAAGTCAGAGATGTATGGGAAGTACAGGTTGTGGACTGGAGATTAGATGTGAGGAGGAATCAGGAGATTTGATCAGAGATGTTTGGAGAGGACAGGTTGTGGACTGGAGATTACATGTGAGGAGGCAGGGGCGTAACTAGAAGTGACTGGGCCCCACAGCAAATATTTGTAAGGGCCCCCCTCAGCGCGCTTCGCACCTCCCTCCTCCTGTGTAAACCCCACTCCTTTGGCACAGTGTAGCGGTATACTGTATATTGTGTGGCACAGTATAGCGGTATACTGTATATTGTGTGGCACAGTGTAGCGGTATACTGTATATTGTGTGGCACAGTGTTGAGGTATATTGTGAGGCACAGTGTAGCGGTATACTGTATATTGTGTGGCACAGTGTAGCAGTATATTGTGAGGCACAGTGTAGAGGTATACTGTATATTGTGTGGCACAGTGTAGCGGTATACTGTATATTGTGGGGCACAGTGTAGAGGTATACTGTATATTGTGTGGCACAGTAGCAGTATACTGTATATTGTGAGGCACAGTGTAGCGGTATACTGTATATTGTGGGGCACAGTGTAGAGGTATACTGTATATTGTGGGGCACAGTGTAGCGGTATACTGTATATTGTGTGGCACAGTAGCAGTATACTGTATATTGTGAGGCACAGTGTAGAGGTATACTGTACATTGTGTGGCACAGTGTAGCAGTATACTGTATATTGTGTGGCACAGTGTAGAGGTATACTGTATATTGTGTGGCACAGTGTAGAGGTATACTGTATATTGTGGGGCACAGTGTAGAGGTATACTGTATATTGTGGGGCACAGTGTAGCGGTATACTGTATATTGTGAGGCACAGTGTAGAGGTATACTGTACATTGTGGGGCACAGTATAGAGGTATACTGTACATTGTGAGGCACAGTATAGAGGTATACTGTATATTGTGGGGCACAGTGTAGGCTATATGTGCATAACATAAACATACTCCACATGAACACTTACAGTTACATGGCTTGGCCCTTGGGGATCTCGGACGCCACTTCCACACTTTGGCCGGGGGCTCTGCGGAGCTGATGTTGTGTTTTATCCTAATGAGAAAGATTTTATAATAAGGATTTGGAGAAGGGGCAGAGGGATAGCAGAGCAGGGAGAGGCCGGTGCTGCTACTAGGGGGTCATACCATGGGGCAGTAATAAAACCCACCATAATGCCCCCCCCCCAGTAGTAATAATTCTCCTTATAATGTGACAGTGCAAAAAATACCCCCTTGTAATGCCCCCAGTTGAGCTAATGTCCCCATAGTGCCCCCATAATGTGCCAGTATAAAATACCCCTATATAGTGCCCCCAGTAAATTCCCCCATAGTGCTCCTCTCCCCCCTTCCTGCTAGTACCCCCCAAAATGTACCAGTATAAAATGCCCCATATATAGTGCCCCAGTAGATGCCGCTCAGTGTCCGGCCTCTGATAGGCTGCCGGCCTAGTGTCCCCCATAATGCCCCCCAATAATGTGCCAGTAAGTGACCCCCATCCTGTGCCAGTATCAAGTGCCTCTCCCCCCCCCACATGTCCCAGTATCATAGTGCCATCTCCCCCCATGTGCCAGTATCAAGTGCCTCTCTCCTTCCCACCCCCCATGTGCCAGTATCAAGTGCCTCTCTCTTCCCCCCATGTGCCAGTATCATAGTGCCATCTCCCCCGCAAAAAAGTGCCAGTATTAAGTGCCTCTCCCCCCCATGTGCCAGTATCATAGTGCCAACCCCCCCCCCACATGCCAGTATCAAGTGCCTCTCTCCTCCCCATGTCCCAGTATCATAGTGCCATCTCCCCCCCCCCCCACTAAAAAGTGCCAATATCAAGTGCCTCTCTCCCTCCCCCCTCCCCATGTGCCAGTATCAGGTGCCTCCCCCCCCCATGTGCCAGTATCAAGTGCCAACCCCCCCTCTCCCCTCCAGGTGCCAGTATCAGGTGCCTCCCCCCCTTATGTCCCAGTATCATAGTGCCATCTCCCCCCCCCACCACCACAAAAAAAGTGCCAGTATCAAGTGCCTCTCTCCCTCCCCCCCCCCAATGCCAGTATCAGGTGCCTCTCTCCCTCCCCCCCCATGCCAGTATCAGGTGCCAACCCCACTCCCCCCCATGTGCCAGTATCAGGTGCCTCTTCCCCCCCATGTGCCAGTATCAGGTGCCTCTTCCCCCCCCCCATGTGCCAGTATCAGGTGCCAACCCCCCTCCCCCCCCCAGGTGCCAGTATCAGGTGCCAACCCCCCTCCCCCCATGTGCCAGTATCAGGTGCCTTCCGCTCCCCCATGGCAGTAACAGTCGGGTATTAAAAAAAAAAAAAATAAACACTTCTACTTACCTCCATGTCAGCGATGCGATGCAGCCTCTTCCTGTGTCCCGCCTTGTATGTCCTTATATGGACTCAGTGCTTGTATTTCAGAAAAGAGTCTGAGTGAAAAAATATGAGACTTCTACTGTTATAGCTGGCTAAGTGTACATCTATACACATGGCAGCTGTTCATATATAGAGATGTAGCAGAGCTGAATGTGCTGAGACAGCTGTCATATACAGATATAGCAGTATCTCAGATATATCTCTATATGACAGCTGTTCCAGCTCAGCTCTGCTATATCTCTATATATGATAGCTGCCCCAGCAAACCCAGCTCTGCTACATCTATGCATATGACAGCTGCCCAAACACACCCAGCACTGCTATATCTCTATATGACAGCTGTCCCAGCACACTCAGCCCTGCTATATCTCTATATATGATAGCTGCTCCAGCACAACCAGCCCTGCTACATCTATATATCTCTAAGTATTGCTATACAGTAGATAGATATATAGAGATATAGCAGAGCTGAGTGTGCTGGGGCAGCTGTCATGTGTATAGATGTAGCAGTGCTGGCTGTGTTTCGGCAGCTGTCATGTGTATAGATGTAGTAGAGCTGGGTTTGCTGGGGCAGTTGTCATATATAGAGATATAGTAGAGCTGAGTGTGCTGGTGCAGCTGTCATGTGTATAGATGTAGCAGAGCTGGGTGTGTTTGGGCATCTGTCATGTATAGATGTAGTAGAGCTGGGTTTGCTGGGGCAGCTGTCATATATAGATATATAGCAGAGCTGAGTGTGCTGGTGCAGCTGTCATGTGTATAGATGTAGCAGAGCTGGGTGTGTTTAGGCATCTGTCATGTGTATAGATGTAGTAGAGCTGGGTTTGCTGGGGCAGCTGTCATATATAGAGATATAGCAGAGCTGAGTGTGCTGGGACAGCTGTCATATAGATATATAGCAGTGCTGGTGTGTTGGGGGCAGCTGTCATGTGTAATGATGTAGCAGAGCTGGCTGTGTTTCGACAGCTGTCATGTGTATAGATGTAGTAGAGCTGGGTTTGCTGGGGCAGCTGTCATATATAGAGATATAGCAGAGCTGAGTGTGCTGGGACAGCTGTCATATAGAGATATAGCAGTGCCTGGTGTGTTGGGGGCAGCTGTCATGTGTATAGATGTAGCAGAGCTGGCTGTGTTTTGGCAGCTGTCATGTGTATAGATGTAGCAGAGCTGGCTGTGTTTTGGCAGCTGTCATGTGTATAGATGTAGCAGAGCTGGCTGTGTTTTGGCAGCTGTCATGTGTATAGATGAAGTAGAGCTGGGTTTGCTGGGGCAGCTGTCATATATAGAGATATAGCAGAGCTGAGTGTGCAGAAACAGCTGTCATATACATATATAGCAGTGCTAGGTGTGTTTGGGCAGCTGTCATGTGTATAGATGTATTTTTTTTTTTTTACAGTTAGTTGTAATGCAGCCTTTATGGCTGTGAGGGTAAATGCTTTGCCACTGATTCACTGATAGATTGGAGGTTGTGGGTTCAAATCCCAGACCAGGAGACTTTAGCAGACAGTAAAATTAGATCACACTAGTGGCTGTGAAGGGGCCCTGAACACGATATTTAACTAACTTGAAAATAAACTGTCACACACGCTGCTGGGGCGCCGGGCCCCCTTGGCAGCCCGGGCCCCGAAGCAGCTGCTTCCCCTGCTTCCCCGGTAGTTACGCCACTGTGAGGAGGTATCAGGAGATTAGGTTAGATATGTATGGAGTAGGACAAGTTCTGGACTGGAGATTACATGTGGGGAGGTATCAGGAGAGGATTAGAGGAAGTCAGAGATGTATGGAGAGGACAGGATATGGACTGGAGATTACATATGAGGAGATATTGGGAGATGAGATTAGAGATGTATGGAGGGGGCAGGTTGTGGACTGGAGATTACATTACATGTAGGGAGGGAGTGGGAGATTAGGGCAAAGCTATATGAAGGGTGGAGCTTTTATGTCCTTAGCATTTTGGGATGTGTTGGCTGAGCAATCAGTGAAGTGATTGAAAAAGGGCACAGGTGGTAGAGGAATAAGGGGAGGTGGATTAACCAGGAAGATAAATTGAAGATGAACTGGAGGGACAGCAGAGTTTACTGGAGAGGGCACAGAGAAAGGATGTTACAGTAGTCTAGGCAGGAAATTATAAGGACATAAATGTGGCACGAAGTACTCCAAGCAAACTGACTTCAAATATGCTCCTCATGATAATTTCCCCTAAGAGTGAAAAGAGACATAGAGGGGAATTTATCATGATGGGAATATTTCTGAGTCAGTGTTGGAGTACTTTGTGCCACATTTATTAAATGTCAAATGTTATTTGATAAGTTTGTCTTATCCTTAAACTTAACACTTCTGTCTAGAGAAGCTTCTCCAGTTTGTCTACTCTGCCTCGTCCTGGAGTGAGATGGTGACTTTTAAAAAAAGTCGCAATGATAAATTTGGAGTGAAACCCATTAACATAGCTGAAGTTATGATAAATCAGGGCCATAATCTTCACTGGATTAAAATGTTGGCAGGGGACATATACCGTACTTATATGTCAAGTGAAGTTTATGTTCCACGGGGACATGATCTTTACTTAATCTGGCCAGTTCTTAGGGAAGTCCATCACTAGCCAATTGGCTGGGGTCCAATACTTTGCACTCCTGCCGATAAGCTGTTTTGTGTGGCTCCCTCACCGGAAGATGGTGGCGGAGCTACACAGCACCATCAACATTGTAGTATAGGGAGCTTGGTACTACAGGACTTCTCCCATTGACTTCCAGCAACAGAGATACACAGAACAGCTGATTGGCAGGGCGTGTGGCGTCACTCAATGATCAGCTAGTGATGGTTTAAAAAAGACTGGATAAACGCTTTAAATTTGTGGTCTCAAGGACAAAGCAAAAATTGAAGGTTAAACCTGTTGCTCTTCAGGCCTCTAACAGCAGCTGGAAAAGCCATAGGTCTCCAACAACTGGTGTGGAAAGTAAGAAGCAACAAAAAAATAATGATTTTTCATCTTTGCTGCTTTTACAGCTCGAGCTATCTCCTCTGGTGAAGAAAGTTGACGTGCACCAGGATTCCCTTACCATTTACCTAGAAGAGGTCAGTGATTAAAGAGCTAAATGAAAGGATTAATTCTGTTGTGTACATTTTCCAAAAACATACAGTACGACCTATTACAAGGTACTAATGTAACCTGAAGAACTATGAGCCGAACTACAAGAGATCAGCAAAGAAGAAAATTTAAAAGAACTACACAGGGTCAAGGGGACATAACTCAGGAATGGATTATTTAAGAGCAGTGGGGGGGGGGGGCGGTGCGGTGCGGTGCGCCCCAGGTGCCGGCTCTGATGGGGGTGCCAGCAGAAGTCCTCATTGCTGAAGAGCTGACACCCGTCCCGTGACCCAGTCCCACATACTGCGGCGGGGCAGGGAGCGGAGCACATAGTTCTCTGCCCCGCCGCCGATCACCGCCATAGGCTTAGGGCCTACTAGGCCTGAAGCCTATGCGGTAGTGAAATCCCAGCGCAGGCGCGCGCGATGACGTCATCGCGTGTGTCTGTGACGGGACTCAGCAGCACAGTGCCGGGACTCTGCAAGCATGCGCAGGTAAGTATTTAGCTTTTAGAGTTTCTTTCTTTTTCTTTCTTTTATGTGCCAATTTTGGGGGACATGAGGGGGCCGGTATGGACAGAGGACGTGTGGGGGCAAACTTTTATTTTATATTATAATATGGCAACTTTGGGGAACATGGGGGGGCCTGGGTGCACACAGGACAGAGGACGTGTGGGGGCAAACTTTTATTTTATAATGTGGCAACTTTGGGGGACATGAGGGGGTGCACTCAGGAGGACGTGGGGGGAATATGGTGGGATACTGTGTGGCACAGTGGGGGGGCAATTTATTATGGGAGGGATGGCAATGTGGGGGACACTACTGTGTGAGGGGCAGCATGGGGGGACACTACTGTGTGGGAGGACTACTGTGTGTGGGAAATTACTGTGTGGGGGAATTACTGGGTGGGGGACATTACTGGGTGGGGGACATTACTGGGTGGGGGGCAGCATGGGGGACACTACTGTGTGGGGGGCAGCGTGGGGGACACTACTGTGTGGTGGACACTACTGTATGGGGCTAGTGTGGGGGAAATTACTGTGTGGGGGGCAGCATGGGGGCCTTTCTATTGGGGAGGCACTGTAGAGGCCAGTCTATTATTTCTGGGGACACTATACAGGGATTATTGCCTGGAGCACAAAAAAGGGTGTTATTATTACTGGGGGCACTCTAGAGGACATTATAGCTGCTGTAGACACTATAGGAACATTAGGGGTCATTTATCAAACTGGTGTAAAGTAGAACTGGTTTAGTTGCCCATAGCAGCCAATCAGATTCCACCTTTCATATTTGACAGCTCTTTTGGAAATCCAGCTCTACTTTACACCAGTTTGATAAATTACCCCAATTATGTCTTTTAGGGTCACTATTTTTTTTAGCAGTATAGTACCTGGGGCATTGGGGGGCACAATGGGCACAGGTATTGGGGGTGGCAGCAGGATCACACTGTAGGGACACCAGGATGGGGTGGTTGATGGAAAAATTGAGAAATCCAACGTGTCTGTGTTACAAGCAGTGGGGTAGTGGTGAGGTGGCACCAGCATAAGGAGACCACAAAGTGGCCCAGTGACATAGTAGTGAGGTGGCTACAGCATGAGGAGACCACAGAGTGGCCCACTGGCATAGTGGAGAGGTGGCAGCAACATGAGGAGACCGTAGAGTGGCCCAATGACATAGTGTTGATGTGGAAGCAGCATTAGGAGACCACAGAGTAATGATGTAGAAGAAGCATGAGGAAACCAGAATAGTGATGTGGCAGCAGCATGAGGAAACCACTGAATGGCCCAGTGACACAGTGTTGAGGTAGCAGCAGCATGAGGAGACCACAGAGTGGTCAAGTTGCAGCAGCAGGAATAGACCACAGGGTGGCCCAGTGACATAGTGTTGAGGTGGCAGCAGCATGATGAGACCACAGAGTGGCCCAGTGACAGAGTGTTGAGGTAGCAGCAGCATGAGGGGACCACAGATTAGTGATGTGGCAGCAGCATGAGGAGACCACAGAGTAGTGATGTGTCAGCAGCATGAGTAGACCACAGAGTGGCCCAATGACAGGGTCTGGAGGTGGCGGCAGTATGAGGAGGCCACCAAGTGGCACAATGACCGAGTCTGGAGTTGGCAGCAGTATTAGGAGGCGACCGAGTGGCACAATGACCGAGTCTGGAGGTGGCGGCAGCCGCAGCAGCATTAAGAGAAAACCACCAAGTGGCACAATGACAGAGTCTTGATGTGGCAGCAGTATGAGGAGGCCACTGAGTGGCACAATGACAGAGTCTGGAGGTGGCAGTAGCAGCATTAGGAGAAGGCCACAGAGTGGCAAGTTGACATAGTGTGGATATGGCAGCAGCAGCTTAAGGATACCACAAAGTGGCAAGGTGACAGTGTGGAGATGGCAGCAGCAGCTTAAGGATACCACAAAGTGGCAAGGTGACAGTGTGGATATGGCAGCAGCAGCATCAGGAGACCACAAAGTGACCCGGTGACAGAGTGGGTCGGTGGGTGGCAATACCAGTACCCGCTGACGAAGGTGGGGGAAAGAAGGAGCACTTGGCACCAGATGTGTGGCATCAGGCAGGTGGCAGCATCTGAATAGTAGCTGAGTCATGTAGCCAGAAGAAACCGATCTCTTTTGTCAAAGTGTTGGTGTGGCACCATGGATGATCTAGTCTGATGCATCAGGAATTGGTGGGTGGAAATCCTGGCTGATCCACGGCTGATTCATCTTGACAAAGGTCAGTCTCTCCACATTTTGGGTGGACAGGCGAGTTCTTCTTGGCCACTAAACGCTTTCACCACATATAACTGCAACAGTGAAGTGCGTATATATTTTTCTTTTTGTACTGAAATAGGCCACTAAACGCTTTCACCACAAATAACTGCAACAGTGAAGTGCATATATATTTTTCTTATGTACTGAAATCGGCCACTAAACACTTTCACCACATATAACTGCAGAAGTGAACTGCATATATATTTTATATTATAGTGCTGAAATACGTCACTAAACGCTTTTACCGCAAATAACTGCAACAGTGAACTGTGTATATATTATTCTTTTTGTACTGCAATATGCCACTAAACGCTTTCACCACATATAACTGCAGAAGTGAACTGCGTATATATTTTTCTTTTTCCACAGATATAAGCCACTAAAGGCTTTTCAACATAGCACTTGCACCCCAAGAACAAATAGCTGGAATGACAGAGCTGTATAATGGCTATTTGGATCCCCAAATAGTCTTTCCCTGCGCGTTTCTAGCACTGTCCCTAGCGCATTATGACGTCTCTCCCTGCTCTAAGATGCTGTGAAATGATTCCTCCCTATCCTTTCCCCGCACTTATAAATCGTTTTTTCAGTTTTTTTTCACAATCAGGTTTATCCTATTGCTGTCCCTAGCGCCTTCTCACGTCTCTCCCTGCACTCAGAACGCTGGAAAATGTCAGATTCCAAGATGGCTGCCGTATTTATAGGGCTGTGACATCACAGGGCTGGCTGGCTGCTGACTGGCTGCATGCAGGCATGTCAATCTTGGTGATCACGCCTTCCCAGAGTTCCTTGCCCCATGTTTTCACACGTGCAGCAGCCATTTTAGGAAAAATGCATGGAAATTTGCATTCGTTGCGAATCAGCTTCGATTTGCTCATCTCTAGAGGAGACCACAGAGTGGCCCAGTGACATAGTGGTGAGCTGGCAGCAGCCTGAGGAGACCACAGAGTGGCCCAGTGACATATTGGTGAGGTGGGGGGCAATACCAGTACCAGTTGAAGATGGTGGGTGGCAGTAGAAGCACCTGGTAGCAGGTGTGTGGCATCAGGCGGGTGGCAGCATCAGAATAGTAGCTGAAGCAGGTAGCCAGAAGAAACAGGTCTTTTTTGACAAAGATTAGGTGTGGCTCTATAGATGATCTAGTCTGATGCATCAAGCACTGGTGTGTGGATATCCTGGCTGATCCATGCCTGATTTATTTTCACAAAGGTCAGTTTCTCCACATTTTGGGTGGACAGGCGAGTTCTCCTTGGGTAACTGCCGCACTAAACACCTGCTCTGATGCCACAGTGCTGGCCGGGCAGGAAAGCTTGTCTAGTGCAAACTCAGCCAGTTGCGGCCACAAATCGAGTTTCGCTGCCCAGTAGTCCAGGGGATCTTTGATGTGGGGTGGCAGGGTGCAAGTATGCCACAACCTGCTGGATCAGGTTCTGCTCTATGTCTAGCTGCTGCTGCTGGTAAGTAGTTTCTTCAGTAGGTGGGTGAAGAAAACTGCTCATCAGCGACTCTAGACTTAAGTTGCTGCTGATGGAGCTGGTACTGCTCCTGTCCCCCCCAGTAGCCATGGCAGTGGAACATGAGCGCAGACTTCCCCCCGGGCAGACCTGCTTGAGGATGGGTGATGGCGCACATAGGCAGGGGCCAACTGACTACATATGATGTCTCGATAGTAGTTCAGTTTGTCCTCCCTGTCAGTGGGTGTAAAAAAAGGATCCCATTTTGGACCATTAGCGAGGGTCTAACATGGTGGAGAGCCAGTAATATCCCTCTGGCGAACGGTGACAATTCGGCTGTCACTACTGTAAGGGATCGCCTCTTATTTAGGGGTCAGTCTCACAGATACGACTTTAGGACAACAGGTTTTAGGTCCAAACCGTGCATTTAACCAATACAGGTTATCATGAAGTCGCAGCTTCACCTAACACATGTGACATCCACATAAAATAATAAACACTTGCCCGGCTAGGCTCTAACTAACACAGAGTTTCCTGACTCACCTAAGTTCTTGTTCACACCCTGTGAACACAAGCGGCTTTCTCAGCCAATGTCCCACAGCCTCCTGGCTGTACAGAGCACAGTACGCCCACTGTCTCCAGTCCAGTGTCTCAGCACACATGGGGAATAGTGGTCTCTCAGCCCTCCTGGCTTGGACCACACAGAGCCTCCAGGCCTCTGTCCACAGGCAACACACTCCCCCCTTGCTGACACCCTGGGAGGTGCTTTGTGCCAGCCTGATTACCTCCAGCTGGTCTCACCTGTGGTGGAATAGGGGTGTGGACCGAACTATCCACCCCTTCCTTGCCTCTAACCTGCGTGAGACCTGTCACTGTCTCATACTACGCAAGCAAGTGAGCATTCATCAGGCCATTTGCGCAAGTGACTAGGAAGGACTCCCTGCCTCCATCTCCACTGCATACTGCCAAGGTGTGTCTGGGTCCTCTGCCTCCTCTTCCTCATTGCCCTGTAACTCCTCTGGCTGCTCCTGCTCCTCCATTCCTGTCACCTGTGTAGATAAAAACACCCATTTCTCTACACATTGCTTGTGTTCAAATGTCCTCCTCATCTAGTTCAGCCCCCACAGGGCTCATGTGGCCGTGAGATGTAGTCGCCACGTCTTCTGTCCCCTGGGCAGCCAGATATAGCAGCATCTGTTCCAGGACATGAATCAATGGAATGATGTTGTTTATCCCATAGTCCTGGCGACTGTCAAATAACATGGCCTTCTCTACACAGGGGAGTACCTCTGTCCGCCTGTATCATCAATAAATCGTTTATGGACTTTCTCTGTTCAAATAATCGGTCCAACATATGGAAGGTGGAATTCCAACGGTGAAAACGTTGCATATCAGCCTATGTTGGGGATGCCGTTCTGCTGCTGCAGCTCAAGGAGGGTGAACTTTGCTGTATACAAGTGGCTGAAGTGCATGCAAAGTTTCCTGGCCATTTTCAGTATGACTTGCAGATGGGCGAAAGACTTCAGGAGCCGCCTTCCAACCAGATTGAGCACGTGAACTTAACGCAGCGCCGACACCATGTTCTTCCCATTGTATGTCACCATAAGTCTGATTTTGAGCTGTCGAGGAGAAAGCCAGGATTTGATTTCTTGATGAAGGATGCAGAGCAGTTCCTCCCCTGTGTGACTCCGTTCACCCAGGCAAACTAGGTGCAGAACAGCATGACACCGCCGTGCCCTGCACATGTGGTATGCTGGTGGGGCACTGTGAATTGTCCCTGCAGTGGAGGCTGAGGACATGGTGGAGGATGAGGAGGCAGAGGTGGACATTGTCAGAGGACCAATGGCCAGAGAACATGGAGGCTGAAGTGGTGTGACCTGGCCAAGTTGCTGGTGTGGCTGGGCAGGAACCACATTTACCCAGTGGACATATATTGTCCTTGACTGTTGTTCAAGCTCCACACGTCGGCGCTGCCGTGCACTTTTACACACACCGACAAGCTCAAGGACTGGCCCACCTTCTGTTCAACATATGTATGCAGGGCTGGTACTGCCTTTTTAGCAAATAAATGACTATTTGGGACTCTCCTCCTCGTCTCGGCACAAGCTATCAGTTCTTTGAAGGGTGCAGAGTCCACCACTTGGAATGGGAAGGACTGCAGCACCAGCAACTTTGCCAGGAGCACGTTCAGCTTGTGTTCCATTGGATGAGTGCATGCATACTGTTGTCTCTTGGCAATCGCTTCGTTGATCGATTGCTGATGGTAGGACTGATGAGGAGTAGGAGGAGCATCAGGACCAGCAGATGATGGGAAGGACAGACAGCTCCCTTCGGCTGAGGTGGTGGAGCCTTGACTGTCTCAAATCGGCTGCGTGCCACTGGGTGATGCAGCGGTTGCTGCAGCAGGTTGGATCACCACATCAGAGCCACGGTTCTCCCAGGCCACTTTATGTTGATGCTGCATGTGTTGACGCACCGCGTTAGTGCCAACATTGGCACCATGCCCACGCTTCACCTTCTGCCCACAAATTTGGCAAATGGCCATGTTCACCTCCTCCGGTGGCGTACCAAAAAATTGCCACACCGCCGAGTATGGCTAACACTCCATACTGACTGCCTGCTACCGCTGCCTCCTTGAACGGCTGCACTGCTACTTCCCGGGCAGGTAGTCTCCTGCGAAGCAGGTGGTCTACCCGAGCATGTTTGGCTCCTGACCTCCCACTGCTGCTACCTTGCTGACTCCCGGCCACGCCACCACCTTGCTGGCCCAGCCGCTGCCTCACGCGCAAGCTGTCACCCCCTTCTTCACCCAGCTCCCAAGTGCAATCAGCTTCATCATTGTCCGCTACTGTCTGCACGTTACTGATGTCCCCCTAAATGGTCTTAGGGCCAGGAGCCTGACCGCTTGCAACATCAGCTCCCACGCGACTATAATCATCACTACTTGCCGCCTACCGGAGAAACCAGTGAATCTCTCCTCCAGATCTTGGCTGGGTAGTAGCTGCTGACTGTTCTGGGTGGTAGCTCGCTGAACAGTGGAGCAAAGCCTAGGGCATATAATAGTTCTCTAACAGAGGTAACAAAAGGACAAAGGCAGGTTGAGGACAGGTGAGGGCAAAGGGACTGCTCCTGGGCCATGCCAAGTAAGCGTTGTGTCTGAAGAACCCATCGACTCTTGGCTGGGGGTGTCTGATGTCTGTTGCAATGACGTAGAAGACTGAGGCAACCATTCAAGCACCGCTGGGTTGCTGGTCAAGACATGACCACTAGAAGACAACGGGAGCTCAGGCCTATCGCTGCGACTCTTAATGCCACCCCCCCTTCTTCTGCTGCCTGCGACAGAAACATTTTTGCCACTGCCCGTCCCCTTTAAAGGAACCTTTCACTTATCTGTCTGACATACTGTTAGATAAAATAATTAAATTAAAAGGAATTAATACACCCCAAGAAAGCTGTAGAACAATGTAACTTCAGCGCAGAGCGGCAAATAAAACGTACTTGTTTTTTTCACTAATGCACCACAAAAAATGCTGTAGTACAACATAACTGCACCACAGAACGGCAAATAAGATGTACTTTTGTTACACTTATACACCACAAAAAAGGCTGTAGTACAAAGTAATTGCACGGCAGAACGGCAAATAAACTGTACTATTTTTACACTTTTACACCCCAAAAAAGGCTGTAGTACAATGTAACTGCACCGCAGAACGGCAAATAAGATGTCTTTTTTTTACACTTATACACCCCAAAAAAGGCATTAGTACAAAGTTATTGCACAGCAGAATGGCAAATAAGATGTCCTTTTTTTACACTTATACATCCCAATAAACTTGTATAACAATGTTACTGCTCCGCAGAACAGCAAATAAGATGTACTTTTTTTTACACTTATACACCCCCAAAAAAGCTGTAAAACAATGTAACTGAACCGCAGAATGGCAAATAAGATGTACTTTTTTTACACTTATACACCACAAAAAAGGCTGTAGTACAAAGTAACTGCACCACAGAATGGCAAATACGTACTTTTTTTTACACTTGTACACTCCAAAAAAGACTGTAGTACAAAGTAACTGCAATGCAGAACGGCAAATAAGACGTACTTTTTTTTTACACTTATTCACCCCAAAAAAGGCTGTAGTACAATGTGACTGCACGCAGAACGGCAAATAAGATGTACTTTTTTTACACTTATACACCCCAAGAAAAGCTATAGTACAAAAAGTAACTGCACCGCAGAACGGCAAATAAGATGTACTTTTTTTTACACTTATACACCACAAAAAAAGCTGTAGTACAAAGCAACTGCACTGCAAAACCTCAAATATGATGTACTTTCTTTTACACTTATACACCCCAAAAAAGGCTGTAATACAAAATGACTGCACTGCAGAATGGCAAAAAAGTTGTACTTTTTTTTTTACTTATACACCCCAAAAAAGGCTGTAGTACAATGTAACTGCACCGCAGAATGGCAAATAAGATGTACTGTTTTTACAATTATACACCCCCAAAAAGTCTGTAGTACAAAGTAAGTGCACAGCAGAATGGCAAATAGGATGCACTTTTGTAACACTTATACACCCCAAAAAAAGCTGTAGTACAAAGTAACTGCACCGCAGAACAGCAAATAGGATGCACTTTTGTAACACTTATACACCCCAAAAAAAGCTGTAGAACAATGTAACTGCACCGCAGAACGGCAAATAAGATGTAATTTTATTACGCTTATACACCACAAAAAAGGCTGTAGTACAAAGTAACTGCACGGTAGAACGGCAAATAAGCTGTACTACTTTTACACTTTTACACCCCACAAAAGGCTGTAGTACAAAGTAAGTGCACCGCAGAACAGCAAATAAGATGCACTTTTTTTTACACTTATACACCCCAAAAAAGGCTGTAGTACAATGTAACTAAAGGCTGTAGTATAATGTAACTGCACCGCAGAAAGGCAAATAAGATGTACTGTTTTTACAATTATACACCCGCAAAAAGTCTGTAGTACAAAGTAACTGCACCGCAGAACGGCAAATAGGATGCCCTTTTGTAACACTTATACACCTCAAAAAAAGCTGTAGAACAATTTAACTGCACCGCAGAACGGCAAATAAGATATACTTTTCTACACTTATACACCCTAAAAAAGGCTGAAGTACAAAGTAAGTGCACAGTAGAACGGCAAATAAGATGTACTTTTTTTTTACACTTATACACCCCAAGAAAATCTGTAGTACAATGTAACTGCACCGCAGAATGGCAAATAAGATGTACTTTTTTTTACACTTATATACCCCAAGAAAAGCTGTAGTACAAAAAGTAACTGCACCGCAGAATGGCAAATAAGATGTACTTTTTTTTACACTTATACACCCCAAAAAATGCTGTAGTACAAAGTAACTGCACCACAGAACAGCAAATAAGATGTACTTTTTTTTACACCTCTACACCCCAGAAAAGGATGCAGTAAAAAATGACTGTACCGCAGAACGTCAAATAAGTTTTACTATATTGTTCGCCCCATAAGACGCACTTTTTCCCCCCCTCACTTTTTTTCGTCTTATGAGGCGAATACTGCAATTTTTACATCGCAGCCTGCGATGTATCAGCGGGGAGGCAGGAGGGGCTGGAGGCAATTCGCGGCGGGGCCTGGTGCAGTCACTGTACTCTTACACCGGGCCCGAGCACACACAAGTATTCAGATATAAACTGTAGGCAATTGATATGTTAACTGTAGGCAATCCATATTTAAACTACAAGGTTGCACAATCCACGTATTTTAGTACTCACTATTGAACGCCGTACTTGCAGGCAGACTGGCCGGTCAGTTACTTCCTTGCGGCGCAAGCTCCGCCTGCTTCATTAATAAAGTGGGCGGAGCATGCGCCGTGAGGAAGTAAGTGACGGCCAGCCTGCCTGCAAGTACGGGCGTTCAATAGTGAGTACTAAGGTACGCGGATTGTGCTACCTTGTAGTTTAAATATGGATTTCCTACAGTTAAGTCTACTTTCATACTCGCGTTTTGGCTTTCCATTTGTGAGATCTGTTCAGGGCTCTCACAAGTGGTCCAAAACGGACCAGTTTGTATTCTAATGCATTCTGAATAGAAAAGGATCCGCTCAGAATGCATCAGTTTGCATCATTTCAGTCTCCATTCCACTTTGGAGACGGACACCAAAACGCTGCTTGCAAACGGATCCGTTCTGGCACACAGTGTAAGTCAATGGGGACGGATCCGTTTTCACTGACACAATCTGGTACAATAGAAAATAGATCCGTCCTCCATTGACTTTTAATGGTGTTTAAGACGGATCTGTCTTTGCTATGTTAAAGATAATACAAGCGGATCCATTCTGAACGGATGCAGACGGTCGTATTATCTGAACGGATCCGTCCATGACGGATCTGCACAAAACATGAGTGTGAAACTAGCCTAACATATCAATTGCCTACAGTTTACATCTGAATACTGGTGTGTGCGGGGCTGGTATATTAGAGTACAGTGACTGCACCGGGCCTCGCAGCAATTTTAACACTAGTTGCCGGCCCCCACTTGTATTAGGGTCACTATTTACTGCACACAGGGACACTGTTATGGGGGATATCTGTGGATGACACATATATAGCAAAAGATGCTAAATATGTGTCATCCACAGATGCCCCCATAACAGTGCCATTCACAGATCCCCCATGTGATGAATACCACACCTCGTGCCCGCTCGACGTCAACTACGTCGAGCTCACGAGACCTGGTATGGTCACGGGGCCACCAAAAACGTGAAGTTACGCCCTCCAGAGGAGCACGTAAGGTCAGGCTGGTATAGTTTACACACACACCTCCTGTCCACGCGGGCACAGAGAGGCAACAAGCTGAGAGAGCCTTTTCACTGCCGCAGTGAAAATAGCACGCCCTCAGCTCGGGTAACTGCCACCAGTTCTCGTTTGATATAAGCCCGGTCCGCTAACGGGATTATATAGTGTCATAAACCAACCCGCGGTAGCTTATAACTAGGCCAAAACACGGACGTGGGGATTTGTGATCGAGATACAAGATAGCACAAGATTAAATTATAGATTTAATCGCTGTAAGAGCACACTACATATAACACAATATACACAGACAATATATACAGTGGTCTGAGGTTACAGAGCCAGGTTATATGGTTACAACAGGGTTAAGCAGTGTAAAAGTCAGTTACCAAGTATGATGAAAGTTCCTTTGAGATGTTCTTTGCTGGAGTCCACATGAAGGGCCGTGAGCTCAGCTATTTCCTGGGTCCCTCTAAACACATGTGTAGGATGTGACCCCTCTTCAGAGAAAGACCCGCCTACTTGCTGGCACCAGACTTTTAACCTGTAGCCGGCCCCTCCCCTCCCTGCCTCAGGGAGGGGTCCACTCCCCCTCTTTTGGGCTGGCAGCAAATGACCCACAAAACCCTTTAGGGTTCATAGCTCCAGACCAGAGGGTCACAAGGAGATGGTTCTGGGACTAATGGACCTGCCTGGGTTCCGGCTACAAGTAGAGCCCAAACCTGGTACTGTTATGTGGTTTCTATGGGGAGATATGGGTATCTCCCTACCCCGACCTTGTCCCAGTAAACAAAGACCATGGGAACGTACCTCGTGGCCACCGGGACACAAATATGTATCTGTTTGCGCCTGCGATGGCCAGGCGATTCATAATTCCTTATGAAAGGTAGGTGCCAACATGTCTGGGAGGTCTCATTGATCCTGGGCAAGGGCGGATACCCCATGCTGGGGTTTTTCCTGCAAGATTCAGTTGGCTCCAAACTGGTGCACTGAGGTGTGACCTTCTTCTTGAAGCCTGGACCCCCTGGGGGCCTCTGCTCTTGCCAACTGACACTCAGATGGCTGGGGGGGGGGTGGAAACCCATTTTGTATGTACACTGAACATGCCAAGAGGTGCATCAAATTACAATCAGGGCTGGGGCTTTGAAGCAGGGACCTCCTGTGGAGTTCCCTACCTCTGCTATCTGTCAGCAAATGGGGGGGGGGGAGGACATGGCTAACAGTAAATATTAATCCATATTCCTCACAGCCCATAACAGTGCCATCCACAGATCCCCCATAACAGTGCCATCCACAGATCTCCCATAACAGTGCCATCCACAGATCCCCTATAACAGTGCCATCCACAGATCCCCCTCGTAACAATGCCATCCACAGATCCCCCCCATAACAGTGCCATCCACAGATACCCCCCATAACAGTGCCATCCACAGATCCCTCATAACAGTGTGTCCTCCACAGATCCATAACAGTGTGTCACCCACAGATTCCCCATAATAGTGTCATCCACAGACCATTAGTTCAAAACCCACCAAAAGCACACCATTTGGGTCAAAATATTTTTTTTCTTGTGTTTCTTCTCAAAATATGGTACTTTTTTTTACACTTATACACCCCAAAAAAGGCTGTAGTACAAGTGTGGCAGGTGCAGCACTATGAAGTGCCTTTTGCGCTGTGGCATTAGACGAATTTTGATATCTCTGACTATCTATTACTCTGTAATTCCTCTAGCGCCGTTCTATGGAAACAGTAGGTTTAAAGAGCACACCAAATGCTTGAAATAACTTCTTTATTAACTTCAACTTTTCTTCATATATAACACTGCCGCCTCTGCAGCAGATAGTCCATGTACAAAACACATGTTGAAAAGATATCACAAACTGGCGGTATGCATAAGATGGTGGTACAACTGTTCAATCTTGTCATTCAACATAAAATGGTTAATATATTTCTCTCTTCAGTATCTGTGCTCTCACTTTAAGTTACTTAAGCACTTTATGATCTCTCTGAGAGGTATATGTGAGAGAGGTAACAGTTCTACTGGCTAAACTGGGTTTGGAGTTTGCAGTAACTATTTGCAGATTGGTTGGGTATGATCTAGTATGGTTGTATGCAATTTGGATTGCAATATGGAATTTTAATTTGGATTGTGACTTTTGTAGTTTGCAATTGTAGCTTGCAATTTGTAGTTTGCAATTGAATTTGCAATTGTATTTGCTGGCAATTTGAATTTGGTGGAACTGTAAGTAAACACACAGATATAACTGGTTCAGTATACAGTTCTAATCACTATTCTAACAGTAGGAACTTTAAATAACCGTTTTAAATACCTATTTTGGCCTCTTGTGCCCATAAAAACACAGCTCTCAGTGGAGTGAATGTCTCTTCGGCTCCTGTCTTTGGTGAATAATAATTCTAGCAGCTCCCGCTTGGGGACTTCCCAGACAGGCTGTGTGTGAGGCTGGCTGTGATTGGTGAAAACTCTTGCTGTGTGAGAAGCTGGCTGTGATTGGTCTAGACCTCTGCCCAGCAACAACAGATTAACACTATGCTTTCTGTTGTTTCTGCTGTGTCACTGAGCTTACCTTACATTACAAAATGAATCTTAAAGGCATATTATCTTTTTCTGCTTCTGTGAACACAAAATATAACAGTTATATGACATCCAAAACATGAAGTCACAGTAAATAACTCTGCTTTTGTCTTTAACACATAAACATGGGAACTGTATTAGGGCTATTAGCAGGTTTAGCTATATTAGCACACAAGCTATATTAGCAACCTAGGACAGGTCTTAGCTGGCCAGCTACACTCCCACCAAAATTTCCTATAATTCTATGTTCTTAGTGGTAGGACTTGAACATGAATTTGAGGAATTTCCCATCAGGTTCTCAACTTCCAAGTTTCTTTTATTACTCTCAAGTAAAACAACCAACTTCTGTATAGGACGTTCCAACTTGAGTGGACGTTTTCCTTTTTTGTCAAGTTTTGATTCTCCTATTTGTAACAACACTTTTCTTACTAGTTTGTCTTCATCCTTTTTAACTTCTCGAACTTTGGCCAATTTCCACTGACTTCTAGGTAAATCTTCTTCTTTCACTAACACTATTTCACCAACTTGGACATTTCTTCTGGGTGTTTGCCATTTACTTCTTAGCATAAGATTGGCTAAGTACTCTTTCCTCATCTATTCCAAAACTGTTCTGATAGATATTGAACTTTTTGCCATCTCCTTTTAGCATATAAATCCTCTTTGGCGAACTTGCTAGGCGGTGGCTGTATGTAATCCGACTTAAGGTGAAGTAGATGGTTGGGAGTTAAAGGGTCCAAACTTGTTGGATTGTTGATGTTATTAACTGTTAGTGGACGACTGTTAACAATAGACATTAGTTCATAGAATAGGGTCCTAAGTGAAGCATCATCTATTCTTCCGGCGTTCTTTTTCAACACTGAACTTAACACATTTCTCACAGTTCTGATTTGTCTTTCCCAAACTCCTCCTGTATGGCTTGCATGTGGAGCATTCATATGAAAATCATACTGTTTCTCTAACAAATAGTTACTTTTTATTTATCGATCTCTTTTAGAGCTTTCTTCAATTCATTCTTTGCTCCAACAAGATTTGATCCTTGGTCAGATCTAAGCTCTCTGACGGTACCTCTAATGGCTATGAAACATCTTAAGGCGTTAATGAATGCAACAGTTGACATATCCTCTAACATTTCCAGGTGAATTGCTCTGGAGCTCAGACATGTAAATATTAGTCCATATCTCTTGTACTCCTTGCGGTTTTGTTTGGTGATGAATTAGCCAAAACAATCCATTCCGCTATAAAGAAATGGTGGTGATGGGTTTACACGATCTGCCGGTAAATCTGCCATTCTTTGTTCTTCTGTAGGTCTACGTGCCTTTCTGCAGACTACACATTTACTTATATACTTTGCTATAACTTTGCTTCATTTCACAATCCAGTAAAGCTTCTTCCTTGATGCAAGAATATGTTGTGGTAGTGATCAATAATCAATCTTGTGAAGGTAGAGTTTTTGGGTAGTTTGCTGGATGCTTTACTCTGCTAGGTAACGATGCATTTTCCAGTCTCCCTCCCACCTTCAGTATACCATCCTGCAGAACGAGATTAAGCTTGTACAATGGGTGGTTGTTTGGAAGCCTTTTAGGTTCTTGACTAAGTCTCTTCAACTCTTCACTGTAGAATCTCTGTTGAATGAGTCTTATGACTGTTTCTTCAGCTTTTATTCTTTCTTCTACATTCAACAATTCCTTCTTTCTGATTCCCTTTGCAAAACGTTGAATTCGAGCTACTACATTTATGACTGTATTCCATTTTGAACATCTGGCTAGTCTTTCAAGTATGTCATCTTGACACTTGGCAGCAGTGCTCAATGTTTGTACAACTTTTACTTCTGGATCACCCATAGACTATTCTGTGTAACCTTTACTGGGCGTGATTTCTTTTTCCTAAAGGAACTCTGGATCGATGAACCAGTTTGAATTTTTCAATTGTGTTACATTCCGGCCTCTTGAAGCATGATCTGCTGGGTTATGCTTTGTGCCAATGTGATGCCAATGTTCTAGATTTGTTATTTTACCGAATTTTCTCAACTCTGTTGGCGACAAAGATATGAAATCTTCGAGCTTTATTGTTTATGTAGGACAACTTGTGAGTCTGTCCAAAAATATTCTTCATCTATTTTTAATTCCAGTTCTTCTCTCAGAAACTTGCTTACTGATGCTGAAACAACAGCTGCGGTCAGTTCAAGTCTTGGTACTGTCTGAATACTGGTAGGTGCAACTCTGGCCTTCCCCATAACCAGGGCACAGTGTATCTTTTCTTTTTCTATTACTCTGCTGTAGGAGCACTGACCATATCTATAACTACTGGCATCTGAAAAGTGGTAAAGTTCTATTTTCATGTACTTTCTGAAATCATGAGGTACAAAACATCTGGGTATTCAAACTTCTCTCAAGTTTTGCAAGTCTCTTATCCAACTCTCCCACCTTGGCCTCAAATTTTCAGGTTTGGTCTCATCCCATCCCAACTTCTGTCTGAATAATTCTTGCAGTATTTCTTTTGCTCTGAGGATTACTGGGGCCAAGAATCCCAATGGATCAAATATAGAAGCCGCAGTGGAAAGAATGGTTCGTCTAGTTGCAACCTTCTCTTCAATAGATACTTCAAAGAAGAATTTGTCGTTCTCTACATTCCATCCCAATCCAAGTACGTTCTGAACTGCAAGATGATCATAATTGAGATCTACATTCTTCATTTTTGCTGCACGTTCAGAGTCACTGATGGATTTTAGTACCTCTCTGTTGTTTGAGATGAATTTGTAAAGGCGCAGGTTTCCTTTTGCACATAACTCTTGGCTTTCTTTTACTAGTTTGATTGCAGATTCTGTAGACTCTAGACTTATGAGACAATCATCTACATAAAAGTTTTTCTTCAGAAAATTTGCTGCTGATGGGCAATACTTTTCATTCTGATTAGCTAGGTACTTCATACCATAATTGGCGCAACCTGGAGATTATGCTGCTCTAAACAAGTGTACTTTCATTCTGTATTCTGCTGGCTCTGTATCTGTATCTCCATGCTCCCACCATAGAAACCTCAGGAAGTCTCTATCTTTATTTTTTACATGAAACTGGTGGAACATCTTTTCAATGTCACACATGACCGCTACGGGATACTTTTTAAATCTACAGAGTACTCCAGGCAGAGCGTTTGTAAGATCTGGTCCCTTTAGATGATCATTCAATGCAACACCATTGTACTTTGCTGAGCAATCAAATACTTCTCTTATCTTATCTGGTTTCTTTGAGTGGTAAACACCTTGATGTGGGATGTACGGATGTAGTAGAGTTAACACCCATGATTTATGAGACGTGTTATCTAAACTTAATGAGTTAAGCAAACACCTTCAATTGCTTTTCAATGGCTTTTGTCTCAAGTTAACGCGATGAGTTAAGAAATTTAACCCTGCTACATCTGTACCACACTTCTCCTTCTTTAGGTTGGTTATTAACTTTCTCTGCATGTCCTTCTTCGAGGATGCCTTCCATGAATTTCAAATAATCCTGCTTGAATTTGGGATCTCTTCCCATTTCAATCTTGCTAGGGCAAGTGTCACGGGGCGCCAAAGGCGCACTCGGTCTCCCATCAGCCGCAGACCTGCTGCTAAGCTTCGGGAGCAAGGATCTGTGTTTGGCCTCGTTCCCAGGGCAGCTTTGCTAGCTGGGAGGCTCCCTGCTGTTAGGTCTGCCTTGAGCACCGAGCTGATCACATGGTGCTCGATTTGTCTGTCTGTCGGTCATGTGACGCTGGCCACGTCACATGACCCTCACTCCCCACTATAAATACAGGCAGCCTGCTGGCCACAGGTTGCCTGTTAATTTTAGGTATCTGGTGATTGTTTTGTTCCTGCATATTTACTTTATGATCTCTGTTTACTTTATGATGATCTGTTTTGTTCCTGCATCCCTTACTCTGCAAGAGAATACCGATACTTTATTTCCTTCCTCAGTATCTTTAGGTATTGAGGATTTATCTTTCTTTGGACGTTCTTCATGTAGTGGTGTAGGATGGCGTCCTTTGCAAACCCTGCATGTGACCTTTTTCTTACACTCCTTAGTAACATGGCCTTTTCTTAGGCATCCAAAACACAGTTGGTTATCCAGCACAAAATTTTTCTTTTCTTCAGGGGACTTTGCCTTCAATAGTTGGCACTTATGTATGGAGTGGTTCTCGCCACAAAACATACACTTGAAGGTAGTCTGAATATTTGTCAGTTCTGTCTCTATACTGATCCCAGTAGTGACTTTGAACTTGCTCTCGTAGGTATCTGGACCTTTAGCTGCTGTGTTGGTTGCAAAGCTAGTTGCTCTTGCACGTCTTATCTCTCTTGCAGGCCTTTATTCTAAGGATTTTAAGACGTAAGATGATGTTACTTGATTACATGATATCCGTGCTTCCTTATTGACAAACTCAGAGAACTTTTTAAAACTTGGTAAGTTCTTACTTAGATCTAACTGTTTAGTCACATAGTGATTCCATCTAGAAGCCACTTCTTCGGGTAGCTGAGTTAGCATCCTGTGGTTTTCTAGATAGTCGTTCAGTACTTTCAGTCCTTGCACATGTGGGATTGCATTGCTGCATGCTTGCAGGAATTCACCATACTTTTGGAGTCTGAAGTGTTCTTTAGGACCTATTTTAGGCCAGTTATTCAGTTTCTGTCTAAAGGCTCTTTGTACTAAGAAGGGATGACCATATCTTGCATAAAATGTTTCCCAAGCTTGCTTATAGGCTTCTTCGTCTTCTCTATAGAAGTTACCTTCAAGAACTTCCTTTGCTTCTCCACCAACATATCTCTAAAGGTAGAATAACTTGTCAACTGGACTGAAGCAAAGATGCTCAATGATCATTTCAAAACTTGTCTTTCACTCTATGAACTTCAGTACGTCTCCAGAAAATACAGTGGGTTCCGGAACGGGAAGTCTATTGTTCTCTATGGTCTTGCTTAGACAATGGTTGTAACACTCTCCTGAGCATTGCCATGGCATCTAGGAATAGAATCATCCGGTTCTATTTTCTCACTTACTTCTGAATTAGATGGGTCCTTTTCTTCATCTTTTTTAGTAGCGATAGAGGGTAAATTCACACACTTTTTTCCTAACACTGGACTAGGCCTCTCTTTGTTTCTATGAGCAGGGATGGAAGGATAATAACTTATTTCTTCACTACATGCTGGAGATTTCCTTCCATTCTCCTGGGCATATGAAGGAAAGTAGGAGTCTGTTTCTTCACTTAGTACAGATTTGAACCTATGACTACTCTGACTCATATCCTCCTCATGTACTCTGAGTCTGGCTTCTATGATCTTAACTTCTTTCTGCCTTTCCAGACTTTTCATCTGTTGGTGCTGTGCCTCTATTTCAGCTTCCATTTGATGGCGCTGTGCCTCCATTTGAGCTTCCATTTGATGGTGTTGTGCATCCCTTTTAGCTATCCGTTGGCGCTGCGCCTCAATAGCAGCTTCCATCTCAATTTCTGCTTTCTTGACACCAAGTTGTTCAGCTAATTCCTTTCTTTTGGCTGAAGTACTTGAGGACTCTGATATGGGGGCGGCACTTCTGCTAGCGAAGAAAGTCCCACTTGTAATTGTGGTTCCACCTAATGAACTTGCATAGTCTCTCATAAAAACCTTGTACAGTCTCCTTCTTGCTTTAACTTCATCATAGTTTACTGCAGATGATAGTTCTCTCATGAGCTTTACTAAATCTTTATTGACCACAGTACATGTGTCCATGTTCCTTACAATGACCTGAGAAGGTGTCGTAAGTAACCGCAGGTTGACATATGCTGCCATAAGCTCTGATTTAGATTCTTCTACCGTCTCTACCATATCACTCAAGTTCCTTTATACTTTTTTGTTTTAACTTTCCACGAATGCCTTTAATGTATAATTTCCACTTCTCATACATTCTGGTGAACTTTTTTTTCTTTTAATGCTGCTTCTTGCTCCAAATATTCCAGTATATTTCGGGTCGGTTTTCTGACACGTGATGAACGTCTTAGTTCATCTGTTTGGGCTATTTTTGTTTGAGGCAAGACTAATGCTGCATCAGACTCTTCTACCTCAAACAGGTTCCCTTGCTCTTCCCCCTCTACTCTATCTATCCTTGTATCTTCTAACAGTGGCATGGTAATACTAGGTTCAGACATTTTACTTTAAATGCTATAACAATCAATACGAATATTAAGAGTCCTTTCACTTTAAATGCAATACTGACAAATGCAGAAATAAATGACTTTCACTCTAAATACAACAGCGATAAATGCAGGCAATAAATGACTTTCACTTTAAATGCTTTAGAGTCCGTGTACTACAAACTGTCCTTTGTTTTTATTTAAAGTCTCTTATTTCTAACACAAAAAAAGTCTCTTTTTTGCCAAAGCCTATATGCAACGATAAGTAATAAAAGGAAAACTCTGACCTTATTCTGAAGAGCAGGATACTGCGATCTGAAGGTTGCTGGAACAAATGTCTGTCTTAAAGGAAACAGTGAGCAGTTGCTGAGCGGCAGTATATGCTGGCGCTCCGCTGCTCTAATGCGCCCTTTACTGTGCAAGTGGAGGAGCGCTATCACTTCACCCTCTGAGGGCAATTGTTCCACTGTGGCAGGCGCAGCACTATGAAGTGCCTTTTGCGCTGTGGCATTAGAAGAATTTTGATATCTCTGACTTTTAATCTAACCAGACTATCTATTACTCTGTAATTCCTCTAGGGTCGTTCTATGGAAACAGTAGGTTTAAAGAGCACACCAAATGCTTGAAATAACATCTTTATTAACTTCAACTTTTCTTCATATATAACACTGCCTCCTCCGCAGCAGATAGTCCATGTACAAAACACGTGTTGAAAATATATCACAAACTGGCGGTATACATAAGATGGTGGTTCAACTGTTCAATCTTGTCATTCAACATAAAATGGTGGATCTATTTCTCTCTTCAGTATCTGTACTCTAACTTTAAGTTATTTAAGCATTTTATTATCTCTCTGAGAGGTATATCTGAGATTAAACAGTTCTACTTGTTAAACTGGGTTTGCAGTTTGCAGTAACTATTTGCAGATTGGTTGAGTATGATCTGGTATGGTTATATGCAATTTGGATTGCAATATGGCATTTGAATTTGGATTGTGACTTTTGTAGTTTGCAATTGTAGCTTGCAATTTGTAGTTTGCTATTGAATTTGCAATTGTATTTGCTGGCAATTTGAATTTGGTGGAACTGTAAATAAATACACATATAACTGGTTCAGTATACAGTTCTAATCACTATTCTAACAGTAGGAACGTTAAATAACTGTTTCAAATACCTATTTTGGCCTCTTGTGCCCATAAAAACACAGCTCTCAGTGGAGTGAATGTCTCTTCAGCTCCTGTCTTTGGTGAATAATCACTCTAGCAGCTCCCGCTAGGGGAATTCCCAGACAGGTTGTGTGTGAGGCTGGCTGTGATTGGTGAAAACTCTTGCTGTGTGAGAAAGCTGGATGTGATTGGTCTAGACCTCTGCCCAGCAACAACAGATTAACACTATGCTTTCTGTTGTTTCTGCTGTGTCACTGAGTTTACCTTACATTACAAAATGAATCTTAAAGGCATATTATCTTTTTCTTCTTCTGTGAACACAAAATATAACAGTTATATGACATCCAAAACATGAAGTCACAGTAAATAACTCTGCTTTTGTCTTTAACACATAAACATAGGAATTGTATTAAGGCTATTCGCAGGTTTAGCTATATAAACACACAAGCTATATTAGCAACCTAGACAGGTCTTAGATGGCCAGCTACAACAAGGTATCTACACTGCAGAACAGCAAATAAGACGTACTTTCTTTTACACTTATACACCCCAAAAAAGGCTGTGGTACAAAATAACTGCACTGCAGAACGGCAAATAATACGTACTTTTTTTTACCCTTATACACCCAAAAAAAGGCCGTAGTACATAATGATTGCACCACAGAATAGCAAATAAGATGTACTTTTTTTAAAACATACACCACAAATAAGGCTGTAGTATAAAGTAACTGCACCGCGGAAAGGCAAATAAGATGTACCGTATTTTTTGCTTTATAAGACGCACCTAGATTTTTTAGGAGGAAAATAAGAAAAAATATATTTTGAACCAAAAGGTGTGCTTTTGGTGGCTTTTGAACTAATGGTGGTCTGTGGATGACACTGTTATTGGGGGATCTGTGGATGACACACTTTTATGGGGGAATCTGCAGATGACACCCTGTTATGGGGGATCTGTGGATGACACGCTGTTATGGGGGATTTGTGGATGACACACTGTTGTGGGTGATCTGTGGATGACACACTGTTGTGGGGGATCTGTGGATGACGCACTGTTGTGGGGGATCTGTGGATGACACCGTTATGGGGGATCTGTAGATGATAAACAGTTATGGGGAGATCTGTGGATAACCCTGTTATGGGGGATCTGTGGATGACACTATTATGGGGAATCTGTGGATAACACTGTTATGGGGGGGATCTTTAGATGATACACCGTTATGGGGGATCTATGGATGACACTGTTTGGGGGGAATCTGTGGATGACACACTTTAATGGGGGATGTGTGGATGACACACATATAGCATCTTATGTAATGGGGGTCACTATTCACACAGGGACAATATACTGTGACACATATAATACTGTGTCCAGAATGAGATGATCTTATGCTGGTCACAGTATCATATGTGTGACAGTATATTGTCCCTGTGTAAATAGTGACCCCCATTACACCACCGGGCACCCACTCACAGTCTTTATATGTAAAATATTTTTATGTAATGCTCCAGCAATGGCTCTGCTTTCTTCTGTAACAGTACTCACTATCAAAGCAGCGGTCCGGCCAGCAGCGTAATGGTATAATGGAGTACAATGACTACACTAGGCCCCACTCACAGCAGTTTTCATATGTAAAGTCCATTCATGTAATCTTCAAGCAGTGGCTCTGCTTTAAACTAGCGCAATCCTCTGTAGTAGTACTCACTAACAAAGCGGCAGGCAGGCTGGCAGTGTAACGTAACTAACTCATTCCCGCTCCTCCCATTTCATTAATGAAGCAGGAACGTGAATAAGTGAGTAAGGTTACGCTGCCGGCCTGCCTGACGCTTTGTTAGTGAGTACTACTACAGAGGATTGCGCTAGTTTAAAGCAGAGCCACTGCTTGAAGATTACATAAATGGACTTTACATATGAAAAATGCTGTTAGAGGGGCCCGGTGAAATGGAGTACAGTGACTGCACTGGGCCCCGCCGTGAGTGAAACATCAGTTCCCGGCCTCCAGCCCCTTCTCCCTCCCTGCTGATACATCGCAGGCCGTGCTGTGCAGCATAGCGGCCGGCGATGTATCAGTATCAGACAAACTGCCATTTTCCCCCCACTTTTTTATTGGGGGGTGTCTTATAAGGCAAAAAATATGGTACTTTTTTACACTTATACACCCTAAAAAGGCTGTAGTACAAGGTAACTGCACCGCAGAACGGAAAAAAGGATGTACTTTTTTTTTACAGTTATAGACCCCAAAAAAGCTGTAGTACAAAGTAACTGCACCGCACAACGGCAAATAAGATTTACTTTTTTTAAACTTATACACCCAAAAAAGGCTGTAGTACAAAGTAACTGCACTGCAAAACGGCAAATAAGACGTACGTACTTTCTTTTACACTTATACACCCCAAAAAAGGCTGCATAACAATGTAACTGCACCGCAGAACAGCAAATAATACGTACCTTTTTTTAAAACTTATACACTCCAAAAAAGGCTGTAGTACAAAGTAACTACACTGCAGAACAGCAAATTAGATTTACTTTTTTTTTACACTTTTACACCCCAAAAAAGGCTGTCGTACAAAATGACTGCACCGCAGAACGGCAAATAAGTTGCACTTTTTTTACACTTATACACCCTAAAAAGGCTGTAGTACAAGGTAACTGCACCGCAGAACAGCAAATAATAGGTACCTTTTTTTAAAGCTTATACACCCCAAAAAAGGCTGTAGTACAAAGTAACTACACTACAGAACATCAAATAAGATGGTATAACAATGTAACTGCACAGCAGAACGGCAAATAATCCGTACTTTTTTTTACACTTATACACCCAAAATAAGCTGTATAACAATCTAACTGCACCGGAAAACGGCAAATAATACATACTTTTTTTTTACATTTATACACCCCAAAAAAGGATGTAGAACAAAATGACTGCACCGCAGAACGGCAAATAGGATGTACTTTTTTTATACTTACACCCCAAAAAAGGCTATAGTACGAAGTAACTGCACCGCAGAACGGCAAATAAGACTTACTTACTTTTACAATTATACACCCCAAAAGAGGCTGTATAGCAATGTAACTGCACTGCAGAATGGCAAATAAGATGTAATTTTTTACACTTATACACCCCAAAAAAGGCCGTAGTACAAAGTAACTGCACCACAGAATGGCAAATAAGATGTTCTTTTAAATACTTATACACCCCTAAAAAAGGTGTAGAACAATGTAACTGCACCGCAGAACGGCAAATTAGATGTACTTTTATTTACACTTATACACCCAAAAAAAGGCTGCAGTAAAAAGTAACTGCACCGCAGAACGGCAAATAGGATGTACTTTTTTTATACTTACACCCCAAAAAAGGCTGTAGTACAAAGTAACTGCACCGCAGAACGGCAAATAAGACTTACTTTTACAATTATACACTCCAAAAAAGGCTGTATAACAATGTAATTGCACCGCAGAACGGCAAATAAGATGTAATTTTTTACACTTATACACCCCAAAAAAGGCCGTAGTACAAAGTAACTGCACCACAGAATGGCAAATAATATGTTCTTTTAAATACTTATACACCCCTAAAAAAGGTGTAGAACAATGTAACTGCACCGCAGAACAGCAAATTAGATGTACTTTTTTTTACACTTAAACACCCAAAAAAAGGCTGTAGTAAAAAGTAACTGCACTGCAGTACGGCAAATAAGATGTACTTTCTTTTACACTTATGCACCCCAAAAAGGCTGTAGCACAAAGTAACTGCACCGCAGAACGGCAAATAAGACGTACTTTATTTTACACTTATACACCCCAAAAAAGGCTGTATAACAATGTAACTGCACCGCAGAACAGCAAATAATACATACTTTTTTTTTAACACTTATACACCCCAAAAAAGGCTGTAGTACAAAGTAACTGCACCGCAGAACAGCAAATAAGACGTACTTTTTTTTACACTTATACACCCCAAAAAAAGTTGTATAACAATGCAACTGCTCCACAGAACGGCAAATAAGATTTACTTTTTTTTACACTTTTACACCCCAAAAAAGTCTGTAGTACAAAATGACTGCACTGCACAGCGGCAAATAAGATGTCCTTTTTTTTACACTTATACATCCCAAAAAAGGCTGTATAGTAATGTAACTGCACCGGGGAACGGCAAATAAGATGTCCTTTGTTTTTTACACTTATACACTCCAAAAAAGGCTTTTTAATGCAACGCAGAATGGTTAATTTGATGTACGTATGTTTCCTATAAATACACCCTGCAACACAGCACTTGCACTCAATAACCAACAAGGTTTCCTGGAATTACAGAGGTATTATCTAGTGCAAAACTAAAAGCAGCAGTATAAGGGCTGTTTCACACGAGCGAGTCCATTGTGGGAATCATGCTCCGTGTGTGAGTGTGATCCTCTGCTCTGGACTTGCAGGAGCACACGGCATTATCATGATTTATAATGTTATGTGTCTCTGCATGGCCTTTTTTCCACAGAACCATAGTGACATAAAGCTGCCAGTATGATTCTGTAGAAATAAGGTCAAGCAGAGGCACATAGCATTATAAATCATGATAATGCCGTGCGCTCCTGCAAATCCAGAGCAGAGGATCACACTCACACACGGAGCGTGATTCCGGCAATGGACTCACTCGTGTGAAACAGCCCTAATAGCAATTTGGATCCCCAGTCAGTGCAGCAAGGTTTAATAGAATCGCTCCTATTACCCAGGCTGTAACCTCTCGTACTGCATCCTGTTCTTCTTCTATAGTGTAGATGATGCCTCCCTATCCTTTCCCTACACTATGAATAATCTTTCCCTGAACTTCTAAATAGTTTTTTTTTTAGCACAATGAAGTCTTTCCTAGCACTGTCCCTAGCGCCTGCTGACGTCTCTCCCTGCACTAAGTACACTGGAAAATGGCAGAATCTAAGATGGCTGAGGCTACTTATAGGGCTGGGACATCACAGGGCTGGCTGCTGATTGGCTGCATGCATGGCATTGTGGGTGATCTCTAGTTCCCAGAGTTCCTTGCTCCATGTCCTAACAAGTGCACCAGCCATTTTAGGAAAATTTGCGATTCGTTACCATCAAGCGCTAGGAAATTCGGCTTCAGTGCGAATCAAGTTTTCCTGAAATTCTGATCGAATTCCACTTCATCAACTTCAATTCGCTCAAATGTCATCCAAAACTTTTCCTGCAAAATAAAATCTCTCACATGGCTTATTGGATGTAAATATAAAAATGTTATTGGGCTTTAATAGCAAAAATACAAAAATCTTACATAGATTTGGTATCACTGTAATCACTCTGACCTGCAGAATATAGATATGACGAATGCCATAAGACAAACCCCCCTAAAAACTGTTAGAATGCTATTTTTTCATGCTGTCCCATACAATCGATTAGATTTTTCCCAAAATAGTTCCATTTATAAACACAACTCATCCCGCAAAAAACACCTATGTAGACAGAAAAAATAAAAACGTCGTGGCTGAGAATAAAAATAATAAAAGCAATTACGTCCTGAACACTAAAATAAAACACTTCCTTATAGGGTTAAAGGGAGTCTTTCACCTAATATGAGCGTTTTAGACCGCTCAGATGAGGTTATAGACTCTTTGACGATCCAGATAATGAAAATAACACTTTTTAAACTTATGCAAATGATCTTCTGAAGGTGCCCAGGGGCGGCGTTACTGGGCGATGTGCCCAGAAAAACACACCTCCAGCCGGCGGACATCACGAGCGGCATCAGAGGACAGCGGGCTGGGAACTGTATAGAAGGAGGAGGTAGCGTATTCTAAGACTTAACGTTTATTAGATGATATCAAAAAAGTGTGCACACCACAAACGTGTCACAAACACAAATACACATAATCACCATAGGAGACCACATTGATATGGTAAAGCCCATGTGGAAAAGATAGCACTATACTCCAAAGCAGGTATATGTTCCACAGAAAAATATATATAAACGGGAACAGTCTTACCAGTGGGTGACGGTCATCTGGGTATGGTGGCGCAGTCCCAGAAGCCAGTGTTACCTGTGGAACAGGGTCCCAGATAAGATGAACTGTCCCTAGAAAACCCTACCAGGCCTATAGAGCCCTATGACCCGGCTAGGGGCCGCACATCAGGGAGCTAAACCTAAAGTGTAGGATTCCCTGGACAACCCTAACTGGGGGTACACAGTGACCAATTCACTGCGGTGCGCAAGATCCCTACGCGTTTCTTCTCAAGATTAAAGCCCCAGACTTATCAGGGGATCAGGGGCTAGCATGGGAGGGAGTATGTCCTTATTGACTGGTGTCACAACAGACCGTCCCCATGCTACTGGATACAGTCTTACAGCAAAGGACTAGGATACAGAGGGGACTTAGTCAGGGCTACTGAGCAGCTTATCGCTGATAAGGTACAGGCCCTATTCCCTAGTGATGGGGGTCCCTCGGTCCTAGTAACTGCAGGTAAGGGGTAGCGTATGGCACTTCCCTGAACGCGTGTGGCGGCAACCGGCTTGTATCGCTATCCACGATTTAAAAGTGCGTCCTGATGCGCGCGGGCCCCGCCCCCCTGGGGCGTGGATTGTGCTGACATAATAATCGCATCACCAGCCTGAACAGAGAGGGCGTGTGTAGGGGCGCGGCTAACGCTGACGTGCCGGTGATACCATGTTAGGTGTGGCTAAACGGCGCGTCACTAGAAAAGGAGGAGGTTACTCCAGCAGGAGTGTGCGCATCCCTCGGGCATTAGAGGTGACTTAAGAAGGCGGGCTGGGAACTGGCCCGCACCTGCGCACTGCTCTGCCCATTATGGGCAGAGGAACATCCTTTCATATTGCGCATGCGCCGGCGGCTGTCTTTAGTTGGCCGGCGCATGTGCAATATGAAAAGCTGTTCCTCTGCCCATAATAAGCAGAGCAGTGCGCAGGTGCGGGCCAGTTCCCAGCCCGCCGTCCTCTGGTGCCGCTAGTGACGTCCGCCGGCTGGAGGTGTGTTATTCTGGGCACATCACCCAGTAACGCCGCCCCTGGGCACCTTCAGAAGATCATTTGCATACGTTTAAAAAAATGTGTTATTTTCATTATCTGGACGAGGGTGTCACGGAAGGTGTACAGAAAACTAGAAGACACAAATGAAGATCCGACTGACTTGATCCAAAACTAAGGAACAGGAGGGTAAGCCCTGTAAGAGCCCTAGCTCTCTCCCTTACTGCTCAGCCTATGCAAAAATCTCAATGGTAGAAAATTGCATATCCTCGTTCCTCGACTGTATGCACCTGAACACCCTATAATAGTGAGGGGACACGACCACCGGCTCCCTACACTTAATACGGAGGGAGTCAGGGTCACCTAGGATCAAGCCCACAGGCAAACAGAAATAAAGAAAACAGACTTATCTAGTGGATGCAGTAGTAACAGCTTCTAGCATCAGAAGACTCCAGGAAGTTGTATAAACCGCAAAGTGATGCAGTATGGGAAGGGATTTAAAGGGATTCAATCAGTGCAACTACATGACAGCTGAGAGAGGCTAACGAGATGAGAAAACGAAAGCAAAACAAAAGGAACCTCAAGCAGGAGGTTCTGAAGTACATCTGTCAGAGCTTCTCAGATGTCTGGTGGTGACAGAGGGACACAGAAGAGAAAGGTACGATTGTAATGAGGGTCAAAGAGTCTATAACCTCATCTGAGCGGTCTAAAACGCTCAGATTAGGTGAAAGACTCTCTTTAATGGTGATTGGTAAAGAAAAAAAAAACATAATGGTGAGAAAATGTATTAATGTGATTAGTAGAATTACATAATGAACTGAACAAAGCCTCATTCACACGTCAGTTTTCCACGGACATCACACGTCCCCATTCATTTTAATGTGTGTATTCAGACATCAGTGTTTTAGCACGGTCTGTGGGTCAGTGTTTTTAGCACGGATGCATGCTCTATTTTGTCCATCACGTCCATTAAAGTCTATGGGTCAGTGAAAACCGCGGATACAACATGGATGCCATCCGTGTTGCATCCGTGTTTCACGGATCATTAAGAAGAGATGCTTTGAAAATTATTTTTCAGCTGTTCAATGTCAGTGAAACACCGATGCAACACGGACAGCAAAAAACGGACACACGGATTCTTCAAGGACAGCTTCAAGGATGCATCACTGACCACCTGCTTACGGATTTTAGCACGGACAAGAACGTGTGAATGATGCTTAACTGTGTATGCTCAATTTACTAGTAAACTCTAATCATCACCAGGGTCAGATGCTGGCCCCTGGGGGTCCCAATGCAAGAATAATCCCATGGTTATCTTCACAGAACACTCCCTTCATAGCTCTCTGGGGAACCCTCAGCTATATGAATCATTTCATGATCAGTTATTTTATATTCTTTGTATACTGATTGTATCATTATTATATTATACATTATTAATTGTTATATTGTTATAGGTTTATTATAATTTTTTTTTTTTTTTCTATGTCTTAAGCTTGGTCATACATCAAACACTTACTACATTCCTATTCAGCAAGAGACCCAGGTCAAGGACTTGAAACCAGCAAATATCAGAGTATATGACTATTATCAGACAGGTAAGATATAAACCTGGCAACCCATTATAAGGTTAAAGGCGTTCTTAGATTTGGACAATCCCTATTCCATAGAAGAAAGTCCCTCCCCTGGTAGGACCACACCGATCAGCTGTAATCTGTGAGGAGCACTGGCAGTAAGTGTTCAATTTGCCTGCAGCGCCACCACAGGTAAATTTAAGTATTGCACCACTCCCATTCAAATCAATAAGATCTATGTGTAATGGAGGACAGAACAAGTCCTCCAGGGCGAGAGACTTTCTTTATAACTGATGTGGACTATTTACCCCAAATTCCCTATCAAAGTAATAATAATAATAGTAATAATATTATAATAATAATAATAGTAATAATAATAGTATAATGATAATAGATTTTTTAAACTAGATGATGATGTGACTGATGAGAAGCTTTACAAGCTAATTTCCAGATCTCCAAAGTAAACTTTTTGAGGGCTCCTTAACCCCTTCCCGACCACCCACTGTAAATTTACAGCGGACCCCGTTGTAAATTTGGCACACGTTCACGAGAGCAGGGAGCACCATAGCCTCCAACTGCCTGGCTTATATCTGCGATCGGCGATAACGCCAATCACAGAGATTTAACTCTTCAGGTGCCATGGACAAATGTGACCACGGAATCTGAAGGCTGAAAACCCAGAAGCGCTGAGCTAATGGCGATCATGGGAGCCACTCATTCCTTGCGGCAGCCTCTAGAATCTTCAAATGTCTCTGTCCTATGCAGACCCCTAAATTAAATAAAAGATATGGTGAATAATAAAAATAAATAAACATACTATTAAATATAAAAGTATTTATAGTGCTGTAAAGGAAAAAAAAAAACATCAAAATCGCCAATTCGACATGTTTTGTCACTTCACCTCCCCCCAAAAAATTGAATAAATAAAGTGATTAAACAGTTATAAGCAACCAAAATGGTATCAATGTACAGTACAGATCGCCTCGCAAAAAATTAGCCCTCATAGGCATAAAATAATAAGTTATGGGGTCAGAATACGCCAAAGGGAAAAAAAATTCTAAATGTTAATTTTTTTTAGTGTTAAAACACAAGAACAAAATATATAAATGTGGTATCGCTGTAATAGTAGTGACCTAGAGCATAAAGGGAACAGGACAATTTTACCGCATAGTACGTACTGGCAGAATTGTTTTTTTTTTTTCTAATTCCACCCCACTTAGAATTTTTTCCAACTTATCACTACACTACAAAGGGCTCATGCACACAAACGTATTTTCTTTCAATGTCTGTTCCGTTTTTTTTGCAGACCGTATGCAGAACCATTCATTTTAATGGGTCCACAAAAAAAAAGGATGTTACTCTGAGTGCACTCCATTTCCGTATATCCGTGTTTCTGTTCTACAAAAAAATAGAACATGTCCTATTATTGTCCGCATTATGGATAAGGATAGGACTGTTCTATTAAGGGCCGGCTGTTCCGTTCTGCAATATATGGAATGCACATGGACGTCATCTGTATTTTTTGCGGATCCATTTTTTGCGGACCGCAAAATACATACGGTCGTGTGAATGAGTCCTTATTCCGATGCTACTAGATTAACTTTTATTTCCTTTTTATACTACAGAGGAGAATACTAAGACGACGTACAGTCCCTGCCAGTGAGAAGTCGCAACGCTGTCCTCCAGGGACATCATAGGACACCAAAGTGACTGGGTGATTCATATATGTGCATGGGGGTGGAATAGGTGTCACTATGAATAGAATAAAAACTGCACTTTTACTTTATTTATTTGTCTTATTTTTAAGAAACATTTTAACACATTCAAAATCTATACCTATCTATGTATCTATCATTTACTGTGTCTGTCTATCTATCTATCTCTCTATTTATCTCTCTATCTATCGATCTATCTATCTATCTATCTATCTATCTCTCTCTCTCTCTCTCTCTCTCTCTCTATCTATCTATCTATTAATCATCCAATATCTACCCCGTCTGTTTGTCTATCTATCTATCTCTGTCTACCATCTATCAATCTGTCACACAGTGGGTGTGAAACCACTGTGTCACCTGAACAGATTTAACTTGGGGCTACTCCTAAGGGTGTTATCCTGCAGTTCCCTGGTATTCACCCTTTACCCCCTTTACAGGGATCTAGACTTCATTGCAGGGGAACCAACAGGATGCTACTTCCTGGAGTAGTCTCCTGTTTGCTTGACAGCTGACCCATGTGGGTCATGAGACACTGGAGCAGAGCACTGAGCACTATGGCGACACTGCGGTACAGGTAAAACTGCAGTCAGGGACAAGCTGAGGTTGGGGCAGACAAGCAATCTGGTATAAAGAGCAGCATGGTGGCTCAGTGGTTAGCACAGTTGCTTTGCAGCAGTGCTGGGGTAGTGGGTTTGAAATCGACCAAGGACAACATCTACATTAATTTTTTATGTTCTCTCCGTGTTTGCATGGGTTTGCTCCAGGTACTCCGGTTTCCTACCACAGTCCAAAGACATACTGATACTGGGAACATAGATTATGAGCCCCGATGGTGACAACTTCATGATGGAGTCTGTAAAGTGCTGTGGAATATGTCACACGTATATAAATATATAAAATAAATAATATAAAAACATTCAAGGTCGGGGTGCGCAGCTGAGTGTACAAACATAAATAAGGCAGAGGTCAGGTCAGACAGTGAAGGATCAAATCCAGGGAACAAGCAGAAGTCAGTACAGGGGCAGAAAAATGTTTCAACTAGGGATGAGCGAACCTGTGAAAGTTCCGGTTCGCCGGGTTCGGCCAAACTTCAGGTCAAAGTTCAGCTTCGGGACCCGAACTTGACCATGAAACCCCATTGAAATCAATGGGGACCCGAACTTCACTTTATTATTTTCCGTTATAACATGGTTATAGCGGAAAATAATAGCATATGGCAATTTAGGTGTTAAAAAAAGACACCTTATCCACTTGATGGCACTGCCGCAGTGTCTAATATCTTTGAGAAGGACATGAAAAAGGACCTGCGATGACGGCACGGAGCTCACTACGTCGTGAGCGTGGTGATATCATCTCAGGTCCTTCTATCTTCATTCAGCAGGACCTGCCAGAGTACCTGCGATGACATCACCACACTCACCACATGGTGAACGTGGTGACATCATTGCAGGTCCTTTTGCAGGTCCTGCTGAAAGAAGATAGAAGAGACTGCGGCAGCGTGATCAAGTGGATGAGGTGAATTTTTTTTTTTTTTACCCCTTAATTGGCATATTCTTTTGCATTCTGTCTTAAGAATGATATTATTTTCTGCTTTAACCATGTTATAACGGAAAATAATAAAATGACCTGAACACCGAACCCAAACCCGGGTTCGAGTCCGGGTACCCGAACTCGCAAAGTTCGGTATGATCCCCAATCACAACACATTTTTGCAGGACACTAGCAATCTAGAGTCTATATCACAGTACTGTATGTACCCCAAGGTGGCCAGTCATTGGCTGGTGAAGATAGATTTTTTAATACCACTGAAGAAGGTATGGAGACAACATCTAAACGTGTCTGGGAATCTTTATTTGGCGTTAGCAAAGTGTTAAATACTGTGAATTTGTGAAGGAAGCTGCATGTTACCTTTGATTTGAAACAACCTTCAAGATAGCAACTTGACATCCCAAGCACGGAACATTTATACCACTCCTTCATTCATACACTACGAGACCAAGCACGTGGCTCATCTACAAAAAGACTGGGAGCATGCGGTGATTACACCACGGAGGAAGGATCCTCACTCGGCAAGAGTGCCGCAGACACCACATAAACACCCAGTGAAGGGGGCAACATCTAATCCACAAACTTATGTTACTTTGTGCTAACCACATCAAAACTGCTAATACTGCGGTAGCCTCAACCAGCTCCGGTGACTACCCTAACTACCAATGAGCGCACCCATCGCTTTATTATCAAAATATGGAAGGACATTATTGAAGACTGCATATATTTAATCTTTATTTGTCTGATTGTCCACAAAGTCCATTTTGTATATCTTTTATATATACCGTACTTATCTCATGTGAGGGCCCCACAAACAAGAAGTATCATTATTGAGACCATTGTGTTTTTTAATGCTATATTGCTTTAATTGCTGTTACTAATTTGCATCTTTTAACTATATAATAAATATTATGCCTCAACGACTCAACATTTCTATACCTACATTACAGTTGGCTATTTGGACGGCCCATGTAGTTAGAGCGCCCACCATCCACTCCAGAAATACCAGTGAGTCGCAGTCTTCTACAAGTTACATGATTACATTTGTACCTGGATTATTTTCCCTAAATTTCCTCTTTGTTTCTGTTTGAACTTTACTCTTGCCAGTTTTGTGGGTACCAGGTTTCAGATATTCTGCAGCACCGTCTTTCATGTCATAGTTGTATAATTATAGCTACACCGCCTCTCTTTCCGTAATCTTTCTTCAATGGGATAGTTCTATCCATACAGATATTGCTCATGACTTTCCATCATTGGGTTTATACATCAGATCCATAAGGACACAGGAGGATTCAATAATAATAAAGATCCCTGAAGGTTCATTATGAATTAATTAGTGTATTAGTGTATAGGGAAAGAAGACTAATTTGTTGACTATGAAGACAGCGTAGACATTATATGACAACAGCTCAGAGCAGCAGAGAGAATTGATGACTACCCAGAGACCATGCAGGTCTCTGTCTCGAATAGTGTTGAGCGCGAATATTCGAATATCGAATTTTTTTCGCGAATATCGGCACTTCGCTAATTCGCGAATATTTCGAATATAATGATATAAATTCGATATTTCGAATATTCGTTTTTTTTTGTTTTTTTTTATTGTTATATTTTTTTCTTTCCCACTTCCCTAAAGTTGTTCTTACCTGTCCTTTGGATTCCTGGCTTCCTGGCTGCTCCAGTCAGTGCCCGTTGCCGCTTCTGCCGACTTCCATGCTCATGGAGCGTCCCCATCACCATGGGAACATCTCCATATACTAGAATGTACTGTCGGATTTGAGAATTACGTTGAAATCGCAATTCGATTTTTTCAAGTTATAATAATCGAATTTCGATTTTAACTTAGCACTGCTATATGCCATATTAGGCTAACTAATATGGCATATAGCAGTGCTAAGTTAAAATCGAAATTTGATTATTATAACTTGAAAAAATCGAATTGCGATTTCAACGTAATTCTCAAATCCGACAGTACATTCTAGTATATGGAGTCGTTCCCATGGTGATGGGGACGCTCCATAAGCATGGAATATGGCTTCAATGGCTTGGTAGAATTAGCGAATTGACGAATATATTCGTTATATTCCACAAAACGAATATAACGAATGTATTCGTCATATTCCACAAAATGAATATAACGAATGTATTCGTCATATTCCACAAAACGAAGATAACGAAGTATTCTGCATCTTCATTTTAGCTACCTATTCATCAATTTCGCTAATTCTAGCAATGATATAGGAAAGTTGACTATAGAGACAGCTAAGTATAATTCGCTATGCGATTATATTACTGCTTTTTTTTTAAATAAATAGAATAATTATAATACCTGATAATTATTATAATTATACTATTTATAAAAAAAAGCAGTCATATAATCGCATAGCGAATTATACTTAGCTGTCTCTATAGTAAACTTTCCTATATCATTGCTAGAATTAGCGAAATTGATGAATAGGTAGCTAAAATGAAGATGCAGAATACTTCGTTATCTTCGTTTTGTGGAATATGACGAATACATTCGTTATATTCATTTTGTGGAATATGACGAATACATTCGTTATATTCGTTTTGTGGAATATAACGAATATATTCGTCAATTCGCTAATTCTACCAAGCCATTGAAGCCATATTCCATGCTTATGGAGCGTCCCCATCACCATGGGAACGACTCCATATACTAGAATGTACTGTCGGATTTGAGAATTACGTTGAAATCGCAATTCGATTTTTTCAAGTTATAATAATCGAATTTCGATTTTAACTTAGCACTGCTATATGCCATATTAGTTAGCCTAATATGGCATATAGCAGTGCTAAGTTAAAATCGAAATTCGATTATTATAACTTGAAAAAGTCGAATTGCGATTTCAATAGGAGAGTAGCCTTTAAGTTAAAATCGAAATTCGATTATTTAAATCGCATATTAATCGCGATAACAAGAATAATGACGAATATTCGATTTCGACGAATATAAAACGAATATTCTATTGAATATTCGCGAATTTCGTCGAAATCGAATATGGCACCTGCCGCTCATCACTAGTCTCGAACAGGGATACACTGGTTCTAGAACATTATTGGATACAGAACATACAAGTATAGTGAACATTAGCAACCAGTCCAAAATAAAAATGATTCTACTGCACAATCTAATATTATAGCAGAGGAAAAATTATATTTCCCCATAATCTCAACTGTAATATTAAGAAACTGCAATAAAAGGATAGATAGTAGTGTTGATCGAGCACCAAAGTGCTCGGGTGCTCGGCTAACCGAGCACAATGGAAGTCAATGGGAGAACCCGAGCATTAACCCCTTAAGGACTCGGCCCTATTTCACCTTCTGGACTTGCCCATTTTTTGCAAATCTGACCAGTGTCACTTTAAGTGCTGATAACTTTTAAACGCTTTGACTTATCCAGGCCATTCTGAGATAGTTTTTTCATCACATATTGTACTTTATGACACTGGCAAAATGAAGTAAAAAAAAAATCATTTTTATTTATAAAAAAATTCAAAATTTACAAAAAATTACTTTACATTCCCCATATGTCAAATTCATGTTTTGATCATCTTGGGAAGGATATTTTATTTTTTGGGGATGTTACAAGGCTTAGAAGTTTAGAAGCAAATCTTGAAATTTTTCAGAAATTTTCAAAAACACAATTTTTAGGGACCAGTCCAGGTCTGAAGTCACTTTACGAGGCTTACATAATAGAAACCACCCAAAAATGACCCCATTCTATAAACTACACCCCTCAAGGTATTCAAAACTGATTTTTACAAACTTTGTTAACCCTTTAGGTGTTCCACAAGAATTAATGGAAAATAGAGACACAATTTCAAAATTTCACATTTTCTGGCAGATTTTCCATTTTAATATTTTTTTTCCAGTTACAAAGCAAGGGTTAACAGCCAAACCAAACTCAATATTTATGGCCCTGATTCTGTAGTTTACAGAAACACCCCATATGTGGTCGTAAACCGCTGTACGGGCACACGGCAGGGCACAGAAGGAAAGGAATGCCATACGGTTTTTGGAAGGCAGGTTTTGCTGGACTGTTTTTTTGGACACCATGTCCCATTTGAAGCCCCCCTGATGCACCCCTTGAGTAGAAACTCCAAAAAAGTGACCCCATCTAAGAAACTACACCCCTTAAGGTATTCAAAGCTGATTTTATAAATGTTGTTAACCCTTTAGGTGTTCCACAAGAATTTATGAAAAATAAAGATGACATTTCAGAATTTAACTTTTTTGGCAGAATTTTCATTTTAATCCATTTTTTCCAGTTACAAAGCAAGGGTTAACAGCCAATCAAAAATCAATATTTATGGCCCTGATTCTGTAGTTTACAGAAACACCTCATATATGGTCGTAAACTGCTGTACGGGCACACGGCATTGCGCAGAAGGAAAGGAATGCTATACAGTTTTTGGAAGGCAGATTTTGCTGAACTGTTTTTTTGACACCATGTCCTGTTTGAAGCCCCCTGATGCACCCCTAGAGTAGAAACTCAAAAAAAGTGACCCCATTTTGGAAACTACGGGATAAGGTGGCAGTTTTGTTTGTACTATTTTAGGGTACATATGATTTTTGGTTGCTCTATATTACACTTTTTTTGAGGCAAGTTAACAAGAAATAGTTGTTTTGGCACCGTTTTTATTTTTTGTTATTTACAACATTCATCTGACAGGTTAGATCATGTGGTATTTTTATAGAGCAGGTTGTCACGGATGCGACAATACCAAACATGACTATTTATTTTGGTTGTTTGTTTCAGTTTTACATAACAAAGCATTTTTGAAAAAAAAATGATTTTTTAGTGTCTCCACATTCTGAAAGCCGTAGTTTTATTTAATCTTTGTGCGATTGTCTTGTGCAGGGGATCATTTTTTTTCGGGATGAGATGACAGTTTTATTGGTACTATTATAAGGTGCATATGACTTTTTGATCGTTTGCTATTACACTTTTTGTGATGTAAGGTTACAAAAAATGGCTTCTTTTACACCGTTTTTTTTTTTTCACGGTATTCACCTGAGGGGTTAGTTCATGTAATATTTTTATAGAGCAGGTTATTATGGATGTGGCAATACCTAATATGTCTACTTTTTTTTTATTTATGTAAGTTTTACACAATGATTTCATTTTTGAAACACAAAAAAAATCATGTTTTAGTGTCTCCATAGTCTGAGAGCCATAGCTTTTTCATTTTTTGGGCGATTATCTTAGGTAGGGTATGATTTTTACGGGATGAGATGATGGTTTGATTGGTATTATTTTGGGGTGCATATGACTTTTTGATCGCTTGCTATTACACTTTTTGTGATGTAAGGTGACAAAAAATTGCTTTTTTTACATTTTTTTTTTTACGGTGTTCACATGAGGGGTTAGGTCATGTGATACTTTTATAGAGCAGGTTCTTACGGACGTGGCGATACCTAAAATGTATACTTTTTTATTTACTTAAGTTTTACACAATAACAGCATTTTTAAAACAAAAAAAAACCCTATGTTTTAGTGTCTCCATATTCTGAGCCATATTTTTTTTTTATTTTTTGAGCGATTGTCTTAGGTAGGGGCTCATTTTTTTGTGGGATGAGGTGCCGGTTAGATTGGTACTATTTTTTCAGGCATATGCCTTTTCGATCGCTTGGTGTTGTACTTTTAGTGATGTAAGGTGACAATTTTTTTTTTTATTTAGCACAGTTTGAAGGGTTAGGTCATGTGATATGTTTATAGAGCCGGTCGATACGGACGCGGCGATACCTAATATGTCTACTTTTCTTATTTTCCCTATTTTTTACATTTTTTTTTTACTTCATTTAGGGAAAATGACTTCTTTTTTTTTACTTGAAACTTTACATTTTTTCTGAGGGGAAACATTTATTTTTTCAATTTTTTTTCACTTTATTATTTGTCCCACTTTGGGACTTAAACTTTTGGGGGTCTGATCCCCTTTACAAAGAATTCTAATACTTCTTTATTGGAATGCATTGGCTGTATGAGTAATGCAGTGTGTATTACTCATACAGCTTCCGGCCTGTGAGATCCAGGGGGCTGGATCTCACAGGCTCTCCACCGGAAGGCAGCATTGGGCTGCCTTCAATGCCATTGGGTCCCCGATGGCAGCTCCGATCCCCGCCCGACATTGCACGTGCCGCGGTCAGCGCTGACCGCAGCACATGAAGGGTTAATGCGCCCGCATTCGTGATATAACCGATGCCGGCGCATGCAGCAGGGGTCAGTTACTGCCGTACCCCTGCCGCGGATCGGGTGGGCGCAGCTCCTGCATCCGCCCGATCCTCATGAAGTACATGTACGTCACAGGTCTTTAAGTCCCGCAAAGAAATGACGTACATGTACGTCATGGGTCCTTAAGGGATTAAAAACTAGATCCCTTAAAGCATGCATCTAGTGGTATAGTGAGCATGCTGAGTGCAAAGTTATTATTGGATGAAATAATGAGTATACAGGTCCTTCTAAAAAAACTTAGCATATTGTGATAAAGTTCATTATTTTCTGTAATGTACTGATAAACATTAGACTTTCATATATTTTAGATTCATTACACACAACTGAAGTAGTTCAAGCCTTTTATTGTTTTAATATTGATGATTTTGGCATACAGCTCATGAAAACCCCAAATTCCTATCTAAAAAAATTAGCATATTTCATCCGACCAATAAAAGAAAAGTGGTTTTAATACAAAAAAAGTCAACCTTCAAATAATTATGTTCAGTTCTGCACTAAATACTTTGTCGGGAATCCTTTTGCAGAAATGACTGCTTCAATGCGGCGTGGCATGGAGGCAATCAGCCTGTGGCACTGCTGAGGTGTTATGGAGGCCCAGGATGCTTCAATGCGGCGTGGCATGGAGGCAATCAGCCTGTGGCACTGCTGAGGTGTTATGGAGGCCCAGGATGCTTCAATGCGGCGTGGCATGGAGGCCATCAGCCTGTGGCACTGCTGAGGTGTTATGGAGGCCCAGGAGGCTTCGATAGCGGCGTGGCATGGAGGCAATCAGCCTGTGGCACTGCTGAGGTGTTATGGAAGCCCAGGATGCTTTGATAGCGGCCTTAAGCTCATCCAGAGTGTTGGGTCTTGCGTCTCTCAACTTTCTCTTCCCAATATCCCAAAAGATTCTCTATGGGGTTCAGGTCAGGAGAGTTGGCAGGCCAATTGAGCCCAGTAATACCATGGTCAGTAAATCATTTACCAGTGGTTTTGGCACTGTGAGCAGGTGCCAGGTCGTGCTGAAAAATGAAATCTTCATCTCCATAAAGTTTTTCAGCAGATGGAAGCATGAAGTGCTCCAAAATCTCCTGATAGCTAGCTGCATTGACCCTGCCCTTGATAAAACACAGTGGACCAACACCAGCAGCTGACATGGCACCCCAGACCATCACTGACTGTGGGTACTTGACACCGGACTTCAGGCATTTTGGCATTTCCCTCTCCCCAGTCTTCCTCCAGACTCTGGCACCTTGATTTCCGAATGACATGCAAAATTTGCTTTCATCCGAAAAAAGTACTTTGGACCACTGAGCAAAAGTCCAGTGCTGCTTCTCTGTAGCCCAGGTCAGGCGCTTCTGCCGCTGTTTCTGGGGAATGCGGCACCTGTAGCCCATTTCCTGCACACGCCTGTACACGGGGGCTCTGGATGTTTCTACTCCAGACTCAGTCCATGCTTCCGCAGGTCCCCCAAGGTCTGGAATCGGTCCTTCTCCACAATCTTCCTCAGGGTCCGGTCACCTCTTCTCGTTGTGCAGCGTTTTCTGCCACACTTTTTCCTTCCCACTGAGGTGCCTTGATACAGCACTCTGGGAACAGCCTATTCCTTCACAAATTTCTTTCTGTGTCTTACCCTCTTGCTTGAGGGTGTCAATGATGGCCTTCTGGACAGCAGTCAGGTCGGCAGTCTTACCCATGATTGCGGTTTGGAGTAATGAACCAGGCTGGGAGTTTTTAAAAGCCTCAGGAATCTTTTGCAGGTGTTTAGAGTTAATTAGTTGATTCAGATGATTAGGTTAATAGCTCGTTTAGAGAACCTTTTCATGATATGCTAATTTTTTTAGATAGGAATTTGGGGTTTTCATGAGCTGTATGCCAAAATCATCAATATTAAAATAATAAAAGGCTTGAACTACTTCAGTTGTGTGTAATGAATCTAAAATATATGAAAGTCTAATGTTTATCAGTACATTACAGAAAATAATGAACTTTATCACAATATGCTAATTTTTTTAGAAGGACCTGTATAATTGTTAATAACATTTTCACAGAAAATTGGAGAAATTTTTTTTTTACATGGGTAACCCTGTTACTGTCTTAGAAATCCGCCACATTCTTATATTTGTGGCGCTTACAGGTGAGAAGTGAAGCTGTGCACTTATAATGGAGGCAGATTTGTAAGAAGGCATTAGCCTGTACATACAGTATGACTATGTCTCGCCAACAAAGCAGTTGTCTCGCATTTCTGTCATTCTGATGCTGTTGTGAGCAGCGTTCTGGTCTGACATATACGGCATTTTTCACCCTATAAGACACACCTGCCCATAAGACGAACCTAGGTTTTGGAGGAGGACAATAAGAATTTTTTTTTTCATTACACCTCAGGTCAGACCACCAATCAGACCCCTAATGTTATTCAGACCTCAGCTGACAGCCCCAATCAGACCCCCAATGTTAATGAGACCCCAATAAGACCTCAGCTCAGACCCCAATGTAAATGACCCCCAATCAGACCTCTGATAAGAGCCCCATGCCTCTCATTAGCCCCCATATCATCCCTTATGCCTCTCAGCCCCCATTATGCCTCTCGCCCCCATTATCAGCCATTATGATTCTCAGCCCCCATTATGTCTCTCCCCCCCCATGTGCCAGTATCAGTGACAAACCCACCCATGTGCCAGTATCAAGTGCCAAACCCCCCCCCCCCACATGCCAGTATCAAGTGGCAACCCCCTCTCCCCCCCAGGTGCCAGTATCAGGTGCCAACCCTCTCCCCCCCATGTGCCAATATCAAGTGCCAACCCCCTCTCCCCCCCAGGTGCCAGTATCAGGTGCCAACCCCTCTCCCCCCATGTGCCAGTATCAAGTGCCTCCCGCTCCCCCCATGGCAGTAACAGTCGGGTATTAAAAAAAATAATAAACACTTACCTCCATGTCAGCGATGCAGCCTCTTCCTGTATGTCCATATATGGAGTCAGTGCTTGTATTTCAGAAAAGTTTCTGCTGGGATTCCAACCCACGACCTTTTGTATCAGAGGCAAAGCACTTAACCACAAGGCCATAAGAGCTGCCTTGCTGCTGACTGAAAAAATATAAGACTTCTACTGTTATAGCTGGCTAAGTGTACATCTATACACATGACAGCTGCTCATATATAGAGGTATAGCAGAGCTGAGTGTGCTGGGACAGCTGTCATATAGAGATATATCAGTGCTGGGTGTGTTGGGGCAGCTGTCATGTGTATAGATGTAGCCAGCTATAACAGTAGAAGTCTCATATTTTTTCAATCAGTTGCAATGCAGCCTTTATGGCTGTGTGGGTAAATGCTTTGACACTGATACATTGGAGGTTGTGGGTTCGAATCCCAGACACATCAGAAGATTTTAGGAGACAGTAAGATTAGATCACATTAGCGAGGGGGCCCTGAACATTAAGACAAGAATTGATATTTAACTAACTTGAAAATAAACTGTCACACACGCTATACAGCTGCTTCCCCCGGTAGTTACACCACTGGTATTAGGTGATAGCTTTAAAAGGAAAAATCTATAATCCCCAGCATGGCCAGACCTATTATAGGGCATCACTATACATCACAGAGAGGAGGTATAAAAGGAGAGAACTACTCCCAGCATTACCAAACTGTACTAGAGCAAAAGTTGAAATTACATGGAGAGGGATACAATAGTCCAGAAGAACTACAATTACCAGACTGTACTAGGGTATATATTTAAATTACATGGATAACCCAGCTTTTCTAGGATGTTATGGGTTATCCCAGGACACCACTAATCTCTCCTCCAGGCACAACACAGAAGCTCTGCCCCCTCACAGCGATATCAGCGATATCCCACAGGTCTTTTACCAGTCCTCTGCACTGGTCACATGATAGTATCACCAAAGGTCCTTCTCCACTTCTTACATTCTCAGGTAACCATACAAGTGTAATTAGTTAGCGGGGCCTATCCTCCTCTGCGGGCCCCCTTCCCCCAGGGGCCCCATAGCAGCTGAGTGGACTGCCTCTATTAGAGGTACGCCACTGGTACAGAGCCTTCACCGCTTCCTGGTCCTCCTGGTACTAATGAGCGCTTCCAAAATGCGTCTTAGGCCTCATGCACACGACCGTGCCAGTTTTTTGCGGTCCGCAAACTGCGGATCCGCAAAAAACGGAAGGCGCCCGTGTTGCCTTCCGCAGGGCGCCAGCAATATAAATGCCTATTCTTGTCCGTAAAGCGGCCCCACATCTTTTGTGGCCCCATTGAAATGTATGGGTCGGCATCCGAACCGCCAAAACGGCGGCTCGGATGCGGACCCAAACAACGGTCATGTGCATAAGGGCTTATGGGATGAAAAATACGGTAATTACTTATTGCAGAAAAAAAAAACCTGAAATGTAGTGAAAAGCAACATGTTCAGGAAAACGGAGCTATGATGACAAGCTGACATTCAAGGACAGTGACAGGTCGTATAACGTCTCTTTAGCCCTATCAATCCCTATATGAGAGGTGAACTTGCTAAGTGACACGGTGCACCATAACAAGCCTCTGCCCGGCAAGGTAGAAACTGCTGTGTACACGATCAACCAGTCACCTACATAAAAGGACAGTGTCCAGAACCGTCTGTAGGAACAGTAATGGATCACTAATTCCCAAAAGGATGTCAGAATTTCTAGACGTGTTGTGGGGTGTAAGAGGTCCACCAAAAAAAATTCTTAATAAAGACTGGTTTATCCTCCACAATAAAAAAATATAATGCCAAGATCATGATACAGTAATGTGAATGGAATTAACAGCTTGGTGTGGCAGGACAAAAAAAATAAGCTCCACAACCCATCCCAAAAAGATCCCTCCCTCCCTGGAAAGCCCACACACTAAACAGAAAATGAGAATAAATTGACTTCCTGAAAAGCCCCCCCCCCCCCCTTTTTGGTATTAAATAAAATTAATAATTACCAACCGTATGGTACGTCTCAAAACAGGGGTAATTGCAGAGGCCTGGTTGTGATGGGCAACTGGGGCAGTAAATTCGGGTGTCCCTCCTCCTTCCATGTTTGCTACACCCCCGGTATCATTTGTGAGGATATGTCTTGCTGGCAGTGGCTGGGTAGGGGTGAGGGAAGTGGCGTTCTGAAAGCCTTCGAACGTCCTCAGATTCAAAGTCTTGGAACTCGAGGAAGTTTCATTGGGCCTTTTTAAATAAAACAAAACTATTATAGGCAGCAATCTGAATGAGGTAGATTGCTACATTTATATACCAGGCACAGTTTTCTCGCCTAACCAGGTAGGGTTGAAGCGCCTGGTCCGAGAGGTCTCTACACCTCCCATAAATTTATTATAATCTGTCACACAGACCAGTTTGTGTTTGTCAGCAGTAGTCCCCCTCTCCCTAACAGCCACTGTGGTGTCTGCGTGCACGGTGGTCAGCATGTGGACATCCTTCCTGTCCTTCCACTTCACTGCAAGCAGCTGGTCACTTACAAGGGCGAAGGATGTTCCTCTCTCCAAACGCTTGGACACCGGCGGTTGTGGGTATCCCACTCTATTTTTACAGACTGTCCCAAAAGCCCCTGTGTTTTCAGCAAGGAAGGATTTAAAAAGGGGTATGCTGCTTTAAAAATGATCCGTGTACACGTGGTACCCTTTGTGCAGGAATGGTTCCAATAGATCCCACACAATTTTTCCCGATGTCCCAATATTTTCCAGGCAGCCTGGGGGGTTAAGTTGGGAGTCTCTGCCCTCAAATACAGACAGACCGCAGGTGTAGCTGGTTGTGCTCTCGCACACCTTATATACCGTATTTTTCGCCCTATAAGACTCACTGGCCCATAAGACGCACCTAGGTTTTTGGGGAGGAAAATAAGAAGACATTTTTTTTTTAACCAAAAGGGGTGCTTTTGGTGGGTTTGGAACCAATGGTGGTCTGTGGATGGCACCATTACTGGGGATCTGTGGATGACGGACACTGTTATGGGGGGATCTGTGGATGACGGACACTGTTATGGGGGGATCTGTGGATGACGGACACTGTTATGGGGGGATCTGTGGATGACGGACACTGTTATGAGGGGATCTGTGGATGACAGGACACTGTTATGGGGGGATCTGTGGATGACGGACACTGTTATGGGGGGATCTGTGGATGACGGACACTGTTACAGGGGGGATCTGTGGCTGACACTGTTACAGGGGGGATCTGTGGCTGGCACTGTTACAGGGGGGATTGGTGGATGGCACTGTTATATATGTGCCATTCACAGACCCCCCACCCCATAACAGTGCCAATAACAGACCCCCCAGCCCATAACAGTGCCATCCACAGACCCCCACACCTTAACTGTGCCATCCACGGATGTTATCCACAGATCCCCCGCCACCTGCCGCTCCAATATACAAATATAAAATGTCTTATTTAATTAAAAGTGATTACACATGCCCCCTCACTCCTATTAGTACCGTACATCCTAACAGCTTCAGTAGAATGCCGTCAGGCAGGCCGGGCGGGCGGCAGCGTAACTCCCTGATGTCACGTGCCTGCGCCGCCTACTTTATGAATGAAGCAGGCGGCGCAGGCAAGTCACATCAGTGAGTGATGCGCCGGCCGTCCGCCCTGCCTGCCGGCATTCTACTGAAGCTGTTAGGATGTACGGTACTAATAGGAGTGAGGGGGCATGTGTAATCACTTTTAATTGAATAAGACATTTTATATTTGTGCAGCACTGGAGCGGCGGGGCGGGGGGGCTATAGTACAGTGACTGCACCGCCCCGCCTCAATTGCTGGCCCCCAGCTCCTCCCAGTCCCTCCCCCTCTGGCTCGTACATCGCAGACTGCGATGTTAAACTGTCAGCATTCGCCCCATAAGACGCAGGGGCATTTTCCCCCCATTTTTTGGGGGGGAAAAGTGTGTCTTATGGGGCGAAAAATATGGTAATTTTACACCATATCTGGCACGCTTGGAGGGAATAAACTGACGGAAGAAAAGGCGACCTTTAAAACTAGAAAGGGATTCATCAACGGACAGATTTTTATCAGGGGTATATCATTTTAAGAATAAATCCTTAAGGAGGGAAATAAGGGGTCTCAATTTATTTAGGAGGTCGTAGGCTGGGTCAGTTCTGGGGGGGACTTGGGAATTATCTGAAAAATGCATAAACCGCATTAGGGCTTCATAGCGGTTTCAGGACATAACTGCTGCAAACACAGGGTTTGAGTGGAAAGTACTCGCAGCCCAATAGGATTGGACAAATTGATTTTTTTATAATGCCCATGTTTAGGGTGAGCCCCGAAAAGTTTTTAATTTCAGGGACATTTCTGGGGGTACAGCAAATTGTGTGGTGTACAGATTAGACTACTGCACAATTAATTCCGGGACTTTATCGCCCACAAATTAATGTTGAAAATCACAAGGGGTAAAATTGGTGACGTCCACATTAATTTGGGTAGTAAATAAAAATTGGGGTACTTGGGGGGAAAATGATGAAGCAGGAGCCCACGTAGTAGAAGGGACGGGACCACTGGGTGGAGAATAATATGAGATGGCGACTTCTACCACCATAGGGCTATGGGGTCTGGGGATGGAAGTGGAGCTAGAGTCCCCGCTATCGTTAAATATTTCCGCCTATGAAGCGGTGTCGGAGCATAGAAATTCATATGCCTGCTCCGCACTGAATAATCTTTGAGCCATTTTTTTTTACTAAAAAGCTCAGAAAGCAAAAAAAAATATTATATCTATCCCATCCCTAAAAATTAAAAGTAAATGTTCGCTAGCGTCAGTAGCGGTGCGTCCACTGACCGACAATTATGAACGGACCCTAACAGATGTCCACTGACCGACTAACAGATGGACAGTGACAGATGGCCTCTGACCTCCAGTGACGGACGTCTACTGATCGACTGTGACGGCACTTAGTGACGGACGCCCTCCTACTCACCAGTTACTGACGGACAGTTTATAAATTGATTTTTCTTTTTTTCCACATTAAATTGCGAAGCCAGGACAGAAGTCTGATCTCTCTCTCCTCACAGAACAACTGCACTGAGGGGAGAGAGAAGCACAGCCCATGTCCTGGCTGTGTTAGTAAATATAATGGATGAGATCTCCATGATAGGGTTATCATGGAGATCACATGATCAGGTACCAATAGTAATGGTCCCTAATCGTTACTGTGCTGCGGGCAGTATTTCAGCACATTAACCAGTGTGCATGTCTGCGCCATTTTGTTTTTTGTTTTTTTTCTATGGGGAGGGGGGGCTCCCTTTATTAAAACGTTTGGGGGCCATATTGCCCAGATTGAGTCCCCAGCACCCTGATTGGGGGAATATGGCCCCCAAACATTTTAATAAAGGGCATCACCTGAGGAGAGAGAACTAGTGTAAGGGTGGCGGTGGCCGGCATATAGTCTGCACATGCGCCGAGCTGCTGCCGAAATCTTTGTTAAGGTACTTGGGGAAGCTGGGGGACCCGATCCTCACACCAGAGACTTTCTCCCTCCTCTCTTACATGAGAGGACGGAGAAAGTTTACCACGGTCTCTGATCACTACCCCCAGCCCTCAGCTACTTCCGGTAGCTGCAGTCAGGGAGCTCCTGCACTTTTTTTTTTTGTGCTAGCTTGGGCTAAAGTCCCGTCGTAAAAAGGCGGCGCTCCAGCCCAAGGCCCCTTAATGACCGCCGTAAAAACACCTATGGGTGGTCAGTAAGGGGTTAAACATGCTGTCTGTTAACACATTCAAACATGTTGAACAGCTATATATACAGTGGGATGCAAAAGTTTGGGCAACCTTGTTAATCGCCATGATTTTCCTGTATAAATCGTTGGTTGTTACGATAAAAAATGTCAGCTAAATCTATCATATAGGAGACACACACAGTGATATTTGAGAAGTGAAATGAAGTTTATTGGATTTACAGAAAGTGCTATAATTGTTTAAACAAAATTAGGCAGGTGCATACATTTGGGCACTGTTGTCATTTTATTGATTCCAAAACCTTTAGAACTAATTATTGGAACTCAAATTGGCTTGGTAAGCTCAGTGACCTCTGACCTACATACACAGGTGAAACCAATTATGAGAAAGAGTATTTAAGAGGGACAATTGTAAGTTTCCCTCCTCTTTAAATTTTCTCTGAAGAGTAGCAACATGGGGGTCTCAAAACAACTCTCAAATGACCTGAAGACACAGAGTGTCACCATCATGGTTTAGGGGAAGGACATAGAAAGCTCTCAGAGATTTCAGCCGTCTGTTTCCACAGTTAGGAACATATTGAGGAAATGGAAGACCACAGGCTCAGCTCAAGTTAAGTCTCGGAGTGGCAGACCAAGAAAAATCTCAGATAGACAGAAGCGACGAATGGTGAGAACAGTCAGAGTCAACCCACAGACCAGCACCAAAGACCTACAACATCATCTTGCTGCAGATCGAGACACTGTGCATCGTTAAACCATTCGGCGCACTTTACACAAGGAGATGCTGTATGCGAGAGCGACGCAGAGGAAGCCTTTTCTCCGTCCACAGCACAAAAAGTGCCGCTTGAGGTGGGCTAAAGCACATTTGGACAAGCCAGCTTCATTTTGGAATAAGGTGCTGTGGACTGATGAAACTAAAATTGAGTTATTTGGCCATAACAAGGGGCGTTATGCATGGAGGAAAAAGAACACAGCATTCCAAGGAAAACACCTGCTACCTACAGTAAAATATGGTAGTGGTTCCATCATGCTGTGGGGCTGTGTGGCCAGTGCAGGGACTGGGAATCTTGTCAAAGTTGAGGGACGCATGGATTCCACTCAGTATCAGCAGATTCTGGAGACCAATGTCCAGGAATCAGTGACAAAGCTGAAGCTGCGCCGGAACTGGATCTTTCAACAAGACAACGACCCTAAACACTGCTCAAAATCCACTAAGGCATTTATGCAGAGGAACAAGTACAACGTTCTGGAATGGCCATCTCAGTCCCCAGACCTGAATATAATTGAAAATCTGTGGTGTGACTTAAAGAGAGCTGTCCATGCTCAGAAGCCATCAAAGCTGAATGAACTAAAGATGTTTTGCAAAGTGGAATGGTCCAAAATACCTGCAACCAGAATCCAGACTCTCATTGGAACCTACAGGAAGCGTTTAGAGGCTGTAATTTCTGCATAAGGAGGATCTACTAAATATGGATTTCATTTCTTTTTTGTGGAGCCCAAATTTATGCACCTGCCTAATTTTGTTTAAACAATTATAGCACACTTTCTGTAACTCCAATAAACTTCATTTCACTTCTCAAATATCACTGTGTGTGTCTCCTATATGATATATTTAACTGACATTTTTTTTATCGTAACAACCAACGATTTATACAGGAAAATCATGACAATTAACAAGGTTGCCCAAACTTTCGCATCCCACTGTATGTAGTCTGTCCCAGCACAGGGAGATTTATTTCAGTATCATTACTGATCACATCTGCTTTATTTCTGTAGTTATTCGTTTGGTTATAGCACATATAGCGGTCTTAAAAATGTATTGCACCTTGTTTGTCTGTTAATAAACATTATTATATTGTTGGGAGGAGCAAAGCATTGTGGGAGTGCAAGGCATTCTGGCAAGGAGATGCCCAGTCTCCAGTCTACATACAGACTACAGGACATCAGCAGAGCTGTCCTCCTGTATATCTCCTTCCTAAACTCCACCATTCTTCTGGTAAGACATATACCTTTGTTTCAGGGACAGTATGTTATACAGAGCTGTTTAGCTAGGTCTAAGTGTTACTTAGGGAGCTGTTCTGACTGTTAGATAGGTATGCAGTCTTATGTACAGTACAGACCAAAAGTTTGGACACACCTTCTCATTCAAAGAGTTTTCTTTATTTTCCTGACTATGAAAATTGTAGATTCACACTGAAGGCATCAAAACTATGAATTAACACATGTGGAATTATATACATAACAAAAAATTGTGAAGGTAGCCACCTTTTGCTTTGATTACTGCTTTGCACACTCTTGGCATTCTCTTGATGAGCTTCAAGAGGTAGTCACCTAAAATGGTCTTCCAACAGTCTTGAAGGAGTTCCCAGAGATACTTAGCACTTGTTGGCCCTTTTGCCTTCACTCTGCGGTCCAGCTCAACCCAAACCATCTCGATTGGGTTCAGGTCCGGTGACTGTGGAGGCCAGGTCATCTGGCGCAGCACCCCATCACTCTCCTTCATGGTCAAATAGCCCTTACACAGCCTGGAGGTGTGTTTGGGGTCATTGTCCTGTTGAAAAATAAATGATGGTCCAACTAAACGCAAACTGGATGGAATAGCATGCCGCTGCAAGATGCTGTGGTAGCAATGCTGGTTCAGTATGCCTTCAATTTTGAATAAATCCCCAACAGTGTCACCAGCAAAGCACCCCCACACCATCACTCCTCCATGCTTCACGGTGGGAACCAGGCATGTAGAGTCCATCTGTTCACCTTTTCTGAGTCGCACAAAGACACGGTGGTTGGAACCAAAGATCTCAAATTTGGACTCACCAGACCAAAGCACAGATTTCCACTGGTCTAATGTCCATTCCTTGTGTTCTTTAGCCCAAACAAGTCTCTTCTGCTTGTTGCCTGTCCTTAGCAGTGGTTTACTAGCATATATTCTACCATGAAGGCCTGTATCACACAGTCTTCTCTTAACAGTTGTTCTAGAGATGTGTCTGCTGCTAGACCTCTGTGTATGCCTTCTATGTGTCTTTTATTGGGGGAGCAGCCCGACCGCATGTGGACCACAGTAATCGACTAACCCCAGCAAAATATGCATACAATGGAGGATGTCGGCGCGGTCCACATGCACCACAAGAGCAAACTACACAGAATGTAGCAATCATATGAAACACAGAGAGAGAATGCACCAAACAGATATACCACTGACTATACTGGCAAGTCATAAATGCAGGTATTAAAAGCTGAGACTTTTGCCAATATATTCCAGTCATGGAGATATCGGAGCCCATCATGCACCACGTCACGGTTCTCAGCATGGCAAGGGGTCCTAACCGCTGCTCTAACTGTGGTGTGAACACGGTATGAAGGTGATATAATTCAACTCGCAGCCAAGCTTCCCACAAATGCCCAGCATGTATACTGCGGTAGTACTATGTGAATGAAGTCAGGCCGCGAGCCACACCCACACCAGACCATGTGATGGAGGTTACCAGGTGCAAAAGAGTGTTAGAATGCCAGGTAAAGGCAAACGCATTCAAATCTAACAAGGCAGAAAGAGAAAAACAAAAAAATATATAGTGGCAATTCTGGAGGAGCTGCTCAGCCCCACACACAGTGTCAGGGGTTTAGCAGCTCCTCCAGAATTGCCACTATATTTTTTTGTTTTTCTCTTTCTGCCTTGTTAGATTTGAGTGCGTTTGCCTTTACCTGGCATTCTAACACTCTTTTGCACCTGGTAACCTCCATCACATGGTCTGGTGTGGGTGTGGCTCGCGGCCTGTCTTCATTCACAGTGTACTACCGCAGTATACATGCTGGGCATTTGTGGGAAGCTTGGCTGCGAGTTGAATTATATCACCTTCAGACCGTGTTCACACCATAGTTAGAGCAGCGGTTAGGACCCCTTGCCATGCTGAGAACCGTGACGTGGTGCATGATGGGCTCCGATATCTCCATGACTGGAATATATTGGCAAAAGTCTCAGCTTTTAATACCTGCATTTATGTCTTGCCAGCATAGTCAGTGTTATATCTGTTTGGTGCATTTTCTCTCTGTGTTTCTCTGTGTGGCATTGACCTGGTCTCTAATCTGAGCTGCTGTTAACCTGCGATTTCTGAGGCTGGTGACTCGGATGAACTTATCCTCCGCAGCAGAGGTGACTCTTGGTCTTCCTTTCCTGGGGCGGTCCGCATGTGAGCCAGTTTCTTTGTAGCGCTTGATGGTTTTTGTGACTGCACTTGGGGACACTTTCAAAGTTTTCCCAATTTTTCGGACTGACTGACCTTCATTTCTTAAAGTAATGATGGCCACTAGTTTTTCTTTTCTTAGCTGCTTTTTTCTTGCCATAATACAATTCTAACAGTCAATTCACTAAGACTATCAGCTGTGTATCCACCTAACTTCTCCACAATGCAACTGATGGTCCCAACCCCATTTATAAGGCAAGAAATCCCACTTATTAATCCTGACAGGGCACACCTGTGATGTGAAAACCATTTCAGGTGACTACCTCTTTAAGCTCATCAAGAGAATGCCAAGAGTGTGCAAAGCAGTAATCAAAGCAAAAGGTGGCTACATTGAAGAACCTAGAAAATGACATATTTTCAGTTGTTTCACACTTTTTTGTTATGTATATAATTCCACATGTGTTAATTCATAGTTTTGATGCCTTCAGTGTGAATCTACAATTTTCATAGTCATGAAAATAAAGAAAACTCTTTGAATGACAAGGTGTGTCCAAACTTTTGGTCTGTACTGTATGCAGCCATTTTCTTTTTCTGTTAATGCAATGTTACAGTACATGCAATGCTATGCTATATACTTATTCATGTTATTTGTATTATTGTAGTTTTACCAATTCACAATCCTGTTTTACCAATAAATAAGTTTGACTACAAAGAACAGTCCTCTTATTTGGAAGACAGGATGTCATGCCCCACTCTGACGATGTGCGGAGGTCGGCCAGGATAGCAGCACGAGTTTAGTGTTTGTTTTGGAGCCGTGCTGGATCCGCCTCTCATCAGGTGCACTGGGTGGGGTCATTAGTTTAAATAGCACACCATCCCAGTCCTCTGAGCAGATTATACAAGTGATTGTGGTCTTTGAAGCTAGGAAGGAAGGTTGTCTGTTCCAGCTCAGAAAGATAAGTGTGATTTCAAGTTTGGTTGTTTTGTGTCATCTCTCCCATCCAGGTTCTGTGCGAGCAGGCTGCTCCTATTTCCCCTCTTCACCATCTCAGGGAATTTAGGGTTTTGTCAGCCCAGGCACGGGGACACATCATACCTAAGGTCTGCATGTGGGCTGAGCAGTGCAGGGAAAGAGGTCAGGGATTAGCTTGGAGGTGACCCTTCCCCTGTCTCCCGCCCAAAGCCTAGTTGGAGGGTTATCTGTGAGTCTGAGTATGCCCCAAGAGGCATACTCAGCGATGTAGTGTCAAGCGCTCTACGTACTCCAGCGTACCCGATTAAAGGCAATATCCAATGAATCCTGAGATTAATTCGGATCGTCCATAAAGGTGCAATTAATAGCAGGAATGGGTAGATCCTGTAGATGAATCCTTTGAGGTGCAGCTCACTGTCCCAAACAGAACCAGACGCATTTCAGGGTATACACTCCTTCCTCACACTACGCTTGACACTACGTCGCTGATAAGCCGAGGAGTCACGTGAGACGTCACGTTGGAGACTCCATACCACGTGGGACGCCGTGATAGGTAGAACGGCACGAGAAGCGAGCAGACGGTCCAGCGTGTGACGAAGTGTGGTAAAGTATACCTACCACTGTCAGTATTTTCTGTTTATTCTGCTGGGACAAATCTGTACATCTACGGAGTTTGGGACACTATATCATATCTACGTGGTGTTGCCGGCAAGAGGCAAGATCTGCCTGTCGGTTTATCCTGCTATACCGGAGCGTAGGGCTTGGTCACTCATTTAGGACTGTCATCATTATTTATCCTGCAGGCATTTGCGGTCACCAGCTGGTATAGAGGCTATACTGGGACTCGGATCATTTTATAATTTTATTGTCACTGTTTTTCTGCCGATTTGATTGTTATCATAAAGTTGTTCTTAGACATCTACCGGCCCAGTGCTGTCTATTGTTCCTGAATTTGGAGTGCCCCTCATTTCTTTTTCCATTTGTACTTCTCTATGACAGTTGAGGTGGACCGTGTGGTGAGCACCCTCATCCATTTGGCCTATAGGAGCAGCCGCTATTTTCCTATTTAATTCTTAAAACCACCTTTCCTCTCCAATGATCCCCAGGGACCAGTGGCCAGAAAGAGTACACTGTAACACAACATCTCATCAGGTCACTACCAATCTCATCCTCTGCACTGGCTCCTTAGGGGTTCACTGCAGAAGCTTAATATACTGGCAATACAAGGGGCACAGTAGTTATGTCTTCCTTTCAGTAGTACTCCTTCACAGTAGTTATGCCCCCTTTTAGTAGTGCCCCTTTCACAGTAGTTATGCCCCATGCAGTAGTGCCCATTGTCCCTCCGTATTGTTAATAAAAATGAAAGAAACAAACTGTAAATATTCACCTAGGACGATCCCCCGATGACTGGAGCAAATCCTGCGCCACCAGCAGGCACAATGCAGTCACACATCTTGTCTACTGGGCCTGCACATTGCTGCTAAACAGCCCCGTTGGGGAGAGCAGGCAGTTGAGAGTGGACAGCTCCCTATTTCACAATTGCAGTCTACTGTCTGTGTCCTAAGAAGTGATGAGCCTGCCTCTATTCGAATATGTGATATTTTGCGAATATTGCAAATATTTTGTAGAATATTCGTCATATATTCGCAAATTCGAGATAATATTCTTGATTGCGGAAATCGGCAATGTATTATTCGCATAATGTGCGTGAAATACTGTCGTGGGGTAGGCAACTTTTCTATTGGTTGCTAGGGATGTTGCTAAGCTGTGACAAAGCCTTCTCATTGGCCCACAAGCTAGAAGAAGGGAGGGATGATCACCTGATGTGTACTGTGTTAAAAATCAAACAAAAAACAATATTCATCAAAATTTGCTTTTTTAATATTTACGCTCAACACTAGTCCTAAGGACTCAGAGATGGTTGAGAGCGGGTCCATGGGACAGTCATCATAATCCGTGACTGTTTCAATGGATCTAGGATGGTTGGGAAGTATGGTTAAAGGGGTTGTTCACCCTCCAGCAAGGCTGGACCTGCAGAGGAAATCATACTTACCTCATCTCTTCTGCTGGGCTCTGGCTCCTTCGCTCCCCAACCACCACTGCAGATCTCTGGTCTCTCCAGAGGAACAGATTGCTCTTACCCAGAAAGGTTTTGCTCCAACTCAGTAAAACAGACATTGCTTGACTGGAATTTTTCTACATTGGTCAAGTAATAGAACCTTGACCTGCTTGTTTTACCATTTCCCTGTCTCCTACCAATTACGTTAATTTGCACATCACCATCACATCACCCCATCATCTACCAGCCTGGAGACATGACACATAAGGTGCCCAGGGAAAACTACTCCTCCTAAAATCTAAAGTGTGACCATCTCATCCATGTGACAGGGAGGTTTGGTGGAGATTACCCAGCCACCATGAACACTGTAATCAGATCCAGAACTACTGCTCCCATCGTCCACACTTTCCCCCTGAGCTACATTTGTGAATAACTTGTATCTCTTTGCTATGGTGGTCCAGTGGTGTTCACTGACAGTTTGTGCCCTGTGCAAGCCCCTTCCCAACATGCACAAAGCCAACTAATTGGCTGCCCATATCAGTAGGTTCTTGTAGACAGGATGTGCAGGGCAACAGCCAATCATTGCACCCTGGATACCCGAGACAGCTTAGACCATAACCACAATGTCAGACCAGACATCTAAGTAACATCACACCCCAGACCATATTCCTAAATTAATTCAGACCCCGGTGGTTGAAACCATCAAAAATAACTTCAGACCCTAGAACAGTCCCCTAAAGAAATTCATATCTTATTAGATTAGTCCACAAAATAAATAAAGTACAGCAGGCTAGACTTCATAATTAATTCAAACTTAGCACCAGACCTACACCAGACCTGTAAATTAATGTAGACCGTAGACCAAATCCCAGAATAAATCCAGACCCCAGAATAAATATAGACAGACCCATAAACCAATTCAGACCCAGACCAGACCCCAAAACACAGTATATTCAGATACCAGATCACAGCCCTTTATTAACTGTATCTGGTTCTAGAGTTTATGCAATGTTACGTGTAACGTGTACCTGAGCTCTTTGAGATCTCTATTGCTATATTATTGCACTGTTTTTGCACTAATGTTTACAGGTTGAGCAACGTTCAAGTATCATATGCCCATTGTATGGACTCTTTTACAGATGCCGCAATGTGACCTTCATGCACTTATTGTGAAATTGCAGTAACTTTTGCACTTAGCCAGATATGTAGCACCTTGCTTTTGTGTGCCTTGCGTTACAGCTTTTGTCTCTTTCCCCTTTAAACGGACTGCCTATCTGGACGCTTAATACAAATGGCCTACACCCGGGTAGGACCAAGTGGTAAGTCCCAGGCAGGTCCAGTAACTACACGGGTAACCCTGCTGCTTCAGGAATGGTTAGAGGAGTTTTTGACACCTCCTTCCCATTTGTTATTTGTTCAGGATTGCTCCTATCCTAAAGTGTCTTCCAGGAGTTTCATGGGATTATCATACCCTCCTCCTGTGACTGCCAGAAGTGCATGGAGAAGCTGATACCTCCCCTTCTGTGCCTTTGCGTAAGGTGTAGGCCTCAACCTTAGAGCCACTTTTAGCTACCCATAGTTACAATAGTGATCGTGCTATAAGCCTTATATTTTGACTTTGGTGCAGGGAAGGGAATACAGGATAAAGCCACCCTTCCATTTGCGGGCATTTCATTACACAATGGAGGGATTACAGAGTAAAGACACCCCCATTCTAATTGCTCCTATAGATGATAGATACTTGGTGGATTTTTTGTAACTCAGATAATAATGTCTCATTTGTTGTTAAAAAATCCCTTTGGAATTTGAGTGTAATTATCATCCAAGATAAACATCTGCAGATCTGCTGGGAAGACGGCACAAAGGTAGCAAAACATATAAATAATGTCTCCCCTGTAGGTATCACTGGAAATCACAAAACTGGTCAGACGACTGCACAGAAGTGAGTGAAACACTTGGCTAATTGAGACTTTAAATTTTGAGTCGTGAAATGAGGTTCCCCACTGTGCCTAGAATAGAAGGAGACATGGTCATCAGATGGAGAGAGGAGGCAAAATGATAAAACGAGCATTTTAAACTTCAAAGGCTACTTTCACACTGGTGTTCAGTATCAATATTACTACCTTTCAGATTTGTATATTTCTGGTTTACCTTGGTTTGGATCACACCACCTTTGTTCACCATTCATGTTGGGGTTTAAGCTGACCGTAGATGCAAAGTTAAGTGCCTTATGGATGTTGACAGCTTGAACTAAAATCTGATTAATAGAAGAAATATTAAAACATTTTCTCCTGTGAGACTCCTGTACCAACGTATTTTCACTGCATGGCTTACTCATGGTGGAAACGCGTTGTTCCAAGAGTCTCACAGGACAATAAATGTTTTATTTCTTCAAAAAATTGGATTTTACTTGATGCTAGACCAGTTCTAGTATTCCTTGTTACAGGTATCTGAGCAGACTGTGGATTCTGTGCATGGCATCAGAAAGGGTGGGTTCACATCATGTTTTCCCCATCCGTTTAACATATGCAAAAAACGTATATGTTAAACGGATGCCGTACGGTGGCATTCTTCACCATAGAGTTCCATTGTAAAAAAAAAGTATACATTTTTTCCCCGGACTGTGCAGGATACAAGAACGTGATATGCTGCATTTTTGTATTTTTTTTTTTCCTAGTGTATACTTCAAACGGAGGAATAAAACATTATGTGAATCCACCCTTAGAGACATTGTTGAGCTGCCTTTTTCCTCTTACCTTTGTATACCAAATTCAACCATTTTAGGCCAGGTTCACATCTGCGTTGTGAACCCTGGCACTCTGAGTCGGTCACAGTATCTGGCATATATGCCAGCTTTCGGCTAGACAAAACATACTACACACAGCATTTTTTGTTCCAGATCCCCACTGGATCCCATTACAGTGAACTTGGATCCAGCAATGCACCTTGGTATATGGCTATGCCAGATAAGGTGAACTCCAGCTGTCTGTTCCTCCAAGGCAATTATCGTAGTCCTTATGGTGGCTAACCTTGGTGCCAGCACTTTCATGGTTGACAGGGTGCATGCCAGAAGGACAGCTGCAGACCCGGGCAGATAGTGGAGGCAGTGACCAGGCCTGCTTGGTTAGCACAAGTAAAATCTGTCTTTAGTGACTAGATGATGAGGTTTGCCATACAAATATAAGCAGTAGACACCATTTTCAAGTATTTCACAAGGCAGTAACTCTCCAGAAGGCTTTGTATTAGGGGTAGGCAGTATGATGTTCCCCCTTTATGACTTTGTCTGCGTACAGTTGCAAGAAAAAATATGTGAACCCTTTGGAATGATATGGATTTCTGCACAGATTGGTCATAAAATGTGATCTGATCTTAGGGCTCTTTCACATCTGCGTTCTTTTCTTCCGGAATAGAGTTCCGTCGTCGGGGCTCTATGCCGGAAGAATACTGATCAGGATTATCCTAATGCATTCTGAATGGACAGTCCGTCCTTCAGGATGCATCAGGATGTCTTCCGTTCCGGAACGGAACGTTTTATGGCCGCAGCAAATAGCGCAGCATGCTGCGCTTTTTGCTCCGGCCAAAAATCCGGTACATTTGCCGCAAGGCCGGATCCGGAATGAATGCCCATTGAAAGGCATTGATCCGGATCCGGCCTTAAGCTAAACGTCGTTTCGGCGCATTGCCGGATGCAACGTTTAGCTTTTTCTCAATGGTTACCATGGCTGCCGGGACGCTGGCAGCCATGGTAAAGTGTAGTGGGGAGCGGGGGAGCAGCATACTTACCATCCGTGCGGCTCCCGGGGCACTCCAGAGTGACGTCAGGGCGCCCCAAGCGCATGGATGACGTGATCGCATGGATCACATGATCCATGCGCATGGGGCGCTCTGACGTCATTCTGGAGCGCCCCGGGGAGCCGCACAGACTGTAAGTATACTGCTCCCCCGCTCCCCGCTCCTACTATGGCAACCAGGACACTTGCGTTTTTCCGGATCCGGCGTGTAATTCCGGCAAGTGGAGTACACGCCGGATCCGGACAACGCAAGTGTGAAAGAGGCCTAAGTCACAACAATAGACAATCACAGTCTGCTTAAACTAATAACACACAAAGAATTAAATGTTACCATGTTTTTATTGAACACACCATGTAAACATTCACAGTGCAGGTGGAAAAAGTATGTGAACCCTTGGATTTAATAACTGGTTGAACCTCATTTGGCAGCAATAACTTCAACCAAACGTTTCCTGTAGTTGCAGATCAGACGTGCACAACGGTCAGGAGTAATTCTTGACCATTCCTCTTTACAGAACTGTTTCAGTACAGCAATATTCTTGGGATGTCTGGTGTGAATCGCTTTCTTGAGGTCATGCCACAGCATCTCAATCGGGTTGAGGTCAGGACTCTGACTGGGCCTCTCCAGAAGGCGTATTCTCTTCTGTTTAAGCCATTCTGTTGTTGATTTACTTCTATGCTTTGGGTCATTGTCCTGTTGCAACAACCAATTTCTGTTGAGCTTCAGCTGGTGGACAGATTGCTTTAAGTTCTCCTGCAAAATGTATTGATAAACTTGGGAATTCATTTTTCCTTCGATGATAGCAATCTGTCCAGGCCCTGAAGCAGCAAAGCAGCCCCAAACCATGATGCCCCCACCGCCATACTTTACAGTTGGGATGAGGTTTTGATGTTGGTGTGCTGTGCCTCTTTTTCTCCACACATAGTGTTATGTGTTTCTTCCAAACAACTCAACTTTGGTTTAATCTGTCCACAGAATATTTTGCCAGTACTGCTGTGGAACATCTCCATTTATAGACAATTTGTCTTACCGTGGACTGATGAACAGCAAGGCTTTTAGAGATACTTTTATAACCCTTCCCAGCTTTATGCAAGTCAAAAATTCTTAATTGTAGGTCTTCTGAGAGCTCTTTTGTGCGAGGCATAATTCTCATCAGGCAATGCATCTTGTGAAAAGCAAACCCAGAACTGGTGTGTGTTTTTTATAGGGCAGGGCAGCTGTAACCAACACCTCCAATCTCATCTAATTGATTGGACTCCAGTTGGCTCAAGTGACACCTCACTCCAATTAGCTCTTGGAGATGTCATTAGTCTAGGGGTTCATATACTTTATCCACCTGCACTGTAAATGTTTACATGGTGTGTTCAATAAACACATGGTAACATTTAATCCTTTGTGTGTTATTAGTTTAAGCAGACTGTGGTTGTCTATTGCTGTGACTTAGATGAAGATCAGATCACATTTTATGGCCAATTTGTGCAGAAATCCATATCATTCCAAAGGGTTCACATACTTTTTCTTGCAACTGTATACTGTGCAATCTCCCTAAATGACCTTCAGTGTGCAAACTCTCAATAAACTTTCTACAGTTACCAGATACGGTGTGCAGTCCTTACATGGTTGGCCAATCCGTCTGAGAACCATGGCGGGTGCCAGAAGCAATTAACCCAGACCACGGGCAGTAAAGTCCAAACAATTCTGTATAAATAAAATACTTCTTTCCTCAGAGGTCTTTCCTCACTAATGTTGTTTTTCTGGCTGCTATCATTCTTAGGGATGGTGTATCTCTGGAGAAGAGTTTGTTCAGGCCTACTTGCCAGAGTGCACCAAAACAGGTCTTCACTCTAGCTGGGCTTGCTGGGAACTCCTTACATGAGGTTCGGCAGGGGAAATAGTACCAGCCCATAACCAGGCAATTAGTTACCATGGCTTGCAAATTAACTATTTCCTCCTTTACACAGCCTCGCTGAATCATAGTGCATACGGATGGAGTAGAGTTAACACTCCTGTTTTCTGATATTTCTGAGTTGTGTTATCTAATCTAACCAAACACTTTCAATTGCTTTTCAATGGCTTTTGTCTCAAGATAACGCGATGAGTAGGATAAGAGAAGATCTGGAGTGCTAACCCTGCTACATCTGCAAATCACAGCATAACAGTAACCCTTTCAAAATAGTGAACCTGAATATAACAGCATTAACCCTTTAGGAGTGACCGGTCACTGCACAACTATATTATAGATAAATTCAACTGAATTCTTATAGTTTTCCAAGGTGATGGCTTTTCCATCCCTCTCCTCTCGGCCAGGTGTCCCTGGATGGCCAGCATATTCATTCTACTTTGATTATCTTTTATGCCAAAAATGCCTTTCACATTAATAAAACGCAACTGCACATCAGTAGCTGCGCATCTTGACAGGACCCAGGGGTAGTGTACCGATCGCCTGGCAACTGTCACGTCATCTCGCGAGAATGGACAAGATTGGACGCAGTGACGTTACCATACTCACGAGCGTCCGCCCAGCGACCTCTCCTTCTTGCAATGCGATATACTTCCCCGCGCATGCGTGGACATGACCCGCACCATCAGGTGAAGTAGGAGTGTCTTAGCCAAGCCTCACTGTGAGGCCGGCGTTTCAAAAGGTGGCGGTACTTGCCGCTACCTCAGGCTACATCAGTCCATGCGCCAGTACTTTGGTAGGAGGAGAGGGGTCCAGTATCAGGGGTCCTCTTCCTTTTTTCTACTGCTAGTCTGTCCACTTGAATCCATATCAGGATCGTGGACATACTTTGTTGCTGTTTAGGGGACACGGCTGACACTATTGCCAGTGTACTCGGCTCAACTAAATAGCCCAAGCTCCCTTGTTTCCCCTGATGAGCTTTACACTCTTTGTAGCGAAACATGCGTGTAGGGACTAGGCAGCAGAGGGCTTTATAGGGCGCACTAATTCCAGGGTTAGGTTCTTGACTGTGACTGGTCAGGGGGATCCATGATCAGGTCACCTAGGCCAGTGTAGATCCCCTAGGGCATCACTAGGACTAGATAGCCTAGCATCCCTAACCCTGTGTTTGGCAACTGCCTCTAGCAACGGTGCACGTTCATCATCTAACACCGGTGAGGAATTCGCTGTACCAAGGAGCATCTCATCAGAGCATTAGGACCACCTGGTTACTTTTTTGATGCCGCCGAGCACCTCTTGTATCTAAGTGTGTTCTGGTCACCGAGTGCCACAACTATTTGTGGGGTGACCTTCCGCATTGCTTCTTTTTTGTTGTATCCTCTATGTTGTTATCTATTTATCTTGGGGCCAATTTTCTATGAATAGATTATTAAAAGTTAAGTTTTAAATTGATCACTTATCTCAATTTTCTGTATGACTCTGGTGGTCTAGAATTGTCATCTATATTGTTATATATATAGTGATGGCTTTAACACCAAGTATTGGATTGGATTGCGTAATTTTCTGTGGTGGTGGCTCTTCTTGTCTTCACCATGTCTGGCCATCCCTTTTACAGACAATAAACACTGCAGATGAACAGAAGTTTGGTAAAGGAATTCATTCTCATGGGCCTCACAGACAGAACTGAACTGTACATCCCTCTTTTCATCATATTTCTTCTAGTTTATATCACCACAGTACTGGGCAATGCTGGCTTCATCAGTTTAATCAAGATGGACAGAAATCTCCAGAAGCCCATGTACTTGTTCTTATGCAACCTATCATTTGTGGACCTCACGTACTCTTCATCTGTCACCCCTAAGATGCTACAAGACTTGCTGTCTGAATCGCGGGCCATCTCCTTCGAGGGCTGTGCTCTTTAGATGTACATATTTGTCTCCTTTGCAACAGTTGAATGTCTTCTTCTAGGTGTTATGGCCTATGATCGCTATGTGGCGGTCTATAGACCTCTTTCATATAATGTCATCATGAGTAGTATCTTGTGTCTTCAGTTGGTGATTTTGGCTTATCTTGGAGGCCTCCTGACTGCGTTGGTTCACATTGGATTCGTGTTGCGCCTCAATTTCTGCAAATCCAACATCATCAGCCATTTCTTCTGTGACATGCCACCACTTTTCAAGCTCTCTTGCTCTGACATATCTGCCAATATTGTTGTGATTTTTATTTTGGGTGGGTTGGTAACCATGACGTGTCTCATCATAATCCTTGTATCCTATGCTAACATAGTCCTGGCCATTCTGAGAATCCGCTCTGCTCGGGGCAGATATAAGGCATTCAGCACCTGCACCTCTCATATGACTGCTGTCACCATTTTCTATGGGACGGTGATATTTATGTATTTTAGGCCGTCCGGCAGCTATGCCCTTCAGCAGGACAAAGTGGCCTCAGTCTTCTACAGCATACTGATACCTATGTTAAATCCATTAATCTATACCCTAAGGAATACGGAGGTTAAAGAAGCTGTTAGGCGACTGGTGAAAAAAGCATAAATAATAAGATTAAGTAATTTACTGATTTGCTTTCTTTTATTCCTTTCATGTGTCTCTATAAATAATGAATCTCATTCTCTAAATTTGTGTGAAATTTAAATTAGGCTGCCCCCCAATGTACTTGTTACTGCATGCTATAAAAGCTGAAAAATAAGAGTAGTCGAAGAAAAATCACAACTGCTCTGAGCATACATCTGAATTATAGAAAAGGTTATCATAACATAAATATTTGTTATGCCATTTTGCACTGATTGTTTTTAACTTTGTATTTGAGATGAGCGAACTTCTTGAGCTTCTCTTTTCGTCCGATTCAGTGAATTTTGGTTTGGGTCCAAATATATTCGTCACTAATTGAAGTTGCTCCAATAGGTCTACAAATTTCCTAGGACTCAATTTTTTTTTCATCATAATCATAAGGAATGTTAAGTGGCACTGACATACAGTACAGACCAAAAGTTTGGACACGCCTTCTCATTCAAAGAGTTTTCTTTATTTTCATGACTATGAAAATTGTAGATTCACACTGAAGGCATCAAAACTATGAATTAACACATGTGGAATTATATACATAACAAAAAAGTGTGAAACAACTGAAAATATGTCATATTCTAGGTTCTTCAAAGTAGCCACCTTTTGCTTTGATTACTGCTTTGCACACTCTTGGCATTCTCTTGATGAGCTTCAAGAGGTAGTCACCTGAAATGGTCTTCCAACAGTCTTGAAGGAGTTCCCAGAGATGCTTAGCACTTGTTGGCCCTTTTGCCTTCACTCTGCGGTCCAGCTCACCCCAAACCATCTCGATTGGGTTCAGGTCCGGTGACTGTGGAGGGCAGGTCATCTGGCGCAGCACCCCATAACTCTCCTTCATGGTCAAATAGCCCTTACACAGCCTGGAGGTGTGTTTGGGGTCATTGTCCTGTTGAAAAATAAATGATGGTCCAACTAAACGCAAACCGGATGGAATAGCATGCCGCTGCAAGATGCTGTGGTAGCCATGCTGGTTCAGTATGCCTTCAATTTTGAATAAATCCCCAACAGTGTCACCAGCAAAGCCCCCCCACACCATCACACCTCCTCCTCCATGCTTCACGGTGGGAACCAGGCATGTAGAGTCCATCCGTTCACCTTTTCTGCGTCGCACAAAGACGCGGTGGTTGCAACCAAAGATCTCAAATGTGGACTCATCAGACCAAAGCACAGACTTCCACTGGTCTAATGTCCATTCCTTGTGTTCTTTAGCCTAAACAAGTCTCTTCTGCTTGTTGCCTGTCCTTAGCAGTGGTTTCCTAGCAGATATTCTATCATGAAGGCCTGATTCACACAGTCTCCTCTTAACAGTTGTTCTAGAGATGTGTCTGCTGCTAGAACTCTGGGTGGCATTGACCTGGTCTCTAATATGAGCTGCTGTTAACCTGCGATTTCTGAGGCTGGTGACTCGGATAAACTTATCCTCCGCAGCAGAGGTGGCTCTTGGTCTTCCTTTCCTGGGGCGGTCCGCATGTGAGACAGTTTCTGATGGTCCCAACCCCATTTATAAGGCAAGAAATCCCACTTATTAAAGCTGACAGGGCACACATGTGAAGTGAAGACCATTTCAGGTGACTACCTCTTGAAGCTCATCAAGAGAATGCCAAGAGTGTGCAAAGCAGTAATCAAAGCAAAAGGTGTTTCACACTTTTTGTTATGTATATAATTCCACGTGTTAATTCATAGTTTTGATGCCTTCAGTGTGAATCTACAATTTTCATAGTCATGAAAATAAAGAAAACTCTTTGAATGAGAAGGTGTGTCCAAACTTTTGGTCTGTACTGTATATAGCTATAAATAAATGCTTGTTTGATGGTGTTAACAATTATCGTGTTTAAAAACACACTGCACCATCACATGTGTTATGCTTTTTTATAGTAGAAAACTTACAAAAATTGTCCCTTATTGGGGCAGATAGTGTTATGGGGAAAACAGTGGCTTGTTAGGACCAAGCAGTTAAAACTTATGCCTCAAAGTGAACAGATTCCTGACCTTGTTTATATGTAGATGTTAATGTCAGAAAAAAGAGTGTTTTATTCTGCACAAGTGTCCCAAAATTATGCCTTAATGGGGGCAGAATGTCTGCACATATTTATACACGCATAAGTGTTAAATGTCAGAAGAAAGAGTGGCTTGTTCTGACCGAATCTGGAAAAATTCCCGCTTTTATTTGGGAGCAGCAGCAGTAAAGTGTGAATATGGAATGGGTAGGGTAATAGTGGAATGTAGTCAAAAAAGTAGTGGCAGAAGTAACAGCAGAGCATAGAACAGATGAGGCAATAGATGTGTGTGACTGTTGTGGGGTAGTAGTAGTAGTAGTGGTGGTGACTGCGTAGCGTTAATGGTAGTGGCAGTAGGGGTAATGGAAGTGGAAGTAGGGGATTAGCAGCAGGAAGCAACATTTGTGTTGGTGGTGGCAGGGGCAGAAACTGTACAGTGAGGAACATGATGGTAGGGAATCTGAGAGCAGTGGTGGCATAATAATGGCAGCAAAAGCCATAAGGTGCACAACATAATGGTAACCAGACAGTGGCAGTGGCATGATGGCGGCAACAGGAGTAGTCATATGGTATGCAGCATAATGGACAGATCTATTCATCTGCCTCAGCTGGGCGAGTGTGAAAATCCTCACAAATCCATGCCTCATTCATTTTGACAAAAGTGATATTTTGGACACTGCCAGAGGACAATGTGGTCCATTTGGGTGTCATCATGCCTCCTGCCGCACTGAAACCCCTCTCTGAGATGACAGTGGAGTCAGGGGAAGAAAGAACAGAGAGCACACTAGGCAAATTTGTGCCACTGCCCCAGTCTGCCTACCCAGAAGTCCATGTGGTCAGGGAACATGGGAGAAAGAACAAAGTCCAAGTAGGACTAAACCTGCGTGTTTAGACAGTATATCTCTGTTTGCTGATTTGCCTCAGCCTGGCGCTGCACATGAGAAAACCGTTTCATCATGTTGATGATACTGAACTGGCTACTGCTGCAGCTTCTGCTGCATGTGGTAGCAGAGACGGCAAGACTCTGCGGGAGGTGAAGTGCCACAGACACAAGGGCAGCAGGCATCCCCTCGCCAAAAGCTGCAGCAAGCTGTGTACACAGTGTTTTCTGGTAAATTAATTTGGCTTACCTTTCGGCAACAGGAAAACATTCCCCCATTTTGCTTTGATAGCGGTGGTCTAAAAGTCCAGTAATCATCAGACTGATGCATGTAAATGATATGCCTGTCATTACGTGAGCAAGAAGCATACAGATTCTCATTCAGACCAGCGTGCCAGAGGACCAAGTTATTTTTGGCTCCGTCCCCCACTGGGATGACTGGTCATCATGGCCAATGTTGTCGTCGTCATCATCATCATCATCATCATCCTGCTCCTCAACTTCTCCTGTGGCAGCTCTTCATCCTCCTCCTCCATGAGACTTTCTTCATGTAGGTCCTCGACAGCTACAGGGCATCCAATAATAAGTGTAAGCTATTCTTCTAAGCATCTGTCCTAAGGCAAATATCTGACAAATTGTGTGACCTTTTTGAAGGTTTTTTAGCACTTGAAAGATGTCTTTGAAGAGCTAACCTCAAAACAACAAATGCTCCCTGGTGAATGACAAAATCATTCCTGGCTTTAAGCTGCTGGTACAGATGCTGTAGTATGTGCAAAGGGGAATTTTTGTGATTTGGAATGTAGCTGCTTAAAGGGGTTCTGCACTTTGTTTAAACTGATGATCTATCCTCTGGATAGAACATCAGCTTCTGATCGGCAGGGGTCCGGCACCCGGACCCCCACCGATCAGCTGTTTGAGAAGGCAGCTGCGCTCCAGAAGATAGATCATCAGTTTAAACAAAGTGCAGAACCCCTTTAAGCAGGGTAACGACAAACAGTTCTGTCACTGCAAGTCCAGGAGTGTTCCTTGCCATATAAAAATGGCTGAAATGCTGTAAGATGGAGAAACAGTACCCACTGTTTAACCCCTTCAACCCCGGGCCTGTTTTCACCTTCCTGCAAGGGCCATGTGTCAATTTATGTGGTGATAACTTTAAAACGCTTTTACTTATACAGGCCATTCTCAAGATTGTTTTCTTGTCACATATTGTACTTCATGACAGTGGTAAAAATAAGTTAAAAAAAAACATTTTTATTCATGAAAAAATACCAAATTTACCAAAAATTTAGAAAAATTTACAAATTTCCAAATTTACATTTCTCTACCTTTATTATAGATAGTAATACCTTCAGAAATAGTAATTACTTTACATTCCCCATATGTCTACTTCATGTTTAGATCATTTTGAAAATGACATTTTATTTTTTGGGGATGAAATTTGGAAGCAAATCTTGAAATTTTTCCGAAAATTTCCAAAACCCACTTTTTAAGGACCAGTTCAGGTCTGAAGTCACTTTGTGAGGCTTATATAATAGAAACCACCCAAAAATGACCCATTTCAGAAACGACACCCCTGAAGGTATAACAAAACTGATTTTACAAACTTTCTTAACCCTTTAGGTGTTCCACAAGAATTGATGGAAAATGGAGAAAAAATTTCAGAATTTCACTTTTTGGGCAGATTTTACATTTTAATACATTTTTTCCAGTAGCAAAGCAAGGGTTAACAGCCAAATAAAACTCAATATTTATTACCCTGATTCTACGGTTTACAGAAACACCCCACATATGATCGTAAACTGCTGTACGGGCACATGGCAGGGCGCAGAAGGAAAGGAATGCCATATGGTTTTTGGAAGGCAAATTTAGCTGAACTGGTTTTTAGATGTTGTGTCCCATTTGAAGCCCCCCTGATGCACCCCTACTGTAGAAACTCAAAAAAGTGACCACATTTTGGAAACTACAGGATAAGGTGCCAGTTTTATTGGTACTATTTTGGGGTACATATGATTTTTTTATTGCTCTATATTACGTTTTGCTGTAAAAAAAAAAAAAATTATGTTTTGGCACCGTTTTTATTTTTTATTTTTACAGAGTTTAACCAAGGGATTAGGTCATGTGACTTTTTTATAGAGCAGATCGTTACGCATGTGGCAATACCTAATATGTCTACTTTTTTTATTTATTTAAGTTTTACACAATAATAGCATTTTTGAAACCGAAATAATGATATTTTAGTGTCTCATAGTCTGAGAGCCATAGCTTTTTTATTTTTTTACCGATTCTCTAAGGTAGGGTCTCATTTTTTGCGGGATGAGGTGACGGTCTGATTGGTACTATTTTGGGGGGCATACGCCTTTTTTATCACTTGCTGTTGCAATTTTTGTTATGTAATGTGACAAAAATAGCATTTTCTTACACATTTTTTTTTTTACGGTGTTCATCTGAGTGGTTAGGTCATGTGATATTTTTATAGAGCTGTTTGTTACGGACGTGGTGATACCTAATATGTATTTTTTTTTTATGTATTTTACTTTAGCACAATAATAGCAGTTTTGACACAAAAAAAAATGATGTTTTAGTGTCTCCATGTTCTGAGAGCTATAGTTTTTTTTTAATTTTTGGGGCGATTGTCTTATGTAGGGGCTCATTTTTTGCTGGATGAGGTTACGGTTTTATTGATACCATTTTTGGGGGCACTTTTTGTAATGTAAGGTGTACAAAAATGGCTTTATTTTACACTGTTTTTAGTTTTATTTTTTAATGGTGTTTATCGGACAGGGTGGATCATGTTATATATTTATAGGGCCGGTCATTACGGACGCGGAGATACCTAATATGTGTGGGTTTTCATTTTTTTTCCTGTTTTTTAATATAAAATAAGGGGAAAGGGGCATTTTTTCTTTTTTACTTTATTAATTTTATTACTTTATTAATTTTATTAAAAACACTTTTTTTAAACTTTTTTTTACTTTACTTTATTTATGACATTCACTTTTGGGGGTCTGATCCCCTCTGCAATGCATTACAATACATCTGTATTGTAATGCATTGCCTGTTAGTGTATGACACTGAGTCATACACTAACAGGTTGCCTAGGACAGGGATGGGCAAACTGTGGCTTTCCAGCTGTTGTAAAACTACAACTCCCACCATGCCCTGCTGTAGGCTGATAGCTGTAGGCAGTTTGGGCATGCTGGGAGTTGTAGTTTTGCAACAGCTGGAGAGCCACAGTTTGCCCATCCCTGGCCTAGGAGACCCAGCCTGAGGCTGGATCTCCTCGGCTCCCGTAGAAGGCAGTTCCCTATGCCGTGCAAGGCATTGGGCAGCCTCTGAACGGCATCGGGCTGCCTTGTGTCGCATCGGGTCCCCACCACAGCAGCGCAGGGACTCGATGCTTTCCCTCACCCGACACAAACCTCTTCTATGTCACGGTCAGCGCGGACCGCAGCATCGAAAGGGTTAATCCACCGACATTGGCTTTTACAGCGATGCCTGCGGATACAGCAGGGGCCCAGCTACCACGGACTGCCGGGCCCCTGCAGTGATCACTATGATGTACTATTATGTCAAATTGCGGGAACTCAGTGGTTCCCATGACGTAACAGTACGTCAAAGGTCAGGAAGGGGTTAAAATACCGTTGATGTGAAAATTTACTTATTAGGCTGTCATTGTGCACTTTGACCACTAGATGCCGCTGTTTTCCCACGCAGCTAAGCTACTGCTGGAATTTTAAATATGCATGAGAGGTGGGGTTAGGAAGCTAAAGAAGGAGCAGGAAGGAGCTCGGCATACATCTTTTCAGGGACCCAGGAGCTGTAAGAGAGAATCCAGTGCCATCCAGGCGTCAGTGTGAGCTGGAGTGGCTGGAATCACTGTTGAAAGTGATGGATTGCTGTTGGTTATCCAGATATCGTCCAGAGAAAAGAAGATTGGTTCCCGGAAAGCTGGAAGAGCTGTGGAACGGAGCTACACACCCTGCATGGCCTCATGGTTGCTGGAAAGACTTGTCTAAGTCACCATTGGATGAATAGCAGACCAGGTTCGGTAAGAGCGTGCACGCACCAAGTACAGAGTGGCGCCTAAAGACGTCAGTAAGCCTTTAGTTAGTTAGTTAAGGGTTCCTGTCTTGAATCAGGCTAAAAGTGTTTGCCGCGTTTTTCTGCAAGGAATCCGTTGCCTTAAAGGGACACTGCGCAACTGAACGTGACAGTATTGTTCAAAAATATTATAGAGGTTTATATCCGTGATAAGGTTGTAAGCTGCTGAGTTACACCGCAGGCGAGATCATATCCTGCATCACACACAATTGTTCCCGTTTCCTAGGGTAATAATAGGTACGTAAGGCAGTGTTAGTTCTGCTCGCAGTAGGAAAATTGTCGCAGTGTTTTCTTAGCTACCACTTGAGGGCGCCGTGCTGCGTAACTCAGGGGTCTCAGTGTACGGGCTGAGGGGATGTAACTTTTAGGCTAAGTTCACTGCATTTGGAACTGTATTTGTTTAATACCACTTATTCAGTAAAGTTTCTGTTTTTGCACAAGCTGGTGTCAGTGTTGCTTTCCTCGTCCGTGACTTTGCTGTATCCTGGGGAGCCCTCCCTGATGCACGGCTTACAATGTTAGCCAGGGTAATTTTTCAAAAAGCGTTGTGTGACTAAATTGATCACATGCACCATGCAGGAAGCATGTGTTATTTCCCCCAAATGCAGCCATTGTCACTGACTACCTTGCCCAGTTGAAGATGGTGGGGAGACAGCACCAGGATGTTTGTTGCTTTATTCACTTTAGCAAGTGTGTTTTTTTGGGAGAAACAATGCCAGCTAGGTATCTTCCAGTGAGGCTGAGACCATGCCATCAACTCCCTAAAGGCAACAGAATCCACTAAGTGGTACGGTAGCAACTGCACCGCTGACAACTTGGCCAGATTTGAGTCCTAGCATACCCCTAAATTAGCATAATTTGAGCTTTGAATGGTAAAACATATATAAACTTTTCTATATTGAACAACTGCATTGAAAATATTGTATGTACTTTGTCGCCATCTACTGGTAGAAGAGAGACATTACAGGCATAATACTCTTTACATTAAATAACATTGGTGAGTCATGCTTACACCCTTACACAAACACACTGCACTTTGTTATTGACAATTTACTTTGGGAATAATGCAGTGAACTATATATGTCTTCAGTGTCACTGGACTGGTTAAAAATAAAAAAAAATTGTACTATGAAACACATAACACCAATATAACGATGCAGTGCTGGTGATGACATTTCTTTAACTATGTATATGTTTAATATAATAGTTATAAAAATTGCATTACTGGTGTGAAATGCTTTTGCTATCGTGCAACACATTTAATAACACAGGTGGATAGAATGTGCTCAGCTTTTACAGCTGAATGGTATTTGGGTGCTGTGCTGGTAATAATGATCTATAGACTCTCGAGGATTTGGGAAATAAAGCTGTCTTTCTGTAAATATATTTTTTTTTCTTGCAGGGGTCCAGTTGTGTAATGTAGAACTGCAAGGCTGAAATGCCACAGCAGCAAGCAGCATTAAGCACAATTGTAAGAAGCCTCCTGTGACCAACTCCCTCAAACCATACCCTGGTCATACCCGTTTTTTTTGGCAAACACTGCCACACAAACTTCTTCCAGTTCACAACCTTAACACACTATGGAACTACTGCTGGTTTAACCAGCTATCTTGCGGCCTACTGCCTCCCTAATTCGCTGATCCAGGCTGTCTGTCAGCCTCTGAGCCAATGAGTTCAAACCCTCCTCCCCACTTTCTTCCAGTATTGTGTGATCTTTCGTCTACTTCCTTCCTCATGGCTTTTTCCAACCAAAATGAAAATTTAGTTTGGAGAAAGAATGTTTGTGACGTTCACAACAAATGAAAATATTTTAGAATGGATTCACTCGTCCTAAGTTTCATTTCTTTAGTGGCTAAAATTAAATTTGAAGCTTTCATGTTTGTTTGGTGTAGACTCCCTCCTCCTAATACTGCTCATATGTAAAATTCTATGGCATAAGGAACAAAAAGCTATTGATACATGTAAATATACTCCTGTATATCTATCAGTAAACTGTAGGTGGTGCTAGTGAATCAAACATTGGATTGCAGGATGTCTTGAGTGAATGTAAGAAAGTATGACATTCATTGTGATAAGAGATTAGAAAGGAAAAATGTAAAATAAAATAAAAAAATAAATAAAAAAAATACATTTTCTAATTTATCCCACACACGCACTCAAGTGGTTTTCCAAATTAGGGAAAAAAAGTCCTCAAAACAGCATTTGTCACAATATAATTAAGAATGTATGCGGTGGTTATCCCTCCGCTTCCAGCGTTGCCACTGTGATCCCCCCCACTGATGTAGCCATGATGTCATATTCTTGAAACCCCTCTTAGGGTGCATTCACATCACCGTTTTTTTAGATGGTAAAAAAATACTGCATGCAGGACTTTTTTTCAGTTTAAAAAAGCGGATCTCAGACGGAAATGGCTCAAACGGATGACATCTGATGCAACAGGATCTGTTTTTTTTTAAATGATCCTGTTTTTTTTCCCTCTCTCTCTTCTCCTGATGGATCAGAAGAATGGAGGGCTAAACGGTTATGTGAACTTACCTTGTCCTCTGGTCCTTCGCAGTCAATTAATTAATTTTCAACCTTACTAATTCTGCAAAGTTTTAGTGAATATCAGAGCCCCAGTGCACGACCTCTAACATCTCCCCCACATTCTTATATAATAGGGGCTCCTTGGTTCCAGTGTTCCTCTATCCCTACATCTTCTACTTCTTCCCCAAGTTCTTTTTTAAACATTAGTTTTTATTTAAATACCATCAAGTATTCATAAGGCAACTTTTCAATTATACAGATTACATCAAAATGCAACGGAAATAAAAATACAAAGAAAACTGTCTAATAACCTGAGGGAATCGAGATGTCAGTTTTTACATAAATTGTAGTGTTTGCTAACTAATAGCTAATATGGCATTTCTCACACAATACTGCATGTCTGATTAAGAGATAGAGCAATCAATAGAAGTGATCCAAACTTCCCTTCTAGATTGACATGATGCGTTGAAAGCCAAGGCGGACATCCTTTCGTGCCAGCATTGTTCATTAATGGACTGTAGAATGTTTGAGACGTGTATGGGCGTTCTTGTTTTCCAATTGGCCGCAATTTTTTGTCGCATAGCTTTGCATGCATGAAAAACGATAGTAGAATGTAAAAAGGAGAACTGTTCTATACCAAGGGATAGAAGAGCTAAAGCCGGGTCTGGGACAATTTGGAATTGGCAGATATCGGATAATATAGAAAAAATCTGGTGCCAAATTATATCATGCAAATATGATCCAATTCCACTCATCTGATGTGTTGGGAAAAATATGTGACAGGCGGCACGGTGTGAGGTACCATCTATAGAATACTTTTCGATGAGTTTCCAAGTGGGATATACACTTAGAAAATTTGCAAACAGAGGTAAGAACAGATTGCCATTGATCATCAGTAAAGCTTTGATTTAAATCATAGTGCCAGTGGTCTTTAATTTTCCCCAATTTGTCCCCTTCCTCCATTAGCAAATTTCTGTAGCAAAAGGATATGCTGCGGGAATTTCCATAGCCTTAATAAAGGAAAATTAGAGGATGGAGCAATGGGAATCAACCCAGTGCTAAGGATATGTCTAAGTTGCATGTACTGGAAGTACATGTACTGAGGATTGCAGGTTATGTTTGGCAGCCAAAATGTGGAATTGATGTAGAGTAGGAACACACAGATCTTTCAAAAAGTGGAGGCCTTTCTCAGACCAGGGTGATGCTGAGAAGTTAGGAACAAGCAACTCAACAATAGATATAGGGATATCCACTTATTCTATGGTGTCAAAACATCTATGGAAGGATGGGTTAGTCTACAGCCGTATCACAGCTGAGATCGGGGATGTTAAGTATAGAAAATTGTTGTGGAACCCAAAATATAAAAGGGAACATAAGAAAGTGAGAATGCTGCCTCCCCTTAATAGGCTAAGCTCAATCTGAACCCATTTTTTTGAGACATCTCCAATCCAAAATTGTTTCAGTTGGGCCAGTATCACGGATTTATAGTATAAAGACAGAGATGGGCAGGTCACCTCACCCTGATGAATATGGGAAAACAGGAAGTCAGCCTTGACCCTCGGTCTCTTCCCACCCCACACAAACCGCATAAGCAAGTTTTGCAAGGTTTGGATATAGGAGATTCAGAAAAATATAGGTACATTTCTACAAATATATAGGATCTTTGGTAGAAGTACCATCTTGACCACAGCAATCCTCCCCAACCATGAGATGCCAAACGAACTCAAGGAGGATATTTTATTCTTAACCTCCTCTAATAATGCAAAATAGTTCGTTTGGAACAGTGTGGATAGTGGATAAGAGAGCACTATTCCCAAATATGGCAAGTCGGTTTTGACCCATTAAAATTAAAATTGTGTTTTTCACATTTCGGAGTACTTTATGGTCTATATTCATCGGTAATATTTGTGATTTATTCACATGAATTTTGTAATAGGAGGCTTCGCTAAAGCGATTAATAACACAACTGGCTGCAATCAATTGGGAGGGATTGGATAAGACCAAAATAGTAACATCTGCAAATAGACCAATTTTATTAGTAACGTCTCAGGATTTAATCCCAGTGATCTCGGGTGAGCTTCGAATGCTTTCTGATAGGGGTTCCATGATCAAAGCAAAAATGAGAGGGGACGTGGGACACCCTTGTCGGGTTCCATTCGTAATGTCAAACCTAGAGGATAGAAAGCCTGAAGTATACATCGCATTGGGGAAAGAATAAACAGCTAGGATGGCTGCAAAGAAGCTTCCTTGAAATCCAAATTTTTATAAAGTAGCTCTCAGAAAGTCCCAATGAACCCTGTCGAACGCCTTCTCTGCATCCAAAGATAGGAGTAGAGAAGGCGTTCCACGTCTCCATATAATATCCAGAAAGTTTAAAAATCTTCTGGTACCGTCCGATGTCTGTCTATTTTTCACAAATCCAACCTGGTCATTATTTATTAAAGTAGGCAAAATATCTACCAATCTATTGGACAATAATTTAGAAAAGATCAGAATTGAGTAATGATATGGGGCAGAAATTTGCTGGAGTGTCGGGAAGTTTGCCTGCTTTGAGAATTGTGACTTTTAGGGCTGAGAGCATTTCCTTGGGAATGGGATTGCCTCCAAAGAATTGCTGGAAACATCCCTTCAGGTATGGAGAGAGGATCGGGGAAAATGTCTTGTAGTACTCATTGGTTAACCCGTCTGGCCCTGGTGATTTGTTTAGTTTGAGAGAGGTTATTACTTGAGTGATTTTATCAATATGGATATCTGCGTTTAATATATCTAATTGTTCTGACGATAATTGGGGAAGAGAGATTTTATTCAGGAAGGCTTTAATAATCTCTTCAGTAGGTTGAGGAGTATCAGCGTCCAAAGCAAGATTATACAGTTTAGAGTAGTATGAGGCGAATTCATCAGCTATTTCTTGTGGATTCATAATTTTCTTACCTGCTCTGCCATATAAAAAGGGGATCCTAAATTTGTCAGATTTAGCCTTAATCCTGTTTGCTAAAGATTTATTAGCTCTGTTTCTGCAATAGTAATACATGGATTTGGATTTGCGGAGGTAGAACTCAAATCTGGATTGCATTAACACATGTAGCTCATATCTTACATTTTTCAATTGGGTTGCGAAGGTAATTTTGGGAGATTTTTGGTTGTCACGCTCTACTTGTCTAATCTGGCTTATGAGTAGTTTGATCTTTTGATTTCTCTTTTGCAAAGAACAGTATTTTATAAAGATACCCCTTATGACCACTTTGTGAGCACACCAGATCGTGGACAATGTGATATCAGATGAGTTATTAAGAGTAAAATAATCCTGCAGAGCGGTGCGGAATATAGGTATGTAGTCAGGGTTATTCAAAATGGAATTATTCAATCTCCACGGGGCTCGCGAGGGAGAGTATTGTAGGTTAATGAGTATAGAGGTAGGGGCATGGTCAGACCAAGTTATGGTACCGATATCGGATGAAATTATATTTTCTAGTTGTCTATTATCTGCTATTGCCATATCTATGAGGGAGTATGAGTTTTGAGAAAAAAGTATAGTCTTTTTCAGACGAATGAAATATGTGCCATGGGTCAAAAATCTCCTCTTTGTGCAATAACTCTCTTAAAGAGAAGTCTCTGTCCTTACTGTCCACGGGTGTCTTGTCAATCGTAGGGTCAATAACTTTATTATAGTCGACGCAGAGTATTAAAAACCCCTGTCTTATTGGTATCAGTTTGTTGAAGAAGCGGTGAAGAAAGTGAAGAGGCGCATATATGGATGCTATAGTGATTAGACAGACAATGATAATGTAGCGACCTTGACTGTCTGAAATAGTAGATATAAGTTTTAAAGAGACTGTATCTTTAATGGCTAGCATCACCCCTGCTTTCTTCTTTTCAGGGTGGGAGTAAAAAATATGAGGAAAGCACCTATTTTGAATCCTCTAACTATCTTTAGGCAATAAATGAGTTTCCTGGGCACCTATAATGTCACAAGGTAAGTTAGATACTTCTTTCCAGAAGCATGCTCTTTTCAAAGGGCTGTTTAAGCCTTTGACATTTAGGGATGAGATCTTTAATGCCATATCAGGTACCTAAGAACACACCCATAAACCCCTGTAATGCCATATAAAATGTACAGTGCTACATAGAACAACAGAGGGCAGATGCATCAGTAAATTAGAAGCGGGTAATAACATGTCACCCTAAAAGGTCAAGGACTATAACATTTGTGTGTTTCGAGATATATAGATGGTGAAGAGTGGAGGAAAGCAGACCCAATGTAGAATGGTGTAGCCAGGTGAGGTACCTTACATGGTTGGCACTTATGGACAGGGCCGGCTCCAGGTTCATGTGGGCCCATGGGCAATAAATCCCAGTGGGCCCCATGAGGCATTTTTTTACATTGACATGTCCCTCTGTGGCTCCCACACGGTATAATGACCCCTAGTGGCCCCTATACAGTATAATGACTACTAGTTGCCCTTCACACAGTATAATGACTACTAGTGGCCCTTCACACAGTATAATGAACCCCCAATTTCCCCCCCCCACTGTATTATGACCACCTGTGGCCCTGCATTAAGAATAATAACCCCCAGTCGCCCCCATTCAGAATAATGACCCCCAGTAGCCCCCACACTGGGGGAATACTGTATGGAGGGGGCTCTGGGGGTCATTATACTATGTAAAGGGCCCTCACAGTATAATGACCCCACAGTGACCCTCCATTCAGAATAATGACCCCCAGTCGCCCACACACTGGGGGTTATACTGTATGTAGGGGGCACAAGGGGTTATTATATTTAATGGGGGATCTGGTGGTCATTATGCTAAATGGAGGGTCAATGGGGATCATTATACTAAATGGGGGGCACTGGGAGTCATTATACTGTGTAAGGGGCCCTCACAGTGTGATGAATGACCCCCCAGTGGCCCCCTCACATACCTATCATTGTAGGGGAGCTGGTGGTCCTGTCATTCACTAACCGCAGCTCCCTGCGCTCCTTCTCTCCGGCGGCCGCTGCAGCAGTGAGCCCGGCCTGGAGGAGAGAAGGAGATGTGCAGTGATGTAGCTGGAACTGACTGGGCCCCACAGCAAATTTTAGTACGCCCCCTCCCCCCAATGTGTGTTCACATCACGTTTTTCCTATCGGTTTGATGTATACAAATGTGCAGCACTCCACGTTTTTGTATCCTGCAGAGTCAAGTAAAAAATGCAGACGTTAACATATATGTTTTTTTACAATGGAACTGTATGGTGACCGGACGCCACTGTACGACATCAGTCTGAGGCACCTGTTAATGTACGCATTTTTGGTATACATTAAATGGATGGCACAAATGGGATGTGAACCCAGCCCTAGTGTCAGAATAAGCCCCAGTACACAGCGGAGCAGCGCGGCGGAGAAGGGAGGCCGCCGTGTACTGACAGAGCGCTACCTGGTCCTGGTGGACAGGGATGAGGACTGTGTTTCCCAAGGATCATTTTCTACTGGGAAATACAGGGCACAGTATAATACGCTAGAATCTACACTCACCTAAAGAATTATTAGGAACACCATACTAATACGGTGTTGGACCCCCTTTTGCCTTCAGAACTGCCTTAATTCTACATGGCATTGATTCCACAAGGTGCTGATAGCATTCTTTAGAAATGTTGGCCCATATTTATAGGATAGCATCTTGCAGTTGATGGAGATTTGAGGGATGCACATCCAGGGCACGAAGCTCCCGTTCCACCACATCCCAAAGATGCTCTATTGGGTGGAGATCTGGTGACTGTGGGGCCATTTTAGTACAGTGAACTCATTGTCATGTTCAAGAAACCAATTTGAAATGATTGGAGCTTTGTGACATGGTGCATTATCCTGCTGGAAGTAGCCATCAGAGGATGGGTACATGGTGGTCATGAAGGGGTGGACATGGTCAGAAACAATGCTCAGGTAGCCCGTGGCATTTAATCGATGGCCAATTGGCACTAAGGGGCCTAAAGTGTGCCCTGAAAACATCCCCCACACCATTACACCACCACCACCAGCCTGCACAGTGGTAACAAGGCATGATGGATACATGTTCTCATTCTGTTTACGCCAAATTCGAACTCTACCATTTGAATGTCTCAACAGAAATGGAGACTCATCAGACCAGGCAACATTTTTCCAGTCTTCAACAGTCCAATTTTGGTGAGCTCGTGCAAACTGTAGCCTCTTTTTCCTATTTGTAGTGGAGATGAGTGGTACCCGGTGGGGTCTTCTGCTGTTGTAGCCCACCTTTCTTTTCCATTCTGACATTCAGTTTGGAGTTCAGGAGATTGTCTTGACCAGGACCACAACCCTACATGCATTGAAGCAACTGCCATGTGATTGGTTGACCAGATAATCGCATTAATGAGAAATAGAACAGGTGTTCCTAATAATTCTTTAGGTGAGTGTATATACTATACAGATATTAGTCCTACCCCCAAATAATAATACAATTAGGGGGTCATTTATTATATAGAAATACGTCTATGTTAGGCTACTTTCACACTAGTGTTCGGGGCTCCGCTTATGCGTTCCGTTTGAAGGCTCTCACAAGCGGCCGCAAACGGATCCGTCCAGCCCTAATCCATTCTGAGTGGACGCGGATCCGCTCAGAATGCATCAGTCTGGCAGCGTTCAGCCTCCACTCCGCTCAGCAGGCGGACACCCGAACGCTGCTTGCAGCCTGGCCGTGCGGAGGCAAATGGATCCGTCCAGACTTACAATGTAAGTCAATGGGGACGGATCCGTTTGAAGTTGACACAATATGGCTCAATTTTCAAACGGATCCGTCCCCCATTGACTTTCAATGTAAAGTCTAAACGGATCCGTTTGCATTATCATGCAAACAGATCCATTCTGAACGGATGTAAGCGTTCGCATTATAGGTGCGGATCCGTCTGTGCAGATACCAGACGGATCCGCACCTAAACGCAGGTGTGAAAGTAGCCTTAGGCGTATTTCTGACACAGATTGTGGCACAAAGGTCCTTAGCACCACAATCTGTATCTTTTCCCGCTCATGCCAGGTCTAAAAACGGATGGCGTGGGCAGGGAAGGGGATTCAGTTATGGCCATCCAGTTATTGGATACCACCGCCATATAGTGATAACACCGCCATACAATGATAAAACCACCATACAGTGACTGGATAAAAGGGTATAAGAAGGCACAGTACAGGGAATGACTATGGGCACTGCACAGGGTGTGGTAAGAGGGCACAATGCAGGGTATAAAGGGGCACAGTACGGGGTGGGGGGCACAGTCACATGACCCTGTGACGTTAGAAGGTCCTTATGGTGAATGCGGTTCAGATGCCACCATAATGAGAGGCAGAGGATTGAGACAGGGGCCCTGGATGGACAGGAGGGGTGGACACAGCAAGTAGGGGGAAGGGGCTCTGAGGGGGATTCATACAAGAAGTAGGGGCAGGAGGTCTGTGCAGGGCAGCAATAGGAGATAGGAGGGTGAAACAGGAGCTCTGGATACATGAGGCAGGGAAGGAGACAGCAGGGGCCCCATGAGGATGAGATAGGACAGGATATGTGGGGGGGGGGGGGGGGGGCAGGTGTCATGGAGACAAACTGCTTAATGAAACAGTAACACAACTAAATAGAATGAAGCAGCCGATCGAAGAGTCCCAGGCTTCTGTCCCACAGGCAAGAGACAGTCACAGTGCAGACTCACTCACAGACTGTCTACACACTTCTCTGCTCCAGCTCCAGCCCTGCGGTCTCTCTCCTCAGGCAGCGTGTCCTGTGTAGAGGGGGCGTGTCCTGTGTAGAGGGGGCGTGTTCTGAGTCTCTGCAGCTCAGAGGGCCCACCAGGGGGGTACTGCGTAAGTGAAATGACAGCAGTGAGAGCTCCCATCTGTATTGATGGAAGTGCTCATAGCAGTTCAGTGGGCCCCCCCAGGAGCATTGGGCCCCGGCACTTGCCCGGGGATGCCGGGTTATGACGCCGGCCCTGCCTATGGAGGTTATCATTTCGTGGATTTTACCACAGTCCATTCTTGGGTCAGCGTGGGTGGCTTCTGTTTTCCTGGAGATCTGGTTCCCTCTTGTGGCTGGAGTAAGGACCACCTCTCCAGAAGGTTTGCAGCTTGAGATGGAGAAAGTAAAATAAAATTAGTGCCATTTCTACTGACAATAAGTTTCCCAGTGATATGGGATTCCATTCTCTCTCAGGAAGGTGGTATATTTAGCAAACTCCCTCCTCCTAGAGTTGCTGGAGAGAGATTAGCATAGAAAGAAACTTGTTTAAAACGCCCAGGAATGTCTTTTTTTCTTCCTGCTTCCCTGAGAAGCTTGTTTTTAAAATGGAAGAAGTGAAGGCCGGCATAGATTTGGGTTTAGGGACTCTGTGCTCCCTATCTATAAGCAAATCCCTCTTTGGGGTGTCCAGTAGGATTGATGTAAAGAAATCTATCATATAATTAAACATTAAAGATGTCTTCAGGGATATTTCTGAGTCTGATATTATTCCTTCTAGACCTATCCTCAAGGTCTGCTAATTTCAGCTTCACAGCAGCAATCTCATCCTGTGTCTAATTATAGTAATCCACTAGGGAGTTGTGCAACGGGCGGCCTCCCCCCAGGGCCCTCTATATATATCGCATCCCAGGTGTAGGAATGCCAAATTATTGAAGGTAAGAGTTGAACGGCACTCCTCTTTGGTGTGGACAGTGCTCAGTGGTAAGTATAATACCAATGTTAATAGGAAAACCACGGCACTCAAAAGAGAATGTTGCAAACATTTCTTATTTATTTTATTTTCTTATATTCTTATATTTTTGCATATATATATCCATCCGTAAAATTAATTCATAGTGGTATACTGGCCAACGTTTCAGTATTATCCAAGACCTTGTTCACGGCCTGAGTCTTAGAAGTAATGGAGGCATCGGATGGCTCCATTATTTCTAAGACTCAGGCCGTGAACAAGGTCTTAGATAAGACCGAAACATTGGCCAGTATACCACTATTAATAAATTTTCCGGATGGATATATATATACAAAAATATAAGAATATAAGAAAATAAATAAGAAATTTACGCAACATTCTCTTTTGAGTGCCGTGGTTTTCCTATTAACATAGGAATGCCAAGTGGTATAATGCGGCCTAAAATGTCTCTCTATGTGTGTCACGGTGCTCCTACCTGGATACCACTGGACCCCAGGCTTTTGCTCCAAAGCAATAAATAGGGGTGTTACATTCACCCTTACTTAAAGCCAAGCCATCCTCGGCTTGTGCTTAGGTTGTGCTTTAATGGTACCCAAGGAAGATTAAAGTGCTGCTTTAGACTATAGACAATTACATACACATATAGACTGACATAACAACGGCTACCACTAGGTTCTTGCCCACATGAGTAGGATGTCTATTCACAGTTTGCCCTCTCAGTATAACCAGTGAACCAAAAAACATACTGCACTAAGCTCTCAAATACTCCACACAGGACTGGGCCAGAGTCGTATGTGGAGTGTGGAGGTGTCATGTACTGTAATCCCTCCACGATACTATGAGACGTCCTCAAATAGAAGGGTGGCTTCATCCTGTAATCCCTTCCTAGAACCAAGGCCTTATAATGCTTTACTCTTTGTCACCTTGATGACTGAACAGGTAGCTAAACATTTATATCCATAAGATGGCAGACTCGACTAAGAGGAGGAGCTGGTTCTCTCCCAGAACTACCATGAGGGTTAATTCCTCTACACACACATTTTTAGAAGCAGGGTTATCATTGACGTTGTTAGACCTGCTTGTGACTCTACATTGACGTCCTCAGAGGCAGGACTCCAAAGTCCATTTAAAAGTGCAAAAGTTCAAAGTCTTGTACCTATAAAAGAGTACATACAATGGGCTAAATTATTGAACGTTGCAAAACCTGTAAAAACGTTAATGCCAAGATATTGCAAAAAGATCAGTCATTTGTGTTCTGTCCCCACATGAAGGCGAATGAAGGTGTAACTGATAATGACCTTGTGACTGTCCTACCTTCGTATCCAAGCAGTGGAGCAGACCGGACCGGCAGATGCTCAGGTTAGATGGACCCAGACGCAGACATGAGGATGCAATCAAACGTGGGTTTATTTGATCCAGAGCAGTGACATACGGTGATGCAGTACAGGAATGCAGTAGATGCTGTGATGTGGATGTCTTTCCTGAGGCTAACTGCTGAGGCAACTGCTGGTCAAAAACTGATGCCTTCACAAGCCAAGATGTGAGTCTCCAGTCACAAGGAGTGCAGCACTGAAAATGGCTACAGGAAGTGACAAGGACCAAGGCTGCTAAAAACACGCCCATACGAGAAAAACTTTATAGACAAGAAACAAGGCGTGCAGCATATGAATTCCAACCAGCCATCTGCAGCAGAGAAACAATACATAGAAACAACATAGTAAAAGGAGATATAATAATACAGTGCATGAATTAAATTTGAAAGAAACAGCACACTCCCCGTCTGAAATTCACTTCGGGGATTTCACTATGACGAATGTCCATAAAATATAAAACAACCTGTAAAAAGAACATGTTAAAATGCAAAACATAGATTAGTCCTGTTTTCAAACTTGGAATGGAGAAGATCTGCGAACCTAGATACAGTCCTGTTCACCCGTCAGGGACATTCTCGATGGGTCTCATCCAACTGGAGAAACGCTCAAAGTGCTGACAACCGAAGCTGGCTGTTTGCTTAGTTCCGGTGACTAATGCGCTAACTTCAGCGTGGATTTCTGGATCATTATCCGGATCCTGGATGCTGAAAGCTTCCTGTACACATTTGTCCGCCTCTCCAAGCAGAAACTCTGGACCTGTAAGCCAAGTAGAGTTAGTAAAGGAACCTATAGACATAGACCTAGTGGCGTGATCTGCTGGATTAAGTTCGGATGGTATGTAGTGCCATTGTTCAGGTTTGGAGGACCTCCTGATTCTCTCTATGCGGCTACTAACGTACACATAAAATCGCTTGGTCCGATTGTGGATGTAACCTAAAACGACTTTACTGTCGGTGTAATACTGGACTTCAGCTATGTCGACACCCAGTTCTTGTTGTATGAAATCCGCAATCTCCACTGCCAACACAGTCCCACAAAGTTCCAGTCTGGGAATAGTATGATCAGGCTTGGGGGCTAACTTAGCCTTACCAAAGACGAATCCAACGTGATTTTGGTTGTTGGGTTCTGTCACCTTCAGATAGGCAACCGCTGCGATGGCCTCCATGGAGGCGTCCGAGAACACGTGGAGTTCTTTCTTTATGCTAGAGAAAAGTGAGGTTTTAACATAGCATCTCGGGATGTGGACCTCATCCAAGGCACACAAGGATCGCTTCCAGGCTTCCCATTTTTGCTCTTTCTCGGAGGGAAGTGGGATATCCCAATCCTTGACTGTTTCAGAGAACTGTCTCAGTAGAGATTTACCTTGTATAGTGATGGGCGCCACAAATCCCAGCGGATCAAATAGGCTGTTTACCACTGATAGGACACCTCGTTTTGTAAATGGCTTGTCTGCGCAACTTATCTGAAAACCGAAGGAGTCAGCCGAGAGATCCCATCTGAGGCCCAAGCTCCTCTGCACAGATGGACTGTCCAGTCCCAAGTTAATGTCCTTGAATCCTGGTGCATGATCGCCTGATTCGAAGGCCCTCATAACGGCCAGGCTGTTTGAGGCAATTTTATGTAGTCTAAGTTTGGCTTGGTACAACATACTTTGAGTCCTTTTGAGCAGATCAATGGCCGCCTCTTCAGTCGATAGTGATTTGAGTCCATCGTCTACGTAGAAGTCCTTTTCTACAAAGTCTCTGGCGTCTTTACCATACTCGGATTCTCCCTCTAATGCAGTGCGCCGAAGGCCGTAAGTTGCCACGGCAGGTGAAGGGCTGTTTCCAAATACGTGTACCCTCATTCGATATTCTGAAATCTCTGCGTTAGTGTCATTATTCTTGTACCACAAAAACCTGAGGAAATTCCGGTGGTCCTCTCTGACTACGAAACAGTGGAACATCTGTTCAATGTCAGGCGGTGATGGCAACGAGCTCCTTTTCTGAACCTCATCAGCACTCCAACTAGGTTATTCAGATTAGGACCTGTGAGAGGACATCATTAAGAGATACACCTTGATGTTTGGCGCTTGAGTCGAAAACGACCCTAATTTGATTAGGTTTCCGTGGGTGATACACTCCAAATGAAGGCAAGTACCAGCACTCGTCGTTCTTCCCTAAGGATGGAGCTGGTTCTGCATGGTTGTTGCGGAATATTTTGTCGATAAGGCAACAATGTGTTCTCTCATCTCAGGCTTACTGTTCATGGTACGCTGAAGAGAGTTAAATCTAGACAGAGCTTGTTCCCTATTGTTCGGGAGTCTCACCCTGATAGCTCGGAAGGGTAATGGAGAAACCCAGTGATTGGTTTCGTCTTTAAGGAACTCATTGTCCATTATCTTGATAAATTCTTTGTCGTCTACTGACAAAGCTACTTTATCATCGTCCTTGCTTGTGTGAAAGACTAATCTTCCTAAGTTGTCGGCAAAGAAGGGAGGAATGTCGTCAGGTGGTTGTATGAGGTCTGGAGGCTTCTCTTTCACCTCGTAGTGATGAGGGCAAGGCTTAATGCAAGTTGTGCGTCCATCTCCACGCACGTACGTTTTGAAAGAGTAGACTCTTGGTTGATCCAAGCATACATTTCCTATGACTACCCATCCCAAGTCCAGTCTCTGGGCGTATGGTGCATAGTCGGGACCATTACACTGTTGACGCACCTTGTGTACCCTTAGATTGTCTCTGCCAAGCAGGAGTAGAATCTCTGCATTGTTGTCCATAGGTGGGATAACGTTGGCTAGGTGCCTTAGGTGTGGATGGTGAAATGCAGCTTCCGGGGTAGGAATTTCATCCCTATGGTTGGGTATTTGATCGCATTCGATCAGCGTCGGTAGAGGTATTTCTGTATTCCCACTGACGGAACAAGCGATGAATCCTTGTGCCCTCCTGCCGCTAGTCTCTATGCGACCCGAGTAGGTGTTTAAGATGTAGGGTTCTAACGGTCCCTTTATTCCAAAGGCTTCAAAGAATTTAGGTCCTGCTAGGGAGCGGTTGCTTTGGTCGTCAATGATGGCATACATTTTTACTGCCTTTTCTGGTAGCCCCTCCGGGTAGACCTTGATTAGGCATATGCGGGCACAACATTTCTCACTCTGGCCCTCCCCACATACGTCCAAGCATGAGCAGGAAACAGCGGTGGCTGTGTTAGCGTTATTTTGGGGCTCCCCGCCATGACTTGGAGCGGGACTGGTGGTGACAGCAGCCGGTGAATCCCTTGTGAGGGGAGTTGGGTGCATAGCTGAGGCGTGTCTTTCACTATGACACTCCTCACACTTGATAATGGATTTACAGTCCTTAGCCATGTGCTCCAATGAAGCGCAGCACCTGAAACATACCCCAAGCTCGGTGAGGACTTTCTTGCGCTCCTGTATGGTTTTGGATCTAAATCTTCTGCATTTGTTCAGTGAGTGTGGTTTTTTATGAATGGGACATTCACGATTGAAGGCCTTGTCTCCTGATGAGGTAGTGTACTGTTTACCAGTGGGTACTGCAGATGATGGTAGGTTAGTCTTTCTAACATTCACGCTGCTCTTAAAGTCTCTGTGTTTATGCACAATACTTTCATACCTTGATGATGGTGTCACTGAAGCTGTAGTATTGAACTCCAGGAAGTCGAGGCTGGGGTCATTCCTCATCTGGGACTGTTCATCGATGAACCTACAGAAATGAATAAATGGGGGAAAGGTGACATCATGCACTCTTTTGTACCTTGAGACTGATGCCGCCCACTTCTCTTGCAGGCTGTATGGTAGCTTCACGACAATTGGGTTCACCCCATGGGCAGTATCCAGGTAGCACAGCCCGGACAGACGAGGATCTCTTTTGGCGAGCTCCAGTTCCATGAGCAAATCACTTAAATCCTGAAGCTTGTGGACATCCTTGAGACTGATCTTGGGAACGTTCTGCAGTCTCCTGAATAGTGCCTTCTCTATTGCTTCTGCACTGCCAAAGGTGCGTTCGAGTCTCTGCCAGGCTGCAGCGAGACCTGCTTCTGCTTGTCCCACATAGACAGTTCTAAGGCTCTTGATGCGATTTGTGGAGCCTGGGCCCAGCCAGTTGATCAAGAGGTCGAGCTCCTGCTCTGCGGTTAGGTTGAGGTTGGCGATGGCGGCTTTGAAGGTTGCCTTCCAGGCTCTGTAGCTCTCCGCACGGTCATCAAATTTTGAGAGACTGGTGTTAATTAGCTCTCTGCTCACCATAAACCTGGCAAACTCAGACATATCTGATCTCTCACTGCTTGTTGCCATGACAACTTGTGATGCCCCTGGGGCGTATGGGCTGCATGGCGTGAAAGGGTGAGATGATTCCGGGTAGAATGATGTTGCTGCAGGGTTGAGCTGTGGTCTAGCCTCTGTAGATTCTGATGACTGCTGCTTGAGCTGTGGAGGTAAGCTAGGAAACACCTGGCAGCCATCTTGCTGTAATAGCTGTCCTTGAGAGGGCGCATCTGGGCGACTGTTATTGGATTGCTCGGGTGCTGTGGGTGTCACTGGCACTGTGGGTAGAGCTGGCTTGGAGGTTTCAGTGTTATTGGCTAGGACAGTACTGCTCACTGGGGGTGGTGCAGATAACTGTTTCAGTACTGGACATCCAGTACTGGATCGTCTATCTCCTCTGGTGGTAAACAGACTGAATCAAGGCCTTGGCTCAATGCTTGCTCAAGTAGTCTTACTTTTGCTAATGCAATTTCCTCTTCCCTCTCCGATTCAAGGATCTTTATTCGAGCCTCTGCTTCTGCCCTCTTGGCTTCTGCCTCCGCTTCTGCCCTCTTGGCTTCTGCCTCCGCTTCTGCCCTCTTGGCTTCTGGCCTTTTGGCCTCTGCCTCCGCTTCGGCCCTCTTGGCCGCCGCCTCTGCTTCAGCCCTTTTGGCCTCTGCTTCCGCTTCGGCCCTCTTGGCCGCCGCCTCTGCTTCGGCCCTCTTGGCCGCTGCCTCCGCTTCAGCCCTCTTGGCCGCTGTCTGTGCTTCTGCCCTCGCAAGGACTTCTTTTTCGGTGAAGGAACGCCTCACTTTGGATTGCTCTGCATTTATACGGGCCTCCAGTAATCTGTCGCTCAGGGCGGAGCTTCTAGAGCATGATGATCTGTAGGACCGCGAGGAATGTTTGGATGAATGCGATCTGTGTGATCTAGTTTCTTGCAAATGAGAGATGCGGAGTTCCACTTTATCTTTAGCATCCAGCACCATGGCGTCTCTTTGTCTGTCTATTGATTCTGCCTTGCACAATTCTGACAGGGCTTCTTCAATATTAGAGTCTTTTAGAAAGGTTAAATACCTTGTGGACAGTCTCTTGTATCTTTCATGGGCTGCGTTCAGCCGCCCGACGGCAACTTGTAAGCTGGTGGCATCGCCTGAGGAGGACTTAAGTCCTGATATAAGGGAGGAAACTCGTTCCCATAGCTCTTCCAGGTTGTCACATAGCTCATCTTTCCTGGTGTGATAGTTTTCCGTGATCTTTATAGCTGGTTTGAGAGAGCGCCTTGGTCGAGTGACTTGGTCTGCTGAAAGTGTGGGTTCTACCTCTAGCTCTTCATAATGATCAGTATCTGGTTGCATTTGCTTTGTTTCATCACTGGGGAACTGTACGAGGTCATTTTCGGCCATTTTGATTTAAGGTGCGCTGTCTCTTTAAGAAAATGAACTTTCGAATTGGGGGCTGAAAATTGCAGTGCGGCTCAGATGAGGCACCCCTGTGAGGTTCCTAAAGTGTTTTGAGTAAATTGCGGGGTTTTGGTTTGAGGGAGGCCCCGCGTGCATGAACAGTTCCTATATCATGCGAGCAAGGGTTAACATAGGATGTAGAAAGTGTCTTGGTGAGTAGTGGAGGACTTCCAGGCAAGAGTATATCTACTGCGGACACGCCGTGCTTCCCCTTGGGCTTGTGGGACGTGCACTGTTGCCGGGCAGATTTGCTGCGGGTGGGCCTATTTACTGGGGTATAAGGCTTTAAGGCAGTTTTTGACTGTTCTGTCCCCACATGAAGGCGAATGAAGGTGTAACTGATAATGACCTTGTGGCTGTCCTACCTTCGTATCCAAGCAGTGGAGCAGACCGGACCGGCAGATGCTCAGGTTAGATGGATCCAGACGCAGACATGAGGATGCAATCAAACGTGGGTTTATTTGATCCAGAGCAGTGACATACAGTGATGCAGTAGATGCTGTGATGTGGATGTCTTTGCTGAGGCTAACTGCTGAGGCAACTGCTGGTCAAAAACTGATGCCTTCACAAGCCAAGATGTGAGTCTCCAGTCACAAGGAGTGCAGCACTGAAAATGGCTACAGGAAGTGACAAGGACCAAGGCTGCTAAAACCACGCCCAGAGAGAAAAACTTTATAGACAAGGAACAAGGCGTTGCAGCATACGAATTCCGACCAGCAGATGGCAGCAGAGAAACAATACATAGAAACAACATAGTAAAAGGAGATATAATAATACAGTGCATGAATTAAATTTGAAAGAAACAGCACAATTTGTCAAATAGCAGGATTTTGAAAACCCAGACAGGTGGGCTTCTCACTTAACCTGAGAAGGGGAAAAAAAGGGAATTGGCACTCTTGAGCACAACTTGGAGGTATTTTTGAAAATGGGGGGAGTCCTAACAAACCATGTCCATCTGGGTGAGGACCGAACAGGGCAACTGAAACAAACATCGGCCAACAAGTTCTCACCCTTCGGACTCACGTTATGGCTCCAGTAGTTCAATGGATGGTTTTCTCACAGCATGAGGTCTCTCACAGGAGGGGCTGGAAGTCTTCCTCCTGGGTCCCATAGTTGAGGTCGCAAAAGTCCTTCTTTAAGCGGCGCAACATCCTCATCGCTGTCACTGCTAGCTCTGTTGCTCTCAGCAGCTTTAATTCCGGCAGAAACTTAATCTGCAATCTCCTGGTGGCATTCTGTGGCAGAACTTGGAAATGCAGGATCACCCTCCTCTCTGGACAGCAATAAAGGATAGACCTTTGATCTTTCATAGCAAGGAGCTCCCCATTTGGTGGTGGTTCTGGAGTGCATGGAGCATTATCAGTGGACTTTTTACTGGTGGATAGGTCACTTTCAGTGGTTGGAGGATCTGGTAGTGTCATAGCAGGTGTGCTGTCTTGGAGGCATCCTGCAATTCCCTTTCTCTGCCCTCTTTTTCCTCCACAATTTCTTTATATGTTTTTATGCGTTTTCTTCTTTCTGATAAGTCACCTTCTCCGCTAAACATTCTCTCCATCTTTTTCCTTTCTTCTTCTTTCTTTATCAAGTCCTGTAATAGACTCCTCCTGCAGGCCTTCCATCGGGCAAGGTCATTCTGCCATGTGTCACCCTTCTCTTTGAGTAGATCACTAACATGCTGCAGATGTTCTTGGTGGGCTTCTCCTGAATAACATGGGAGCCAAGGGGCCCAAAATGGTATGGCACAGTAAGAGGCATGATGCAGGTAGCTGCAGCTGTTGCTGATGGATCACTGTGGTCCCGGTGGGTGCTATCTTCACTTTCAGACATAGCTTTTGATACCCTGTACCAGACTAGAGGGGTCAATGTAAGCTAGATCGCAATTTAAGTGTGCATTGCTATGGTCAACGGGGGCAGAATTGGTGCGTGGCTCCTTTAAGGGTTGCTGCCACTACTCAATTTTGGGGAGTATGATGCTCTGGCAGGCATATTATAGCCCCTAACAGTCTCTAGCAAGGTTATTTCCCCCAGCAGTACTCATTCAGACCTCTGGACATTGCTTCTCAGGATCCAGGGAAGAAGGAACTGTATTTTCTACTTCCTGTAAGAGGTACAGTTGATTTCTTTGTCCTCCTGGGAACTTGTACTGAGCACTTTAGTTCCTTCTGCTGCAAGAATGGTTCCTCTGTGGAGACGGGCTGTTTGGTTCCCTCCCCTCTGCTGGGTGGATGTCTTTCTTCTCAAGAGCTGATGCCCAAATCCAAGATGGCCGATTAACCCCTGTTTTGCCACAGTGCTGCAAACGATGTAGATTCACACTCTCCAGCAGTAAGTAGATACTATAAAGTCAATTGTAGGGGGTTTTACAGCTTGAGAGGGCCTTCCTGTCGCAAAATTAGATCCTGTTTCGTGACAGCAAAATTGCAATGGGCGGCCTCCCACCAGGGACCTCTATATATATCGCGTCCCGGGTGTAGGAAATGCCGAGTGGTATAGTGCGGCCTAAAATGTCTCTGTGTGTCACAGTGCTCCTACCTGGATACCACTGGACCCCAGGCTTTGGCTCTGAAGCTATAAATAGGGGGAATAATTGAGGGATTTGAAAGAACGATTGAGTCCAGACCTTGTATGTAGTTGAACAGCCGCTTTAGTTGAATAAACATTCATCAGAAACAGTCTTCAAGCTTTGTCTTGGTCCCAGCAGGCTTTAACATGAAACTGGCAGGCAAACTCTACTCTGATAATCCGTTTCTCTACTTCTGACTCTGCTGTACTGACAGGCTTAAATAGAATCTTTGCTTTCTTCTTGATGCTGCACTTTCTCTCTGTAGTCTGACTCTAAGTTATGCAAGGCAACTTTCCTCTTGGCTCCTGAGGCTTCAAGTTTTGGCCTCCATTGACAGCAGAGCTTAGGGTGCTCTAGGTGGCTTGGGCACATCCAGAAGAGATGTGCCCCTGCATACTTTACCCCTAGCTGGGGTAAACTAGACTAACTCACACCTGTCCCCACTCTTCCTGCAGGAAGTGGTACTCGCCCACTTCTCTCCAGAGGGGGGTTAAAATGGAATGGAAGGTTCCATTCTATCTACATACAGCTCTGCGGTGTTTGCAGCCACCTGCTGGTGAACCGGGCACAATACATGTGAACATAACAGTTGCATAACAAAATAGGAATGCACATTGTGGAGGACCTGAATAAATACACAAGATGACATGAGGTTAAACCAATAAAGAGAGTAGCAGGGTGCAGAAGTAATAACACCACTCTGGGGTGTTACAGATGTGTGCTTCCTTAAATTCCTCCATCTTTTCCTCAAGATGCGCAGTAACACTGCTTTGGTAGTGAAATAATACTGTGAGTCCGTATGACATGCAGATGACAGGCGTCACTCTTAGAATCACTGCACACTTCACTTATTTGGGCAGTCACGGGCCAAAACTGATCCAAATAACTCAAGTATGAACTCAGCCTTACAGGTCGATCTTAGCGCCAAGAAGAAGCGCACTCCTTTTAAACCGTCGCCAGCTGATTCCACATAGATGTCTACAGAACCTGTTCTAGTAAATGCTTATACATGTAGAGCCCCCCGACAGAGTGGAGAGGGTGTCAGCAGTAAGTTTGTGTTGACATCACTGATTATTTTGGCCTTCCTCTGATCCGTCAGAACAATAAACACGAAAAAACGGATCCTGTCTGTGGAGCATTCGCCTTCGGTCAGCATTTGCTCAGTAATCCATCAGTATTGGCCCAGTCATGAAGTAGGGAGGGTGGGAACAGCATGAGTGGCCCTATGACATAGTGGTGAGGTGGAAGCAGCATGAGGGGACCCCCGAGTGGCACAATGACAGAGTCTGGAGGTGGCGGATGCAGCAGCAGCACCATGAGAAGGCCACCGAGTGGCACAATGACAGAGTCTGGAGATGGCAGCAGTATAAGGAGGCCACCGAGTGGCACAATGACAGAGTCTGGAGGTGGCGGCTGTATGAGGAGGCCACAAAGTGGCACAATGACAGAGTCTGGAGGTGGCGGCAGCATCAGGAGGTTGTCCATTGTTTTCGTGTTATTTTGTATATTTGTTGTTTCAAAATATATATTTTTCCTCACACTTTCAGACGTCATTCGGTCTATACAGCAAAAGCAGTTTTTAATCACCCATCAATATTATCCAAAACAACAACTTTAAAACAAAAAATTTCACCACAATGTCATTCGGTTTATACAGCAAAAGGAGTTTTGCAGTCACCCATCAATTTCACCTAAAAAAACTAATTTGAATAAAAAATGTCACCAATGAAAGGATAACGGAATTTGGTTCATACAGAAGAAAGTGTGCATTCACCTATCAAATTTCCCCCCACCCAAATGTATCTTTTTTTACTGTAATACGCCCCTACACGCTTTCAACAGAAAAAACTGCAGAAGTGAACTGAGAATATATTTTTCTTGTTGGACTGAAATAGGCCACTATACGTTTTGACCAGAAAAAACTTAAAGAGTGAAGTGCGCATATATTTTTCTTGTAGTACTGATATAAGATACTAAAGATACTAAGAAGATATAAGCAACTAAAGCCTTTTCAACATAACACTTGCAGCCCAATAACAAATTGCTGGAATGACAGAGCTGTATAATGGCTATTTGGATCCCCAAATAATCGTTCCCTGCACTTGTAAATCCCTTTCCTATCACTGTCCCTAGCGCCTTCTGATGCCCCCCCTGCACTAAGATGCTGTGAAATGATTCCTCCCTATCCTTTCCCTGCACTTATAAATCTTTATTTTCCACAATCAGATTTTACCCACTTTCTGTCCCTAGCACCTTCACACGTCTGTCCCTGAACTCCCTGCGCTGGAAAATAGCAGAATCTAAAATGGCTGCCGCTATTTATAGGGCTGTGACATCACAGGGCTGGCTGGCTGCTGATTGGCCGCATGCAGGCATGTCAATCTGGGTGATCCTGCCTTCCCAAAATTCCTTGCCCTATGTCCTCAGTCCTCACACGTGTAGCCACCATTTTAGGAAAAATGCAATTCGTTAACATGAAGAGGGAGTAAATTCGCATTTGTTGCGAATCAATTTTTTTCTGAAATTCTAAACAAAATTCCACTTCGTCAGCTTCGATTCGCTCATCTCTAGCCGTGATGTCTGCCCTTATAGTGTTTAAGGCTGACTGAATATCTGAGTGTATAGAACTTTTCAGGTCTGCCTTTAAATCTTGCAAAGCGATCCTATCATGTTCAGAGCTTGTATTAGACGTTGCCTCTGCTGGAGAGCTTTGGGCAGACCCCCCACTTACATGACTAGTTTTACTTACAGGGGACATATGTCCTACCAGCTCCCCATGGACCTGCTGCCTCGTGGTGCTCTTGTTGCTGGAGTTCATTGGTGTCCTTTCTGCCTCCTGCATGTTCCGGGGGCCATCTTGGATCGGTGCTGCTTTGAAGAAAGAGGTAGGTTTTGTGGGGAAACCAGGGTTTTTCTTCGTCCTCCTCATCTCCAGTGTCTTCCTGGGGGTGAGTGGGTGGAGAGGGGTCTGCTCCAGAGAAGTTTGGGTGCCTCTGGGGTGCTTTATAATGCTGTACTCAGCTGTGGCTGCTGGAGCTCAGCTATGCTGCTTCTGCTTAGCTCTGTTCTGAAGAAAGGATACTCCAATTACCTTTTGGAGGATCTATTTTATACCCTGGTAATTTCAAAGAAAGATGGTTCATAACGTCTTTTCTTTTCATCGGAAAAGTGTTCAATGTGTTAACTGGGTGGGAAACCCGATGGCCAGTGTTTTATTCCCATACTATAATCCCACAGAGCAATAAAAAAATTACAAGCTGTTAAATTAAGTCTATGAGCTAAATTTGTGGAAGTTAGTCACTCTTTGGGTATTAGAAGGTCTCAAGATTATCTACTTAAGTCCCATTTCATTTTTTACCCTTGTGCTAGGTTAGGCATAGCAACACTGTAGAAAATGGACCTATAGATACCCCTACAACCATGATAAATGCAAGGTAGGTGATACTGTTCCTTTAAAACCCTGACCACCCACTGTCTATCAGATTAGTGTGTACAGTTGGAACAGAGTGTCATCTACTGTACCCTTCTCAAGTTCCCGGACAGGTCTCACCACATTCCTATGCATGATCTGGATAATAAGCAGTCCCCCCTCCCACTATCCTTCTCAAAAGATCATCATCTACTTGGAACAAAGTCTTCTACAGGAGGGCGAACAGGAGTTTGGATCGTTGTCACTCAGCACATGGCTCTCAACCCAAAGTGACAATGTCCACACAATATCTGGAATGTTTGGCTTATTGGACACCGCTAACTAAACACAACACCTGTGTAAAAGTAAATGCCATATAATACCGAGGACTTAAAGGTGAGTTTAATAACCGTGTTATCAATACAGTTTTCAGAATTTAGTAAATCCATGAGGGTCGAACATCAATCAGGGTCACAACATAGTGTTGGCTAAAAATTCAGATTCTTGTTATTACGATCTGTGATCCTACCAAAGCCCAATAAATAAATTGTTGCTAATGTAAATCAAAAATATTCACACTCTTTTTGCTTTTACATATATAAATGTCCCTATTTTTTAAATTTGCTAAATATTTTAATTTATGTTTCTTTTATGTTTCCTCCATATTGATAAGGACTACATTGATCTGTCCACCTCATTGCAATAGTTGTAAATAATGGGAATAATGAACTGTAATAAAGTGATATATTTAGTTATATATAAAACATACATTTCATATAATATACAATAAAATATAATAGTTACATTTGAATAATTACAATTGTTGATTGATTGATATGAAGCTGCATCTTCACTTATCTATTGAGTTAACAAATACATTTTCTCAGACTTACGGAGCTTTAAAGGGAACCTGTCACCGGGATTTTGTGTATAGAGCTGAGGACATGGGTTGCTAGATGGCCGCTAGCACATCCGCAATACCCAGTCCCCAAAGCTCTGTGTGCTTTTATTGTGTAAAAAAAACCGATTTGATACATATGCAAATGAACCTGAGATGTGTCCTGTCCATGACTCATCTCACGTACAGGACTCATCTCAGGTTAATTTGCATATGTATCAAATCGATTTTTGTACACAATAAAAGCACACAGAGCTATGGGGACTGGGTATTGCGGATGTGCTAGCGGCCATCTAGCAACCCATGTCCTCAGCTCTATACACAAAATCCCGGTGACAGGTTCCCTTTAAATTCAGGGTAAAATTTAATAAGGCTGATCAGTCTCAAATGCTTTTGAGTAACGCTGTATAAAAAGCAGGAACATACACCATGTGGTATACATACAGAGGCGTTGTATTTCTGTATGTTCAAATGCACCATTTTTACCTACCAAACATAAGTACTGAATGCAGTTTGTGAATTTAGCTTTTCATTATTTTATTGTTTTTAATTATTTTTCATTGTACTGTTATATTTTTTCATTTTTTTTTATATTAAAGAGGTCCTTTCATCAGTTTAACCCTAGCCTACTTATGATCTTACCTTATAGGGCGACCCCCACTGATACCATGGCACTTTTGTTTTCCAAAGACCCCTCTCCCCCCCCGTTCGTCCGCTCTTGGCCCCGTTGATTTCGGCGCCTTATATTATATATTATAATGAGCCGACTCGGTTATACTAGGCGGAGACTCTCAGTTTGGCTGGGGGCGGTTCTCTTCTCCCTGGCTGTGAGCGCATCCAATCAGAGCGCACCGCTCTTAGCCAGGGTATCAGTGGGGGCCGCCCAATAAGGTAAGACCATAATTAGACTAGGTCTAAACTGATGAAAGGTCCTCTTTAAGTGTCAATTCCTTTCAGTATTTTTATTTCTCCTTTTACTTTTTCTCTTATTTTCTGCAGTCTTGGTTTTAATTGTTTATTACATGTTTTCTGATTCAAACTGGTTATACCACAAAAAATATTCTGTGATTTTCACACCAGCACATTGATCTGAACAATTTTGCAACTGTATGTAATAAAAAACTTAGCCACTGAATAGCCACTGAGGTATTCAATAAAAAACTGTATAGCGCCACCTGCTGTTTGTTCTTTTCATTATTTCTCCGTCCACCTCATTCAGGTGGTCACACGCACTCAGTTTCAATTTTCAACTGCCACCAGCCATATTTTTAGTTAGAAGCTGTTGCAATTACAGAGAAAGATCCTGGACCCCATGTCAGACCACAAAATAAATGCCAACTTCAGACAAGACCTGCTATTTAAATACAGTCCCAAATATTGTCCCCAGAACAGACCTAAATAAGTATTTACCCAAGAAACAATACAGAGAAGAGATGAGATCCCCAGAATATAAATAGTAACTAGTGTTGAGCGAAATATTTCAAAATTTGATTCACCTGTTTCGCCAAACTTTACAAAAGAGTTCGCTTCATGAAGAATTACTTTACCATGAAGCGTATTTCTTTGTAAGTAGTGGGTGCAATGGCAGGAAGCAGCAATTGTGCCGACCCCCCCATCATTGTACCCCTCAGATGCCGTTTTCATATATGATCGCTGCATCTGATAGCAATATTACAGTGTAAAATATAAAATAAAAAAAATACTTACTTCATCCATTTGTTCGCAACGGGCTGGTCACCGCCATCTTGAATGAAATCTTGAGAGGCCCATGATGACATCATCATGTTGGATGGCATAGTGACGTCATACGTCACTGTGCACTGGATTTCGTGTGAGAAGCACGAGGAAAATCGACTTTGCAGCAAAACGAATTTTCCCTGAAATTTAGATCAAAGTCCACTTTGTGGACTTCGATTGACTCAACACTAATTGTAACCAAAATAACTATAAACTTCAGAAATAAAAAGACCCCAGACCAGACCTTCTAAATACAGACCCCAGAGCAGACCTGCTAAACAAACCTCCTTAATATGTACTTCAGAATAAATACAAACCACAGAGCAAATCCCAACATAAGTAGACTGCAAAATAACTAAAGACTTCAGAAATGAGATGACCCCAGAGCAGACGTTCTACAGACACAATCACAAAATTCATCATGTTATTTTCCATGATTTGTGCCAAAAATGTCACCAGAATTAGCTTGTACCACCTCTCTTTACCTTAAGTGGTCGCCGGTCCTGGTGTTAAATTATAGTAAAACCAAGTTTCAACATTTATGATAATTTTTTTTTTTTTTTTACAGAATTTCAAATAAGATTATGAAAATAAAGAAAACATCCAAGCAAGAAATCTGCTTTAATTTTGCTTGCTTAAACATGATGGAGAAGGGCGTCAACACAGATCTGCTACAGCAAAGAAGGTATCAGTCAAAGAAGGGGTTCTGTGGACATCCTGGCACCGCTTTCTCACTATAAAGTATAACTACACCTAATAGAACATTCTATTCTATACATGAGCAAAAATCTTTTCAGTAGGAGCAGTTATTATCTCTTCATCAAAAGAAGATAGGAAATATTTCAATTTATCAAACAAGGTCCAAAGAACAGAATGAGGACAAACCGAAATCTTAGCCAGCAATATGATAATTGACTCTAATTTTGTAGCCAAGCTCTGCTCAGAATAAAACAGGTTGTAGAATGGAAGCCATGAAAATCATATTAAAAAATAATAATTTTGATTTCACATTTTTTAACCCTTCTGTCAATGGCATCCTACAAGGATGTCTATGGTGGTGTTATGAAACAAATGTGAGGAAGGCTACAGTGGACACTATTTGGAACCACCACCTGAAAACTCAAAATCTGCTACCTATCTTCCTTCACCTATCTTATTAGATCTAAGGCTATTCCTAAGTGTTCAGCCCCCTGCAAGACAGGTCAGAATTGGCTGCTCATGACCAATGTTACATCTCTGGAGTAAGGTAGCAGAAAACACCTATAAGATGCCAAGGAGTAGCAGGAGAGAAGTACAAGCCAGAGTCAAAGCTAGCGGAGAATCCCGATATGGTTCCCGATATGGATTCCGACTTCCGTTGTGGTCCGTGGTAGCGGAATCAATAATGGCCGATTATTGATTCCGCTACCACGGACCACAACGGAAGTCGGAATCCATATCGGGAACCATATCGGGATTCTCCGCTAACCGGAAGCCGAACTTTAGACGCCGAACTTAAAACAGAAGTTCGCTCATCACTAATTACAAGCAAAATAATTAGACAAGGGGTTAATCCAGAGAAAAGCCAGAGTCTAAGCCAGGAGGCAGAAGCAAAATAAGTCATAATACAAATCTAGAAAAAAAAAACATGGAGCCTAAGCAAATGGAATCAGTAGAAGGCTAATGAGTAGGCAAGAGGAAATCCAGAAACAAGCTGAGGTCAGTACACAGGAAAGTTAAACAGAAATGCAAAGATGATGGAACACAAAGCTCTGAACTGGAGTCAGGAATCAAAATCACAAAGACAATCAGCCAATGCCAGACTTAAATCTACTGCCTAGCTCTAGGATTGGATGCCAAACCAGGAACCTGATTGGCTCAGCATCCAGACTCATAGATAGGTTGACTAATTGGGGCTTGGCTGTTCAGCATAGCAACCCTTCGAGAACAGCCGCGTCCCAGATCGTGGTTCCTGACAGGAATATTTACAAAGCTAAGCATAGGGAAAAAAATGGGTAGCACCAAATTTATTATGTTTTATTTTATAAGCAAATGGAGTGGTTAAAAGTAGTTACAATGTGCAAAAAATGTATTTGTACATGTACATGTATACCAGCCAAAAGGTGGTTAAACAAAGAGAATTGTGTCCACCATGTGTGCCATTTCGATAAATTTTAATGACTCGTGAATTTGTCATTGCCTAAGTTTTGGTTTGTTTTTTTGTTTTAGGATCAAGGAAATGCCCATCCTTCAAGCTGCAAAAGAGAATAATGTGGAGCTTCTGATAGAGATCTTATCGTCAGACAAATGTGACCCCTTCCAGAGAGGCAAGTCTAGGAGATAAATCTTCCAGTGACCAGAGCACCAGCAAATCATATTCTAGCTTTCATATATCAATAGAAAATAACAGTCCATCTTAAAATAAAATCCCTGTGATACAAAAGCAACAGGGTATTTGTCCTTTGTCAATCAGCCCACAAATATTTTAAGTATGCATTGTATAGATCTGTAATATGGCACCCATTGTCTGATATAGGTCCATACTGCACCTTCCTCTCCTTCCATTCTTTGTAGCTAGTGGGCAGGACAGTATTGACGGGGATTCTGGACTGTATCAAATGTTCAATAACATACAGCACCCTAATAATTGTCTATAAAGCAAAAAGATAGCATTAAGGCAAGTGGTATCCAATGCAATGAAAGTTATGGTCTAGGACAGTAAGGGGATACCATCTATATCCGTGGTGGTCTAAGGCAGCTAGGGAGTTAATGTGTGTCCCTGGTGGCGTAAGGCAGTTAGGGAGTTAATGTCTGTGTTCCCGGTGGTCTGGGGCAGTAAACGAATTAATGTCTGTATGACTAGTGATCGGGGGGGGGGGGGGGTAATATTAGTAGAGGGGGTTAATATTAGTAGATCTAAGTGAGGGAGCTTTCTAATGTTCTAGGGTAGTGAGCGGGTTGATGTTAGTATCAATGGTGGTCTACTGCATTGAAGGGGTTAAGTGTAGGACAGTAAAAGGATTAATTCCAGGATCCCTGGTGGTTTAGGGCAGTGAAAGGGTTCATTCCAATGTTCCGGTGGTGTAGTTAATATCCGGTGGGTTAATATTAAAATTAGAGATGAGCGAATTTCTTAAAAGTTCGATTCGGCTGATTCGCCGAATTACACTGCCGCCCCCGTCATTGTACCCGTCAGATGCCACATTCATACATGATCGCGGAATCTGACTGTAAAATGAAAAATAAAAAATAAATTAAATCAAACTTACCGCCTCCATTTGCTTGCAACGGGCTGGCCCGGCGCCATCTTGCTTTAAGATCTCGGTCAAAATCCTGTGCGGGGCGAGATTACGTCATCTCGCCAGCTGGCGTGGGGACTTATGACGTCATCACACCGGTCGGCGTGATGATGTAATCTCACGCTGCACGGGATTACGGCCAAGATCTTCAAGCAAGATGGAGGCTGGCGGCCCGTCGCGAGCAAATGGAGTAGGTAAGTATTATTTTTTTTTGTATTTTTATACTATTTCAGGTTAAATTGATTCGCTGCCACGAAGTGTGAGGAAATTCACCTTCTAGGCGAATCGAATTTACCCTGAAATTCGGATCGAATTCCACTTCGTGGGATTCGATTCGCTCATCTCTGGGGTCCAGTGGTTACTCACCTATCCAGGCTCTGGCACCGTCATGGCTGTAATTTCCTGTTTCCTGCTTGCACTGGTCAGAGAAATGAAAGTGGGGAGGGGGTACAGAGGATGGGGCAGCTGTAATTGTATGGCCACATGTTTCTCCCTATCAGCAGGCAGAGTAATTCAGGAGTGCTGCCCCATCATTGAAGGGGTTGTCCCAGCAAGATGGAACTAAGCACTGGCCCCAGGTGACATACGGACACACCTGAGTGGACCATTGTTCCACTGTTTCCATAACTCCTATTGTAGTGAATGGCAGCTACGAAAACAGCGTAGCAGAACAGGCTACACTACTTCTGTATCACCTCTAAGATGGGACAAACCCTTTAAGGAGGGAGATGACAAGTAATAAGAGGGTGACTGCTATAGCTACTCAACGTATTAGTTTTTTCATGATAATTTATTTTTTTTTTGTTGGGTGGAAATTCTATCTAAAGATGGAGTCACAGGCTCACACATTTTTTGTGGCTTTTCTTGGCGTTTTCAATTTAATTTTGTTTTGTCAAAAACTCACTGGCCAGATTTAACTTTAAAATCTACAGCAAATTTTAAAAAATTCTACATACACCGTGTTTTTCTGTGGCATTTCGAGGGTTTGTGGTGTTTTTGCCAAACACATCACGCTCTTGGTGTGTTATATTTGCCTCTCATATATTTTACTAAAAGATTTGAAGAATACAATAAAAAAAACACCTAAAATGCACATCTCTTTTTTTGCCCACAAACCTTTAAAAATGCAAAAAAAATATAAAAAATTGTCAAAGAGGCCTGAAGGAAATTACCAATTTGCTGCTGATTCCATCTCTTCTGTGAATTTGTTTGGCAAATTAGGAGGTTGTAGCTTCTTAGGGTGGAGACGCACATAGTCCATACAGACTGGCATTTTTATGCCAAAATGGTAAAGTTTTTCAATTATTTGTAAATGGCAGCGCAGTTTTGTAAGGAAAGTGCAGTTTTACCCACAAACCATGCTGCCATTAACAATCAACTTGAAAACCACTGAAATTAGAGATAAAACTGCTGCCGGCACATTTTTTGCACCACTACTTGTGTCTCTAATAAAATAAAATGTTATAAAAAACACAATGCACTAGTGGTGTTCCATGACTTTAACAAATATTTTTTGTCCCTTTCTTTGTCAGGTGCTTTAGGAGAAACGGCCCTGCACATGGCAGCTCTGTATGACAACCTGGAAGCGGCAGAAATTCTCCTAACCGAGGCTCCTTACCTGCTGAACCTGCCCATGACCTCTGAGATCTACCAAGGTCAATGTTGCTGCTAAGCACAGACAAACTTTTTTTGTTTTTTTATGGTTGCTTTGACATGAGTGTAATACAAAAGCATGATTGGAAAAAAAAGACCAGTCCAGACTGTCTAATGACCCATGTTGGCCGAGAACTTGTAGCTGTAAAACTTGCCCATATGTGAAGCTAGCCTAAGGAATAGCACATCAGTGTTAAGGCTGTGTTGAAACATTGTTGTGGTGGTGTGGTTTTTGCCCCAGTTTTCTGAAAATTGCAGCAGGGAATGCAAGGCATTCGAAACGCGACCACAATTTGTGAACGCAACCCAGGGACGATATTTACTGAGACTGGAGTTTGAGACTGCAGGAGATAGAAGTGTTTTGCTCCAAATTTGTCGCATTTAGAATTGAGCGGACGTAGATTTGCTCCACCCAAAATTGTGTTCTGTCTTAGGTTGGGGCTACACGACGATGTGTGTCATGCAATGGCAGGTCTCAGAAAAGTCTTCTGACCAAAAACATTGGTGCGACTTTTCTGCAACTTGCTGTCGAGAGAGTTGGGATTTGGCTTTAATAACATAGTCAAAACGCAAAAAAAGGTTACAGTCAAGTCGTGGTCGCACACGTGACTTGCATTGTGATCTATGATGGAAAAATAGCATCCAAAACAGTGTTGGATTTTTTTTTAAGCCGTTAGTTTGCCATCGTGGCATGTCATGCATCGCATCATGACCCCATTAAATCCCATTAGACGGTATGTCACAATGGGACCTTGCTATCTTCATGTCACGTGACAGATGTAGCCCCAGCCTTAATGTCACATGGTCATCCCAAGATCATTATATCATGCAAGTCTAGTCCTCCACCATCAGATAGAGCGCTTGCACATTTTTTAAAATAAAGGATTAACCCACAGGGCCTGGAGAGCAGCCACTTTCAGTTCACAATATGAGAGTGTATTGACGTTACACTATAACTGCTTACCAGTTGAGTCAAACTTACCACTAGGTCAAACTTTTATGATCATCACCTGTCTATTTGTGCTACGCCCTGTTACTGTTCTTCTTGCTGATTAAAATGATACCTGTCTTGTAGAAATTGGTGTCAGAGTTCCTGAGAAAATGACTTTTTAGGGCGTCAGGTCATAAGGGGTAGGGCCTAGCCCCTCAGTGCACCTTTGCTCCTCAGCTTTCCAGTGTTAAGAATAATAGTAATTTTTCTCAAGAATGTTGCAACCAATTATCATAATGTAGGTATTATATTAATCAGCAGAATCAACTCTATGAAATATCCCTGGTTTAATAGGGTGGATATTGCTGATGGTTGTCCTTTAAAATCATAAACACATATGTCACTGTGGCACAATGTGGAGCTCCTGTCTCTTGTCTCATCTCTTTTTGTCACTACTTTGTCTACAGGGCAGACGGCTCTTCACATCGCCACTGTCAATCAAAACATGAATTTTGTCAAGATACTCATACAAAGAGGAGCTGATGTCTCTTCTCCAAGAGCCACCGGCAGTTTCTTCACTCAAAAACCCAAAGGCCTCTTCTACTTTGGTATAATGTTGCCTTATATGTATTACTAAAAATGAGCGAATTGAAGCTGCCTATTAGATTCGCACCTAATGCAAATTTCCTCACGCTTCGTAGTAACGAATCAAATTTTTTCCTAAAATTGCTGCTGCATGTGTGAGGACATGGAGCAAGAAACTCTGGGAATGCGGGATCACCCATAATGCCGTGCATGCAGCCAATCAGCAGCCAGCCAGCCCTGTGATGTCACAGCCCTATAAATAGCCTCAGCCATCTTGGATTCTGCCATTTTCCATTCTACTTAGTGCAGGGAGAGACGTCAGCAGGCGCTAGGGACAGTGCTAGGAAAGACTTCATTGTGCTAAAAAAATGATCTACAAGTTCAGGGAAAGATTATTCAAGGTGTAAGGAAAGGACAGGGAGGATTTATGTTGAACAGGGTTCAGTCGGGGGGTTACAGCCTGGGAAACAGGAACAATCCTATTACACCTTGCTGCACTGACTGCGGATCCAAATTGCCATCATACAGCTCTGTAATTCCAGCAAACCATTCTTCTTATTGTGGTGCAAGTGCTGAGTGATACCGCCAGTAACAGGGTTTATTACAAGGAAATATTTCTACCTCTTATTTGCCCTTGTGCGGTGCAGCTATATGTTTCTAAAGCATTTTTGGGCTTGTATTAGTGGAAAAAAAGGGCTTAATAGCCGTTGTGTGGTGAAGTGCGAAAATTACAGCCCTTTTTGGCGTGTATTAGTGGCAAAAGTAAAATAAATTTGCAGTTCAGCAGTTCTAAAGCCTTCTGTGGCGTGTATAAGTGGAAAAAATAAATGCCTATTTGTTGTTCAGTGGTGCAGTTATATGTTCTAAACCTTTTTTTGTCATGTATTAGTGGCAAAAGTAAAATATATTTGCCGTTTAGCGGTGCTGTTATATGTTCTAAAGCCCCTTTTGTCATATATTAGTGGCAAAAGTAAAATATATTTGCAGTTCAGTGGTGCAGTTATATGTCCTAAAGCCTTTTGTGGCGTGTATAAGCGGAAAAATATAAGGGCCTATTTGCTGTTCAGCTGGTGCAGTTATATGTTATAATCCTTTTTTGTCGTGTCATAGTGGCAAAATAAAAATATATTTGCCGTTCAGTGGTGCAGTTATAAGTTCTAAAGCCCTTTTTGTCATGTATTAGTGGCAAAAGTAAAATATATTTGCCGTTTAGCGGTGCAGTTATATGTTCTAAAGCAGGGGTGCACAACCTGCGGGCCGCATGCGGCCACCAGAGCCATGGTTTGCGGCCCCCGCCCTGCTAGGCAGAAACACTGCACAGAGCGCCGCACAGCAGGTGGATCACAGGTTTTGCTCCTGCACTGTAGCAGAAGCGGAAAGGGTCCCCAGATATTAGTGAGAGCAGGAGAAGCCGAGGAGAAGACAGAAGCACTTTATTAGCGCTTCTCCTCTTTGAGCAGTGTGGACCCAGCGATCACGTGGAACACAGGAGTGCTGCCCTGGTACAAAGCCTCCGCAGCAGGCTGGTTTCCCTGTAACTGGGGCTCTTTTGAATGCTCCAGTTACAGTGGAAATAGTACAAAAAGAAGTCAATTATTGTCTCCCAAAGATCTTTCAGTGACCTCTTGGGGACAAATTATGCGGTAAAAATACATATTAAAAAAAAAGTTTAAATTTATTTTTACATTTTTTTAAAACTAAATAAAAAATATAATAAAATATAAAGAAAAGAAAAGAGAAATAAAATATTATGTGGCACAAAAAAATAAAAAAATAAAATACAATAGAAAGGAAAAAGTGCCTAATAAAAGAGTGTTCACTGTCCCGCAACAGTCTTTTTATGACCCCTTGGGAGACATATTATGTGTCAAAAATATATAAAAGAAATTATAGAAAATTCTAAAAAATAAAATAATTTATAAAATTATCAAAAAATAATACAATAAAATATTAATAAAATTCTAATAGAAGTAAAAAATAAAAAGGAAAAAGTGCAAAATTTAAAAAAGTGACAGTGTCCACCAAGGTCTTTTTATGACCTCTTGGGGGACATATTATGTAGCAGAAATATATTAAGTTAAAAAAACACTCACACCAATCAAAACCGTCACCATTACCGCCTTATTCACGTAAAACTTTTAATATTATATAACAAAACAGCCTACACAAAATAGGGAACTAATTATAATAATTTATTTTGGTGTCAGTTTGCATATTTAAAGAATAAGGAGCTATAGTTTGAAAAAAAATATACTTTTTAAAAATGTTTTGTACTGTTTCCCCCAAATCAAAATTGTTGCAAAAATTATTTTGGTAGTCCAACAAATAGTTACAACCACTACACGGGCTAAATCACAAAAAAGTGTCCGGTCATTAAGGCCTTTTCGGGCCTGGTCATTCAAACGTTAACCAATAGGCGCCTTCCCCACTAGCAAGGTAAAGTGCTTACTGGTTACTGCAGGACGCCTATAACTGGATTGGCAGGAGATGGTAATAACCAGTGAGCTTCGTCCTCTGTAGTGAAGGAAAACTCTGATTTATAAAAAGGAAGCAGAATGGAAAGAAATGTCACCACTTTTCTGGTAAAAATTATTTTTAACAAGTTTCTACAACATAGCCTCTGAAATAGAAGATTCATAATTACCTGCTCTACTCTGCTCCTCTGCGCTGCCCCCGCTGCCTCCATCTTCTGGCTCCTGCGCTGTTTACACCTGGCAGTGCATGGCCATAGTCACTTGCACGGCTCCAGTCAATGACTGGCTTCAGCAGTTACACGCTGCTTGTGGCCACATCACCGCCTAAGCCAGTCATTGGCTGGAGTGGTGTATGACCATGTCCATGCACTGCCAGGTGTAAACAGCAGGGGGCAATGCGAAGGACCAGACCGGTGGGGAGCAGGTAAGTATAAGGCCTCTTTCAGACGGGCGTTGCGGGAAAATGTGCGGGTGCGTTGCGGGAACACCCGCGATTTTTCCACGCGAGTGCAAAACATTGTAATGCGTTTTGCACTCGCGTGAGAAAAATCGTGCGCGTTTGGTACCCAAACCCGAACTTCTTCACAGAAGTTCGGGCTTGGGATCGGTGTTGTGTAGATTGTATTATTTTCCCTTATAACATGGTTATAAAGGGAAAATAATAGCATTCTGAATACAGAATGCATAGTAAAATAGCGCTGGAGGGGTTAAAAAAATTTTTAAACATAATTTAAACTCACCTTAGTCCACTTGCTCGCGTAGCCGGTATCTCCTTCTGTCTTCATCTTAGCTTTGTGTAGCAACAGGACCTGTGGTGACGTCACTCCGGTCATCACATGATCCATCACCATGGTAAAAGATCATGTGATGGATCATGTGATGACTGTGACGTCACCAAAGGTCCTTGTTGCTACACAAAGCTAAGATCAAGACAGAAGGAGATGCCGGCTGCGCGAGCAAGTGGATTAAGGTGAGTTAAATTATTTTTAATTTTTTTTAACCCCTCCAGCGCTATTTTACTATGCATTCTGTATTCAGAATGCTATTATTTTCCCTTGTAACCATGTTATAAGGGAAAATAATAATGATCGGGTCTCCATCCCGATCGTCTCCTAGCAACCATGCGTGCAAATCACACCACATCCGCACTTGCTTGCGGATGCTTGCGATTTTCACGCAACCCCATTCACTTCTATGGGGCCTGTGTTGCGTGAAAAACGCACAGGAGGAGCATGCTGCGATTTTCACGCAACGCACAAGTGATGCGTGAAAATGACTGCTCATGTGAACAGCCCCATAGAAATGAATGGGTCAGGATTCAGTGCGGGTGCAATGCGTTCACTTCACGCATTGCACCCGCGCGGACTACTCGCTCGTGTGAAAGGGGCCTAACTCTTCGGTTTCAGGGGTTATGCTGCAGCATGATATTTGGGACAATTACTGGGAACAAGTGTTCATAGTAGCGCTCATATCTTATATCTGGACGGTATTATCGTGCAGCTGATCAGTCAATAAACAAGGAATTGGTCATTTGTCGGCTGATTTGCATATTATATCAGGATGAAAGATGTCCGATTATTTGAAGCACATCTCCCTGTGTAATGTAAATGAAGGCGGAACGACTGTGGCAGCGATCACTCCTCCCCAGTCACTTTGCACTGGCTTGTGTAATAGGCAGATGAGCGCTGATCAAATTTTTTTTAATTTGCGGCCCCTTGAAATAGAGCGATGTGACAATGCGGCTCCCAGACCAAAAAAGGTTGTGCCCCCCTGTTTTAAAGCCTTCTTTGTCATGTATTATTGGCAAAAGTAAAATATATTTGCAGTTCAGCGGTGCAGTTATATTTTCTAGAGCCTTCTGTGGCGTGTATAAGTGGAAAAAAAAGGGCCTAGTTGCCGTTCAGTGGTGCAGTAATATGTTCTAAAGCCTTTTTGTTGTGTATTAGTGGCAAAAGTAAAAAATTTGCCGTTCAGCGGTGCAGTTATATCTTCTAAAGCCCTTTTCGTGTGTATTAGTGGGGGAAAAAAGGACTTATTAGTTATTGTACGGTGAAGTGAGAAAATTACAGACTTTTTTGGGGTGTTTTAATTTCCTTTTTATTAATTTGATCTAACAGTATGTCAGACAGAGAAGTGCCAGGCCCTGCACAGGGTATTGGCAGAGGCCTAAATGCTTCTGGCGCAGGAACAGGTCACAGCAGAGTAAGGGGCCGTGGCAGCAGGCGTCACTTTGAGAGGCCTGAGCTCCTAGTGTCAGCTAGCAGTCGTGTCTTGACCAGCAACTCAGTGGTTCTTGAATGGTTGACTCGGTCACCCACTTCGCCCCCAAGTGACATCAGACACCCCCAGCCAAGAGTTGGTGGGTTCATCAGACACAACCCTTAGTTGGCAGGGCCCGGGAGCACGCCCTGTGCCCTCACCTGTCCTCAATCTGCCTCTGTCCTTTTCTGTTCCCTGAGCCAGAAAAGTATTGTATGCTGTGGGCTCAGCTCCACTATACTGTGAAGACAAGCTACTAGAAGAGAGCCAGCAGCTACTGGCAAGCCAAGATGTGGAGGAGACATCCTCCACTAGGCGGGCAAGTAGTGATGAAGAGAGTGTCGTGGGAGCTGGTGTTGCGAGCGGTCAGGCTTCTGACCCAGAGACGGATGAGGAGGGCATCAGTGACGTGCAGACAGTACTTGATGATGATGATGTAACTGATCGCATTTGGGGCCTGGTGATGAAGGGGCTTCATTATCATCGGGAGAAGAGGGTGGCAGCTTGCCCGTGAGCCAGCGGTGGACCCAGCAAGTAGCTAGCGTGGCCGGGAGTCAGCAGGGTGGCAGCAGTCGTTGGTCGGAAGCCAAAAGTGCCCGGGGTAGACCACCTGCTTCGCAGGAGCCTACTTGCCTAGGATGTAGCTGTGCATGGGTTCACGGAGGCAGCGGCAGTAGCAGTCAGTCAGTGCGTAGTGTTGGGGGTAAAATAAGTGGCGGTGTGTTAGTTTTTTGTTAAGCCACCGGAGGAGGTGAACATGGACATATGTAGAATTTATGGGCAGAAGGTGACGCGTGCCCAGGATGCCAATGTTGGCATCATGGCCCTGCATCAACATATGCAGCGTCACCATAAAGTGGCCTGGGAGAACCGTGGCTCCGATGTGGTGGTCCAGCCTGCCACATCAACCGCTGCATCACCCAGTGGCACGCAGCCGATTTCAGGTAGTCAAGGCTCCACCACTTCAGCCGAAGGGAGCTGTCTGTACTTCCCATCATCTGCTGGTCCAGATAATCCTGCTCCTCCTCCTCCTCCTACTCCTCGTCAGTCATTCCGTCAGCAATCGATCAACTATGTAACTATGATGTAACTATGTTCAGGGACAATATATGTCCTTTACGGCCCACTGGGTGAATGTGGTTCCTGCAACAGCCACACCAGCAACTTGGCCTGGTGACGCCTCTTCCGCCTCCACTTTCTCACGTTGTTGGTCCTGCGACAATGTCCGCCTCTGCCTCCTCATCCTCCACTGTGTCCTCAGCCTCCACTGCAGGGATAATTCACAGTGCCCCTCTAGCATACCACATGTGCACGGCGGTGTCACGCTGCTCTGCACCTCGTTTGCCTGGGCGAACGTAGTCACACAGGGAAGGAACTGCTCCATGTCCTTCATCAAGAAATCGAATCCTAACTTTCTCTGCGACAACTGAAAATCAGAAACATGGTGACCGACAGCGGCAAGAACATGGAGTCGGCGCTGCGTCAAGGAGGGCTGAGCCATGCACCCTGCATGGCACACGTGTTCAATCTGGTTGTCAAGCGGTTCCTGAAGTCTTCCACCCATCTGCAAGGCATCCTAAAAATGGCCAGGAAACTTTTCAGCCACTCGTACACCGCAAAGCACACCCTCCTTGAGCTGCAACAGCAGAACGGCATCCCCCAACATAGGCTGATATGCGACGTTTCCACCCGTTGGAATTCCACCCTCCATATGTTGGACCGACTATACGAACAGAGAAAGGCCATAAACGATTTCTTGATTATCCAAGCGGACAGGATTACTCCTCTGTGTAACTTCGATGTCAGCTAGTGGCAGCTCATGCGTGACACCTCCCGTTTGCTCAGGCCCTTTGAGGAGTTATTTGTCAGTCGCCAGGACTACAGTATGAACACTGTCATTCCACTGCTTCATGTCCTGGAACAGATGCTGATAAATCTGGATGGTCAGGGGACTGGAGACTAGTGTTGAGCGCGAATATTCGAATAGCGAATATTAATCGCGAATATCGCAACTTTGCTAATTCGCGAATATTTCGAATATGGTGCTATGTATTTTCATATGGAAAAAAATGACGAATATTCTAAAAAACTAATATATAGCAATATAGGGAATATATTCAATATTAAGAATATTCGCCTTTTTTTTTTCAATCTGTACAGTTGTTCGCATACTTCTCCCCGACAAGCGTCCCCGTCACCATGGGAACGCCTGTGGGTTAGAAAATACATCGGATCTGAGTTTACCCTGAGATCGTGAAAACTCAGATCCGATGGTATATTCTAACCCACAGGCGTTCCGATGGTGACGGGGACGCTTGTCGGGGAGGAGTATGCCAAAGTGGAATAACAGCTAAATTACAGTCTATATGTGTATTTTATGAATATTCACAATATTGCTATAACTTAGTTTTTTAGAATATTCGTCATATTCTAAAACAAGAATATATAGCAACATAGCGAATATTCTTAAAACACACATACAGTATTAGCCAATAGCCATAGCCAACCAATAGGAAAGTTGCCTTATATAGTAAAAAAAAAAAAAATCGCAATACGCTAATAATTAAATCGCATATTATATGCGATAAATAGAATAATGAAATATCGCTAAATCAAATATGGCACCTCCCGCTCATCACTACTGGAGACGTGGCGCCTACATCTCACTACCACATGAGCCCTGTGGGGGCTGAACTGGAGGAGGAGGACATTGGAGCACAGGCAATGTGTAGCGAAATGGGTGGTTTTTCTACACAGGTGACAGAAGAGGAGGAGCAGGAGCAGGAAGAGGAACTACAGGACGATGAGGAAGATGAGGCATAGGACCCAGACACACTGTGGCAGTATGCAGTGGAGATGGAGGCAGGGAGTCCCTCCGAGTCACTTGCACAAATGGCCCGATACATGCTCACTTCCTTGTGTAGTGACAGCCGAATTGTCACCATCCGGCATAGGGATGACTTCTGGCTCTCCACCTTGTTGGAGCCTCACCACCGATCCAAAATGGGGGCCTTTTTTACACCCGCTGAGAGGGAGGACAAACTTAACTACTATCCTTTGTAGTCAGTTGGCTACTGCCTATCCGTGCCATCGTCCATCTTCTCTCAGGTCTGACCGGGGGGGGCCCTCTGTGCTCACGTTCCACTGCCATGGCTGCTGGGGAGGGGTGGGGTGGCAGGAGCAGTACCAGCACCATCAGCAGCAGCCTTAGTCTAGAGTAGCTGATGAGCAGCTTTCTTCACCTGCATAGTGAAGAAAATACTCACCAGCAGCTAGACATGGACCAGAACCTGAACCAGCAGGTGGTTGCATACTTGGAGTGCACTCTGCCAGCCGTCATTGAAGATCCACTGGACTACTGGGCAGCCAAACTGGATTTGTGGCCACAACTGGCCGAGTTTGCACTGGAAATGCTGTCCTGCCCGGCCAGTTGTGTGACATCAGAGCGGGTGTTTAGTGCGGCGGGGGCCATAGTTACCCCAAGTAGAACTCACCTGTCCACCAAAAATGTGGAGAGACTGACCTTTGTCAAGATGAATCAAGCGTGGATCAGCCAGGATTTCCACCCACCATTGCCTGATGCTTTAGACTAGATCATCCATAGTGCCACACCAACACTTTGACAAAAGAGACTGGTTTCTTCTGGCTACCTGCCTCACCTACTATGCTGCCACCCGCCTGATGCCACACATCTAATGCCAAGTGCTCTTTCTTTAACCCACCATCTTCAGCTGGTACTGGTATTGCCACCCACCTTCACACAGGTTGTAGTAAAGTTAACACTCATGATTTATAAGACGTGTTATCTAAACTAAATGCGTTAAGCAAACACCTTCAATTGCTTTTCAATGGCTTTTGTCTAAAGATAACGCGATGAGTTAAGAAATTTTAGTTAATTATGTCACCTTGCCACTCTGTGGCCTCCTGATGCTGCTGCCACATCCACACTATGTCACCTTGCCACTCTGTGGTCTCCTAATGCTGCTGCCACCTCCACACTATGTCACCTTGCCACTCTGTGGCCTCCTGATGCTGCTGCCACCTCCACACTATGTCACCTTGCCACTCTGTGGTCTCCTCATGCTGCTGCCACCTCCACACTATATAACCTTGCCACTCTGTGGCCTCCTCATGCTGCTTCCACCTCACCACTATGTCATAGGGTCACTCTGTGGACTTCTCATGCTGTTCCCACCCTCCCCACTTCATGACTGGGCCACTATTTTGGCTTTTGGCCTGGCTGACATCATCATTTATTTGACCCTTCTTCTGATCTGTCAGAAGGAAGGAAAAATGAGACGCACAATGAATCCTGTCTGTGTAGCAGCTGTAAGGCCTGTATAGTCCCATCAGCATTGGCTTGTTATTTGGTAGCCAAAAGCAGGAGTGGGTACAAAACACAGAAGAGATGCAAATATTCCATTCACGTGTCATCTCTGTTTTGGGTCCACTCCAGTTTTTTGGGCATTATCAATACTGATGGATTACTGACCAAATGCTGACCGAGTGAACGTGGATGCTCCACAGACAGGATACGTTTTTTGGGGGTTATTGTTCTGATGGATCAGAGGAAGGGCAAAATAGTCAATGACGTCAACACAAACTTACTGCTGACACCCTCTACACTCTGTCGGGGGGCTCTACTTGTATAAGCGTTTAAAAGAACAGGTTCTGTAGACATCTATGTGGAATCCGCTGCCGACGGTGTAAAAGGAGTGCGCTTCTTCTTGACGCTAACATCGACCTGTAAGGCTGAGTTCATACTTGAGTTATTTGGTCAGTTTTAGCTCCGTGACAAAATAAGTGAAGTGTGCAGTGATTCTAAGAGCGACGCCTGTCATCTGCATGTCATACGGACTCACAGTATTATTTCACTAGAACAGCAGACTCCCTATGCGTGTTACTGCAAGGCACAGTGGTCTACACCACGATAAGGGCTCTCTGCAGCCAGGAAATAGCCTTTTTTTCTTTTTACGTGATCGCCGAACTGGCCGAATCAAATTTTGGAAAAATTCGCTCATCTCTAGTTATTACCTTTACTACTTTGTAATTTATGCTTATTGTAGCGGTATTTCATCCTTTGTTACTCATCAGTTCCATCCAGAGCAGCATTAAGAATTCTGCCGACTTCTTTATTGCTCTGAGCTCACCTTTCCCAGGTGACCCCTGCAGCTTCAGCATCTACACAGAAGATGCTGGGCTGTGGTGGATTCTGGGAGATGTGATGTTTATACCAATCAGTACACAGTAGTCTAACATTGGATTCTTAATCTTCATCTATGCTGTGATGAGCATGTATACTAAGGCAAATAAACAGAAAAAGATCACAAACAACCTTGTGTCCTTTGAAAATCAATGTTGGAAATTTGATGAAGGTCCAACAAAGTCACTTTTTAATGCAATTTAACTGCAGCGAACGATCTTGTGATACTATGAAGACGCAAAGCTCTTTACCTTACTACCTTGCTACAGCCTCAGTATCTGCAGTAGCATAATTTGTATGCCTCAACATTATATTCTTCTCCTTAGGGGAACATATTTTAAGCTTTGCTGCTTGTGTCGGAAACACAGAAATTGTCAAGTTGCTTGTAGAGAACGGAGCGAATCTACACGCTCAGGACTGCTGGGGTGAGAGTCAGATAAAGTGCACTCCTTTTATCCAGAACCTGTGTTGATGTTCATGCCAACTGACTGGTTCTTTTTTGCAGGAAACACTGCCCTTCATGTTCTGACTCTCCAGCCCAAGTCTATCTCCTGCCAGATGTATGACCTCCTTCTCTCTCTAGACTCTAAAACAAGAGGCTCTCGTTTGGACCAAGTCATTAATAATCAGGGTCTAACTCCGCTCAAGATGGCTGCAGTTGAAGGAAATGTTGTCGTAAGAGATTGGAGTTGGTTTCAGTTAGAGTGAAAGACATTCTGTTCATATGTAATATAGGCCTATACTCAACAGACTCCATTGACTTGCCATGGGGTCCATCTACTGTAGGTTCCATCATGATGTCCATAGTTTTTTTTTAGAATAATGTTTCCATATGCATTGCTATTCCTCCTGTGAAATCTGAGGGACTGTGCAACGGAGACTTCAAATGGAACCTTTGGTGGAACGTGAACAGAGCCTAAGTTACTTGGGAAATATGTTTTTAAAATACTGTTTTTTTGTTTTATCCCAAACATAAAAAATTTAAATTGGTTGGCTCACAGTAATTTGCTTTTAATTTAGCTAATATATATATATATATATATATATATATATATATATATATATATATATATCATAAAATCAAATACATAAACAACACATACATATAAAAAAATACTTTAATTGTTGCCACATATATACAAGCTTTGTTAGTTAGACCGTCAGTCCGCGACTGAATTAGCCAGTGTGTTACTCTTTGTCCGCTTTCTCTGCGGCTTGTCCCCTGAGCTGTTGCTTCGGCTGTGCCGATCTTTCTTGCGTGTCTCCTAGCACATGTGCACTCAACCCGTCGGGGCGCCAGCAGCCTATAGAGATCATTTCTTTACCTTGGTACTGATATGTCTCTATCCACACCGCCCGTTCAATAGCTGCCAAACCAGACACGTTTCGGAACTTTACAGTTCCTTCCTCAGTGGTATAAAACAAAATGCATCCATAGGCTGCTGGCGCCCCGATGGGTTGTGTGCGCATGCGCTGGGAGACGCGCAAGAAATATCGGCACAGCCAAAGCAACAGCTCAGGAGACAAGCTGTAGAGAGACCGGGCAAATTGGTCGTGACCGTGAGTAACGCACTGGCTAATTCAGTCGCGGACTGACTGTCTAAGTAACTAACAAAGCACATATATATGTGGCAACAATTAATCTAGAGTACTATAGCGACCTATGAAGGTGCAAACATTTAAACAGCCAACAAAGTGTGTTATAAGTATAATATCCATCCAGATCACTGAACAACATTGTTAACAGAGTGAGAAACCAACGGTACTAAAAGGCTGGGTTTACACCTGAGCGTTTTACAGCGCGTTCCTACGCGCTGTAAAACGCTCAACAAGGAGAAACCAATGATTCCCTATGGGAATGGTTCTCACCTGGGCGTTTTACAGCGCGTACGATCGCGCTGTAAAACGCCCGACGCCCCAAGAAGTACATGAGCTTCTTTGGGGCGTCTTGTCGCGCGTTCCCGTACATAGACTTTGTCTCTGTATGCGCGATTGCAAACGCCCGTACAATCGCGCATACAGAGCGCTCCATCGCAAACGCTCAGGTGTGAACCCAGGGTAACCCACACACTCAGATCAAAGAAACTTTAACAAGCTGCTATTTTATATTTTTTATCTTTATGTATTTTTATGCGAGAGCTCTGCATTTAAAGGGGACGTATACAAAATGAACTTTTATTTATAGCTATTTTTATATGTATGTGTTGTTTATGTATTTGATTTTATGATATGCACTAGCTAAGTTAAATGCAAATTACTGTGAGCCAGCCAATTTTCATTTTTTATTTGGGCGTATACTTACACTGAGGGGTGGACAGTAGGCTGGGCTCCAGGTTAACTGGTGAGCGTCCCCCAAATTGTTAAATTGTGTGATTATCTCAAACACGTCTAATCTATAAAATATATAATATTTCTATATATGTACAGTACAAGTCTGATATTCTAGCATGAAATTTTCTGATGTTTCACATCAAACATTTTTAGTTACCCATGGTCCATGTAGCTCCCTGCACAACACTGATGTTTATCCACCATTCACATTAAATTGCTGAAGCTACAGCAGTTTACCAAGATGCTAACTTATCAATGCCCCACCATTGTTCAGACCCTCCCATGAACGTTGTTCCTTTTGGAAATATTGGCAAACCTTAAATGTCATGATTGCATTTTCTATGTGGACATTAGAATCCATCACCTCCATGTGTGAACAACGTATCACATTAAATTTAACTGTTTCAATCACATACCGTGATAATGATTGCTCTACTGGAATGGAGCTAAACAAGTACCGGTCCTTTGTTATATTTTCGATCAGTGCTTGCATCTGCCCATGTAAAAGGACCCTTAGGTAGTGCTGATCCATTAATCATGTTTTTTGGTGGATGTTACTGGATTTTACTTACTATCAACTTCTATCTGTAGATGTTCCAGCACATCCTCAACAAGGGAGTCCGAACAGTGCAGTCAATGGGTCCAATAACTTACACCTTGTACGATCTGACTGAGATTGACTCCTGGGGGACTACATGTTCTGTTCTCCATCTTATTGTCACCTTCTAATAAGCCTGAGGTATTTTCTCAACACTTTATATGATTTTTTAATGCTTACTTAGTTTTTTTGACAACTGTTTTAGTCAAAAGGGGAGCTCTTTTATAGCATTAAGGTTCCATACATATTAGTCTTATGTCATGTGATCCACCATCTAATGTGCATTAGACATTTGTCTGACTGTCATTGGGCAGAAGTTGGCAGAAAAAAGGATAGGGCATGACAGATGAGCGACTCATTGGTTCTACCTGAATATTTTAAAAATTTGAGTTGCCTATGAATCTGAATTTTTGGTTATTCGGGCAAATTTTGGGGAGAAAGAGAAAAATAATTAACTAAAATAAAAATATAAATAAATTGAAACAAGAGAGAAAAAATATGAGTCTGAGGAGACCTCAAAGTGTCATACATTGACTTTTGAGGGATTTTCTCAACTATATTAGGCATGTTCAATTCCAGTTCTCAGGAGAGATAAGACATCACCAGAGGAGGAATCGGGATGAAAAGCTGTTGGCCGAATGAGTTTTCAACCAACATGGCCATCTTTAGTATAGATTCTTATTATATTAACTCCATGCCACATGTTTATTCACTTTATGTTTCTTTTGCCAACTTTTTGCTAGGCACACCGGATTCTGGACATCTCTCCGGTGAAGGAGCTTATTGATGAGAAGTGGCAGCGGTATGGACGGCCATATTTCTGGTTTCTGGCCACAATTTATGTCCTATATATGACTTGTGTTTCTCTGTGCTGTGCTAATCGTCCTCTCAAGCCTCTACAAAACCATTCATTAGATCCCCGGGATATTACCATTTTTGAACAAATGAGCCTTCAGGTAAGAAATTATTGGGTTTTTTTTCTCTTTTTTTTTTACCCAGACTCGAATTTTTAGCATTTTAGAATTTGAAACCATACACAAGGTAAAAAACCTAATAGGGACCACCAGAACCTGATATAGGTGAGGCAACTAACTAGGATTGGTGGGCAGATCGGATTTTTTATTTTATAGACTATCATTGGCGCTTTTTTGTTTTTTTAATTGTTTGTCTTTACTTCTTTTATCTTCAGGAATCTTACAACACACCAATGGATGAGCTAAGATTAGTCGGTGAAATTATCTCAGTCATTGGGGCGCTGGTGATGTTACTCCTAGAGGTAATTAATTACATGTGGGCAGAATATTTTTTTATAGTCCTAATGCTAAACACCATAACTATCTCAGTTTTTAGCCCAATATTCTGTGCTGATTCATTTCTTAATATTTCTTTATCTTGATCAGAGTTCCATATCCTCTGCATAGACATAGAGTTATGTGACACAATTCTGTCTGCCTGCAGTCACCACTAGAGGGAGCTCAGGAGCTTATTGCAGACTTATTATGAAGATCATTGATCTAAATCAGACATGGTTAGAGGAGATAATTAGACCTTTTTAGAAATTATGATTTCTCTGGCCCTAGATCCCTGTGTTAATGAAACCACGACGTATCTCCTTACTCCAGGACAAAGTTTCAGGGGGACTATTTCATTTAATTCTGTAAGTATTTTTCTTTTGTCATCCTCCATACTATTACTGTCATCTATCTTTTTACAAGACCAGATTTAGAACCTGTTATGAGACTTCTCTTACTTTAGGTTAAACATGGATGGATTTATTATTCATGTATTTATATTTAATCCCTTAAGGACACAGCCGCTTTTGACCATCAGGACGAAGCTCCACTTTATGTCACTTTATGGGCCAGATTTACTAACAGTTTTGCACTTTGTACTGTCTAAGAATATGAATCACAATCTTAATAGTAGATACATTTACTATACTGGTGCATGGACCTTTATACATTTGGAGTATCATAAGTTGCATGAGTTTACCCCTTCCCGCACCATGTCGTAAATGTACAAAACTGGCTGGCGCCATTGCTATGCCATAAATAAACAGCATGGTATGGGGAATGTAATACTTGCCATGCCACTTATGTCAATCAAGCCAGAGACTTGTCAAATAATCTTTAGATGGCTGTTTCACTGTTTTTGCTCGTCATCATTACTGGTACTGGTTGGATAGATGAGATGCCTTAGAAGCAGCTCATAGGGAGGTTGATGGATCGTATTGAAGAGACCCAGTGGGTGTATGAAGACTTATTTTCTGGCAATGGTCCACGGAGAAAAATATTGGTAATTATCATTTGTCAGCCAAACCAGACACTCCTCTAAAAAGTTAAGCAACCCACCTGTAGACAACTGTTTATGGTTCTTGCCCTTCATCAGTATAGAACAGAGTACCATTGCCTGGATGATGTCTACATACACCTGCTGGCTCTCTTCATTGAGAACAAGTCAACCCCCTGAGCTGCATCTAAGGAATCTCATCCAGCCCACCAGAACTCTGTATTGTTGAGGTGTAATACCTCATGCCTGGGGGTGCTACAAATTCTTTCTTGTTGCATTATGAATTTTACTGGATGTTCCTGGCCGTTACTACCAGCAAGGAGGGTTGGCAATGGTTAGACTAACCACCATGTTCCTCCCCTCTAGAAGTGGGCTGGTCCTGCTGTCACGAGATGGAGTTCCTATGTAGCTAGAGAGATGAGTGGAAGTAGACAGCAAAGCTCCTGCTCCTGTTACAGACTCCACAGAAATAACTACTTCAATTTGTCCTCAGTTAAAGTCTTAAGAGTCCAGGCTGCGGTGTGAACTGTCACACCTCCATCTACAGACACTGCTGTGACGTGATGTATACAGCCAAGCCACCCATCACCAAATAACCACTAGGCCAGTATCACCTAAGTGCTGAATTACCACCAACCAACCTGCTGCCATATCCTTGCTGGTGCCATTGGAGACTTGCTCTAAAGACTGCTGCTATTGTATGTATTTTCAGTTCTATATTGCACTTAGTAAAAGGACTTTTAAGTTTAACTCATTCCTCAGTACTATATTTCCACTGCACTGATCCCGAAGGAGCAACGGCCAGAGGGAGATTACCATGACACAACACTTCATCAGGGCCCCTACCACTCCTATCCTCGACACCGGCTCCTCGGGGGTTTGCTGCAGAGGAACAAGAGCCTGAAACAGCTGTCTACAGATGGGTCACTCTTCCTTTTTGAAGAATCTCTGATTTGGCTGACATGAGCTAATTTGCCTAACTTTTTCTCCCAAGTTTTCATACACTTATTGGGGCTGTTCAGTGAGAACTGGAACCCCCTGAGGTTTATGAAGAAGGCATACAACTTTTTTGTGATAGTCTTGAAACTTAGCACTATGATGGTTTGCTACCATTGTAAATAGTGTTGAGTGAATCGAAGTTCATATCAGGAAAAATTTGATTAGACGTGAAGCCAAATTTTTTAATTTATTTATTTTTATTCATACTCACCTCATCTATTTGCGCATGAAGAGTCCACCGCGTCAATCTTGATTGAAGATCCCACGTGAAATCTCGTGCACAGTGATGTATGACGTCACCATGCTGGTTAGAGTGATGACGTAATTACACACCGCAAGATATTTCGCGCTGGATCTTCAATCAAGACGGCTGTGGCGGACTCTTCGCGATCAAATGAATAAGGTGAGTATTTCAATTATTATATTTTTTTTAATAGATTGACTCCGGACAGCCCTCAATGGTCATCACAGATGCCGCGATCAGCGATGAACGTGGAATCTGTAGGGTTCAATGACAGGGGGCGGTGCAAAGTAATTCATCGGGAAGCAAATTTATTTGTGAAATTCGGCAAAGCAGCCAAAATCGAATATTTTAGAACTTCGCTCATCTCTAATTGTAAGCATATACTCCTGAGCTGCTCTGTTAGTGGTAGCCGAAGAGATAGAGCAGGTTGACAGGGAAGACTCACTGAGCCCTATACCTGCAGCTCCAAAAGCTAGCATTTCAGAGAAAGCATGTCTTAAAATGTAAAGAATCAACACAAATATCCGTTAAGCACAGGGCAGCCTAAACCTGTCTAATACCCATATACTGTACATTTCTAAGAATAACAATTTTTATTCTGTTCCTCTACTCTTCTTTTCTTTTTTTTTTTTGTTACTGCAGAGTTTTCTTCTGCTGCTCAGTACTTCTTACGCTGGCCCTGAGACTCACAAACTGTGATGGAGAAGTCATCCCAATGTCCCTGGCTTTGGCATTTGGCTGGTGCTATGCTATGTATTTTGCTCGTGGATTTCAGATGCTTGGACCTTTCACTGTCATGATCCACAAGGTTAGCAGTTGGGATATAGAAAGTGGATTTTTGTTAAAAACTGAAATGGCAAGAATCAGTCATTTGAGACAATCACAACTAAGCAATTTCATTTAGTTATGGAAATTATTTAACTCATTCAGATTCATATTTCCGCTTATAGGGACAGAGTTTTTTTTTACTCCAGTCCTAATCTTTTTAAGGTTATTGGCTGGAGGGCCTGGGTGACTGACAACCAGGTTACTGGAGTCAAAGAGCTCAGAGCAGTTGTCACTTGTCTTACTGTTGCAGTTATGCTCAGGCAGATATATAATAGTGATGAGCAGCATAGGCAATATTCAAATTCGGGATATGTCGCAAATTTTTGACCTAATTTTCGTCATAAATTTGTAAATTCGTGAGCTCCAGTCATTATATCCTTGATTGTGAAAATCGGCAATGTAATATGCGCATATTGCGCGCGCAATACAGGCGTGGCTCAGTTTTGCTACATTTTTCAAGCTGCTAGAAAATGGTTGGCAGCAACTTTCGTGACTCCTGATCACTTTAAGTAATTCAGCACTGTGCTCCAATATATTTGCGATTGCGAAAATCGGCACTAATGATGCGTAAATTTTTGGGCAATACATGCAACTTTACATTTTATCAGGTCTGAGTAGATATTACTGATTGGTGCACTAAGAATTGTTGTGACATCACAGCTCTATGTCTGTAGCATGTATGTATGGAGAGCAGAGAAACAGTAATTCCTATCACACTACCTAACACCCTGCACTGGAACCTATCAGCTACACTATATCACTATCTAACCTACACTGACTTTCTCCCACTAACTATCTGTATTATATAAATGAGCTAACTATTAGTGTTGATCGAGCACCATAGTGCTCGGGTGCTCGGGGGCTCAGGCTGAACACATCAGAATGCTCGGTGCTCTACCGAGCACCAGAGCACAATGGAAGTCAATGGGAGAACCCGAGCCTTAAACCAGGTGCCCCCTGCCTGGTTCAAAGGAAAAGGTTAGAATTTGATGGAAACACCATTGAAATGGTCGGGAACAGCATGGGGAGGATGTCTGGATGCATCTTGGACTCCCAGGTCGCTGCTGGGAACGATGTTGTCCGAGTAGTACGCCACTTTTACAGACTGACACTAATACGCACAAAACTGAAGATAAAATCAATTTTAGAGGAAAAATTGCTAGGAAACATTCTTTCCTTTATATTTACTTGTATATAAAGTGCAAGAGCTGCCAAAAATTACAAGGAAGAGGCACTCCGATACAACCTGTATATCACATAATTGAGGGCCTCATTCACATTGTGGTACAATTGTTCAGGTAGTGGGACTCCTACACTCATGAAGCCTATGCACTATGTGAAAGGGCTGCCAAAAATTACAAGGAACCGGCACTCCAATACACCCTTTATTACACATAAAGGAGGGAATCATACACAGCCTTGAAAAATTGCTATTGACCCTGTATAACGTTAGGGGCAAGGGCCTGCTGCTGATCCGACCATGTAAAACATTTTGTGAATGAGAGCTTGCTGCCCAGCTGACCATTTAAAAAATTGTGTGGACGAGGGCCTGCTGCCGAGCTGACCATCTAAAAAAAATTGCAGGCGAAGGCCTGCTGCCGAGCTGACCATCTAAAAATATTTGTGGGTGAGGCCCTGCTGCTGTGCTGACCATGTAAAAAATTTTGTGGACGAGGGCCTGCTGCCAAGCTGACCATCTAAAAAATTGTGTGGACGAGGGCCTGCTGCCAAGCTGACCATCTAAAAAATTTTGTGGGCGAGGGCCTGTTGTCGAGCTGACCATCTAAAAATTTTTGGGGTGAGGGCCTGATGGCTGACTGGTGCTGAAAGATGATAATTTAGAGGTGGAAGTGGAGGATGAGGCAGAGGAGGAGAAGGGGTAGTTGCAGCCACTAACGTAGGTGGCAGCGGAAACCCTGATGGAAGTAGGGCCTGCAATCCTTGGCGTTGGTAGCACCTGTGCCATCCCAGGGTACGACTCGCTCCCGGCCTCCACAACGTTCACCCAGTGTGCCGTCAGGGAAATTTAGCGTCCCTGGCCAAAAGCGCTTGTAATGTCGCTGCCACCACCGCCTAATAAAAAATTTAACTGAATGAATGTCACTGATATTTAGGATGCTCACACGTTATACAGGAGGTATAGTGCAAGAAATGTCGCTGCCGCCACCACCACCTAATAAAAAATTTAAGTGAATGAATGTCACTGATATTTCGGATGCGCTAATGTTATACTGGAGATGTAGCACAGGTAATGTCGCTGCCACCAGCAGCAAAAAAATTTGACTGAATGACACGAATATTTCGGATACGCAAACGTTATACAGGAGATGTGGCGCAGCTAATGTCACTGTCCGCAGCGGACACCGACTACGGGAAAAGGACACTGGATGTCAGATATTTTTTGGATGCGCACACTTTACACTGGAGATGTGGCGAAGCTAATGACACTGTCCGCTGTCAAAACCGTCTACGGAAACAGGACACTGTATATCACAGATACATTTTTGAAGCGCACACGTTACACTGCAGATGTGGACACCGTCTATTGACAAAGTACACTGGATGTCACAGAATTTTTTTGGAAGCGCACACGTTACACTGGAGATGTGTGCCTGGTAAGGTCACTGTCAGAAGCGGACACTGTCTATTGAAAAAATGTATTTTGTGTCACAGAAATTTTTTAGAAGCGCACACGTTACACAGCAGATGTGGGCCACTGTCAGAAGAGGACACGGTCTATGGAAAAAGTGCACTGGATGTCACAGATATTTTAGGGATGCGCACACTTTACACTGGAGATGTGGCGCGGATAATTTAACTGTCCACAGGGGACACCGTCTACGGAAAAAGTGCACTGGAAGTCACTAATATTTTAGGGATGCACACACTTTAAACAGGAGATGTGGCGCGGATAATTTAACTGTCCGCAGCGGCCTGTTACACTGTATTTATCGCAGGATGCGCTAAAAATATATATTGCTGCTGTCACACAAAATAGTCCTTACAAGGAGTTTTGGGTCTCTGAAACTTTTTGTACGAAAAAATATTCAATTACACTCCCTACACTCTGTCCCTTCCTATGCTCAGCTCTTCCTCACTTTGATTGAGCTGAACAGCAATGTAAATGACACAGCAAACCACAGAGCACAGCAATGTCACTGCTCTCTCTCTCACAACAGCAAAAAGCAGCAGAAAATGGCTGCTGGGGAGGTTCTTATATAGTAAGGGGGCGGCAACATTCCTATCGGTTGCTAGATATATTGCTAAGCTCTGAGAAAGATATTGCAGCCTTCTCATTGGCCCCCAAGCAAGAAGGGAAAGAATAAATCAAGGTAACTGGACTTACTGTAGATTTCTTGAAAACTTTTCACTCTTTCTTCCAACAAGCTTTCTCAATTCCAAAGCTCGTTGGAAGAACGAGTGAAACGTTTTCAATAAATCTACAGTATATCCAGTTGCCTTGATTTATTCTTTACAGATATACCATGACCTGGATAAATGAGAACCTTCACAGACAAGAAGGGAGGTTATTTATGAAAAAAAATCTAGAATATTAGTGATTATGAATATATAGCACTATATTTTACATCTTTGCGAATTCTCGAAGTGCCGATATTCGTGATAAAAATTTGCAATTAGAATATTCGCGAGCAACACTAATATATAAATGATTACAGGTGCTGTCTGAATAGACATTGGTTCATGCCACAAGAGGGTATAAAAGTGCTTCCACCACTGGCATCTAAAAATACTCTCAGAGGTCACTTTTAGGTAGTGTACCTTTTGGTGAGAGATCTTTGACTGCTTGACATGCCTCTACAACGCACTCAAACACAACGTGCCTAACAGGCTTTGATAGTGGGTACATCATTGAACTGAGAGAAGAAGGATGGTTATTTCATTAAATTGCCCACCATCTAGGCTGTTCGTACCTCTCTGTTTGGAGCTAATGGGAGCAGTGGTTACATGAGGGCATGCACACAAAGTGAACAGGCACCATATGGCCCAGACAGACCACTGCTACCAGAAGGAGGTGTGGAAGTTCTAGATTGTTCTGGTTGAGACTCCATGTTGGAGCTGCCAGGAGTCCAACCTACTTTTTGGCTGAACATAAGTCCGACTACAGGAGTGAAGTGCAACATAAAGATAAAACAAAGACACCAAGTTAGCTTGTCAGTACAGCAGAGTGAGAGAAATATATCAGAGTTGAGTTTGCCTGCCAGTTTAATGCTAAAGTCTGCTGGAACCAAGGCAAAGCCTGAAAACTGTTTGGAGAAAAGTTTATTCAAGTAAAACTGCCATTGAACTTCACGTCAAAGTCTGGACTCAAGTTAATTCTTCAAATCCCTCAATTATTCCCCCTATTTATTGCTTCAGCGCCAAAGCCTGGGGTCCAGCCGTATCTAGGTAAGAGCACCGCGACACAAATAAAGTGACATTTTAGGCCGCAACATACGACTCGGCATTTCCTACACCTTGATGCGACTGATGGGAAGCATATCTGGTCTAGAGGTTGTATCTCATCTTGTATCGAGGCTAGAGGTTGTATCTCATCCTGTATCCAGGATAAAGGCCATATCTCATCTTATATCCAGGCAAAAGGCCGTATCTCATCTTGTTTACAGGCTAGAGGCTGTATCTCACCTTGTATCCGGTCTAGAGGCCGTATATCATCTTGTATCTGGGCTAGAGATGGCCCAACAGGGTCCTAATCCAGGCTAGAAGCTGTATCTCATCTTGTATCCAGGCTAGAGGCTGTATCTCATCTTGTATCCGGGCTAGAGGCCGTATCTCATATGGTATCTGTTCTAGAAGCCATATCTCATCTTGTATCGAGGCTAGAGGTTGTATCTCATCTGGTATCCAGCCTAGAGGCCGTAACTCATCTTGTATCCAGGCTAGAGGCCGTAACTCATCTTGTATCCAGGCTAGAGATGGCCCAACAGGGTCCTAATTGTAGAGTTTTCACCAATAACACGTCTCCTTTCTTCTAATATTGTAATCACTTACATATATCATCGTTGCATTCACAAATGGATTGTTTCATTCCACCAACTCTTTCTTGGTACAGGGTTTCAACTAGTGTGTTTCTTGATGTAGACTTTAGGCAATTAAGATCCAAAATTAATGTATTTCATTTGTTTTTCTTTCATTGTAGATTATATTTGGAGATCTCCTGAGGTTTATCTGGCTTATGATGGTTGTCATTGTAGGATTTGGCACAGGTAGGAACACGAAGAGTTTCTTCCGTCCTTTATTTCTAGATCCATGAATTGTACCATCCTTTAAAAGTATTCCATAGTTCAGTGATGTAGATGCCATGTTCCCTCTGAAGGTGTTTCATGGTAACATTTTATCAAGAATTATTTGGTCTACCATAATACAATGCATTTTAATCGACTTCTAAGGATAACCAGGGCAGGGACTACTCAACAATAAAAAATTATTTGTAAGAGCACCATTCTAGGTCTTGATACATTTAAGAACATGAGGGCCTATGATGGTTGTAGGTTGACGGTTACCACAATGATTCAAAATATTCACGCCTCATACTGATCTTAATAACTTTGTGTCTTGTTTCTTGTTGCAGCTTTCTATATAATATTCCAGACTGAAGACCCGACGCACATGGGAATTTTTTGCAGCTATGCCATGTCTCTTTTAAGCACCTATCAGCTTTTCGTCAATGTCATCAACTCCCCGGCCAACTACAGTGTCGACCTTCCACTTATTTTTAGCATTGTCTATTTCTTCTTCTCTTTAATTTCCAACCTTTTAATGCTGAATATATTAATTGCTACAATGGCAGACACGCACTGGAGGGTGGCACAGGAGAGAGACGAACTCTGGAGGACTCAGGTCAGTGGAAATTATGGATATATTTGCATGGTGATTGATCAAGGCTGCCCAAATTCAAAGCAACCAGTGGAACTAATCGGCTTTAACCAACAATTCATTTATAACATATCAACTGTGTTTTTTTTAATCATGGCAGCTGGCAGCAACCACAGTAATGCTAGAAAGTAAGCTACCTCAGTGCTTCTGGCCTCGTCTTGGCATATGTGGATCTGAATACGGACTTGGAAACCGGTGGTATTTATGGTGAGTCCATTTTTTATGTACTACAAGGCACGAAAGGACATTCCAGTACACAAAATGCATGAGCACTGAAACAGTCACTGACATTGTGCACTCAGAGCTGACAGCATTAGACCACAAAAGCAGACGTGTCAGACTGACAGATACTACACCACACAGGAGAGCTAACAGATCCTCTATACTACACCACACAGGAGAGCTGACAGATCCTCTATACTACACCACACAGGAGAGCGGACAGATCCTCTATACTACACCACACAGGAGAGCTGATAGATCCTCTATACTACACCACACAGGAGAGCCGACAGATCCTCTATACTACACCACACAGGAGAGCTGACAGATCCTCTATACTACACCACACAGGAGAGCTAACAGATCCTCTATACTACACCACACAGGAGAGCTGACAGATCCTCTATACTACACTGCACAGGAGAGCCGACAGATCCTCTATATTACACCACACAGGAGAGCCGACAGATCCTCCATACTACACCACACAGGAGAGCTGACAGATCCTCTATACTACACCACACAGGAGAGCGGACAGATCCTCTATACTACACCACACAGGAGAGCTGACAGATCCTCTATACTACACCACACAGGAGAGCTGACAGATCCTCTATACTACACCACACAGGAGAGCCGACAGATCCTCCATACTACACCACACAGGAGAGCTGACAGATCCTCTATACTACACCACACAGGAGAGCGGACAGATCCTCTATACTACACCACACAGGAGAGCTGACAGATCCTCTATACTACACCACACAGGAGAGCTGACAGATCCTCTATACTACACCACACAGGAGAGCCGACAGATCCTCTATACTACACCACACAGGAGAGCCGACAGATCCTCTATACTACACCACACAGGAGAGCTGACAGATCCTCTATACTACACCACACAGGAGAGCTGACAGATCCTCTATACTACACCACACAGGAGAGCTGACAGATCCTCTATACTACACCACACAGGAGAGCTGACAGATCCTCTATACTACACCACACAGGAGAGCTGACAGATCCTCTATACTACACCACACAGGAGAGCTGACAGATCCTCTATACTACACCACACAGGAGAGCTGACAGATCCTCTATACTACACCACACAGGAGAGCCGACAGATCCTCTATACTACACCACACAGGAGAGCTGACAGATCCTCTATACTACACCACACAGGAGAGCTGACAGATCCTCTATACTACACCACACAGGAGAGCTGACAGATCCTCTATACTACACCACACAGGAGAGCTGACAGATCCTCTATACTACACCACACAGGAGAGCTGACAGATCCTCTATACTACACCACACAGGAGAGCTGACAGATCCTCTATACTACACCACACAGGAGAGCTGACAGATCCTCTATACTACACCACACAGGAGAGCTGACAGATCCTCTATACTACACCACACAGGAGAGCTGACAGATCCTCTATACTACACCACACAGGAGAGCTGACAGATCCTCTATACTACACCCACAGGAGAGCTGACAGATCCTCTATACTACACCACACAGGAGAGCTGACAGATCCTCTATACTACACCACACAGGAGAGCTGACAGATCCTCTATACTACACCACACAGGAGAGCTGACAGATCCTCTATACTACACCACACAGGAGAGCTGACAGATCCTCTATACTACACCACACAGGAGAGCTGACAGATCCTCTATACTACACCACACAGGAGAGCTGACAGATCCTCTATACTACACCACACAGGAGAGCTGACAGATCCTCTATACTACACCACACAGGAGAGCTGACAGATCCTCTATACTACACCACACAGGAGAGCTGACAGATCCTCTATACTACACCACACAGGAGAGCTGACAGATCCTCTATACTACACCACACAGGAGAGCTGACAGATCCTCTATACTACACCACACAGGAGAGCTGACAGATCCTCTATACTACACCACACAGGAGAGCTGACAGATCCTCTATACTACACCACACAGGAGAGCTGACAGATCCTCTATACTACACCACACAGGAGAGCTGACAGATCCTCTATACTACACCACACAGGAGAGCTGACAGATCCTCTATACTACACCACACAGGAGAGCTGACAGATCCTCTATACTACACCACACAGGAGAGCTGACAGATCCTCTATACTACACCACACAGGAGAGCTGACAGATCCTCTATACTACACCACACAGGAGAGCTGACAGATCCTCTATACTACACCACACAGGAGAGCTGACAGATCCTCTATACTACACCACACAGGAGAGCTGACAGATCCTCTATACTACACCACACAGGAGAGCTGACAGATCCTCTATACTACACCACACAGGAGAGCTGACAGATCCTCTATACTACACCACACAGGAGAGCTGACAGATCCTCTATACTACACCACACAGGAGAGCTGACAGATCCTCTATACTACACCACACAGGAGAGCTGACAGATCCTCTATACTACACCACACAGGAGAGCTGACAGATCCTCTATACTACACCACACAGGAGAGCTGACAGATCCTCTATACTACACCACACAGGAGAGCTGACAGATCCTCTATACTACACCACACAGGAGAGCTGACAGATCCTCTACACTACACCACACAGGAGAGCTGACATATCGTCTATACTACACCACACAGGAGAGCTGACAGATCCTCTATACTACACCGCACAGGAGAGCTGACAGATCCTTTATACTACACCACACAGGAGAGCTGACAGATCCTCTATAAAACCCCATACAGGAGAGCTGACAGATCCTCTATACTACACCACACAGGAGAGGCGACAGATCTTTAAGTTAAGCTAAATTTACATGTTACAATTTCGGAAGCAGGATCACTTTTGGCATCAGTTTAGTGTAAAAATCTCTTTATTTCAGTATAAAGAATGAAAACCAAGAAGAAGCAGGTGTAATGAGCACATCTCTACAGAACTGTACAACTCAGACTGCTGAGAGCACACGGAAGAATTCCACGGTTTCATCCAACAGTTGTAGCACAGGAAATATAAACTCCATATCCAAGAGAAAATCCAGCCATGGGTGGGACATCCTCCGCATGGCAACAATTGAGCAGCTACAGGGCAATGCAGAGCAGGAGGTGTATTTTATTTAGTAGTGATCCATGCCTGGTCAAAGATGTTGCTCGATGTGTGCCTCGGCACACAATATCGGCATTGTTATAGTTTGCCTTATATGAACCACTAGCAGAAGGATCCGGCTTCACTCGGGTATATTTCATCTATTTAATTTAATGATTTGTGTGTCTTTAAAAGATATCAACCGTATCCACTATAACAGTGACATCTACAGTACCCCGCCCTTTTAACAGTGACCTCCACAGCGCCCTCCCCTTTAACAGTGACCTCCACAGCGACTGCCCCTTTATTAGTGACCTCCACAGTACCCCGCCCTTTTAACAGTGACCTCCACAGTGGCCTGCCCCTTAACAGTAACTTCCACAGCGCCCGCCCCTTTATTAGTGACCTCCACAGTACCCCGTCTCGTTAACAGTGATTTCCACAATAGCCCGTCCCCTTAACAGTGACCTGCACAGAGCTCAGTTTCCTTAAAATGTAACCTCCACTACACTTGCCCCCTTAACAGTGACTTCTACAGCACCCCACCCCTTAACACTGACCTCCATAGCGGACCGTCCCCTTAACTGTGACCTCCACCATTCCCTGCCCCCTTAACAGAGACCTCCACATCGCCCGCCTTTTTAACAGTGATCTCCACAGCATCCCGCCCCTTTAACAGTGACCTCCACAGCGGCCGCACATTTATTAGTGACCTCCACAGTACCCCATCCCCTCAAGAGTGATTTCCATTAACTCCTTAGCTATGAGTTTGGCTGACGTATGACGCAATGGCACCGCCTCCGGGTACCGCGTGGCGTAGTCGAGGATGACCAGGATGTGCTGGTGCCCTCTAGCTGACTTCGGTACTGGGCCTATAAGATCCATAGCGATCCGCTCGAAGGGAACCTCAATAATCGGGAGAGGGACCAGAGGACTACGGACATGGGGCTGGGGGCTGGTTATCTGGCAGGTTGGGCAAGACTTGCAAAACTCTTCTACCTCTCTGAACACACTGGGCCAGTAAAACCGCTGTAAAATCCGGTCCTGCGTTTTCTGCTGGCCCAGGTGTCCCCCAAGAACATGTTGGTGGGCTAATTTCAACACGAGCTTGCGATATGCCTGGGGCACCACCAGCTGTTCAATATGTTCACCCCGTAGTTTATTTACCCGGTACAGCATCTCCTGTTGAACCACAAAACGGGGGAACATAGATTCGGCCCCCGGTTGTTGCGGCTCACCCTCAACTACTACCACATTTTCCCAGGCTCGAGATAGAGTCTCCCACCATCACACTTAACGGGGTTGTCTCCCCCTCTTCCACCGAAGTGGCGGTCACCCCTACAGCTGGTCCTTCTGACTCCGGTTCCCAAGGTTCTGGCCTCCCCCCTGAGTCAGGCCACTCTGCTAGGGGTACATCTGTCTCCCGGGTAACTTTCGTATCCGGCCAGAGTGCCGGGAACCCGGGGAAGTCTCTCCCAATGATCAAGTCATACGGTAGCTTTGTGGCGACGGCCACCTCATGCATCCACCTGCCGGCCACCATTGACAGAGAGACCAGGGCGGTGGGATACTCCTTTAAGTCCCCATGTATGCAAACAACACCGACTCTTCGGCCAGTATACTCAGCCGGCCGCACCAGGGCAGCTCTTACCAGGGACACCAGGCTCCCTGAATCCAGCAGAGCCACCGGCAGAGTGCCCCCCACTTCCACCTGGCACAGGTGGCTTTTGTCCATAGTCTCTGAAGTTCCTGTGGCACACAACATCCTGGCATATAATGAGTGGCGGAAGCCATAGTTGGTGTCCATGGGTTCCCCCCGATGGGGACAGTCAGCCCTTATGTGTCCAGGCTCCTGACAACGCCAGCAGACCACCGGGTTGGGGTCGGCAGGGGGTACATCCCGGGCGGGTCTAGCTGGCACCGGCCGCCGGGTCTGGGGTGGAGTTTTCCGGGGTTTGACTGGCCCCTTCCCAAAAGAACCCCCCTGTAGATTTCTGGTGGCCTCATAGCGCTCCACCAGGTCGACCATCTCCAGGGCATTATTCGGAGACACCTGGCCGATCCAGTGCTGGAGAGGGTACGGCAAAGCCCTCCAAAACACATCCGCCAACAGCCGATCCAACATAGCAGTGGGAGTCAACATGTCCGGCTGCAGCCATTTTTGCAAACGGTGCAGCAGATCATAATATTGTGGTCTAGCGGGTTCAGCTGGGTTAAATTCCCACCGATGCACCCTCTGGGCCCGGACCAATACATTCACCCCGAGTCTCGCCAGGATCTCACCTTTTACTGTCGGGTAGTCGCCGCCTGATCATCGGGAAGATCAAACAATACTTGCTGGGGACCGGACGCTAGGAACGGAGCAACGACCTCAGCCCACTGGTCTCGGGGTAACTTTTCCCTCACGGACACTTTTTCGAAGACCGCCAGATAGGTCTCGACGTCATCCGAGGGGGTCATCTTCGGAATCGCCGCGCGGACAGCTTTCCGGGCATCGTGGACATTCTGGGACGCTCCTGACGCCTGCAACGCCATCACATGTTGCAATAGCAGCTGGTTCGTTTCTTGTTGCTGCTTGTTAGCCTCCCGCTGCTGCAAGTTAGCCTCCACGAGGGCCTTCACGACCGCCTCCATTTTGTCAGGGGATACGGGTCGTAACCTTGCCGGCTTAATGTAGGACATGCACTTGTGCCCGGATAAACAAAAACTTTTCGGCCTTCAGGCCTGCCTCACTGCGTTTGCCCGCATCCGACACCAAATGTGGGGATTTGCTCTGGTAGACAGGCTTGCGGACGCAGTACAGAGGCAATGACAACATCTTTAACTTAACTAGTGCACTGTTTTATTCACACAGACGTAAAGTGACAAAATAATAATTTCAAGAAAAACAGTCACCTTGAGTCTGGTGTTAGTTCACACCAGACTGCAGCACATAAGTCCATAAACAATGTAGCAGGCTTAGTCCACGTGCTTCTGTCCATAAACAATGTAGCAGGCTTAGTCCATGCCCAAACCCTCACGCTCCAACACCCAGACTGCCAGCACTCCACTAGCAGATGAAGGATAATCCACACCACCTGAACATGCTGGCTGGGTTTTTATATTCCAGCCAAAACCCGGCCTGGAACAGTGGGGAACAGCCACCCACCCTGCTCTTTGGCTGCTCCCAATAAGAACCGGCCCGGATTGGCTTTACAGCCATTCTAACAGTTGAAGTGTCAGATTGCACTACAGACCTGACACTTCAGGAAAAAAACCCGTTTCTTACCTCACCGAGGCCAGGAACCTCGGTGACACGTATCTTCCGTCAAAGACGGCTCCTTGTTTCTTCTTACAGTGCTAACAAGCTTAAAAAGGGGGTTAGATACAATCAGGCATAGGATACAGCCGGTTCCCTCTGGTTCTCCAGATCTGGTTGTTAAAATTAAAGCCGGAGCAGAGAACTGAATCCCAATCTGGTGCCCTTGTGGTGGCGACGGTGGCAGGGAAGCTGGAGAGGAACACTTCCATTGTGGAAGCGGTCTTCTCCCTACATTCATCTGTATTGCCATCCTCAGGACAGTGATACAGATGAACGCTGCAGCAAGCAACGTCTCGTGTCTCCCTTCCCCGTTTCTCCAATAGGCTGCAGACACTAGGTCTGCAGCCCATCAGAGACTGGCACAGCCGGCGCCTGAGTCGGGCAGAGTATTGTGCGGGACACAGGACGAAAGAGGCCTGCATCACATCGCTGCCAGAGTGGAGGCAACTATTAGTGGGGGTTTTTTATATTTGACAGTGGCACACTATAGGGGGGAGAGGAGCAGTATGGGGGCACTGTCAAGGGTAATTATACTGGCACACAATGTGGGGACACTATGTGTGCATTTTATATTGGCACATTATGGGGGGCACTACAGAGAAGGGGAAGGCAGAATTTAGAAGCACTATGGGGGCATTTACTAGAGGCACTAAGAAGGGGCATCTTATACTGGCACATTATGGGGGACACTATGGGGGCATCTTCTAGGGGCACTAAGAAGGGGCATTTATACTGGCACGCTATGGGGCAATAAGAAGGGGCATTTATACTGGCACATTATGGGGGGCACTACAGGGAAGGGGAAGGCAGAATTTAGAAGCACTATGGGGGTATCTACTAGAGCAGGCATGGCCAACCTGCGGCTCTCCAGCTGTTGTAAAACTACAACTCCCACCATGCCCTGCTGTAGGCTACTAGCTGTAGGTAGTCTGGGCATGCTGGGAGTTGTAGTTTCGCAACAGCTGGAGAGCCTCAGGTTGGCCATCCCTGTACTAGAGACACTAAGAAGCAGCATCTTATACTGGCACATTATGGGGGACACTATGGGGGCATCTTCTAGGGGCACTAAGAAGGGGCATTTATACTGGCACACTATGGGTGCAATAAGAAGGGGCATTTATACTGGCACATTTTGGGGGACACTATGGGGGCATCTTCTAGGGGCATTAACCCCTTAAGGACGCAGGGCGTACCGGTACGCCCTATTTCCCGAGTCCTTAAGGACTCAGGGCGTACAGGTACGTCCTAACTTGAAATCTGTATTCCGGCGCCCCAGGGGTTAATCGGAACGGGATTTCGGCTGAAATCATTCAGCCGGCATCCTGTGACAACGCCAGGGGGGGTCATGTGACCCCCCTATCGGCGATCGCCGCAAACCACAGGTCAATTCAGACCTGCGGTTTGCTGCGCTTTTTGCAGTTTCTGATCCCCGCGGTCCCTGACCGCGGGGATCAGAAACTTTAGTGTCCCTCAAATATAGATTTTACACCCCCCCCTGCACCCCTGCATGATTTTTTGCCGGCGGGTGGTGCAGGGGGGGAGTTGTGGGCGGTGGGGGCGGTGCGGGAGGTGCGGCAGGCGGGATCGCGATCCCCCGCCCGCCTCCCCTTGAAAATTCGTTGGTGTAGAGTGGGTATACCAGGGTGCCAGCACATTGCTGGCACCCTGGTATAAACGGCTGACATCGGTGATGCGATGTCAGCCGTTTAACCCTTTCCATACAGCGGTTCGTACGGACAGCTGTATGGAAAAAGTTAACAGTAAGAAGTAGCTCCCTCCCTCTCCCATCGGGGGGCTGCTGTGCCTTTGCAGCCCCCCGAATGGAGAGGGAGAGAGCTCCCAGACAGCCCCCCGAAGCCCCGTCCTTACCCTTCCCCGTCTGCGCAGTCCTGACCACTACTGAGCAGACGGGGAAGGTTCCCATGGCAACAGGACGCCTTCTCAGGCATCCTGCTGTCCATGGTGCTGAACAGATCTGTGCTGAAGGCAGAGATCTGTTCAGACAAAGTGTAAGTAAAATACAGTACTGTACAATATATATTGTACTGTACTGTATTATACAGACATCAGACCCACTGGATCTTCAAGAACCAAGTGGGTCTGGGTCAAAAAAAAAGTTAAAAAAAGTAAAAAAAAAGTAAAAATCAAAAAACACATTTATCACTGAATAAAAATTAAAAAAATAAAATTCCCTACACATGTTTGGTATTGCCGCGTCCGTAATAACCTGATCTATAAAACGGTCATGTTACTTTCCCCGCACGGTGAACGCCATAAAAAAAAAAAACTATTAGGAAATTGAAATTTTGCCCACCTTACTTCCCAAAAAAGGTAATAAAAGTGATCAAAAAAGTCGCATGTACGCCAAAATAGTACCAATCAAACCGTCATCTCATCCCGCAAAAATCATACCCTACCCAAAATAATTGCCAAAAAACTGAAAAAACTATGGCTCTAAGACTATGGAAACACTAAAACATGATTTTTTTTGTTTCAAAAATGAAATCCTTGTGTAAAACTTAAATAAATTAAAAAAAGTATACATATTAGGTATCGCCGCGTCCGTATTGACCGGCTCTTTAAAAATATCACATGACCTAACCCCTCAGGTGACCACCGTTAAAAAATAAAAATAAAAACGGTGTAAAAAAAGCCATTTTGTCATCTTACGTCACAATAAAGTGTAATAGCAAGCGATCAAAAAGTCATGTGCACCCCAAAATAGTGCCAATCAAACCGTCATCTCATCCCGCAAAAAATGAGACCCTACGTAAAATAATCGCCCAAAAACTGAAAAAACTATGGCTCTTAGACTATGGAGACACTAAAACATTTTTTTTGTTTTAAAAATGAAATCATTGTGTAAAACTTATATAAATAAAAAAAAATGTAGACATATTAGGTATCGCCACGTCCGTGACAACCTGCTCTATAATATTACCACATGATCTAACCTGTCAGATGAATGTTGTAAATAACAAAAAAAAAAAACGTGCCAAAAAATCTATTTCTTGTTACCTTGCCACACAAAAAAGTGTAATATAGAGCAACCAAAAATCATATGTACCCTAAACTAGTACCAACAAAACTGCCACCCTATCCCGTAGTTTCTAAAATGGGGTCACTTTTTTGGAGTTTCTACTCTGGGGGTGCATCAGGGGGGCTTCAAATGGGACATGGTGTCAAAAAAACAGTCCAGCAAAATCTGCCTTACAGAAACCGTATGGCATTCCTTTCCTTCTGCGCCCTGCCGTGTGCCCGTACAGTGGTTTACGAACACATATGGGGTGTTTCTGTAAACTACAGAATCAGGGCCATAAATAATGAGTTTTGTTTGGCTGTTAACCCTTGCTTTGTAACTGGAAAACAAATATTAAAATGGAAAATCTTCCAAAAAAGTGGAATTTTGAAATTGTATCTCTATTTTCCATTAAATCTTGTGCAACATCTAAAGGGTTAACAAAGTTTCTAAAATCAGTTTTGAATACCTTGAGGGGTGTAGTTTCTTAGATGGGGTCACTTTTATGGAGTTTCTACTCTAGGGGTGCATCAGGGGGCTTCAAATGGGACATGGTGTCAAAAAAACAGTCCAGCAAAATCTGCCTTCCAAAAACCATACGGCGCACCTTTCACTCTACGCCCCGCTGTGTGGCCGTACAGCAGTTTACGGCCACATATGGGGTGTTTCTGTAAACGGCAGAGTCAGGGCAATAAAGATACAGTCTTGTTTGGCTGTTAACCCTTGCTTTGTTAGTGTAAAAAATGGGTTAAAATGGAAAATTAGGCAAAAAAATGAAATTCTCAAATTTCATCCCCATTTGCCAATAACTCTTGTGCAACACCTAAAGGGTTAACAAAGTTTGTAAAATCAGTTTTGAATACCTTGAGGGGTGTAGTTTATAGAATGGGGTCATTTTTGGGCGGTTTCTATAATGTAAGCCTCGCAAAGTGACTTCAGAGCTGTAGTGGTCCCTAAAAATTGGGTTTTTGTAAATTTCAGAAAAATTTCAAGATTTGCTTCTAAACTTCTAAGCCTTGTAACATCCCCAAAAAATAACATATCATTCCCAAAATGCTACAAACATGAAGTAGACATATGGGGAATGTAAAGTCATCACAATTTTTGGGGGTATTACTATGTATTACAGAAGTAGAGAAACTGAAACTTTGAAATTTGCAAATTTTTCTAAATTTTTGGTAAATATGGTATTTTTTATGCAAAAAAATTAACTTTTTTGACCCAATTTTAGCAGTGTCATGAATTACAATATGTGACGAAAAAACAATCTCAGAATGGCCTGGGTAAGTCAAAGCGTTTTAAAGTTATCAGCACTTAAAGTGACACTGGTCAGATTTGCAAAAAATGGCCAAGTCCTTAAGGTGAAATAGGGCTGAGTCCTTAAGGGGTTAAGAAGGGGCATTTATACTGGCACACTATGGGTGCAATAAGACGGATCTGTTTGCTATTGTGTAAAAAAAAAAGATCCATCCCCATTGACTAGCATTGTGGGTCATGACGGATACGTCAAGCTCCGTATCCCAGGATGGAAATAAAACTACAACATGCTACGGTTTGCTCTCCAGTATGAGAACAGAACGGAATACATTTTGAAGCGCTCCGTTCTGCTCAGTTACTGACAATGAATGGGGACAAAAGGGAAATGTTTTTTTCCGGTATTGAGACCCTATGACGGATCTCAATACTGGAAAATATTAACGCTAGTGTGAAAGTAGCCTGGATTTTGTGAAATTCACTCATCTCTCATTATATATGCTGCAGATATGCCATGTCTTTGCTTCTTTTTGGAAAATAAGCAAAAAAGCTTAACAAAAATCATCATGTGAAAACCTTGGTGGACATTTATTAAGACTGATATTTTGTATGCCAGTTTTAAAAGGAACCTGTCAGAAGGTGATTCACCTTTCACTAAGAAATCTTTTGCTTCTGGTTCCTATATACTGTAGCAGGCATCCTGCTGGCTCTGCTGGTGTGAGATACACCACAATTGTTAAAAGGCGCTACCTCTTCATATTTGTGGCTCATTTCAGCGGTTTTTGCACCAGAATTAAATTCTACACCAGCAAAGGCATATTTTAACTGGTCTCCTGATTTAAATTATAATAAATTTGCCAGGCTAGCACTGACCACTTCCTGCCTGCTCCACTCACTTTTTGGGAAAGTGGCAAGTGGGATGCAACACCCCCAAAAAGTTGCACATTTTTAGACAAGGGTGGCATGTGCCAAAATTTGTGACTTTTTTGGTGTGTGGCTTTTGTGTCATACGTGACAAATAGGTCATTGTGTTTTTCAAAGCTAAAATATTATTTAAATTAGGAGCACCATGCTTAAAGGGATTCTGTCATCAGATTTAACCCCTATAACCTAAACGTATGCTCATGTCCAGACTAATAAGAAAAATCCTAAGCTTATTAAACCTCACTGTGGCTCTATTTGCCCAAAAAACTGTTTTTTATAACCTGTTAATCACTTACTTAAGGTGCCCAAGGGGAGATCCGTTAATACAGGGTGCCCGGCCGCACCCCTCGCCGTCTGGTGCTCAGTGCCGCCTTCCCTGTCTTCAGCGCTGCCTTCTACAGCTCAGCACCGCCTCCGCAATCCTCCCCGTCCCTCTGCCAGATCACTGCGGACTCCTGGCAGCTGCTTCGTTGATACTACGGGATAAGGTGCCAGTTTTATTGGTACTATTTTGGGGTACATATGATTTTTAATTGCTCTATATTACGTTTTTTTGTAATGCAAGGTAACCAAAAAATTGATGTTTTGGCACCGTTTTTATTTTTATTTTTATAGCGTTTACCTGAGGGATTAGGTCATGTGACTTTTTTTTTAGAGCAGATCGTTACGCACATGGCAATACCTAATATGTCTACTTTTTCTTATTTATTTAAGTTTTACACAATAATAGCATTTTTTAAACCGAAATAATGATATTTTAGTGTCTCCATAGTCTGAGAGCCATAGCTTTTTTATTTTTTTAACGATTCTCTCAGGTAGGGTCTCATTTGTTGCAGGATGAGGTGACGGTCTGACTGGTACTATTTTGGGAGGCATACACCTTTTTGATCACTTGCTGTTGCAATTTTAGTGATGCAATGTGACAAAAATTTGCTTTTTTTTTACGCTGGTTGTTACGGACGTGGCAATACTTAATATTTATATATTTTTTTACGTACCGTAAATACTCGAGTATAAGCCGACCCGAGTATAAGCCGAGGCCCCTAATTTTACCCCCAAAAAATGGGAAAAATTATTGACTCGAGTATAAGACTAGGGTGGGAAATGCAGCAGCTACTGGTAAATTTCAAAAATAAAAATAGATACCGTACCAATAAAATTCGATTTTGGGGAAAATAACAGTTCATGCGATTTTTTTGCGAATTTTCGCAATCAAGAAAATACCCCTCCCTACTTCATACTTGGCCAGGGAGGGGGGGGCTGTCCAGGGGGAGGGGGGGATGTCCAGGGGAAGGGAGGGCTATCCAGGGGGAGGGGAGGCTGTGCAGGGGCCGGTACTTACTGCCGGTGTAAATCTCGCGGTCTGCTCCCAGTGTAAATCTCGCGGCCCGCGTGTCTCGCGAGATTTACACTGGGAGCTTAACAGAGGTGCCGCGCAGACGTGCTGGGAGCTGACCGGAGCAGCTGTAAAGGTAAGTAACAGCTTCTCCGGCCTCCAACATGTCATGGTCTGTATTATGGCAATGTAAGTTGCCATAATACAGACCTAGACTTGAGTATAAGACGAGAAGGCTTTTTTGAGCACAAAAATATGTGCCAAAAAACTCGTCTTATACTCGAGTATATACGGTATTTCACTTTAGCACAATAATGGCAGTTTTGAAACAAAAAAAATTTAGTTTTAGTGTCTCCATGTTCTGAGAGCTATATTTATTTTTATTTTTTGGGCGATTGTCTTAGGGTCTCATTTTTTGCGTGATGAGGTGATGGTTTTATTGATACCATTTTGTGGGACATACGCCTTATTGATCGCTTGGTGTTGCACTTTTTGTGATGTAAGGTGACAAAAATGGCTTTTTTTTACACTTTAAAAAAAAGAATTTATGGTGTTTATCAGACAGGGTGGATCCTGTGATATATTTATAGAGCCGGCCATTATGGACGCGGCGATGCCTAATATGTGTGTTTTTATTTTATTTTCTGTTTTTTTTTGTATAAAATAAGGGGAAAGGGGCATTTTTTTTCTTTTTTACTTTATTAATTTTATTAAAAACACTTTTTATTTTCCTTTTTTTTTCCGTTACTTTATTTATGACATTCACTTTTGGGGGTCTGATACCCTCTGCAATGCATTACAATACATCTGTATTGTAATGCATTGCCTGTTAGAATATGACACTGAGTTATAAACGAACAGGTTGCCTAGAAGACCCAGCCTGAGGCTGGATTTCCTTGGCACCTGTAGAAGGCAGTTCCCGATGCCGTGCAAGGCATTGGGCAGCCTCTGCATGGCATCGGGCTGCCTTGTGTCGCACCAGGTCCCTGCCACAGCAGCACGGGGACTCGATGTGATCGCTCACCCGACACAAACCTCTTCTATGTCGCGGTCAGTGCGGACCGCGGCATAGAAGGGGTTAACCCGCCGGCGGATACACGGCCTGCCGGACCCCTGCAATGATCTTGCGCGCACCGCTTCGGTGCCTGAGCCATCACTATGACGTACTATTACGTCAAATTGCGGGAACGCAGTGGTTCCCATGAAGTAGTAGTACGTCATAGGTCGGGAAGGAGTTAAATTGTTCTACAGTTTGTTTTGGGTTGTATTAATGTAAATAAAAGTACATCTTATTTGCCGTTCTGCGGTGCAGTTACATTGTACTACAGCTTTTTTTGGGGTGCAGTAGTGGAAAAAACAAGTACGTTTTATTTGCCGCTCTGCGGTCAAATTGCATTGTTCTACAGCTTTTTTGGGGTGTATTAATTTCCTTTTAATTTAATTATTTTATCTAACAGTTTGTCAGACAGACAAGTGACAGGTCCTTCAAAGGGAACAGGCAGTGGCCAAAATGTTTCTGTCGCAGGCAGCAGAAGAAGGGGGGTGGCAGCAGGAGTCGCAGCGAGAGGCCTGAGCTCCCAGTGTCATCTAGCGGCCGTGTCTTCACCAGCAACCCAGCGGTGCTTGAATGGTTGACTCGGTTTTCTACTTTGTCGCAACAGACATCAGACACCCCCAGCCAAGAGTCGGTGGGTTCTTCAGACACAACGCTTAGTTAGCATGGCCCGGGAGCAGGTCCTGTGCACTCACCTGTCCTCAACCTGCCTTTGTCCTTTTCTGTTCCCTCTGCTAGAGAAGTATTATATGCTGTGTAGTGTTGATCGAGCATGCTCGGCCGAACACCAGTTAGGCTTGAGCATCTCGATGCTCGGCACATGGCGGTACTCAGCTGAGTACTGCATGCGCTCGAGCTCAATGCTCGAGTCTCCTACCCGCACGTTTCTTGCCTGCTACTCAGCCAATAAATGTGCGGTTAAGTATTGACCTCACTGTCATGCCGTAGCCATGTTGGTTACTGGCATTAGAGTGATTGGCTGGCCGGAACGCGTCATCGGGTGCTATATAGCACCCGATGACGCATTTTCGACTCAGTCTTAGTCAGGGAGAGCTGAGGATAGGAAGGACAGACAGTGTAGGGAGTGTTATTGGAAGATTTTTATTTGAAAAACTTTTCAGAGACCCAAAAGTCCTTTTAAGGACTATTGTGCGGACTATTGTGCAATATATATTTTTAGTGCTAAATAGCGTCTAATAGGCCGCTGCGGACAGTTAAATTATCCCCTCCACATCTCCTGTTTAAAGTGTGCGCATACCAAAAATATCTGACATCCAGTGTACTTTTTCCGTAGACGGTGTCCGTTGCGGACAGTGACATTAGCTGCGCCACATCTCCAGTGTAAAGTGTGCGGATCCAAAAAATATCTGTGACATACAGTGTGCTTTTTCAATAGACGGTGTCTGCTTCTGACAGTGACATTACCAGTGCCACATCTGCTGTGTAAAGTGTGCACTTCAAAAATTTATCTGTGACATACAGTGTACTTTTTCCGTAGACGGTGTACGCTTCTGACAGTGACCTTACCAGGGCCACATCTGCTGTGTAATGCGTGCACTTCAAAAATTTATCTGTGACATACAGTGTACTTTTTCCGTAGACGGTGTACGCTTCTGACAGTGACCTTACCAGGGCCACATCTGCAATGTAATGCGTGCACTTCAAAAATGTATCTGTGACATGCAGTGTACTTTTTTGCATAGGTGCTGCAGACAGTGACATTACTGGAGGTACCTCTCCTGTATAATGTTTCCTCATCCTAAACACCTGTGACATTCCCTGTAATTTTTCATTAGCCGCTTGTGAGAGCATTGACATTATCTGCATGATATCTCCTTTGTGACGTTTCCACATCCCAAATACCTTTTTGAATTTGTTTGCGCATACACTTCCAAATCCTGCGCTACTGTATGTGTGACAGACTTTCATTCATATACATTTGTTATGAAGAAGGCGAGCAGTAGGGACAGGGCAGTGGCCATGATGCTGATAGTGCACACAGAGGCCGTGGCACTGGGCACGGTGAAACTGTGCCTGCTGCCAGAGCACAAGAAAAACAATCATCCACGATACCTAGCTTCATGTCCCAGTTTGCATGGCGGTGCAGGACACCACTCTTGAAGTCAGACCAGTGCGACCAGGTGGTCGGTTGGATTGCAGCAGATAATGCTTCCAGTCGCTTTAGCACCACCCTGTCTTCCACCAAGTCCAATCTCAGTAGCCAAGAGTCTGCTCAATCCAATCCTCACCCTGATCCTCCTTCCTCCCACCATGGAGAGTCTGGGCAAATAAGTGATCCCACACTCAGATATTCCGAGGAGCTCAACGGCAATTACTGTCTCAAGAGGTTGATGAAGAGGATGAGACACAGCTGTCAATCACTGAGGTAGTGGTTAGGTCAACAAGTCAGGAGGATGAGCAGAGTGAGGAAGCGGAAGAGGAGGTGGTGGACGATGAAGTCACGGACCCAACCTGGGAAGGTGGCAAGCCGAGCGAGGACAGCAGTACGGAGAGGGGGGATCTGCTGCACCGCAACAGGCTGGAAGAGGCAGTGGGGTGGCAAATTGGAGAAGGCAGGTCACACCAAACAGGCCCACAACTGTTCCCTGGAGCACACCCTTGCGGAAATATCCCTTGCCAAGGGGTAGGTGTTCCGAAGTCTGGTGCTTTTTTGAGGGAAGTGCGGACGACAAAAGAATTGTAATTTGCAACCTATGCCATACAAAAATGAGCAGGGGCGTGAACACTAGCAACCTCACCACCACCAGCATGATCCGCCACATGGCATCCAAGCACCGTAATAGGTGGGCCGAATGCCTTGGTCCAGAATCTGTGTCTGCTGGTCACACCACTGCCTCCTCTTCCCCTGTGTTACATGCTGGCCAATCCCCTGTTGAAGCCTCCCGCCCTGCACCAAGCAGCATCAGCGACCACATCCACTTCTGTGTCCCAGCGCAGCGTACAAATGTCCTTACCCCAGGCATTTGAATGCAAGCGCAAATACCCAGCCACCCACCCACAGGCAAGAGCACTAAATGCGCAACTTCCCAAATTACTGGCCCTGGACATGTTGCCATTTAGGCTTGTGGACATTGAGGCTTTTCACAGCCTCATGTCGGCGACTGTCTTGCGTTACGCAGTTCCCAGCCGTCACTATTTTTCAAGGTGTGCTGTGCCCGCCTTACACCAACATGTGTCCCGTAACATCACCTGTGCCCTGACCAACGCAGTTTCTGGGAAGAATGGACAAGTGCATTCGGCCAGGGACGCTACATTTCCCTGAGGGCAAACTGGGTGAATGTTGTGGAGGCCAGGAGCGAGTCGTACCCTGGGATGGCACAGGTGCTACCGACGCCAAAGATTGCAGGCCCTAATTCCATCAGGGTTTTCGCCAGCACCTACGTTAGTGGCTTCAACCTTCCTCTCCTCCTCCACTTCCACCTCCGAATTATCCGCGTGCAGCACCAGTCAGCCATCAGTCGGTTGCTGGAAGCAGTGTAGCACTGCAGTGGGGAAGCAGCAACAGGCCGTGCTGAAGCCAATATGCTTAGGGGACAAACAGCACACCGCTGCAGAGCTGTGGCAGGGGATAAGAGACCAGACTGAGCTGTAGCTCTCGCCACTCAACCTAGAACCAGGCATGGTTGTGTCTGATAACTTGGTGGCGGCTTTGGAGCTCGGCAAGCTCACACGCATCCCATGCCTAGCCCACGTCTTCAACTTAGTGGTTCAGTGGTTTCTCAAAACCTACCCCAATTTGCCTGAGCTACTGGTGAAGGTGCGCTGCTTGTGTGCCTATTTCCGAAAGTCATCGACAGCTTCAGCTGCTGTGCAACATAAGCACGCGCTGGAACTCGACGTTCCACATGTTGGCCAGACTTTGTGAGCAGCAGAGGGCAGTAGTGTAATACCAGCTGCAACAAGGTTGTTGCTTTTCCAGTCAGCTACCGCTATTTACAAGCGAGAAGTAGGCATGGAAGTCTGACCTCTGTGATGTTTTAAGAAACTTTGACGAATCAACACAGATGGTGATCGTCGATAATGCAATTATCAGCGTCACCATCCCACTTCTGTGTCTACTCAAACGCTCGCTGCTCACAATTAAGGAAGACGCTTTGCATGTGGAAGAGGTAGAAATGGGGGAAGACATTACACAGGGTGATAGCCAGACCACCATCAGTTTGTCTTCTCAGCGTGAATTGGACGATAAAGAGGAGGAGGAGCAGGAGACGGTTGCCTCCGCTACAGAGGGTAGTACCCATGGAAGTTTAATTCCATCTGTTCAGTGTGGGTGCGCAGAAGAGGATGAGGAGATTGAGAGTGCTCCTCCTGATGACGACAGTGAAGTCTTGCCTGTTGGTACTCTGGCACACATGGCTGACTTCATGTTAGGCTGCCTTTCCAGTGACCCGCGCGTTATATGCATTTTAGACAACACGGATTATTAGTTGTTCACCTTTCTCGACCCCCACTACAAAGAGAACTTCTCATCTCTCATTCCTCTGGTGGAGAGAACGAGTAAAACGGTGCAATACCAGAAGATCCTTGTTGATAAATTGCTCCAAAAATTTCCATCTGACAACGCTGGTGGCAGAGTCTGTACTTCCTTGGCCAACCGAGGAGGGGAGACAAGGGGAACACACAGCAGTTCCAACAGAGGAAGGGCAACACTCTCCAAAGCCTGGGACAGTTTCATGACACCCCGCCAGCACCCTCACCCTGATGCGCGGCCTAGTGTCACAAGGAGGGGAACATTTTGGAAGATGGTTAAGGAGTTCATGACAGACTGTGTCAGCGTCCTCAATGATCCCTCAGTGCCTTACAACTACTGGGTGTTCAAGCTGAACACGTGGCATGGCGCTCTACGCCTTGGAGGTGCTGGCCTGCCCTGCCGCGTTTTGTCTGAGTGGGTATTTAGTGCTGCTGGTGGCATTATAACAGATAAGCGTATCCGCCTGTCAACTGAAAATGCTGACAGGTTGACGGTTATAAAAATGAACAAGCCCTGGATTGATCATGACTTCTCGACTCCACCAGAGGAAAGCTGATGAACATAAAGGCACTTTAAATATGTTGTTTATAATGTACTGTATACACCAGGCATGCTCAACCTGCGTCCCTCCAGCTGTTGCAAAACTACAACTTCCAGCATGACCGAACAGCCTACAGCTATCAGCCTACAGCAGGGCATTGTGGGAGTTGTAGTTTTACAACAGCTGGAGGGCCGCAAGTTGAGCATGACTGGTATACACTGTATTCCCATGCACCCCTTCCACCACAAACAAGGGTATATGGTTGAATCTTCCTTTTCTCATCCTCCTCTTGCATTATATCAACATGCTTATTTGTCGCATATATGCCCTTTGCATATAATGTTTTACAGGACCTCGCATATAATTTTTTTTAGGAGGATCAGCTCAGCTGCAGGCCCTCAACTAAAATGTTTTACAGGGTCAGCTCACTAGCAGGCCCTCACATATAATGTTTTACAGGGTCAGCTAACCAGCAGGCCCGCACCTAAAACCTTTTACAGGGTCAGCTCACCTGCAGGGCCTCGCATATAATTTTTTTTAGAGGGTCAGCTCACTAGCAGGCCCTTACCTACAAGTCCAGTCTCATTATCCAAGAGTCTGTTCAACACAATTCTCACCGCCGGGGGTACCGTAACTAGTTATCACGGAGGAGTCTTGTTCGTGATCGGAATTAACCAGACAAAAAGCTCCACCAACTAAGAACGTCCATGCACAACCACCCACAGAATTGAGAAAGAGCTATCAATCTGTCAATCCTTTCCGTGTCTGGGCCAGGTGAGGTTTCCCGTGTTGAGTCAAATTAAGCCACAGGCTCCACTCCTGGTGGTGCCCTTCTGTCAATTCAACCATACTCCCCCCGAAACCCAAAGACTTTGGTTTCCCGGAAGCTGTTCGGCGGGTCACGGGAATAACGTTGCCGGATCACCGGTCGTAACTACGATGGTATCTGATAGTCTTCAAACCTCCGACTTTCGTTTTTGATTAATAAAAAAACTTTCTTGGCAAATGCTTTTGCTTTGGTTCATCTTGCTCCGCTCCAAGAATTTCACCTCTAGCGGCGCAATACGGATGCCCCCGGCCGTCCCTCTTAATCATGGCCCCAGTTCCAAAAACCAACAAAATAGAACCGGAGCCCTATTCCATTATTCCTAGCTGAAATATTCAGGCGACCTGGCCTGCTTTGAAGACTGTAAATTTTTTCAATGGTCAGCTAAGCAGCAGGCACTCTCCCATAATTTTTTTTAAATGGTCAGCTCAGCAGCAGGCCCTCAACCATTATGTTTTAGAGGGTCAGCTCAGCAGCAGGCCCTCACCTACAATCTTTTACAGGGTCAGCTCACCTGCAGGCCCATACCTAATTATACCTAATAGGTAATTTGCGCACATGCTGCCTTGCTTGGAAGTGGTAGCCGTAGCTGTTTCTGAGGCTCCCTCTCGGGAATCAAAACCTGATTCCCTGTTACCCGTTGTGACCCTGGTTGGAGCTGAAAATAACATCAAAAGTTAATAGGGCAGACATCCGAATGGATCGTCGCCGTCACAGGGACGTGCGATCGGGCCCAGGTTATCTAGAGTCACCAAAGCGGCAGCAGGCCCTCGCCCCATAATGTTTTAGATGTTCAGATCAGCAGGCCCTTGCTCCAAAGGTCACCAGAGGGTCACCAGCAGGCCATCAATCATAATTTTTTAAGACTGTGTATGATGCCCTCATTTATGTGTAATAAAGGGTGTATTGGAGTGCCGGTTTCTTGTAATTTTTGGCAGCCCTTTCACTTAGTGCATAGGCTTTATGAGTGTAGGAGTCCCACTACCTGAACAATTGTACCACAATGTGAATGAGGCCCTCCTTTATGTGATATACAGGTTGTATCGGAGTGCCTCTTCCTTGTAATTTTTGGCAGCACTTGCACTTTATATACAAGTAAATATATAGGAAAGAATATTTCCTAACAATTTTTCTTCTAAAATTGATTTTATCTTTGGTTTTGTGCATATTATTGTCAGTCTGTAAAAGTGGCGTACTACTCGGACAACATCTTTCCCAGCAGCAACCTGGGAGTCTAAGATGCATCCAGACATTCTCCTCATGCTGTTCCCGAACCATTTCGGGGGTGTTTTCATCAATTTCTGACCCTTTCTATGAACCAGACACCCTCCCCTCTTCAGAGCAGGGGCTGCCTGATTTAATGCTCGGGTTCTCCCATTGACTTCCATTATACTCGGGTGCTCGCATCCCAATGTGTTCGGCTTTGCAACCATAACATAGTGCTCGATCAACACTAATACTGTGGGTTCAGCACCACTTTTCAGCGAGGACAAGCTACTAGAGCACAGTCAGCAGCTACTGCCAAGCCAAGATCTGGAAGTGCCATTACAGTTTCCTCCGGTAGGTGGGCAAGTAGTGAAGAGGAGAGTCGCGTGGGAGCTGATGTTGTGAGCGGTCAGGCTCCTGGCCCTGAGACCATTAAGGGGGACATCAGTGACGTTCAGACAGTAGCGAGTGATAATGAAGCCAATCGCACTTGGGAGCCGGGTGAAGAAGGGGCTTCATCATCATCAGGAGAAGAGGGTGGCAACATGCGAGTGAGGCAGCGGCTGAGCCAGCAAGGTGGTAGCGTGGCCCGGAGTCAGCAGGGTGGCAGCAGTGGGAGGTCGGGAGCCAAACATGCCTGGGGTAGACTGCCCACTTAACAGGATACTACCTGCCCGGGAAGAAGAGGTGCAGGGGTTCATAGCAGGCAGTCAGTACGGAGTATTGGGGGGAAATGTCATACTGGGCGGTGTGGCAATTTTTTGTTAGGCCGCCAGAGGAGGTGAACATGACCATTTGCCGAATTTGTGGGCAGAAGGTGAAGCGTGGGCAGGGTGCCAATTTTGGCACCACTGCCCTGCGTCTACACATGCAGCATCATCATAAAGTTGCCTGGGCGAACTGTGGCTATGAAATGGTGGTCCAGCCTGCCGCAGCAACCGCTGCATCACCCAGTGGCATGCGCCCAATTTAATGCAGTCAAGGCTCCACCACCGCAATCAAAGGGAACTGTCTTTCCTTCCAATCATCTGCTGGTCGAGTTGCTGGTGCTGCAGTCCCTCCCTTTCAAAGTAGTGGACTCTGCACCTTTCAGAGAACTGATGGCTTGTACCGAGCCAAGGTGGAGAGTCACAAGCAGTCATTTGTTTGCCAAAAAGGCAGTACCAGCCCTGCACACATATGTTGAACAGAACGTGGGCGAGTCCTTCAGCCTGTCGGTGTCTGCCAAAGTGCATGGCAGCGCCGACGTGTGGAGCTGTAACTACATTCAAGGACAATACACATCCTTTATGGCCCACTGGGTAAATGTGGTTCCTGCCCAGCCACACCAGCACTGTGGTCAGGTGACGCCGCTTCCGCCTCCACGTTCTCACGTCATTGGTCCTGCAACAATGTCTGGCGCCTCATCCTCCACTGCAGGGACAATTCCCAGTGCTCCACCAGCATACCACATGTGCAGGGCACGGCGGTGTCATGCTGTTCTGCACCTAGTTTGCCTGGGCGAATGGAGTCACACAGGGGAGGAACTGCTCCGCATCCTTCATCAAGAAATCGAATCCTGGCTTTCTCCTTGACAACTCAAAATCTGAACGATGGTATTTACGCTGCGTCAAGTAGCGCTGAGCCATGAGCCCTGCATGGCGTACATGTTCAATCTGGTTGTAAAGCGTTTCTTGAAGTCTTCCGCCAATCTGCAAGACATTCTGAAAATGGCAAGGAAACTTTGCATGCACTTCAGACACTCATACAATGCAAAGCACACACTCCTTGAGCTTCAGTGGCAGAACGGCATCCCCCAACATAGGCTGATATGCAACGTTTCCACCCGTTGGAATTCTATCTTCCATATGTTGGACCGATTATATGAACAAAGAAAGGCCATAAACAATTTCTTGATGATACAGGCAGACAGGAGTACTCCCCTGTGTAACGTAGATGTTAGCCAGTGGCAGCTCATGAGTGACACCTGCCATTTGCTCGGGCCCTTTGAGGAGACCTCTTTATTTGTCAGTTGCCAGGACTATGGAATGAACAACATCATTCCACTGATTCATGTCCTGGAACAGATGCTACTAAATCTGGCCAGCCAGGGGACAGAAGTGGCAACTACACAGGGGGCTGAACTAGAGGAGGAGGAGTACAAGCAAAGCGTAGAGAAATGGGTGGTTTTTCTACACAGGTGAGAGGAGAGGAGGAGCATGAGCAGCCGGAGGAGCTACAGGGCGATGAGGAAGATGAAGCAGATGACCCAGACACACCGTGGCAGTATGTAGTGGGAGTCCCTCCAAGTCACTTGTGCAAATGCATGCTTAGTTGCTTGCATAGTGACAGCCGAATTGTCATTATTGGGAAGAGGGATAATTACTGGCTCTCCACCATGTTAGACACTTGCTACCGGTCCAAAATTGGGGCTTTTTTTTTTTTTTACACCCGCCTAGAGGGAGGACGAACTTAACTACTATCGAGACATCCTATGTAGTCAGTTGTCCGCTGCCTTTGTGCACCATCGCCCATCCTCGTGCTGGTCTGCCCGTGGAGGCCCTCTGCACTCACATTCCACTGCCATGGCTGCTGGGGGGGCGGGTTGGGAGACAGGAGCAGTACCAGCTCCATTAGCAGCAACTTAAGTCTAGAGTCACTGATTAGCAGTTTTCTTCACCCGCCTACTGAAGAAACTACTCCCCAGCAGCAGGAGCTAGACATAGAGCAGAACCTGAACCAGTAGGTGGTGGCATACTTGGAGTGCACCCTGCCACTCAACATCGAAGATCCCCTGAACTACTGGGCAGTCAAACTCGATTTTTGGTCTCAGCTGGCTGAGTTTGCCCGGGACAAGCTTTCCTGCCCGGCCAGCAGTGTGGCATCAGTGGTGTTTAGTGCTGCGGGGGCCATAGTTATCCCAAGGAGAAAACTTTGGAGAAACTGACCTTTGTGAAGATGAAGGACTCACAGATTGAACATAACCCTGTCCAAAAGGGACTATACTAGACTATGGTAATTAAGGTAGGATTCACATAAATACCACTTCATCTAAAACATAACCTTTAATGATATAAAAATAAAACGCCAATATACCCTTATTACAAATGAAAGGAAAATAATCCAAAAACTAAATTTAAAACCTCAAGAGAGGTAACTATTCCATTATCAGATGAATGTAGAAGGATTGGCAGATACGTTATAGGCCTAAATTGGGGGCAATATCCCTCGTTCTAGCCCTATATCTGTCGCCCTTCCTGCAAACGGAATAGTCGTCCCCATAGGGGCGATCCCGTGTCTCGTGCCACCTGATAGCCCTTGGGTGACCCTGACACGGGGAGGAAGAAAATTCCAACAATGTGGAATAGGGCCCTAGATAAGGACCTGGACTATTCTAATTATCAAAATTGTTTAAACTCCTGTGGTTTTTTTTTTTGTATTAGCAATACTGATGGATTACTGACCAAATGCTGACCAAGTGAAGGCGGATGCTCAACAGACAGGATTCATTTTTTTGGGGGGGTTATTGTTCTGATGGATCTGAGGAAGGGCAAAATAATCAGTGACGTCAACACAAACTTACTGCTGACCCCATCTCCAGGGGAGCTCTACTTGTAAAAGCGTTTAATGAAACAGAGTCTGTAGACATCTATGTGGAATCAGCTGGCCACTTTGTAAAAGGAGAGCGTTCCTTCACGCTACAGTAGGATCTTGGGCCTCTGTATGTTTTTTTTATACCTGCCGCTAACATCGACCTGTAAGGCTGAGTTCAGACTTCAGTTATTTGGTTAGTTTTGGTTCACAATATTGTTTCACTACCACAGCAGACTCCCTCTGCGTGTTACTGCAAGGCACAGTGTTCTACACCACTATACAGGCTCTCTGCAGCCAGGAAATAGTTGGTTTTAAACGCGATTCCCCAGAAATAAATTCGGATCAAATCTAATATTTTCGGAAAACTCGGCGAACCGACCAAATCAAATTTTTGAGAAATTTGCTAATTTCTAAACACAACCATAGATGCTGTGATGAACCCTCTGTAGAGCCTCTCCAGAACCTGCATTATAACATAGCATAAAATGAAAAATAATTGTTATGGATGAAATTCTTTGGGAACAGGCTCAATTCATTTGGGCAATCAATATGTGCAACTACAAAACAGATTGGCATAGGGATTTTTTTTTTCTAACAGACAGGAAATTAACAAGAAAACAACACTGATTCTCTGTAAAATACAATGCCTGTGTGGTTATTAGTAGCATTCTAGGCACACTTTAGAATAATTTGTCCTTATTCTAAAATGTTCCACACGTGGTAAAATCGGTGACATACTGTAGCTATAGTATGTAGGATGCAGAGTTTCATGATTAGGTGCTCTAGTAACTTCAACAGCTACACAAGCAGACAGAAGCATTACAAATGGTAAGTTGAAAGTCAGAGGCGCTCCAGGTAAATTTTGACCAGGGCCTACGATCAAACCCCAGGAAACCTTTCATTAAGGCCTCATGCAGACGACCGTTTTGCGGTCCGCAAAAACGGGTTCCGTGATCCATTTTTTCTTCCGTGGGTCTTCCTTGATTTTTGGAGGATCCACGGACATGAAGGAAAAAGTCGTTTTGGTGTCCGCCTGGCCGTGCGGAGCCAAACGGATCCGTCCCGACTTACAATGCAAGTCAATGGGGACGGATCCGTTTTTGACGTTGACAATATGGTGCAATTGCAAACGGATCCGTCCCCCATTGACTTTCAATGTAAAGTCAGGAGTCCCTATTATACCATCGGATCAGAGTTTTCTCCAATCCGATGGTATATTTTAACTTGAAGCGTCCCCATCACCATGGGAACGCATCTATGTTAGAATATACCATCGGATTTGAGTTACATCGTGAAAACTCATATCCGACAGTATATTTTAACACAGAGGCGTTCCCATGGTGATGGGGACGCTTCAAGTTAGAATATACTACGAACTGTGTACATGACTGCCCCCTGCTGCCTGGCAGCATCCGATCTCTTACAGGGGGCTGTGATCCGTACAATTAACTCCTTAAGTGCCGCACCTGAGGGGTTAATTGTGCGTATCATAGCCCCCTGTAAGAGATCAGGGGCTGCCAGGCAGCAGGGGGCAGACCCCCCTCCCTCCCCAGTTTGAATATCATTGGTGGCCAGTGCGGCCCCCCCCCCTCCCTCCCTCTATTGTATTATCATTGGTGGCCAGTGTGCGGCCTCCCCTCTCCCCTCCCCCCCCCCCAGATCATTGGTGGCAGCGGAGAGTTCCGATCAGAGTCCCAGTTTAATCACTGGGGCTCCGATTGGTAACCATGGCAACCAGGATGCTACTGCAGTCCTGGTTGCCATGGTTACTTAGCAATATTAGAAGCATCATACTTACTTGCTGCGCTGTCTGTGACCGGCCGGGAGCTCCTCCTACTGGTAAGCGACAGATCTGTGCGGTGCATTGCTTAATGATCTGTCACTTACCAGTAGGAGGAGCTCCCAGCCGGTCACATACAGCGCAGCAGGTAAGTATGATGCTTCTAATATTGCTAAGTAACCATGGCAACCAGGACTGCAGTAGCGTCCTGGTTGCCATGGTTACCGATCGGAGCCCCAGCGATAAAACTGGGACTCCGATCGGAACTCTCTGCTGCCACCAATGATCGGGGGGGAGAAGGGGAGGTTTTATGCAGACAGATCTGCGGATCCGTCTGTATCAATGTAGCCTACGGCCACGGATCACGGACACGGATGCCAATCTTGTGTGCATCCTTGTTTTTTCACGGACCCATTGACTTGAATGGGTCCGTGAACTGTTGTCCATCAAAAAAATAGGACAGGTCCTATTTTTTTGACGGACAGGATACACGGATCACGGAACGCAGATGACAAACGGTGCATCTTCCGAGTTTTCAACGGACCCATTGAAAGTCAATGGGCCCGCAGAAAATCACGGAAAACGGAACAACGGCCACGGGTGAACACAACGGTCTGTGCATGAGGCCTAAATTGTACTATTAGGCTGGAAAATTTGAATCAGACCTCAGCCTAAAATTTTAATCAGGCCACAGAAATAGTATCCTAGGGAAAATTTTGACCAGGTCCGGAGAATTTCTAGTTGCACTTATGGCGACATCACTTAAAAAGAATATTAACAGTTTGCACATTTATTATAAAATAAAATTTTTGTTAGTCAAGTACATTTTTGTGTAATTCCTCTTCAGTAGGGAGATGGTTAAAACAGGTTTGCTTCATCTAATAAAACGTCCACATTGTCTACTTCTTAGGTAGTGATACACAACATTATTATATGACAGCTTCCCCCAGGATTCTGGTAGCCTTAGCCAAAAAATATATAATACTGTTTTTTGATGGGACCAATTACCCCTCCATAATCCTTGACTTCTTGTCCACAGTTTCTGTCAGGTCCTTTCGTCATGTATAGCAACATTATTTGTAAAAAGCAAACACATGTGTTTGGGTTCAAAACCAGAATTTAACTCATTGAGTTAAGTTTTTTTTCTTGAGGAGAAATTTTTGTACTAAATATCTCCACAAACTGTTCAGAAGACACCATTGCGACTTTTGAGATCCAATGATTCTAACTATTGTATTAGAACACTGAGGTATTATTTTATCAGACATGGTGTATTTCTTCCTCAGCATCACTATTGGCTTCTTGTGGTACTTGTAGTTTTTGTATAGTAACTGATCTCAATATCTGCCACCCACGACCGCTACCTTTTTGTACTATTGATGATGCTGCAGCATTTGAATGTTGCAAATCTGACCTTTGTGGCTCTACATATACTTGTGGTAGTTTAAGGTGGGTCTTGTGTGTGCTGTGTATGGAGGTTCTGTCCTCATCTAATGGCCTAGATTGACCAGTTCTTGGTGACTCATGTGCTTCCACCTCTGTGACCGTCACAATGGGAAGATGGAGTGTCCTGGTTGAAGAAACAGTTTTGTCTGATTTAAGGACATCGTGAGAGTTCTTATCAAGGTGGTCTCCTTCAGGTCCTTGGAAAGCTTCAACGTAACGACGGATCTTCTGCTGACTGAGGTCCTTCCTCACTACCACTCTGTAACACAACCAGAAGTTAATTCTAAGCAGTTTCTCAGACCTAACTTTTTTCTCTCCAAATGAACCCCATAGATACATAACAATAAGTTGTACAGAAGGGCTAGCTTTACATTGTGCGCCTGGGCCAAGTACCTACACATACCAACCCATCTGATATACCACTATCTTTAGCATTACCTATTAAATGTCAAATGATCCCTCATTTTCAATCTAATACAACTCTGATATCTTTACCCAAAAATTTAATTTTGAAAAAAGGGCTTTGACTTGAACTCACCGTAGGTACCAATGGTCCACTAAGCCATACTCTGTGCCACACACTCCGGTTCGAGGCCAGAGACATCGTGGGAGCTTCCTCTCTAACATAACAGTGGTAGCAGCAACCTGAAGTAGCAGAAGAAAGGCGGGTGATGAAATAAGCTTCCACAACCACAGGGCAATCTACAATATCCAGCATATCTTCATTTCTGTGGCATAATGAATGATGGTTTACAAAAAGATGCTCCTGTATCTTTCTTTACTGATAGAGATGAGTGAATTTCCCAAAATGTGTTTGGGGTCTGATTCAGTCTGAATATATGAAAATTTGCCCCATTTGCCCTAAAAAAAATAAAAATAATGTACGACACCCTGTGGTCTCATAGGACTGGATTCAACCCCGTTCAAGGTCTTTTCATGCCAAGACAGCATTAGTAATGTCAGAGTGACAGTGACATATATCTATTATTAAATGAATGGAAACCAGTGGTAACACCGCCTGTTTAATAACATACAGCACTGATATTTATTTTTTTATTAAAAAAACTAACAATCTAAAAAATTACCCCTGTTTTCTGATCTGTAAAATAGCGGCTGCCATTTGTTCAAAAGGTTTGTAATATGGATTTAGACAAATCAAATTCGATACAATTTCCTCAAATTTGCCAAATCCAAAACTTCTGTCATTTCTACCGCATAAATGTTCAATTTCATGCGGTAAAAATCACAGAAGTTTTGGATTTGGCAAATTTGGGGAAATTGTATCGAATTTGATTTGTCTAAAATCATATTACTCATCTCTAGTGAGTAGGTCTAATATTTGAGTTGACAGCATGATATTGATGATTGGAATGGCCCATCAAAAGCCTGGCCACAAGAGGGCTCAGGATGTTCACCTGAAATTAAATTTAGTGCAACATGTTATTCTTTATTATACAACATATGATCTGAGGATGAATTTGCTCATAAGTAGGGATGAGCGAACCCGTGGAAGTTCGGGTTCACCGGGTTTGGCCGAACTTCAGGTCAAAGTTCGGGTTCGGGAACTGAACCCGGACCCTATTAAAGTCAATGGGGACCCGAACTTCACTTTTTACCACATGGTGAGTGCGGTGACATCATCGCAGGTCCTTTTGCAGGTCCTGCAGAAAGAAGAAGATACTGGCTGCACAATCAATTGAATGAGATGAGTTTTTAAAAATTATTTTTAACCCCTCAATGGCCATTCTATCTAGCATTCGGTCTTAAGAATGCTATTATTTTCAGTTATAACCATGTTATGGAAAAAAATAAAATCACACAAACACCGAACTTCAGTGAAAAAGTCCGGGTTCGGGTCTGGGTACCCGAACTCGCAAAGCTCGGTACGAACCCAAACTTTGCAGTTCGGGTTCGCTCAACCCTACTCATGAGCTGTAGGTTAGTCTCAGAATCCTTCTGGTGGGCCCATTGTACTCAGTGCCTACATCCTACATCTTCACTTTTTTTTGGATCCCCCTTCCTAACTACTCAATTTTACAATGAGGCACATGCTTTATTCTCATAACATTTTCAATTAAGATGTGCAATGGGCAAAAAGGAGAGCAAAACTTATCAAAACTAAAAATTAAGTGTAAAGTTATAATACAGTAAAATACATAGAAAAGAATGTTAATGTATTGAGGAGTTGCACTAGCTAAATAGTTGTAAGCTAATTCAATTTTCCTCAGGATCCTAATACGAACAGATTCAACCCTCCTATAACCAGAGTGGTGACGATATAGCTCAGTAGCGCCACTGTGCAGAATGCTCAGATACCACTAGATTCTGTTTTTGCTTCCAAAGAACTTTTTTTAAACATACAAATCTTCAAACCTTTGTAGGTACTGTACCTGAGCTCTCCACAGCTCATCTCTGTCCTGTGCCACTCTCCAGTGAGTATCCCCCATCATGGCTATCAAGAGGTTTAACATGAGAAGATTGGCAAGAATGGTGAAGGCAAAGTACACGATTTGGAATATATCAGGGAGATCAACATCGTAGTTTGTTGGAGCGTTGATAACATTGAGGAAAAGTTCATAGGTGGTGAACAGGGCCATAGGGTAGCCGTAGAAGTAGCCAAACTGGTTGGGGTCCACGGTCTGGAATATGATGTAAAAAGCTGGGGGAGATAGAGAGCGTCATATTGCTACAACATTTCAAATTTTCTTTAATAGCATTTCCTCTGTTTTGTTAAAAGGGGTCTGTCAGCAATTTTAATCTTGCTATATTGCTGACAACTCTAATTAGGGGTAGGGGGACAGCAGTACAAACATACTTTTGTAACTCTTGTGAATAGTAAGTTTTATTCTGACAGGTTCTGCACCAGCAAGTACCCAGGGGTCAGAGCTTTAATGTGAAGTGCTCTATATTGCTTTGCATTGAGGTGTTTTACAGACCCTTCCTTCTGCTCTGAGTGGCAGGAGGCCAGGAGACCACTACAGATGTCACTACTGGAGGAAAGGTGAGGTTATGAAGCAACTCAATCCAGTAAAAGAGAGAGAGTGAGCAGTTTATGTTAAAGCTCCACCTCTTGGGCACTTGCAGGAGCAGAATTGGGCAGAATAAAAGTTCATATCCACACTACTCCTGATAATAAAAGCTCCATAAAAATATATGTTTGTAATGCTCTCCCTGACTCTTACCTGGTGCCAGCAGCAGTTTAGCATGGTCAAAACCGCTGACAGACTTCCTTTAAAGAAGAAATGTTCTTTCTGGTATTTTCCATGAAAAAGTTCAATGAGTTACACTTACAGGTAGCAAATCCAAAGATCACCACAACCATCAGCCAGCAGAACCTCAGAAGGTCCCCAAAAATCATCTAGGAGAAAAAAAAAAAAAAAAGGAAACTTTTATCAAACGTTGCATTATTTTTGCTGATTTCAGAAACTGTCTGAATGTCGAACCGAGAAGGAAGTGTCTTGTTGGCCAAAATTACAGACTTACAAGGTAACAAAATTATAGGTGATGGCTAGGATGAAGATTATCACCTAGAGTTGTTCATTAATTGAAACCTGATACTGAAGCATATTTTTTCTAAATTGTAGATTTTTAAATTCTCTTTGCTTTACAGCAACCACATGGATCCTAGGAGCCTGTAGGCTGAATATGTTCATTGACTTCTATGGGAGCCTGTTGAGGGGGTGAGCTGTGACATCACCAATTGTGAATGGTGGATCCTGTGCTATACCTAGGTGTGTATATATATATACACATATACACACACACACACATACATATATACACCTTTCATTGTAATCCTATCTGTGACAATGAGATAACTGTTGTTAAGTGATCAGGAAATTTTCTGATAATACATTCCCTTTAAGAGGCAACATGTTCGAGGGTCCTCTTTTTCCTCTGAATTTATATCAAGAGGACTTTAGATGAGACCTACCGTACATCATGAAATTTGCTTACCTTTTGAATCATAATGGTGAAAGGTCCAAGCATCTCGAATCCACGTGCAAAATACATGACGTAACACCAACCCAGTACTAGCAGGATAGACATGGGGATGACCTCTCCATCGGTGCCAGTTAGTCTTAGGATTAGTAACACCAAGACCAGACATGGGAAGCAGGTGCTGTTGGTCCATAAAATACATATGAATAGAGCGCAGTCTACACAGTTTGTATGTTTAGTACTGATTCTATTTGTGCCAAAAGCAAAATAGATTCTCCCTACCTAACATAACAGGGTGCCATGACCCTCATTCTGCAGGGTGAGGTGGCCCACAGTGGCCACATTTAGAAGGAACATAAATGGAGAGATGGCTGCACATGTTGGAGACTGTCTATTGAGCCTATTTGAATTGGATTGCTGAACAGGATTCAGGGGATCCTCATCTCGACAGGAGAATAGGACTTGACAGTAGAGAAGGACTTGGGAATAGTTGACTGTAAACTTAAAGGGGTTTTCCAGGATTTCACTATTGATGGCCATCAATATCTGATCAATGGGGGTTCGACATCCCAAACCCCTTTCGAACCACTGTTCCAAGTATCTCTGATGCTGAAAGTCAGCTCCAGATCTACACAGCTACCTACCAAGTGTAGTGGAAGGAGCTGGTTACTGCAACTCTACTTCTATGGAAGTAAATGGTAAACAGCTTCTTCCACTAAACAATGTGTAGATCCAGTGCTGACTTTTATTAAGGCTTGCAAAACAGCGGCATCTGTCTGGTTGAATCCCGGCACTAATGTTGGAAAAATGCCAGATCCCTGCGGGGTTCCCTCTACCGGAACAATTTAACACTAGTGTGAAACTAGCCTTAGTCAGACAATAGGCTGAACTGGATGGGAACATGTGTTTTTTCAGCCTTACAAACTGTGCTACTATGCCATAAAAGGTCAACGATAACAACATTGCTGACCTATACTCAGGATCGGTCACCAACATCTGATTGGTTGGGACTGAACTCCTTGCATCCCCACCAATCAGCTGTTTGAAGGGACCATGGTGCTCCGGTGAATGCTGTGGCCTACTCACATCTTACCAAACATAGCCCCATTGTTGTAGTGGTTGTGTCTGGTATTGCAGCCCAGGCGCATTCAGTTGAATGGGGCAGAGTTGCTCATAGGCCATGTGACCAATGAACATGACATCACTAGAGTGCCGTGGCCCTTCAAACATCGTCGAAGGTGCCAAGAGTCAGACCCCTACAAATCAGATATTGATGGGCGATCCTGAGGATAGGTCAACAATATGTATATATAGTGCTTCTGGAAATCCCCAAGAACTGTGAACTAAAGGCCAATAATAAATATCTACAATATTGTCACCAAGAAGACCAGACTGAGATGCCTACATAATAAGTGTGAATGGTCCTCCTTGTACTGCTTGAGTGAGAAATCTTGCTTCACGTATCTGAAACAGGTCCGGGATCTACAGAGAGATATTATAGATACAATTAGCTATGGTACATGGCATGAAAGAGCACTTGTCTGCTCTCCTCACATACATTCTTCCATTTTCTTAGAAGTCTGGGTTGTGCCGTCCCTCTGTTATTTTTCTTATACATTTTTAAAATAAATTGACAATTGGATGTTTCTACACAAACTGACTGCAATCAGAGCCAACAAGAAGAATGGTAACGTCCAATTGTAAATTTATTCATAAATTTCTACGCGGAATTACAAAGTAACGGCACAAAACAGTTCTAGAATTAAGGCTCCAGAACTATAGGGAATTCAAGTATTTAATATACTGTGTTTCCCTGAAAATAAGCCCTACCCCGATAAGCCCTAGCGCTATTTTGTAGGGTTTTTGGAGTAGGCTTAAAATATAACCCCTACTCCAAATATAAGCCCTCGATACAGCCGTATTTTATTTTATATAAAAGGGAAGGTGGGGGAAATGTGCGGGCTGCAGCAGCTCGGGAGCGCTCACTAATGGCTCCTGAGCCACCATGAAACTGTGGGCGGGCAGGCAGGCTTCAGTTAAGTGAAGCTGCCTGCCCGCGCATACATCACGGCACTAAGCAGCATCTGACGGGCGGCTGGCAGCTTCACTAAATGCTAAATTATGCCGGCAGCCCGCGCTTCCCTTCACTTTCACGTTGGGCGGCTGGCGGCTTCTCTGTATGCCCTGTACTGCCGCCAGCCCGCACGTTCTGGAGGCAGCAGGAGGATCTCCTTCTCCTCTCTGCTGCCTGGAGGAGCTCCCTACATCTCTCCCGTGCCGTATCTGCTCTCCCTGGTACCGTAGATTGCTGCCTAGGTCCCTTGGGTAAGGACAGCTCAAGGGCAATATATGGTACCAGAATGAAAAAAATGTGTGGCAAATATGACTATAACCCCTCTCATCCATAGGAATGCACCTATGTATTGCAGTATATGGGTGCATTCCTATGGATGAGGGGGGTTATAGTCATGTTTAATATACACACACTGTCCAGGCACTGTTCTGTAATATGGCATGTGTCTATATAAAATATGTTCATGGAGCCAAAATAAGCCCTACTCCAATAAGCCCTAACCCCTTTTTTTCGGAGAAGAAAAATAATATAAGACCTGGTCTTATTTTCGGAGAAATACGGGTAGCAGACACGTCAAGAGAGTCGAATCACAACAACGTACATGAATGTACCAACAAGTTGGAGACCCCTTCAATGGAAACCACCCTCAGGAAGCATATTTAGGTTGTGAAATAGTTCTGTTGGTCCCCTGATGCTCCAGTTCTTACCTTTAATAATAGTATTATAATGGCTCCTATGACACTAATGATTTCTCCCGCCAGACGTAGGTAATCTTCCGACGTGACATACGCTTCCTACAAGAAAACCATAAAATTCACCATTCAAGTGAGGTTGGGTGAGATCTTCCCTGCATCGTCTAATTTTATCGATTATTTGGAATTAAGATGGTGCGAGGAAGTAGATGGCTAACCTTATGAATTATGAAGGGACTTACCTTTAGATACACCCCAGTGGTAGAGGTAGGGTAGGTTGTCCCCACACTGCTTGTTGAGCACAGGTTGTCCAATTCTAACTTTTCATATCATGTCCAGATAGAATAGTGCTCCAAAGTAAAACTTAAAAATAGCTCCACCCTCTTAATTCTTCATCCCAATGTCTTGCATGTGTGAATTTTCTGTAGCCTTCAAGGGGTTTCTGAGGACAGGTCATCAATATCTGATCGGTGGGGGTCCGGCTACCATCACCCTCACCAATTAGCTGTTTGAAAAGGCAGTGGTGCTTTGCTGTCTACCTAAGCCAATGACGTGACGTTCGCATTCAGTCAACGCACAATGGCCTATTGTTCTGAACATATTTAGCGCATATTTACAAATTATGACTATTACTTGGGCACTATATGGCAGTGTTTTTTTTATATTTTTTCAATATTTCAAGAATAGGACACCACACAATGGCCCTTTGACCGAAACAGATCTTGATTTGCCTCTACCCCAACATGTTCCCAAATATGGGACTGGTCATTTAAAACGACCACCCAAAAGGACTACTCCAAAAATGTTATGGGCCTACTCCTTGCCAAATACCATGGAAGGTCATATAGATCCTTTTAACCAAAAAGGTCAAAAAATAGAAAGTAGAGGACCTGACCAAACGTCCCCAACCTCACGTCAAGGTCTGTACATTTCCATACCAAAGGGGGTGGCTGTTCTCCAGGTCCATGTGAAATGATTTGGACTGCCTGCTCAGGCAATCACCGGCCGCTGAAGCGACGAGACTCTGCCAGTGATTGTCCGAGCGAGCAGTCCAGGCCATTCGCTGTGGGACAAGTCTAGGACCAGGGAATAAAAAGAATTTCGGAACAGAGAGACAGGAGATCGGCGAGGTGGCTAATTATTATTAGTATTATTATTTTTTTTACGAATTCCTTTCCTTAAAAAAAAAAAAAAAAAAAAAAAAAAAAATTTACATGTAAAGGAGTCTGTAGTCAAATCAGTGTTCACTACATATTGACGGATATAGGTAAAACTAAGTTATGGTCTGACAGAAGAGGACAACTGAAGGTACAATATTTTTAGCAAATTTATGTTATTTAGGGGGAAATACTATATAACGACAACTAGGTGAAAACAGCACTTCCTGAGGGAGCAGGAGCGGTGTCATGGCGAACGACACTACAAACATAAAATACCCTTCAAAAATTGTTATCACTTGAAACAATCCTCTGAATGCACACAAATAATCTTTTGTCTGCAATGGACTCGTCAGTCACCAATGACTTTTAGATCAACAAGTACGTGTGGACGGACTCTGAGTCATATGGAAACCAACAGTTCTCATCCAGGACCCTCCCAATATGGACGATGACCACAGCGCTAACTGCGTAATGCATATGGAATATGAAATGTACATTCTCACTTGTCTGATATTTTCTGCTCTACTCACATACAAATCAAAAGTAAACATTCTGATGCTTTTTACTTAGGCTACTTTCACATTAGCATTTTAAATTCCGCTATGGATATCCGTCATAGGATCTCAATAGCGGAAGAAAACACTTCAGTTTTGTCCCCATTCATTGTCGATGGGGACAAAAACGGAACAGAACAAAACTGAATACACTAAAATGCATTCCGTTCCGTTTGGTTGCGCTCCCATCGCGGACAGAATAACGCTGTCCGCGATGCGACACAATAGAAAAACAGATCCGTTCCCCATTGACTTTTAATAGTGTTCGTGACGGATCAGTCATGGCTATAGAAGACATAATACAACCGGATCCGTTCATGACGGATGCATGCGGTTGTATTATGGTAACGGAAGCGTTTTTTGGAGTCCCATGACGCATCCGCAAAAAACGCTAATGTGAAAGTAGCCTTAGAATATGTGGATTCTGTGGAATCACTTGACAAGACCGGAAACCTTAAGGGGCACTTGTTCCCATGAGCAACCCTATTAAACCAGGCATACTGCCCAGTAGGGTTGATCGGGAGGGAGTAAATAAGTCCTCTATTGCTGCAATCTACTTTTATTCTTATACAAATTAGGTGCTCAGAAAACAGAGAGGCTGGCCTAGCCCCTCGGAGCACCACTTCATCTCCTTCAAGTCCACGTCTCCAGGGGCGTAGCTATAGGGGGTGCAGAGGTAGCAGTTGCTCCCAGGACCAGAAGCCTGATGGGGCCCAAAGACCCTTGTGCTATATAAGAAGACACCGGTATTATAGAAAGTGCATGCTGGTCAAGTTACATCTCTGGCTGGAGGGAAGGTTAGGTCAAGAAATGGCATGTGGGGGTGGGGGGTAGGGTGTCATTTAAGTTTTTGCCTTAGGCAGCACGAAGCCAATGTGCATCCCTGGCCCTGGCCACAAAGCACTGAGGGGAAGGGGGCCCAAGCTGAACTCTTGCACCAGGGCCCATGAGCCTTTAGCTACAGCCCTGCCCATCACCATTCTCCCGTATGGCCCGATTGACAGGGCCAGGCATCCTCACTGTTCAGATGCCTGGACCCCGAAATCTTGTGCTAGTAAGACTTCATCAACGCATGCGCAGTTGATCCCAGGAGGCTCTACCAACTGAGTTCTGCTCTGAGCACAAGACAATGATCTAATTTTCCTCCCGAAACAGAAGACGCTCGGATTTGCTCATCTAGAAGTGAAGTGGACAGTCTTCTCTTCCTAGGGGAGACCAAGATCAATGGTGCTTGCGCAGTGCTGTTCTCAGTGGGGGAGATCAGCTGCATATGCAACCATTAAGAGTCACCGACACAAGATTTTCAGGTCGAGCATCCGAACAGCAAGGAGGGCTCATTTGATTCACCATGATCAATGTTATCAGGCAGCATTCCTGGTTTAATAGGGTTAATCATGGTGACAGATGTTTTTTAAAAGGGGTATTCCCATCTAGGACATTGATGGCATATTCGTAGGATGTGCCATCAATATCATCTAGTTGTGGAGGCCCACATCTGGGATCTGCTGCAATTTCCAGAATGGGGGCTCCGAAGTGAAGGGAGAACAGCTTTGACCACCCTCCATTCAACGATATGGGAGTTCCAAAAATAGCCAAAGGCTGGCTCTGCTATTTCCGACAGTGTCCTAGTGGTGAATAGAGATGCAGTTTCCCGGTTTTGTGCTCCGATCATCACGATCGGACTTCCAAAAATGTGCGAGTGCTCTCGCTTGGCTATTTTTAGCTGTGCCACAGCAGCGAATGAAGAGCAAGCTGTGCATGCAGAGTGTGCCCTCCTTCACTTCGGTGGCCCTATTTTGAAAATAGAAGAGGGTCCCAGAGGAGTAGCTAAAGGCTCATGGGCCCCTGGTGCAAGAGGTTAGCTTGGGCCCCCCTTCCCTTAGTGCTTTGTGGCCAGGGACGCACATGGCCTTCGTGCTACCCGAGGCAAAATTTAAACAGCACCCCCATGCCAAATTCTTGACCTAACCCCTTTCCTCAAGCCAGAGGACTAACTTGAACATTCTGGGTGCCAATGCAAAATCTATAACTGAGCCCTCCCAGCATGCACTTTCTATAATACCAGTGTCTTCTTATGTGGCACAACGGTCTTTGGGCCCCCTCAGGCTCCTGGGCCCGATAACGTCTGCTACCTCTGCACCCTTTCTAGCTACGCACCTGCCCCTACCTGACATTGATGGCATATCCTAGCAATATGCCAATGTCCCAGATTTGAATACCCCTTTAACTTAGTGTATGCATGTATACAGTGTAGCCTAGAAAGCTACATGTGTGCCTACGGTATGCTCTCAAGAACCTGTCACCTGGTGTGGGTTTGCAAAACCACCAGCATACTGTTATGCAGAGACACAAACTTGCCCATAGCAAACCCATCCGGCCACCACAAACTAAATGAAATTCAAGCCTACCTGGAGAAGAATCTAGGACTCTTCTTCTTCATGTGCAAAGGGCTCATGTGCTGTGCTCCAATAAAGCCAAGGATGGTACTTCTCGCTTCACCGCTTGATGTGCAGTGCAGGTGTAACGTCCTTGGCTTCAATGGCGCCCTGCATCTGATGATGCTGTAGAAGAGTCCTGGCCTCTTCTCCCAGTCAGTTTGAATTTAATTTGCTATGGGGTAGGATGGTTTGCTATGTACAGGCTTGGGACCCTAAACCGCAGGTGCCTAACAGCATGCTAGGGATTAAGTGGCCACAAAACAGATGACAGGTTCCCTTTAAAGAATGCCAGCAGCCCTTTGAATGTAGCTGTTGATGTGACTGGATGAGAAAACATATTGTAATTCAAAACTCAATGCAACATTCCAATGGGCCTTGAGTAAAGATTAAGGTTCTTACATTTAGAGGCTTCTGCACCATAATCTTGATATCCCTGGGATCAGTCCTGTTGTCTGGCCTTGGTTTGAGAGGTCGGTTCGCGCAGCTTAGAGACACAATGGTCATGTATATGATGTAAAGAGCAGTCAAGGTCCAAAAATATGGCCGGCCAAACCTCTGCCACTTTCTGTTGACTAGCTCCTTGACTGGAGATAGGTCCAATATCCGCCGTGCCTAGAAAGAAAAGAAACCTCTCATAAGAAAGAAAGGTCACATTTATCAACGTGGACATTTTTATGTAGAGCTGCCACACTGTTATTCCAGTAATATATCTACTGTTCTGATGAGGATTGCCCTGCCAATAACATTGTCTCCACACAGCAGGAGTAAACCGACTATATAGGAGGTCTTATCATTTCTGCTACAGAAGGACACAACTTTGTATTTAATTTTCAATGGTAAAGAAAAAACGCCCAAAAATTGTCTTCTATGAATAGAGTTTAAAAAAAAAATACCCCTTTCTGATGTAAGGGTCCCTTTAAGCAGATCCAAAACTACACTTCGATCCAGGAATATGCTCCAAATTCCACCAACTCTTTCCTGGAGAGGTCTACTGTCTGGGTTAGGAAAATGCCCTACAGTCTTACATAAGGTCAGGAAGGCAGCAATCGCAATGCAGACCAGAAATGGCATTCATAATGACCGCCAGTTTTTAGCCTCTAGACTGTTACCATCTCAAGGTTTAGTGTTCCAACCAATTACAGGTGGAACTACCCTTTAAGTACCCACAATGCACCTTGATGCCTTCTAGTATGCGTACCTCTCTTTTCTTTCCAGAAACCACCAAATCCAGAACAGACTGAGGATCTTCCCATGTGTCTATGTCAGTAAGGTCATAGAGATAGCAGCTAATGGGACCGAATGTCCACTGTAGTTGTCTTCTCTTTTGAACCAAGTGCTGGAACATCTAAGAAAAAAAACTGAGCTTCAGTGTGAAGGTTGACCTGGAAAGATTTACACAAATCCCAATTTACCTTCATTGAAAGGCCAATTGTCTCCTAACAGGAGTCTATTAGGACCAATTTGGAAATTGCTTCAAATACATATATCGAGGCACCATAGTCTTCTGCATACATACCACAGTGTTACCTTCCACAGCTGCCATTTTTAAAGGAGTAAGGCCTTCAATATTGTGTATGTCCTCTAGTCCTGGACCATACTTCTCCTTGTGGTAGCTTACAATAAGATCATACATCTGACAGGCAGACATCTTGTTTGGCTGTAGTGTCAGGATATGGAGGATGTTATTTCCTAAAGTGAGGACAATAGAAGAAAGTTGTGCTTTCTTAAAGGGGTTAACCGGCTTTTAGGCATTTTTGGCTGCCCTACCCAGATTGTTGGACTAGTTGGAGAAATCATACTTCCCTGCATCTCGTCACTCCATACCGGAAACCTGGCATCCACTGGTCTTCCAGTCCCAGGCCTGGACTGTCAACTTTCGGGTGTATGAGGTCATGCACCACGTTGCAGCCAATGACTGGCCTCAGTGGTGACATGTCCCCAAGCAGCACGTCACTGCAAGGTCACCCCTGAGGCCAGTCATTGGCTGGAGAGGTATAGATAACCCATCCATCCAGAAGTTTAAAGGACGGGGACGGAAGGCCACTGACCATAGCCAGGGATCCAAAACGGAGTGACAGGGAGCAGGAGAGTATGGATTTTCAACACACTGGGGATTAGGGAAAAAAAAAAAACAATATATGAAAAAAAAAAATCTGATAATCTGGTATTTTGGTCATACTGTGGGTTTGCAGGAACTCCAGACCTTTAAGTGCCTTCACACGATGCAAGAGAAACAAAAATATGCTGGATTTCTCACCATGGGAATCTTTGGCCTGTGCATCGGCTCCATGCTGCAGCAACAGCCGCACCAGCTCTGCATTACCCACACATGCAGCAAAGGAAAGAACGTGCTCCCCTGCAATAAGAAAATATGTCAAATCTACTCCATATCCACTTAGCACTTTCTACAAGCCATAATCGAGAGGCTCTCTGCAAGAATTACTGGAGGACTCATAGTGCCCATGTTTTCATGGATGGCTGCTGCAGGAGAAATGCCTGGCTGGCCATGACAAAACCATGGGAGTTTTGGAAGCTGGATCCGCAACAGATTCCTTCTCCCTGGCTGTGAGTGGTCCGCTCTGATTGGATTGCGCTCACAGCGAAGGAGAAGGAGACGCCCACAGCAGAAGACTACGTCTCTGCCCCGTTGCGAAGTTACAGCTCATTACAATACAGTGCGCCAAAATATAGGGGGACCACAGCGGGGGGGTTTGAAAAATTTTTTTTTTTTTTAAAACACACACAACCACAAAAAGAAAAAATATATCCATGGCATCAGTGGGGGCCGCCCTACAAGGTAATACCATAATTATCTATGTCAAAACTGATGAAAGGTCCTCTTTAAGGTCCCTGTTTTACTAGGGGTCTAATATTTTGAGAGCTTGGGTTCCCCATGGGACTGAACCGTCAATGGGGCTGCTGAAGAAGCTTGAGGGCTAACCTCCTTCCTACCGACCCAGAACTATGGAGTCCCCCCTCTGAGCTCTTGGGGTTACAAGGAACTATTAACCCTGATTTATGTGTGGAGTTATAAGCCTCATCTTTCCTATTGCCCATTAAAAGGTGCAGGGTGTGAATCTCGCAACACAAAAAAGGGTTAACTCTGCACTGAGACTCCCAATGAATGTGTTAGTTTATTTGCCCCTTTGCTCTATTTTGTTCGTGATTAGATTTAGATAGCTGACTCTAGGAGTAGATCACCCTATGATACACTCAGGAGATAATCCCATCACATGTGTCTCCTCTCTCCCTATTCTTTAAGATACTGGGGAGGGGATGTCTGTTTGCACGCTGTTCATGTTTGATTGAGTTATGTTGTTAGACTTCTTGAACTGTATATATACTGAGTTGGTCTTTAATAAAGAGAGTTCTTATATTGCTTCACCCTCAACATAGAGTCTCATCTCATTTGGTGGGGGGGGGGGGTACAGCTATATTTACTCTGGGGATTGCTATCGGTATTATACTCTCCTGGGATTACAACACAGTTCTACCCACTGGAAGCTGGATCATGGTCGTGGGCCCAGGGTGGGTGGAGGACAGCGAGACCCCAGCCAAGCTGTAACGCTGGAAGTAGGGACTACAGTGCTGATGGTGTCCGGTGGAGTGCTTGAAAGTACTCAGTGAGCACTAGGAAGCATCAATTGGCGAAGGCACCCAGTCGGGGTGCCAAGCGGTCCGTCACACAGACTACAGACACTGTGTAGTTGGATCCTACAGTTATACTCCATTTCATTTACCCCCAACTTCTTGTTCACATACATTTCGCAAGTAGGGGACAGATTGAAGGGAGTAATGATAGCAACATCAGACTATGCTATTTTTTTTGCAGTCTGTAGTCAAGGGGACTCATAGATCAGCAAAAAAGCTGTATACATTAACCCCTTCCAGACCTAAAGTCCAGACTTTAAAGATGGCGCCTGTTCAGAAGCTGGTGGCATAGCCGCTGGGTGCGTGCGGTTTTACACGACAGACACATGAAGGCAATGTCTTTGATCGGCGATAAAACTGATCATGGACATTAAACACCTCAGATGCCGTGTAAAATCGGTGAAACCCTGGGAAAGCTGCACTCCCTGGACCCGAACTGCTTTCCTGCATTGAGATCATGGGAATAATTTATACACACACACACACATTTTTTATTACCCCCATATTAAAGTTAAACAATAAAAAAAATAAAGATCATAGACATTGCTGCATCCTAAAATGCCAATACTATTAAAATACACCCACCTAAAGAATTATTAGGAACACCATACTAATACGGTGTTGGACCCCCTTTTGCCTTCAGAACTGCCTTAATTCTACGTGGCATTGATTCCACAAGGTGCTGATAGCATTCTTTAGAAATGTTGGCCCATATTGATAGGATAGCATCTTGCAGTTGATGGAGATTTGAGGGATGCACATCCAGGGCACGAAGCTCCCGTTCCACCACATCCCAAAGATGCTCTATTGGGTTGAGATCTGGTGACTGTGGGGGCCATTTTAGTACAGTGAACTCATTGTCATGTTCAAGAAACCAATTTGAAATGATTCGAGCTTTGTGACATGGTGCATTATCCTGCTGGAGGTAGCCATCAGAGGATGGGTACATGGTGGTGATGAAGGGATGGACATGGTCAGAATCAATGCTCAGGTAGCCCGTGGCATTTAAACGATGGCCAATTGGCACTAAGGGGCCTAAAGTGTGCCCAGAAAACATCCCCCACACCATTACACCACCACCACCAGCCTGCACAGTGGTAACAAGGCATGATGGATACATGTTCTCATTCTGTTTACGCCAAATTCGGACTCTACCATTTGAATGTCTCAACAGAAATCGAGACTCATCAGACCAGGCAACATTTTTCCAGTCTTCAACAGTCCAATTTTGGTGGAGCTCGTGCAAATTGTAGCCTCTTTATCCTATTTGTAGTGGAGATGAGTGGTACCCGGTGGGGTCTTCTGCTGTTGTAGCCCACCTTTCTTTCCCATTCTGACATTCAGTTTGGAGTTCAGGAGATTGTCTTGACCAGGACCACAACCCTACATGCATTGAAGCAACTGCCATGTGATTGGTTGACTAGATAATCGCATTAATGAGAAATAGAACAGGTGTTCCTAATAATTCTTTAGGTGAGTGTATATTACAAATGTATCCTGTACAGTCAACAGCGTATCAGAAAATAAAATCAAAATGGCTGACAGTGCATTTTTCCCCCAAAAAATGGAATAAAAAGTGATTAAAAAGTCAAACACGCTCCAACATGGTATCATGGAATTGAGTTATTTTCCCCCCCAATTTCACTTAATCTTTTTTTTTTTTGCAGCTTCCCACTGCATCCTATGCAATATATAAAATCATGCTCTTAGAAAGTACAACTTGTCCCTGAAAAAACAAGCCCTCATACGGCTATGTGAACAGAAAACAAAAAAAAAAAAAGTTCAACCAAGGGATAGGTGGGGACCGAATCCCAGAAGGAAGTGACTCAGATTTCTACATGTTTTCATAAGCATTAATGTTGTTTACTTCTAAGAATTCATCTAAACCCTTTTTAAACCCGTCCCCTGTTCCTGCTGTGACCACGTCCTGAGGAGTCTATTCCACAGATTCACCGTTCTTACAGTAAAGAAGCTTTGACGCTTCTGGAGACTGAACTTTTTCTTCTCCAGTCGGAGGCAGCGCCCCCTTGTCTTTTGACGGCATTTTACATGGAACAGTTTTTCACCGTATTTTTTGTATGGCCCATATATATTTGTACAGGTCAATCGTGTCCCCCCTTGGACGTCTCTTCTCAAGACAAAAGAATTACATTTTATTTAAATCTTTCTTCATAACCAAGACCCTCCATGCCCCTTATCAGTTTAGTCGCTCTCCTTTGTACTTTTTCCAGCTGCAGTGCGTCCTCCTTATGGCCAGTCAGAAAGTACAAAAAAGAAAATGCAAAAGGAAAATTGCAAAGTCCTTAATGGGTTAAAAAGTAGGAAATGTTTCCGTAGATGGAGACACATAGCCTTATGCTGACATCCCCAGCGCTTATCTAGGTCTACACGTGTGTCGCGCGATACGGCACAATTACACTGCAACATTTGTTGCGCAACAATTTTTATAATGATAAGTCTATGGTGTCGCATTGCGACATGCTGCATCTGCGACGCGACTGTTGCGTCGCAGCATGTCGCATGCCGCAATGCGACCTCAGACTTTCATTATAAAAATTGTCGCGCAACAAATGTTGCAGTGTAATTGTGCCGTATCGCGCGACACATTTCGTCGTGTAGACCTAGCCTTAAACAGCTGGAGATTTCTTCAGTAGATACCACTCACCATAATAGAAGGAATTGGGTTTCAGTTGGAAGAAGGTGCCCACCGCCTGCGCCGCACACACATCGGCTTTACTGTTAATCAGTTCCTGAGCAATCGCCACGTTCTGGCGCATGACGGCGATGTGCAAAGCTGTCTGACCTGTCAGAAGAGGAGAAGACCGTCTCAGAACATGGCAGCAACCTGACGTCAGGCCTCGTCAAGGTATTTGGTTATACAGCAGAACATGTAGCACCCCCACAGCTATTTCCCGAAGGAGATTTATAAAAAAAAACTGTCAAATAGGAAAATTTTCTTTGTTGTCCATAGCAACCGCAGTGCAGCTTTCTTTATATTATCTGCTCTTAAAAATGAAAGCGGCGTTGCGATTGGTTGCTATGGGCAACAAAGACAGTCTCCATACAATCTCCCTCTCTGGGTTTCATAAAAACTGTCTCTGTTGCCCATAGCTGACCAGTCCACCCTGAACTTTCACCTTCTTAGTGCAGTTTAAAGGGGTTGTTGTCATGAAAAATATTCTACAGTTTTTAAAAGCAGCACCTGGATGTGATTAGTTTTGTAATTGCATGTAATTAAAAATTCAGTATAGTCACTGAGTTATTCAATAAAATCTATCTGTATAGCGCCACCTGCTGTTTGCCCTCTTCCTAATTTCTCTGTCCTGCTCACGGAGATGGACGCACACGCTCAGTTCCATCCTTGAACTGCCACAGGCTGCGGGAGGAAGGACATGCACCCTTACAAAGGACACTAACCTTAGCTGCCAGCTTGCAATAAATTTAGCAGAAGAATTGGAGCAATGAATGAGGAGATCTCTGGATCCACGTGAGGTCCAGGGCTGGTCCTAGCGTTGTTAGAGATGTCATGCACTAGATTATGTCTGGTTTTCATTTTTTACAATATTCATGGGAGAACCCCTTTTAAAAAGACAAGGATAACTCCGTTTTGATAAACCAGGCTAGTGACGTGCCACAGACTTATAAAGCTGTTAAAAAAAAAAAATAAAAAAAGAAAAGTGCCATTATTGACCATAGCAACCAATCACGATACAGCTTTCATTTTTCAAGAGCAGAATGCAAAATGGAAGTTGCGCTCTGGTTGCTATGGGCAACAAAAACACAAAAACAGTCTTTAAGGCCGTGATGCAGCAACTGCGGCCTTCCCCTTCTGTGTAGGACGCTGGTCGCATGAATTCAGAGGTCACACCTCCGTGAGCCCTAAAATTTGTTTGGCCATTGGCTGCAGTGTTATATAGACTGCAGTGACAGACCAGCAAAAAGTTAATAAAGTAATTAGTTACTATACTACAAACTAGTATATGACTTCAGATATCCAGATCTTCAGGATACCCTGCACCAAGCAATTAATTTCCCTGCAGCGCCACCACTGGGGAAATGAGGCATTACATTGATCCCATTGAAGTCAATGGGTTTTCCACGTAAATGTGAAGACATGGTGGTTCCTCCACTGTGACACTCACTCATTGAAGCCACTGTGAACGCCGATTTATAGATTAAAGTCCTGAATGGCAAAACCACCGAATTAACTTAAACAGGTTTTCCCATTATTAATGTAAAAAAAAAAAATATATATATATATATATATATATATATATATATATATATATATATATATATATATATATGAAAATCAGACATCATATAGTACATGACAACATCTACCAAAGCTAGAACCAGCCCTGAACCTCACATGGATCCAGAGATCTCCTAATTTACTGTTCCAATTTCTCTGCTCGAGCTATCAAGCTGAGAGCTCCCTCCCTATCACAGCTCAGGATGCAGTTGACGGATGGAACTGAGCATGTGCGTCCACCTCACTGAGGTGGACGCACATGCTCAGTTCCATTTAAAAAAAAAAAACTGGGAGGTTTGAAAACCGCTGAATACTTTTCGTGGGACAACCCCTTCAACCAGTTCCGGGTCCTCCAGTTGCTCTTCCTAGCCATTTTCTGCACGGTCTAATATATAAGATCTCAAGGGGAGGACGCCTTTCTATTAACTTTGTGATTATTTTTTTTTAAATGTTGAACCTGTGTAAGTAATATTAGACAGCAATAATGGTAATTAGCACCCACCTTTGTACAGGTTGGAGGTCATGGGCATGTTAACGAGCTCAGGAGCCCGTTCCAGCAGAACCTTCACAGACTCCAGGTTATCGTGCAGGACGGCCAGATGTAGCGCAGTCTCCCCGGCGGCTCCTGGTGAGAGGTTTATCATTGTGAGACATGGAAGGTGGTACGAGATTAAAATGTAACAGAGCAGGTTTTATAAATGCTGATATTCCTGATAAACGCCGCCGTGAAGTTTATACAAGTATCAGTTCGTATTAGGTTATAGTTCTGAAGTGCTGCGGAATATGTCAGCCCAATATAAATAAAGGTCACTCCTATTTTCCAGCGAATTCAGGGGTTGCAGGAATAAAAATGCCAAGAGCAATAGCCGAGATAAAAAACGGTCTTCCATAGGTCCTAAACGTATAGAAGTCACAGCATAAAAAGCAGACATAGAATATAAAACACAAAAGTAGAATAAAAGGTGAAATAATGACTACGCTTCCAGAAGTCTGAGGAGCGTTGTGAGCACCAACCCTTAGGGTTTCTTAGAGATCAGCACAGATTCTTGACATGTCATCGTTCCAGGTGACCTCATCCTCAAATATGTGCTCTTACCTTATATACCCCACTTGTTTACCATTTTTCTGTCAAAACTAGTGGAAAAAAACTGGATTCATGAAGCTTTGATACCACGCCTGTTTGGAACTGGTACTGTTGATTTCTCCTCATATTATAAGAAAAGGGATGTGACCCAGCCAGCTCTCCCTGCTTCTACAGAAACAGCTGAAGGAACTACAGCCGGTTCTCAAATGGGGAGAATCAGACCTCCAGCCCAACCTTCAGGGGGCACAGCGTGTGGGGCTAATATATTCAGAAGCCATAGTTTGTGTTTGTGTTGTGTGTGTGTGTGTGTGTGTGTGTGTGTGTGTGTGTGTGTGTGTGTGTGTGTGTGTGTGTGTGGAGGTAATGCAGTACTCCAGTACATGGGTATCTGCAATAGTTTGGTAATGTGCTATGATTCCATGCTATGTTATATGTAGTCAGAATATCTGTGCATGGTGTAGGCACAGCAAGGGTTAATTATCCTGACCCAGCCCTCTTAGGGAGTTTAGGGTGTGGGCTGGCTCCACCCGTAGTCCCAGAGAGTTCTAGTTAGGCTAGGTCTACACGACGACGACATGTGTCGCATGACCATAAGTCAGATAAGGCACAACTACACTGCAACATTTGTCGCGCAACAATTTTTATAATGATGGTGTATGGTGTCACAATAAAATCCATCACAAATGGATGTTTTGCGACTGTCGCGTCGCAGCATGTCGCAGTGCGACACCATAGACTATCAATATGAAAAAATGTTGCACGACAAATGTTGTCGTGTAGACCTAGCCTTAGCCTGAGGGAGAGCTTTAAAGAGGTAGGGAGCAGACATAATATGCAACTTTCCTCAGGTCTCCCGCTTCAGGAATCTGGATCCTCAGCTTTTGCTATAGCAAGAGAGGAGGAAAGACAAGTTTGGAGAATCTGCATGGCCAGGCAAAGAGTCAGTCAGCAAGGCAACCTGTGTAAAGCTTTCCAGACCCTGCTACTGTGGAGGTGTAACAAAATAAGACACCCTACACACCACAGTAACGACTTGGCCAGTTGTATCATTGAACCTGCATGATGCTGTGTAAATTGCAGGAGTTATTGATAGAATACAGTTTCCATCCAGAGATTCTAGAGAGAGAGAGAGAGACTTAAGTAACGAGAGGGCCATTACTTAAGAGATGCACATACATCTGGAAAAAAAGATTTTTACTGTGTACAAACTGTTGGATGTACTAAAACTCCTATTTTGCATTCAAATAAAGAAGGACATTTGTTTTCCTGGTTACTGACTGCTACTATGCCATCATGGCCTGGGGAGACCACTGCGACACATCCTTTAGCCGGGGACACTACCATTTCCATCCTCCACTCCAGTTCCTCGGGGGCTCACTGCACTAATATATTCAGATGCCATAGCGTGTGTGTAGCTAATATATTCAGGGGGTACAGTGTGTAGCACTGTTATATTCAAGGGCAGTGTTTGTGCTTAGACATTTAAGGGGCTCCATGCGTTCAGAAGCCCGTGGGACTATAGAGGCTGTAGAGCAGCAAACAGAGATGAGTCAAGGCAGAAGTAGTTGTCATAGACGTGTGGGCCAGATGGAGAAAAAAAAAAAAATATTATATTCACAGTGTGGCAAACCAATTCAGAACTCTAGGCTGGAAGGATATATGCTTGAACAATTTCCACAGCTGGCAGTATGTCTTATACACTAATCGTGGGTTCACATAATGCTTTTGTTGGTTCACATCACCTTTTTGCCATGTGTTAAACATATACAAAAACGTATACCTTAACGGATGACTCTGATTGATGTCATACAGCGGCATATATAGGATTCAATTGTAAAAGAAAGTACACTTTTTGGGCCGGACTCTGCAGGAGACAAAAGCGTGGAGTGCTGCGTTTTTGTATCCTTTTTTTACAACGTATACGTCAAACAGATGGTGAAAAGGCGATGTGAACCCACTCTTCCATATGCACGCATGCAATGCCAGGATGGTCATGAAAAGGGGGCCCTGTACAAAAATTTGCTGTGGGGCTCAGTCAGTTCTAGCATACAACGGAACATGTCCCAAATCTCTGTATGATTTTGTATGAAGCCTGTGTGGCGGCGATTGCAGAGTCGACGAGCTATCACTGGCATTGTTCTTTTTCCTTTTCCCATTTGTGCCCATTATGGATGTATACCTTGTGGCTTTTTTGCCCTGTTTTTTTTACTACTATGTTTTGGATCTTATGGGTTAATTATTTGCTAATTTACCACTGATGGCTGACTGACGTTGAGGTTCTCCTCCTTGTCCTCATTTAGGATATCATCTGCTGCTATTTTATGCATTGTATATTTTATTCTGTGTTATATAATTGTGATAATCTACGGAGGTTTGTCTACTATTTGGTGTTGTTTGTATGAAATTGGAGCCATAGGTCTAGGAGCCGGCAGAAATCTAGGGCCTCAAAGAGGTCTAGGACCCCTCTGAAGCCTACAACCCCACAAAAGCCTGTGACCCCACACAACGGTAAGGTTACATGAAGCCATACAGGGCCAGGTGTATGAGCTCTTATACCTTAAACCCAAGATTTAGGGAAGAGAACTGCAGAATGAAATATGGTAGGAAATCTAGAATATGAGCAGCACTTACCTGTCTGTAGCGGATTAATAGCTTTACATGATAGAAGCTTCTTCAGCGCTCTTACGCGGTTCCTCTGTGCACAGTACAATAGCGGAAGCTCCTGAATTCTGCAAAGCAAACAACCCATTGTTATTCCTCCCGTCTCCGCTCATTGTATGGAAACTGAAAGGTGACTCCACTCAGAGCACATAACTGAAAGGTGCATTTACACGGACCGAGAATCGGGCAGATTATCGGGAACGACCGTTCCTGCGCACAGTCATTCCAAACAATCTGCCCGTGTAAATGTGCCGCCAATCAACCAATGAACAAGCAAAATGCAGATCGTGCGGTCTAAACAGCGATCTGCTGCTCCGAAGTCATGATTCTGTATCGATATAGCGATCCCTCGTCCTCATACTGTGAAGTAGACATCTGCATTCTCCTTCACCGAGCGAGCAGCCGACTGTCTGGAAGGAACGCTTGCTTCCCGACAATCGGCTGCAGAATCGCCCCGTCTAAATCCACCTTAAAAGTATCATTACACAAGGCGATGATCGCTACGAATGAGTTGTTACTTGGTGTAGTGAACGTTTCAACAATGACCCCTTAGGCGCTCCAATTATCGTTCACAAAATGGTAATTACGATCGCATTCTCCATGGTTTGTAAAGCAGGCAGTTGCATTCACACAAAGGGAAATTTGAGTGGCGTGTTTAAAACGCACCCACGGCGTAATCGTGCGTGCAGTGAACGGTTCCTGTTTACACGTATGAAATCGTTAACGTCCAACTATATTTTTGTGCCCAAATAAATGGTCAAACCAACAAGAAATCTACCGATTCATTGCTTTTACATTGACTGATAATCGCGCAGTTATTTACACGATAATAGACTTGTATAAAAGGTACTTTTAAACGTTCCTCACACACAGGACGGGGGGGGGGAATGGGGTCAGACCACGAGCAATCTAAAGAACAGGGGTCCCAAGCCCAAAGTTTGAATGGAGCGGTAATGTATATGTTAGCTTCGTTCACTACTATGTGGGTGACATAGAAGTACATGGAGGAGTGGGCTGATAAGTGCTCTACCGCTCCGACCCCGGTGAATCAATCATATACGTATCACCTATGCTGTTCATTAGTGATGAGCGGGAGGTGTCATATTCGATTTCGCAATATTCGATTGAATTTTAGTCTTATATTCATCGAAATCGAATATTCGTCATTATTTTATATATCGCAAATGATATGCAAATTAATTATTCGCGGATTGCGATTTTGACTGTATAAGGCAACTTTCCTATTGGTTCGCTATTTAGAATATTCATATTTTTTTTCCCCCCTATCTGTACAGTCGTTCGCATACTCCTCCCCGACAATCGTCCCCGTCACCATGGGAATGCCTGTGGGTTAGAAAATACCATCAGATCAGAGTTTTCCCCGAGATCGTGAAAACTCAGATCCGATGGTATATTCTAACCCACAGGCGTTCCCATGGTGACGGGGACGCTTGTAGGGGAGGAGTATGCCAAAGTGGAAATAATAAATAAAAATACTATAGCACTATATGAGCTAAATTGCAGTCTATTTGTGGATTTCACAAACATTCGCTATATTGCTATAAATTTGGGTTTTAGAATATGACGAAGTTATAGCAATATAGCGAATATTCGTTATTTAGAATATTCGTCATTTTTTTTCCCAATCTGAGTTTTCACGATCTCAGGGTAAACTCAGATCCGATGGTATTTTCTAACCCACCTGCGTTCCCATGGTGACAGGGGGGGGCACTTGTCGGGGAGGAGTATGCAAACGACCGTACAGATTGGAAAAAATAAAAATAAAATGTGAATATTCTAAATAACGAATATATTCCCTAAATTGCTATATATTAGTTTTTTACAATATTCGTCATTTTTTTTCCATATGCAAACATGATTCCTTCCTGCTTAAGTTGTTTGTGGGCCAATGACTCATTGATCCACAAGAAAGGAGCAGGGAGGAATCATGTTTTCAGATGTTAAAATATGACGAATTTTCGATTTAGCGAATATATAGCACTATATTCGTAATATTTGCGAATTAGCGAAGTTGCGATATTCCCAATTAATATTCGCTATTCAAATATTCACGCTCAACACTACTGTTCATGGGATAACCCCTTTGAAGGGAGTCAACCACCTAAGAAATTTGCTGATAAACCGGGCTGTTCCGGCAGAAAATAATCCCCTGGAGCTCTCGGCGCTTGCCCTTTGATTATAATGTGGTCCGGGGAAGATCCGGCTGCTACTTTGCTGGTGCTGTGACACGCTGCAGATTTTCCGCACGCCGTTCTACAGCTGAACCTGTGACACGTCCACCATGTTTAGGACATCACACATGCTCAAGCCTTCTCCTCTCCAACATCTGCCATCGGGACGCCCTCGTGCACAAATTATCAGGCTGGTCCTGCTGAAAATGCTGTGATCGGCCAGCATTCATCTAATGCACTTGGGAACCTTTCAGACCACCTGCACACGTTGCGGAATATGCACATTTTTTTCTGCGCCAATTCTCTTGCAGAAAAACTGTAGTGTTTTAAAGTACCAGCAAAATATATGACATTACACAGATCTCAAGTACACTTTGCAGATTTTTCATCTGTATTGCGCTTTTCAAATTTAATAGTGTGTCAATTATGTTTGCGGTTTTAGCTGCAGATATTACCCTTTTCAATGGAAGGGGCGAGATCCGAAGCAAAACCGCATCAAATGCTCTTAGGCCCCTTTCACACGGCCGAGTTTTCCGTGCGGGTGCGATGCGTGCGGTGAACGCACTGCACCCGCACTGAATCCTGACCCATTCATTTCTATGGGACTGTGCACACGAGCGGTGATTTTCACGCATCACTTGTGCGTTGCGTGAAAATCGCAGCATGCTCCTCTTTGTGCGTTTTTCACGTAACGCAGGCCCTATAGAAATGAATAGGGTTGCGTGAAAATCGCATGCATCCGCAAGCAAGTGCGGATGCGGTGCGATTTTCACGCATGGGTTCTAGGTGACAGTCTATTCACTGTATTATTTTCCCTTATAACATGGTTATAAGGGAAAATAATAGCATTCTATATACAGAATGCTTAGTATAATAGTGCTGGAAGGGTTAAAAATAATAAAAAAAGTTAACTCACCTTCTCCTCTTGTTCGGGTAGATGCCGGTCTGTTCTTTAGCTGTGGCCTGAAGGACCTGTGGTGATGTCAGATCACATGCTCCATCACCATGGTGATGGACCATGTGATTGGAGCATGTGATCTGACGTCACCTCAGGTCATTCAGCCCACAGCTAAAGAACAGACCGGCATCTACCCGAACAAGAGGAGAAGGTGAGTTAACTTTTTTTTATTATTTTTAACCCTTCCAGCACTATTATACTAAGCATTCTGTATATAGAATGCTATTATTTTCCCTTATAACCATGTTATAAGGGAAAATAATACAATCTTCAGAACATCAATCCCAAGCCCGAACTTCTGTGAAGAAGTTCGGGTTTGGGTACCAAACATGCGCGATTTTTCTCACGCGAGTGCAAAACGCATGACAATGTTTTGCACTCGCGCAGAAAAATCGCGCATTTTCCCGCAACGCACCCGCCTCTTATCCGGGCAAAAAACATGACGCCCGTGTGAAAGAGGCCTTAGAATCACTGCGCACTTCACTTATTTGGGCAGTTATGGGTCCAAAACTGACCAAATAACTCAAGTATGAACTCAGCCTTACAGGTCAATGTTAGCGCCAGGAAGAAGCGCACTCCTTTTACACCGTCGGCAGCGGATTCCACATAGATGTCTACAGAACCTGTTCTATGAAACGCTTATACAAGTAGAGCCCCCCGACAGAGTGGAGAGGGGGTCAGCAGTAAGTTTGTGTTGACGTCACTGATTATTTTGCCCTTCCTCTAAATCGTCTGAATAATAACCCCCAAAAAACGGATCCTGTCTGTTGAGCATCCGTTGAACGGCAAATATATTTAACTTTTGCCACTAATACACGACAAAAAGGGCTGTAATTTTCGCACTTCACCACACAACGGCTAATAAGGCCCTTTTCTTCCCACTAATAAAAGCCCAAAAATGCTTTAGAACATATAACTGCGCCGCACAAGGGCAAATAAGAGGTAGAAATATTCCCTTGTAATAAACCCAGTTAATGCCTGTATCACACAGCACTTGCACCCCAATAACAAGAACGGTTTGCTGGAATTACAGAGCTGTATAATGGCAATTTGGATCCGCAGTCGGTGCAGCAAGGTGTAATAGGATTGTTCATATTACCGAGGCTGTAACCTCCCCTACTGAACCCTGTTCTGCTTCGATACTGTGGAATGATTCCTCCCTATCATTTCCCTGCACTTGTAAATCTTTTTTTTTAGCCCAATTAACTCTTTCCTAGCACTGTCCCTAGCGCCTGCTGACGTCTCTCCCTGCACTAAGTACAGTGGAAAATGGCAGAATCCAAGATGGCCGAGACCATTTATAGGGCTGTGACATGTCTTTTTTTTGCGGTGCGGACAGACCACGGACCTTTTTAAGTTGTATGGGTCCAGGCCCGCTGCGCGGATGTTGCCCGTGCATTGGGGACCGCAATTGCGGTCCCCAATGCACGGAACGGCCGCCCAACGGCCGTGTGCATGAGGCCTTAGATCGGTGGCGGTCTGACTCCCGAGAGCCAGGCCGGTCACTGAATGGGACGGAGAAGCTGTAATTACTCCTGCCCGCCTCTGCGATATCGACAGCGAGCAGGTAAACCGTGAAAAGAACGCAGTGCTCACAGGAGCTGATCGGACCCCCACGATCTGATATTGAGGACCTATCCCGAGTACAGGTCCATTAATTTAACCAAATACATTTTTCGTGGATAAATATGGCTGCTTCTTCTAAAAGCCCCTCTAAAGATTTAGTTAGGGATCAACCCCTGGCGGGAGCTGTATTGGTGACCATATTGGTTGTCACTCAGATGAATTTACGAGGTCTCACCTCTTTTGCTGTCGCAAGTTGATCTCAGAAGTGCTTTCCACAGCTTTCCGTGTCCACCACAGAGTCATCTTGGTCCACAGTCCTCTTATACTGTCTCGCAGGTTAATTCCATGGGTCCTCAGGCAGTAGCACCATCCCTTTAAGAGGTAGAAGCTTGACCACAAGCTCAAGAACAGACATGAATGGGGCTCATCATCCGGGTTGGGTAAATAATTTGCAGTTCACTGCGTTTTTTTTCTGAAGAACTCATAAATCGCAGTCACAGTCTCCACCCCCAAAGACCATCTCTTGTCAAAGGACGTCAATCCTATGGAGACACCTGTGAGGTTCAAATGTTCATAGTGTTCAGGCATTGTCCTCAGCTCAAAGTGCACAAAATTCTCATTCGGCCTCATGCACACAAACGTTTTTTTTTCCGTTTCCGTCCCTTTTTTCGCGTTCCGTTTGTGGTCCGTTCATTTCAATGGATCCGCAAAAAAAGGAAGGTACTCCGTATGCTATCCGTATTTCCGTTTTTTTGTTCAAAGATAGAACATGTCCTATTATTGTCTGCATAACGGACAAGGATAGTACTGTTCTAACAAGGGCCAGCTGTTCCGTTCCGCAAAAAACGGAATGCACACGTGCGTCAGCCGCATTTTTTGCGGACCGCAAAATACTGAAAAATCCATACGGTCATGTGCAATAGGCCTAAGGCCTCTTCCACATGACCGTATGTCTTTCAGTTTTTTTTCCAGTAGTGTTCCGTTTTTCCGTATGGCATATACAGTAATTACATAGAAAATATTGGGCTGGGCATAACATTTTCAATAGATGGTTCCGCAAAAACGGAACGGATAAGGAAGACATACGGAGTACATTCCGTATGTGTTCCATTTTTTTTTTGCAGACCCGTTGACTTGAATGGAGCCATTGAACGTGATTTGCGGGCAATAAATAGGACATGTTCGATCTTTCAATGGAACGGAAATATGGAAACGGAATGTATACGGAATACATTCCGTATTTTTTTTGCAGACCCATTGAAATTAATTGTTTCGTATACGCACTGTAAAAAAACGGCCTATAAACGGAAAAAAAAACGGTTGTGTGAAAAACGGTTATGTATTTTGCGGTCCGCAAAAAACAGGTTCGCAAAAAATACGGATGACGTCCATGTGCATTCTGTATTTAGCGAAACGGAGCAGCTGTCCCCTAATAGAACACTGATATCCTTGCAATGCGGACAATCATAGGACATGTTCTAATTTTTTGCTGAACGGAAATACGGAAACGGAATGCACACAGGGTAACCAGTTTTTTTTTTTTTTTTTGCGGAACGGACACGGAAAGAATATACGTTCGTGTGCATGAGCCCTAAATAAATCTGAATTTTTTAAATAATTTGGGTTGAATTTACAAATTCAAAATAGATTTTCTCATTTTTAGACCTTGGAAGATTGTAGCAATTAATCTGCAGAGAAAATCTCACCCTTGGGTACATTCTAGACTTTGTAATAGGAACATTGGGGGTCATTTACTAAAAGACCGGTGTTTTGCGCATTTTTTGCGGCCCCATTGAAGCTAATGGGTCCGCATCTGAGCCGCCAAGACGGCAGCTCGGATGCGGACCCAAACAACGGTCGTGTGCGTGAGGCCTTACGGACAGGGGTGATACTGTTCTATTAGGAGCCAGCAGTTCCATTCCGCAAAATACGGAATGCACACGGACGTCACCCGTATTTTTTGCAGATCCGTTTTTGTGGACCGCAAAATACATACGGTCGTGTGCATGAGGCCTAAAATGAATGGGTACGTGTGCTGTCCGTGGAGAACATGTACAACACGCAAACGCTGGACACGGACGTGTGAATGAGGCTTCAATGTTAGTATTTTTGCCGGGGCCGATAGCCCAGCCCTGCCCCTTACCAGTGACGAGGACGGCGTAAAAACACCTATGCGGCTACATACTGTTACTTGAGCTTTAAAAAAATAAAATAAAATAAATAATATTATTAAAAACACAAAAACGGGGTCTTGCCAGCTTTTTCTTACAGTATAGCCTTCTTAGTAAATGACCCCCATTGAATGTATGAGCCAATATCACAGCAAATCATTCTATCAATCAGAACCATCCTGTCACCAGAGAGATGGAGACCAAATAACCAAAATATAAAAAAAATATAATAAATAAAAAAAAAAAATATATATATATATATATATATATATATATATATATATATATATTTTTTTTTTAACAAAATGTGTAATAGAACAAAAGGAAAAGGATATAAGACAATTACATCAGCTGAATTGAAGTGTAAGAGATTTTTTTTTTAAATAATGTAAAATAAAAAAAAAGTCTAAAATAAATAATATTAAACAAAAAACATTTGAATGAACCGGATACGGAGAGTTTCGCAGACCATTTATCTGCTTCAACTCCTGAGCTTCTGCACCAGGAATTTTATTTGCACAAGACTTTAAAAAATAAAAATAAAAAATAATATTAAATCGGGATATCCTCCCACCTGTAGCTGTTATTAAACTACAGCTTTAGCATGCTGGGAGTTGTAGTATTGCGCTGGGTGATACATTGTATCCTATACACAATAGTGAAGCACTTCTCGAGGATGATCATAGGTGACTCACCTGTCCCAGCAAATGTCCAGCTTCTTCCAGTGACGAAATTCCCATATCCGGACCCCCCTCCTCCCGGAAGCCGTGTTTTAGGAATAGCCCCCCTGCGTCCAGCTGTCCTCGGACCCGGCGGCTTTGGGCGTCTGGTCAGACCCTGTGTTAGCTCCAAAGGCTGTTAACCAGAAGAGCATAGTGAAACCTGCTGGGCTGGTTACTTGGGACACACAACTAGCTGAGTGGGGGTTAACCTGACACAAAGGGCTTCCCCCTCTCATTATCACCTGAGAGGTCATCAGCAATTAAAGGCCTGCATTAACCCTTCACGGGCTCAGGAAGAGATTGAGTTACTGCGGAGGCCGTACACGTCAGGTCACTCCTGGCTGCAAACATTAAAATGGCAAATGTTGTGCCGCCAGTCAGTCAGGGGCCCCTATAGCAGAATAAGGGCTCATGTTATGTGCACAAACGTATTTTATTTTTTTCGTGTCCGTACGCTTTTTTGGGGCCTGTTTGCGGAACCATTTGATTCAATGGGGACGCACAAACAACGGAAATGACTCCGTGTGCATTCCGTGTCCGTGCGGCCAAAAAATAGAACATGTTCTATTATTGTCCCCATTACGGAGAAGGATAGGACTGTTCTATTAGGGGCCACAAAATGCAGAACGCACGCGGACCGCTAAACAGCCAATGGTCATTTACATGATGGGGCCCCCACTACCCAATGTATGAAAATTAAAACAGCAGCATAAGTAAGAATAATTAAAGGTATAATAGCGCAAAATATTATAAAACCCACATTATAGCGAAAAGCCGCCATATTGTCCGTGCACCTCAAAGGGCCATCCCAACCTCCGGGCCTCGTAGCAAGTGCAATGGCTATAGCTATACCCATCTGCCAGTTGCAGCTAAGGGAACAAAAATGACATTGCCATTCTCAGAAGGTGTTTCCTTTCTGCTGCAGCACTCTTTGTATCACAGCTCAGGGACATGACCTTTCCGCTGCATCGTTCTCCCTATTACAGCTCAGGGGGCATGTCCTAGAGGCAGCATTTCTCTTCCTATCACAGCTCAGGGGGCATGTCCTTTCTGCTGCAGCCCTCTCCCTATCAACGCTCAGGGGGCATGTCCTCTAGGCAGCATTTCTCTTCCTATCACAGCTCAGGGGGCATGTCCTCTAGGCAGCATTCTCTTCCTATCACATTTCAGGGGGCATGTCCTCTAGGCAGCATTCTCTTCCTATCACAGCTCAGGGGGCATGTCCTTTCTGCTGCAGCCCTCTCCCTATCAATGCTCAGGGGGCATGTCCTCTAGGCAGCATTTCTCTTCCTATCACAGCTCAGGGGGCATGTCCTCTAGGCAGCATTCTCTTCCTATCACAGCTCAGGGGGCATGTCCTCTAGGCAGCATTTCTCTTCCTATCACAGCTCAGGGGGCATGTCCTCTAGGCAGCATTTCTCTTCCTATCACAGCTCAGGGGGCATGTCCTCTAGGCAGCATTCTCTTCCTATCACAGCTCAGGGGGCATGTCCTCTAGGCAGCATTCTCTTCCTATCACAGCTCAGGGGGCATGTCCTTTTGCGGACAAGAATAGGCAGTTATATTAAAGGCTGTCAGTGCCGTTCCGCAAATTGCAGAATGCACACGGACGCCATCCGTGTTTTGCGGATCTGCGGTTTGCGGATCGCAAAAAAACCCGGAATGGTCGTGTGCAAGAGGCCTTTCTGTATTTCCGTTTTTCCGTTCCGTTGAAAGATAGAACATGTCCTATTATTGCCCGCAAATCACGTTCCGTGGCTCCATTCAAGTCAATGGGTCCACAAAAAAACGGAACTCATACGGAATTTCCTCCGTATTTCCTCCGTATCCGTTCCGTTTTTTTAAATTTTATACCCAGCCTAATTTTTTCTATGTAATTACTGTATATGACATACAAAAAAATGGAATGGAACTGGAAACACTACTGAAAAACAAAACGGAGACGGGAAAAACGGCTCGCAAAACACTGAAAAAGCCATACGGTCGTGTGAATGAGCCCTAACTCAGTGACTATACAGGTGCTGGTTTGAAAAATGATGAATATTTTTAGTGCATGACCCCTTTAAGAACTATTCTTAGTCTACAATTGACCAAAACAGAGAATTTCATCCCAAAAAAAAGGTTGCTGTTCAACCTTACCCTTAGGGCTCGTTCACACGAACGTATTTTGCGTTCCATATACAGAACCATTCATTTCAATGGGTTCCATGGCCCCGCACAAATTCTATAATGGGCCTCCTGTTCCATTCCCGCAAATTGCGGAAGGCACGCGGGCGGCATCCGTTTTTTTGCGGATCCACAATTTGCGAACTGCAAAAAACGGCACGGTCGTGTGAACGAGCCCTTAGTCTGGGGCTCCACTGTGACTAACCACTCTGCTGAGTGCTGTCCGCAGAAATTTTGCCTGCGGCGCATTCATCTGGACATGAGATGTCACAGGCTTGTTCAGCGGACAGCTCTTCCTCCTGACCAGTGATGGCCAGTTCGCATTGTTCGCCCGCAAACACATGCGGGCCGCCATCTTTTTTCACAAGTCCGGCGAGGCACAGGTAAGCCCTTACCTGTGCCTGCTCCGCGAGCCGGTCTGAAATCAAATGCGGTCACCGGGAGCAGGCAGTTCTGAGAACAGCCCGATGAAGGCCCCCGGTGGCTGTTCTCGGAACTGCCTGCTCCCGCTGACTGCATTTGTTTTCAGACCGGCTCGCGGCACAGGCACAGGTAAGGGTCTACCTGTGCCTGGCCGGACTTGTGAAAAAAGATGGCGGCCCGCATGTGTTCGCGGGCAAACAATGTGAACTGGCCATCACTGCTCCTGACTGCCCCAGCACACAGGCACACTTCACTGAGCATATCCAGTATGTGCTACCAATGAGGGAACGCCCCTGTACGGCAGGTTTCTCTGACACTCTCCCCATGACAGTACTTCAGTCCCCTTTGCTCTGGGAGCGCAGTGTTATCATGTGGACACCGACCCTAATCCCATCCGACAATCGGTTTTCACTTTTCTAGGAAAACATCATTTAACCTTATGATAACTATTACCAGAGAAGAAGGACAGGAAGTGTTGATGTGACAGGAAGAGTGACAGGAGGACAGAAATTCCAGTCACTGATAATGTGGAGTGTTCTTGGCTTCTTTACCTTAAGGAGGACCTCTCGCCTCTCCTGACATTAAGTAACTACTTGCTTTCCTCACGCATTAACAATCCTGGAGCATCCATATGCTGTGACAAGGGATGAGCGAATTGACTTCAGATGAAACATCCGAAGTCCATTCGCAAAAAACTTTGTTTGAATACTGTACCGAGCGAGCACTGCGTACAGCATTAGAATGTATTGGCTCCAATGAGCCAAAGTTATTACTTTGCGAAGTCTCGCGAGACTTCGCATAATAACTTCAGAAATTGATTTAGGCTACATGCACACGACCGTGTGTGTTTTGCGGGCCGCCCAAAAAAAAAAAACGGATGACATCCGTTTTTTTTTTGCTGATCCATTGTAACAATGCCTAAAACGAACAAGAATAGGACATGTTCTATCTTTTTGGCGGGGCTACGGAAAGGACATACGGTGTGCTGTCCGTATTTTTTGCAGACCCATTGAAATCCTATCCGCAAAAAAAAACATTTTTCGGGTCCACATCCGATCTGCATTTTTTTGCGGCTCGGGTGCGGACCCATTCACTTCAATGGGGCCGGAAAAAATGCAGACAACACTCCGTGTGCTGTCCGCATCTGTTGCTCCGTTCCGTGGCCCCGTAAAAAAAATAGAACATGTCCTATTCTTGTCCGTTTTGCAGACCAGAATAGGCATTTCTACAATGGACCGCCCGTTCTGTTCCGCAAATTGCGGGAGGCACATGGGCGGCTTCTGTTTTTTGCGGATCCGCGTTTTGCGGACCGCAAAAAATGGAACGGTCATGTGCATGAGGCCTTAGACTGTAAAAAAACATGATATCTTGGAACCGGACCCGAGTTCGAGAAATGTTTTTTTACAGTATAAAAACTTCAGCTCATCGGAGCCAATACATTCTAAGGCCTCTTTCACACGACCGGTTTTTTTTTCCGTTTTGCGGGCCGTTTTTTGCGGTCCGTATACGGAACCATTCATTTCAATGGTTCCGCTAAAAAAATGGAATGTACTCCGTGTGCATTCCGTTTCCGTATTTCCGTTTTTCCATTCCGTTTAAAGATAGAACATGTCCTATTATTGCCCGCAAATAACGTTCCGTGGCTCCATTCAAGTCAATGGATCAGCAAAAAAACGGAACACATACGGAAATGCATCCGTATGTCTTCCGTATCCGTTCCGTTTTTTGCGGACCCATCTATTGAAAATGTTATGCCCAGCCCAATTTTTTCTATGAAATTACTGTATACTGTATATGCCATAAGGAAAAACGGAACGGAAACGGAAACACAACGGAAACAAAAAACGGAACAACGGATCCGTTTAAAACGGACCGCAAAACACTGAAAAAGCCATACGGTCGTGTGAAAGAGGCCTAATACTGTGCGGAGCGCTCGCTCCGTACAGTATTGAAACAAAGTTTCATGTGAATTGACTTCAGATGTTTCATCCGAAGTCGATTCGCTCATCCCTAGTTGTGACATTCCTCTATTATTCCCATTAGAATCTTTATATGCCAAGTGGGTGTTACCAGTTTGGGTGTGTGCAGTACGCAGCCCTGCAGGGTGAGCGAATGTGAGGTCACAGGGGTAGTTTCTAACCGAGGGTGTTCCTGGTACTCGTTTTTCATATACCCTGGGCAGGCGTACAGCAGTGATGGAGAGGCTGGCACATGGATCCTCTGGGGCACTCTCTATGTATAGGGACCAGGCCGGGTGGTAGGTGAGGTGTCCTGGGTGTTGCAGGTTTAATATGCTGGTGGCAAGATCCCTTTAAGTTCGTGACGCCAGTGCCGGTAATGGTGGCACACCGATTTATTGTAGTAATTATTGAGGAACACAAGTTGCAGTAAACCAAAACTTCCTTTTACTGAAACAGTTCAACTATGTACAGTCTTTGGTCAGTTCCACGTGTAAAATGTTGTAACAGGCAGGCTTTATATAAACGGCAGGCAAAGTCCTTGCAAGATACTCAGAGGGAATAACACTTACAGATCAGGCTGTATTTTCCTTATGTCCTTTCTGGCTTTCTCCAAGGCCCGTATGCCCTATTGCTGGCTTTATCCTTGGGTAGGGAAACCTTCCTCTGGTATATGTCTCCTTGCTGTAGAATATACCTCTGCCTTTAAGCTCTCTGTTTGGCTGGAATAAACTTGGCTCTGCACTGTACTTTTAAAGGAACTTCAGGAGACAACTTCTCCCCCTGGATGCAACTAGAACCCTGGACTATCCAGCTGCATGTTAGAAGCTGCACTTCAGCTAAACTCTAGCTAAGGTGTCCACTGGCTTCTAACTAAAACCACTCCTTCACTCACTTCTCCTGAACTGGACCTGACAATATATACTAGGGGGTTCCCTAGCTCCCTCTACTGTCTAGGAGGAAGAACTACCCCTAACAGGCCTGGCACAGGAGACAACAGGAAAAATACACATAAAAACACCATATAAAATACAATGACCCTGTTCCACAAAAGGTGGGGAACAACGTGGTCCAGTTGACCCTTGTGTAGTGCCCACATTTACCTAGTGGGACACTACATACCCCGCTGCTTTGAGGTTGCCCATTCTCGGCGCAACACAGGGGGCCCGCCCAGCTGGAAACTGCAACCTGCAAGACAAAAAATGCAAAGCAGGCATATACAATAATCACTACATTTGCAATAAAAATATATCAGGCAGCTCCGCTGGCAAAGGAACAAGTGCAGTGAAAAGGGGCGTCGTTCTTTTCATGCAGGATAGTACAGGGAACAGGGCGCTGACCTGGTACAGTGTATCAGGAATAACCAGAATAGTCCATAATAATAAAATACAGTAGTCCCATAAAACAGCATCTTAGAGGCCCACTTGCGCTGTGGTCATCTCTGGGCACAGTTCTTGAATTTAATATTGCACATAAAAGTCACAGCACAAAACTCCACATCTCAGGGATATTTTCCCCTGGCAAGTCCTAGTAGATAAAAGAAGTGCTGTAATATCCCTATTCAACCTGAAAATGGGGTTAAAATGGTAAAGGTGCAAAAACAGCAGGCACAACTTGGATTGGCACTTGAAGCAGGCAGGAGGTCCTGTAAACAGTATGACAGCAGAGCAAGTGGAATTCTCAGTGGCCTTACAACCACCACTGGGCCGTGGGAAACTGGCAGCAGCTCATAATGCCAAAACATAGGACTCCTGTTCTGAAACAGTTTAATTCACTGTCAGGGTCCCTCAGCAATTATGGCCTAGCAGGCCTACTCACAGGTATGTGTCCAGTTTATACTGATCGTCAGACGTGGTGCATCCTGGTTCCGCTCTGAGTCTTGGCCTGGAACGGGAATCCACACTTGGCTGGGCCCATAAAATGGTATTAGCAGGCAACTATAGAACAAATGGGCCTGTTAATGTTATAGTCTCCGCAAGCCTAGGGGTTAACGATGCAGGAGGCTCCGTGGGTCTGGGTGTCGCCGGCCTTATGCGACGGACCCGGCTCCTGGTATAACACAGTTTTTCGGGCACAGTGATGTTGGTCGCTGAACTGGTGGCAACGGGATTTTTCTCTGCAGGCCTAGGGACATCAGAGTTCTCGGATGGATTTCTACTGTCAGGTGGTGTTGGTGCCACCCTGGACGCAGCAATTTGTCCCAGGCCATCAAGATAGATTTCTAGCCTGGCGATCTGTTCCTCCAGTCTTATGCGATGCTCCGCTGCAGGGATCCGGTGCAGTCGCAGTAGGTACAGTTGCTGAGTCTTGACTCTTTCATCGCTGCAGGACATCAAGGGTCTCGTGGAATTTCTGCATATTTTCCATCTCCGCTTGTGTCTTCTCCCTGCGGGGCAACTCAGGTGAGGGATAGGGACTCACCCATTTCTCTAGCACTGTGGGCTGACAGAAGATATTAGGGCCGGTGAAAGAACCCCTCTCCGGATAAGTATTGCAAGCAGGTTCTGCTGAACTCTCGGGCTCGCATTCCGGACTGGCGGGCTCTTCAGGCTCTTTCCAATCCTCTGGTCCCAGCTTGGGACGGGTTATTGCCGTGGCATAGGGACCCCTTAGGCCCTCGGCGGAGGTAAACTCTACTTCTTCCCCTTCACGGAGGTTATGCAAACGTTCGGGTAAATAGCTGCGTTTCACAGCCCTCCAATTCACATAAAGGTCTCGGCCTGTGGACAAGTCCTTGATGAACCCGAAACCTCGGCTTTTATCAAAAGTTACCACCACTCCCATCCTTCTCTCCAGATGGGGCTGAGTATTTGTGTGGCGCTCATACAGTATACTGTTTTCGCAAGCTCCTCAAAGTAGATTTTTTTCTCAGTGGTCTTTCGTATTGCCGCAGAGCGTATCTCGGCCATCAGCAAGGGCCATTGTCGATCATCTCAGGCTCCGGGGTCCTGTTCGCAGGTAAGGACATTCCGGCAGGAGACTCTCCCCTCTGCAACATTCCCAAACCTTCTACTGCACACCACTGGGCGGCACGTAGGACTTCACACAAGACCTCCCACTGCTCCGGGAGGCCGCCCCCTAGGTACTCCAACATGGGGAAGGCGGAGTCCATCTTGGCAGAATATGCAAATTAAAGGCGGTAGCGCGAAAATACAGTCGCTCTCTTCAACAGAAGGCACCAAATTCCTCCCGCCAACAAGATACAGCGATGGCGCAGCAAATAATCCAGTCAGCTTAGGCGGCCATCTTTAAGCATAAGGCTGTCCATTCACTGATAGCAAGCGGTGACTTAGGTCGCAGCAAACAGTCCACAAAATACAGTTTTCACACCGCAGTTTTTCCACAGTTCTTTGGCCCAACAATTTTCAAATAAACAGATAGGGCATTTATCACTTTATAGGCAATAATGGCACACAGTTCAGATCCCACTATGGCGTAGGAATATTCGTATCCTGTTCGTGACGCCAAAATATGCAGTACGTAGCCATGCAGGGTGAGCGAATGTGAGGTCACAGAGGTAGTTACTAACCAAGGGTGTTTCTGGTACTCACAGTTTTTCATATACCCTGGGCAGGCGTACAGCAGTGATGGAGAGGCTGGCACATGGATCCTCTGAGGCACTCTCTATGTATAGGGACCAGGCTGGGTGGTAGGTGAGGTGCCCTGGGTGTTGCAGGTTTAATGTGCCGGTGGCAAAATTCCTTTAAGTTCGTGACGCCAGTGCCGGTAACGGTGGCACACCGATTTATTCTAGTAATAATTGAGGAACACAAGTTGCAGTAAACCAGAACTTCCTTTTACTGAAACATAGTAACATAGTAACATAGTACATAACATAGTACATAAGGCCGAAAAAAGACACTTGTCCATCCAGTTCGGCCTGTCATCCTGCAAGTTGATCCAGAGGAAGGCAAAAAAAACCTGTGAGGTAGAAGCCAATTTTCCTCACTTTAGGGGAATAAAAAATTCCTTCCCGACTCCAATCAGGCAATCAGAATAACTCCCTGGATCAACGACCCCTCTCTAGTAGCTATAACCTGTAATATTATTACACTCCAGAAATACATCCAGGCCCCTCCTGAACTCTTTTATTGTACTCACCATCACCACCTCCTCAGGCAGAGAGTTCAACTATTTACAGTCTTTGGTCAGTTCCACATATAAAATGTTGTAACAGGCAGGCTTTATATAAACGGCAGGCAAAGTCCTTGCAAGATACTCAGAGGGAATAACACTTACAGATCAGGCTGTATTTTCCTTATGTCCTGTCTGGCTTTCTCCAAGGCCCGTATGCCCTATTGCTGGCTTTATCCTTGGGTAGGGAAACCTTCCTCTGGTATATGTCTCCTTGCTGTATAATATACTTCTGCCCTTCAGCTCTCTGTTTGGCTGGAATAAACTCGGCTCTGCACTGTACTTTTATAGGAACTTCAGGAGGCAACTTCTTCCCCTGGATGCAACTAGAACCCTGGACTATCCAGCTGCATGTTAGAAGCTGCACTTCAGCTAAACTCTAGCTAAGGTGTCCACTGGCTTCTAACTAAAACCACTCCTTCACTCACTTCTCCTGAACTGGACCTGACAATATATACTAGGGGGGTTCCCTAGCTCCCTCTACTGTCTAGGAGGAGGAACTACCCCTAATAGGCCTGGCACAGGAGACAACAGGAAAAATACACATAAAAACACCATATAAAATACAATGACCCTGTTCCACAAAAGGTGGGGAACAACGTGGCCCAATTGACCCTTGTGTAGTGCCCACATTTACCTAGTGGGACACTACATGTATCCCTGCAGAGTCTGACGCTGTCCAATCAGTGCTGCCAGTGTCAGACTGTGCTGGGACACCCCCTTCCTTCCTCAACTAGTAATACTCATTGGCAATGTATCCATAAACTACTAGTAGTATTCTAACAACATACAGTTATAAAAATAGATGCCCCCAGAATTGCTATTGTCAATTTATTCACCAACTACTAGTAGGAATAGTAGAGGAATGACACAACATACAGTAAGAATCTAGAATTGTTATTTTGTATAAAATGTGCATTTATAAAGTCACAATATCCATTTTTGGACATTTTTGATGCCCATGCGACAACATTTTGTTGCATGCAGCATTTTTACATTGTCCTCGCCACTTGGGAATAGCAGTGGCTCGGTTGGGGCCGGAACGTTAGCCCAAGCAAATGCACTAACATTTCCGCCTGGAAACAGGTGTAAATCTTTGCGAAAGACTACTCCACTCAGGAAGAGGAGTAGTTTTCACTCTAGGAGCATGGAGTGTCATAGATATGTAAGCCGTGTATTGGGGTGGGCTCCCCAGGATACAGCGAAGTCACGAACGAGGAAAGCAACTCCAACACCAGCTTTTGCCAAAACAGAATTTTACTTAATTGTGGGAATAAACACAACCACAAATGCTGGGAACATACAATAAATGTACAGTACATACACCCTGCCCGAAGGCTGAGACCCTTGTGCTGCACAGCACGGCGCCCTCCGATGGATGAAGGAGGGAAGTGCAGTAATTTACCTACTGGCGGGAACAACTAAACAGCCACACCTTAACTATTTTTACACTAAAAACAAGAACCACTGTATGGGTGTGTGTTACGGGCTAGCCTGCGGTGCAGCACAACAGCTTACAATCTTACCAAGTTTTACAGTATCCCCCCTCCCATAACTGGTCCTGTAGCATGTGCCTGAGTATTCCTCCTGAGCAAAATACGCCAGCCTGGCTTGAGTTTGTGAGAATTTTATCAGCTCTCCAGTGTGAAATGTCACTTTAAGTTATGGAGTCCTTGAAATGAGTTCAATGCATTCCTGGCAGCAATTCTCCTTCCTCTGGACAGGATCAGGGTCTTGGACATGATCAGCTTCACTTAGCTGCAGCTCTGGTCACTGAGGGATGCTCTCACACCTAGATGCTGTCAGAATCCCTACTCACACAGTTCCTTAGTTTTACCTCCCTCTAAGATGGCTGCTCTCTCCTTCTCTTCTCTCCAGACCCTGGGTAAACCCCACCTCTCATGAATATGGAGATATATATGCAGTCTGTTAGCTGTGTTTAGGATTTAGGGCTCTTTCACACCTGCGTTCTTGTCTTCCGGCATGGAGTTCCGTCGTCGGGGCTCTATGCCGGAAGAATCCTGATCAGTTTTATCCCCATGCATTCTGAATGGAGTGAAATCCGTTCAGGATGCATCAGGAGGTCTTCAGTTCCGGAACGGAACATTTTTTGGCCGGAGAAAATACCGCAGCATGCTGCGCTTTTTGCTCTGGACAAAAATCCTGAAGACTTGCCGCAAGGCCGGATCCGGAATTAATGCCCATTGAAAGGCATTGATCCGGATCCGGCCTTAAGCTAAATGTCGTTTCGGCGCATTGCCGGATACAACGTTTAGCTTTTTCTCAATGGTTACCATGGCTGCCGGGACGCTAAAGTCCTGGCAGCCATGGTAAAGTGTAGTGGGGAGCGGGGGAGCAGTATACTTACCGTCCGTGCGGCTCCCCGGGAGCTCCAGAGTGACGTCACTCTGGAGCGCCCCGGGAGCCGCACGGACTGTAAGTATACCCCTCCCCCGCTCCCCACTACTACTATGGCAACCAGGACTTTAATAGCGTCCTGGCTGCCATAGTAACACTGAAAGCATTTTGAAGACGGATCCGTCTTCAAATGCTTTCAGTACACTTGCGTTTTTCCGGATCCGGCGTGTAATTCCGGAAAGTGGAGAACACAACGGATCCGGACAACGCAAGTGTGAAAGAGGCCTTAGCGGCATCTTGTGGCCAAACAGCAGAATCTCAGTCCAGAACATTTAATTTACTCTACACAGTGTTCAGACTAGGAGAACTGTTTCCCTATCTCACAGATACACCCAATTTATGAAATGTTGTGCCCATCAGGACTGAACAAGGTATTTTGTTGCCCTAGGCAGAGTAAGGGCTCATTCACACAACCTTATTTTTCAGTCTGCATCCGTTTTGCAATTTCATGGCTCAATTAATTTCAATGGGGCTGCAAAAGATGCGGACAGCACACAGAGTCCATTCCAAAGCGCCGCAAAAACAAAAAAACATCTCCTATTCTTGACCGTATTTGCGGACAAAAATAGGCATTTCTATCATGGAGAAGGACGTTCCGTTCTGCAAAATACGGAAGGCACACGGCCGGTATCTGTGTTTTGCAGATTTTCTATTTGCGGTCCGCAAAAAGGGATACGGTCATGTAAATGAGCCCCTCCCCTTTATCAATTTTAAGTGACCTTACTTTGTAATAAAAAAGTAGTCACAAGCAGAGCAAAAATCCAGAGACTTACAGCTGATGTCTCCTCGGATTTACAGTAAGCTGTTCGCTTTCCTTTTCTACCTGATTTGGTCTTGACCACCATGATGATTCCTCCTGAAGGCCGCAGAGTTTACTGTGGTCAGGATTCGGCAGTCTCTGCCATATAAAAAGACATCAGTGTTAATAAATGGCACATGAGTGGGGGGGGGGGGGGGCAGCTGTTACCGATTTTGCTATAGGGACGGGATATTCAGTTTAAACCTCTTACTTATTGTTTCTGCCATCCATTCCCATCCTCTGCAGGAAAGAGGCCCCCTATCCAGAGGCCCACTTTAACACTGCCATCCTGTAGCCTCCAGCAATACTGAGACTTCGGCTCCCACATGTACCAACAATGCTACCAATGACCCCAAATAGTGTACTGCCGAAATAAAACTGCCCAAGGATGCAGAAAACAATAGGCCCCAAAGCAAACCCCAGGCCTCAAAATAGATTCAAACCCTGGGTCAGAACTCAAAATTAACAGGATTGTTCAGCAATGTTGTTTTTTTAACTGCTTAGAAAGCTTTAAAAATAAAAATAGTGATACTGTGCTGACCCCCGCCGCCCACATCCCAATCAATGGCCGTAGCGGTCACATGTCCGGGTGGAGAGGACCATGGAAGTGCAGAGACCAGCGAGGACACAGGGGCAGTGGAAGGAGCGTGGCTGGGTCAGGAAGGTGTCATCACTTTTTTTTATTTTATGACGTCCCAATCAGTTTTCAAAATTGCAATATACAAGGCTGGACGACCTCAGATGAAAAACCAAGAAAGTACCTCAAAATAATACAGACTCCCTGAATAGACCGCACCATTAATACAGACCCCCTAAACGAACAGACCTCCAGACAGACCCTAAAATAAATACAAACTTCCAGATCAGAACAAAAAAATTATATATAGACCCCTGATCAGCTCACAAATTCATACAGACCCCAGGTTAGACACCAAATAAGACCCCAGATCTGACCCCAAGTTTATACAGACCTCAGATCAGCACTTAACTTCTCATACAGACCCAAGATCTGCCCTGACATTCATTTAGACCCAGATTAGCCCCACATTTATACAGACCCCAAAACAAGCCAGAATTTCTTTGAGAGCCCAGATCAGACCCTCAATTCATACAGGCCTCAGGTTAGATACCAAATCAGACTCAAAATAAGACCCCAGATCTGACCCCAAGTTTATACAGACCTTAGATCAGCACCCAGCTTCACACCACAAATTTGCCCTGACATTCATTCAGACCCCAGGACCTGGACTAGAACCTCTCCTAATTCTACCTAGCAGTAGCCCTCAACACTATCTTCCACAACGTTAGGACCTTGAAGTGTATACTTCCTTCTCACTGGTGGGTAGGTGGATCCTGCCAGACATGAGGTGTAGACCACCCATGTAAAAAGGCTGTCGTGAGTGATATTAAATGCCAGCTGCCAAATAGTGTTGAGGACTTTTGCTAGAAAGAGAGGGAGAGGTTTGAGTATCAGGTCCGGGGGTCACCTTTATCAGGACACAGTGCCAAAAGGACAGAGTCAAAAGTCTCAGGATACCCTTTTATTTCAGAAACGAAAGAGAAAATGAGGGGTCCTATCTTTTAGGCTATGGCCACCATCTTGAAAGCCACCATATCAAGGGCAACATTTTCCAATGGGAAAGGGGTCATGTAGCATATCTGAAGAAGAATACAAAAAATTTCTCAGAAATCGAATTGCAGCAATCCGATTTGCAATATCTCTTGTGGTTCACAAGTTATCAACTCAGAAAGTTCTAAACTTTTGAGCCTTCAGCTCTGTGTTCAGCACCAGGGACAACACATTGAACATGTCGAATAGCTGTGCATCACAGGGAACGTTGCCGGTTGTTGTTGAAACTTTCTGTGTTGATAACTTTTGAACCACAAGAGATATTTCAAATCTGATTGCAGAAATCGATTTCTGAGAAAATTCTGGTCTTTGAAATGCTAAATGACCCCTTTCCCATTGGAAAAATGTATTCTTTTACCAATATAGCAGCTTTCAAGATGGCGGCCATGTTCCAGACATAGCCTAAAAGATAGGCCCCCTCACCCTGGGGCATACAGATATTTCATTTTCCCTTTTGTTTCTGAAATAAAAGGGTGTCCTGAGACTTTTGACTCACCCTGTATATACAGTATATATTTATATATATACAGTGTGTATATATTTATATATATATATATATATATATACATATACTAGCTGATGACCCGGCTTAGCTCAGGTATTTATTTATTGCAATTTTATATTAAATAATAGTGACTTTCACAATGGCCGGCCCTTTAACAGTGACCGCCCCTTTAATAGTGACTTTCACAGTGGCTGTCTCTTTAACGGTGACTGCCTGTTTAACAGTGGCTTTCACAGTGGCCGCCCCATTAACAGTGACTTTCACAATGGCCACCCCTTTAACGGTGGCCGCCCCTTTAACGGTGACTGCCTAACAGTGACTTTCACGGTGGCTGTCCCTTGAACAGTGACCGCCCCTTTAACAGTGACTTTCACAGTAGCCGTCCCTTTACCAGTGACCGCCCCTTTAATGGTGACCGTCTCTTTAACAGTGACTTAGGTTACCGCCTGTGACCAGTTACGGCAACCTGGAGTAGGACCTGCGAGCTTCTATTGGCTAATAAGGGACATGTGACCGTGTGTATGGCCGTTAGGATTTAAGTGAGAGGCTGGCAGGCTTGTATTGTCTAATGCAGGTAATTTTTGGGGAATATCTCTGGAACGTTACGTCCTAGAGCGCTGCAACCCCCATACGATTTCTTTCCAGGTAGCAAGGGATGTGTATACCAAGTTGTATGGTCACGTTTTTGAGTTTTCGCTGAACATACACACATACATACGTCCTTTTTTATATATATATATATATATATATTGTGCAATCCCCATCTCTCTTGATATATTTGTGTGCCCTGCAGACCTTAGACCAGCCACAATTAAAGAAAAATTAAATAAAACACTCACCTCGCTATATTCACCGCTCCCTTGTCCTCCGTTATTAATGAGCGCCTCCACAATGTTAAGCGTTCACTAGTTACAAACAATTAGTATATATATTTTTTTTGCTCTAAGTTTACGCCTCCCCTTTATGGGTAGCAAGGCGGCGCCCTAGGCAGGTGCCCCTCTACCCGTCGTCCTGCTCTGCATGCCCCAGTCTTTGTAGATGACCTTCAGTGTCTGCTGGTGAAGATGTTCTGGTGACTCAGCATCCGCCCTGAACATAATGTTCATATTGCAAAAAAAACTAAAAGAAAACAAACAAACTGAAAAGTATAATTCTGATGAAAGAATGATCGGCATGTTCTAAAAGACTGTGCAATAAATCGGAAGCAGATGACACATTTCTGGAGTCAGCGAATACCGTAATAGTGACTACTTAGGAGTTTACCTAAACTATTTCTTCTTTGTGAGGTGTTCCCTAAATAGCGGTATTCACACTGTAATGTGTTATTCTGGTGCATTCTTTCCCGATAAGCACTGACATATTGTGGCTATCTATCCTGCAGTGTGGGATTTTTTTCAGATTTTCAAGACATGATCGCAGAAAACGTGCAAATTGTGCTGCATCCATATTCATTCCTACAGGCAGCCACGCTATACTGCAATCTAGGGTCGCTCGCCAGGTGTTGCGGCCAAAATCGCCATATGGACGTACCCTAATACGACCCACACCCATCTGATGTGCGAGATAACCCTGATCCCAGTCATTTAACACTTCAGATGCTGCAGACAATAGTGACAGCGGAATCTGAACTGTTATATAGAACTGCGACGCAATTTTTCGACAGATCGCATTTCTGGATCATAAATGACTCCCATAATTATTTAATCAGAGACATATGCTTTTGTACATTATAGGGAATATTTTCTTTGACTATGGCATTATTGTGCTGTTGCATTGTGTTTTTTTCTTCGTGTTTCTAGCCATGGCGACATGCACCTGCGCATTGGGATGTGCTGACTGACCCACCTTCTCTTGAAATAGAATAATTATGTAGAAAAGTGCATAAATCAATTTCATCTACTACAAAATATAATGGTCGTATTGCAATAAGCCAAAGCATGATGCCCTAGTATTATATAAATTAGTCATTTCTATATATTTTTTTAGATATAATTAGTAGAGATGAGCGAATTGAAGCTGACAAAATGGAATTCGATTAGAATTTCAGGAAAAATTTGATTCGCACTGAAGCCGAATTCCCTCACGCTTCGTGGTAACGTATCGCATTTTTTCCTAAAATGGCTGCTGCACGTGTACGGACATGGAGCAAGGAACTCTGGGAAGGCAGGATCACCCAGATTGACATGCATGCAACCAATCAGCAGCCAGCCCCTGTGATGTCACAGCCCTATAAATAGCCTCAGACATCTTGGATTCTGCCATTTTCCAGTGTACTTAGTGCAGGGAGAGACGTCGGCAGGCACTAGGGACAGTGCTAGGAAAGACTATTTATTTGTGCAGAAAAAGCGATTTACAAGTGCAGGGAAAGATAATTCAAGCTGTAGGGAAAGGATAGGGAGCAATGATTCCACAGCATTTATGTAGAACAGGGTTCAATAGGAGAGGTTACAGCCTGGGTAATAGGAACAATCCTATTACACCTTGCTGCACTGACTGGGTGTCACGAAAGGTGTACAGAAAACTAGAAGACACAAAATGAAGATCCGACTGACTGGATCCAAAACTAAGGAACAAAAGGGAGAGCCCTGCAACAGACCTGGCTCTCTCCCTAACTGCTCAGCCTATGCAAAAATATCAATGGTAGATGATCGCATATCCTCGTACCTCGACTGTATAACACCTGAACACCCTATAATAGTGAGGGGACTCGACCACCGGCTCCCTACACTTGATACGGAGGGAGTCAGGGTCACCTGGGATCCAGCAAATAGGAAAACACAAATGAATGAACAAAACTTATTTGTAGAAGACTCAGTAGTAGCATCAGCATGCACACACTCCAGGAAGGAATATAAACCGCAAAGTGATGCAGTATGGGAAGGGATTTAAAGGGATGCAATCAGTGCAACTACATGACAGCTGAGAGAGGCTAACGAGATGAGAAAATGAAAGCAAAACAAAAGGAACCTCAAGGAGGAGGTTCTGAAGGACGTCTGTCAGAGCTTCTCAGATGTCTGGTGGTGACACTGGGGATCCAAATTGCCATTATACAGCTCTGTAATTCCAGCAAACCGTTCTTGTTATTGGGGTGCAAGTGCTGAGTGATACAGCCATTAACAGGGTTTTTTACAAGGAAATATTTCTACCGCTTATTTGCCCTTGTGTGGTGCAGTTATATGTTCTAAAGCATTTTTTGGCATGTATTAGTGGGAAGAAAACGGCTTATTAGCCGTTGTGTGGTGAAGTGTGAAAATTACAGCCCTTTTTGCCGTGTATTAGTGGCAAACTAAAAATATATTTTCCGGTCAGCAGTGCAGTTACCGTATATGTTTTAAAGCATTTTGTGGCGTGTATTACCGTAAAAACAAAAAATATATTTGCCACTCAGCGCTACAGTTATATGTCCTAAAGCCCTTTTTGGCGTCTGTTAATGCCACAGAAAAGTATTTTTTGTTCTGTGGTGAAGTAAGAAAATTACAGACTTTTTTGGGGCGTTTTAATTTCCTTATTTACTTGTTTGATCTAACAGTATGTCAGACAGAGAAGTGCCAGGCCGCACAGAGGAGTGTCAGAGACCTAAATGTTTCTGGCGCAGGCACAGGTCGCAGCAGAGTAAGGGGGCGTGGCAGCAGAAGTCGCAGAGAGAGGCCTGAGCTGCCGGTGTCATCTAGCGGTCGTGTCTTCACCAAAAACCCAGCGGTTCTTGAATGGTTAACTCGGTCTTCTCTGTTTTGGATCCACTCCTGAGTTTTTGGCTTTAGCAGTACTGATGGATTACTGACCAAATGCTGACTGATTGAAGGCTTATGCTCCACAGACAGGATCCGTTTTTGGGGGTTATTGTTCTGACGGATCAGAGGAAGGGCAAAATAATCTGTGACGTCAACACAAACTTACTGCTGACACCCTCTCCACTCTGTCGGGGGGGCTCTACTTCTATAAGCGTTTAATAGAACAGGTTCTGTAGACATCTATGTTGAATCAGCTAACGACGGTGTAAAAGGAGTGCACTTCTTCTTGGCGCTAATGCAGTGACCGGGCCGCCAGGGCAATATGTGAGTGTTGGTAGGCCGATGGGGGTAGTAGTAGTTTTACTCACGGTTAGCAGCGCTCCCTGGGCTGGCGTGCAGTGAAGGAAGGACAGCACCAGTTCCTTCGAAGGACACTCTGTTTGTCCAGGGATTCCCGCCAGATGGTGGTTGAGGTGCCCTTAGTGGAATGGGTTTTAATGTGACTTGGGGCAAGGTCCCTGGTGTTTGTGACGCCAGTACCTGTTAGGTGCAAATGAAGGTTGTAGAAAGGATGAGGAGTCAATAGTTGAAAACAGTGGAACTTTTACTTAAATAACTTGTCTTCCAGGTAGTCAGTACAGTTCATTCATATGGCATAAAGATATCACTCAGGTATTGGGTTAGCTGTAATCCTGGTAACAGGCTTAGTAATTGTAATCTGAGGAGTTTTCCTTCTCTCTATATCTAGCTATGCTTTGTCCACCCTCTAGCACTCAGGTACTGAATATAATTAATCTTACTGGTCAGTAGCAATCCACAGGGCGGTCTCCCTAATGGCAGGTATCAGTCTTCTGCTCCATTCTTTGTACAGGATGCTCACTGAAGAATTATGGTCCACTATGTCCATAGAGGCATGTGGTAAAGGACAACTCACGCGTATACTCGTCTGGTTGTGTCCAGGTGCTTTTAGGCTACTTCTGGTCACTGGGGCTTGTGAAGTCCATTGGCTACTTTAGCTCTAACCTTCACTAGACCTTCTATATATCCAGACATAGACTCTGTGGGTCTGTGCTGTGCTGCTAGAATACGGTTCCTGTTACTAGTGCTCCCTTGGCCTGGCCATAGACCAGGGGCTAATATAGCAGCTACATGGTGGACCAGGCTTGTACTGCTTCTCCATTAACTTCCTCCTCTTTTCTCTGACTCTCTCTGATACACACTGATTCACTACTTCCTCTCTGATATACCTAAGTCAGGGATGTCAAACTCGTGGCCCTCCAGCTGTTGCAAAACTACAACTCCCATCATGCCTGGGCATACTACAGCTATCATGGAATGATGGGAGTTGTAGTTTTGCAACATCTGGAGGGCCATGAGTTTGACATTCATGACCTAAGTGATGCCAGCACCACCTAGGGGTGAATGGTTGGAATGGCACCCTATCAGCCTGTTATTAGGAATATACAGGGTTACACATCACAATACAGTACATTGGCAGATACATAAACTTAAAGTGCCCATGACCCCCACTGAGTGGGACACTGCACTAACATCGACCTGTAAGGCTGAGTTCACACTTGAGTTATTTGGTCAGTTTTGGCCCCGTGACTGCCCTAAGTGAAGTGTGCAGTGATTCTAAGAGCGACGCCTGTCATCTGCATGTCATACGGACTCACAGTATTATTTCACTACCAAAGTAGACTCCCTATGCGTGTTACTGCAAGGCACAGTGTTCTACAGCACTATACAGGCTCTCTGCCGCCTGGAAATAGACGTTTTTTAGCACGATTCGCCTCAAATAAATTTTGGATTGATTATTTTTTTTTATTCGCTCATCTCTAATTATTAGTATTTATTTAGAATCTATTATTTCTCATATACTATTTAATATATTGTTGATGGTAGCCTTCTTCCTTCTGGCAATGTTTTATCTGATTTTATGGGGTGTGGGGTTTTCGTGTTGATATATCAATAAAGATTAATTATATCTTAATATAATATGGCTGTTCTTTACTTTCTATGTACAGTAGTTCGAAAATGTATAAGTGATTGTTATTTATACAATTTATTTAGCTTTATTGGGGGTTGTATCTATTATATAGGCGCTAATATAAAAAATTAAAAAAAAATTTAAAACAGTTGTTACTTCCAAATTTTTTTCATTTTTAAACATTTAAGTATATCTAAACTGTTGAAAAACCAGCTTATTCGTACATAGCAACCAATCGCATTTCATCTTTCAGTTTCCAAAGAAGCTCTGAAAAACGAATCCAGCGGAATCCGATTGGTTGCTGTGGACGACTAAGCCAGTTTTCCTTTAAACTATTTTTGACAAATCTCCCAAATGGTTTTGTATGGGCAACAAAAAATGAACAGTTAGGATTCCGATTGACAGGTTGGATCTGCCACCACCTTGGCTTGTAGAGTAGGGAACGCCTAGCACAGAGATAAGGCGTGCATTTGTGAGCTTCTAAAACAGTAGGCCCAAAGAGAAGCCTCATTCAGGAAAGCACCATGCCTAAGACTAAAACTTAGTAGTAAGTCCAATAGGTCGGCGCTGCAGGTAAATACTTTGTAGTGCTCGCGTCTTAGGATTGGCATCCCATAAAACAAAAGCAAACATAAAGAAACCTGCGAGTGTCGAAACCCGTCACAGGATTATTTGACAATAAACAAGAACCTTTTGCAGACAACTTATAGTGAGTGACGGTCCTTTCTTGCTTTTGTTTTAAGACTAAAACTTGTCAGAGAACAATCAAAGTGTACCCCTGAGAGAAAGAGACTGACGATTTACTGGATAAAGACAGTAAAGTAATTGCTCGTTTATGGCCAAATACTTTACTGCATGTAGAATATATGTACTGTACAGTATATTGCTTTTGTGCCTACCACACCCTGAGACTGACTGGCCACCCGTATCTTAGTTCTGCACTTTGCAGCCTGGACATCGCAGAAAGAGTCAATGAGAATGGAATTGCACACTTGTGGTTATTTGGGAAGATTGCAAAGTATACGTAGAGTGAGACTCAAGGAGGATTTCTACCATAATTGCTGCTGCCTATACACAGCCTACTCTGTAAAATTCCTTGGACCTGCACCTGACGCTGCCCTGTGTACTGCAACTCCCATCATCTATTCTGTAAAGCAAGACTTGCAACCAAATGGACCTGGTCATTTTGACTCCATCCAGCCTCTACATCTGTGCTCCTTCCTGCATCCATTCAAATAACATCAAAGGCACCCTACCTAACACCAGACAGGAGCCTCAGAAAGCCCAGGCTGTTCCTCAAGGGAAGAAAGGGGGCAACCTCCAACCACTGCACACTAGACCTAGATAGAGCTGAAAAAGGACAAGCCATCTGAACAACTACCATTGCCATCCATCTCCAACGCCTCCATCCACCATGCCTCCCCCTGACATCCAGGTTACTTAACTCTTAAGAGAAGATGAATGGTGTATTCATGTGGTGTGGAACTGATCTGAACTATTACTGCCCTGTAAACTCTCTTTTTTGTTAAATTAGAATCTGATTTTTGTTATCTATTTATGTTTTACATTACACTTTCTGATATGTTTGTGATGTATATTTTTTAATTAATCAATTTGCACTAGGTATTACTATAGATATCTGCTTCATGGTTTTGCTTTTAGTCTGTTTAGTCTATTAGTATATTACACTATAAGTGGGCACCCCAAAGAGATCTCCTTATCAGCTAGAGTGGAGAACCACTGGTGGACTGAACATAGTCATGTATTACAGGGTTCCTCATTTCTTTGAATGGCCTCCATGTACATTTTCCTTGCAGGGAATAACTGCATGGACTTGATCTGTTGTTCTCCAGTTTCATGGTCGAAGGGTTTGCCAAAAAGGACAATGCCTTCAAGGGCAAATTCAGTGTTTAGAACTGAACATCATACACATACGTTATGTTGTCCTGGACCTGGCACAGAAGAGGAGACCCAGTGCAAGTATCCCGTTGGTCCAGGGGGTGGGATTCAAATTTTTAACAGGTTCCCTACTCAATGGCAGACACGCGGTGTCACAACACGCGTTTACATATACATACACCATATATATGCAACACATGTAAATATACCATATACATGGTACATATACATAAATACACCATATACATGGTACACATACATAAATACACCATATACATGGTACACATACATAAATACACCATATACATGGTACACATACATAAATACACCATATACATGGTACACATACATAAATACACCATATACATGGTACACATACATAAATACACCATATACATGGTACATATACATAAATACACCATATACATGGTACACATACATAAATACACCATATACATGGTACACATACATAAATACACCATATACATGGTACACATACATAAATACACCATATACATGGTACACATACATAAATACACCATATACATGGTACACATACATAAATACACCATATACATGGTACACATACACACCACCCAACTAAGGAGCTAAACTATCAGCAGCGCGCAAAGCAATGGAAGTGAACATCTCCAGCTGCCCTGCAGGTAACATCAGGGGAGCACCCAGGAATTTAGTCTAGGGGGGTCCGAAAGGCAGAAAAATGTGGCACGTGTAGCGCGCTGTGCCAATTCTTTTGCCTGCCCCTTTTTCAAAGCCCCCTTCATATTTGAAAATGTGTCGCGTGTAGCGTGCTGCGCCGATTATTTTGCCTGGCCATTTCTAAATGCCCTGTAAAAGTGTAAAAATGCGGCGCGCAGCACAATTTTTTAACCCCCCCATTATTAAAAGCCCCTCCTACATATAATAGGCCACTCCCAACAAACACTGTACAGGTGCAATTCTATAGTTGAGGCCTGTCTCTACACATCATACGGAGAGGGGAGGCCTGTCCTCAGGGCCGGCCTTTGGGGTGTGCGGGCTGTGCGGCCGCACAGGGCGCCATAGCAACAGGGGCGCCGGGCGGCCGACAGCCCGCAATGTAATATGGGCAGGCGAGGCGGCACTTATGTTTTCCCACGGGGCGGGCGGGCCCCCGCCCCCTCCATCTCCCCCTCCCCTGTGTTCAGCAGGGGGCGCACGTTGCGGTTTAAAAAAAAAAAACTTCGGGCGGCTGGCGGCGCCCCTCATTCTGCGCCGCCTGAGTGGCTGAGCCTGCCTGCGCCTGCTGTGTGCTGTTAGTGTAGCGTGGCCGAGCTCTGTTCGATCCGCGGTACAGGAGCTTTTGTTTCCTGTACCCGGCCGGACTGACAGGAAGTGCTCACTTAGTGTGCACTTCCTGTCAGTCCGGCCGGGTACAGGAAACAAATGCTCCTGTACCGCGGATCGAACAGAGCTCGGCCACGCTACACTAGAGGTGGAAATGAGAGTGATGGGGGGGGGGGAGAAATAATGAGAGTGATGGGGGGGGAGAAATAATGAGAGTGATGGGGGGGGAGAAATAATGAGAGTGATGGGGGGGGGGAGAAATAATGAGAGTGATGGGGGGGGGGGGGGGGAGAAATAATGAGAGTGATGGGGGGGGGGGGAGAAATAATGAGAGTGATGGGGGGGGGGGAGAAATAATGAGAGTGATGGGGGGGGGGGAGAAATAATGAGAGTGATGGGGGGGGGGGGAGAATAATGAGAGTGATGGGGGGGGGGGAGAAATAATGAGAGTGATGGGGGGGGGGGAGAGAAATAATGAGAGTGATGGGGGGGGGGGGGAGAAATAATGAGAGTGATGGGGGGGGGAGAAATAATGAGAGTGATGGGGGGGGGAGAAATAATGAGAGTGATGGGGGGGGGGGGGGGGAGAAATAATGAGAGTGATGGGGGGGGGGGAGAAAATAATTGAGAGTGATGGGGGGGGGGAGAAATAATGAGAGTGATGGGGGGGGGGAGAAATAATGAGAGTGATGGGGGGGGGGAGAAATAATGAGAGTGATGGGGGGGGGGGGGAGAAATAATGAGAGTGATGGGGGGGGGGAGAAATAATGAGAGTGATGGGGGGGGGGAGAAGAAATTAATGAGAGTGATGGGGGGGGGGAGAAATAATGAGGAGTGATGGGGGGGGGGAGAAATAATGAGAGTGATGGGGGGGGGAGAAGAGAAATAATGAGAGTGATGGGGGGGGGGGAAGAAATAATGAGAGTGATGGGGGGGGAGAAGGAGAATAATGAGAGTGATGGGGGGGGGGAGAAATAATGAGAGTGATGGGGGGGGGGGAGAAATAATGAGAGTGATGGGGGGGGGGAGAAATAATGAGAGTGATGGGGGGGGGGAGAAATATGAGAGTGATGGGGGGGGGAGAAGAAATAATGAGAGTGATGGGGGGGGAGAAATAAGAGAGTGATGGGGGGGGGAGAAATAATGAGAGTGATGGGGGAGGGAGAAATAATGAGAGTGATGGGGGGGGGGAGGAAATAATGAGAGTGATGGGGGGGGAGAAAAATAATGAGAGTGATGGGGGGGGGGAGAAAGAAATAATGAGAGTGATGGGGGGGGAGAAATAATGAGAGTGATGGGGGGGGAGAAATAATGAGAGTGATGGGGGGGGGAGAAATAATGAGAGTGATGGGGGGGAGAAATAATGAGAGTGATGGGGGGAGAAATAATGAGAGTGATGGGGGGGGGAATAATGAGAGTGAGGGGGGGGGAGAATAATGAGAGTGAGGGGGGGGGAGAATAATGAGAGTGATGGGGGGGGGGAATAATGAGAGTGAGGGGGGGGGAGAATAATGAGAGTGAGGGGGGGGGAGAATAATGAGAGTGATGGGGGGGAGAATAATGAGAGTGATGGGGGGGAGAATAATGAGAGTGATGGGGGGGGAGAATAATGAGAGTGCTGGGGGGAGAATAATGAGAGTGATGGGGGGAATAATGAGAGTGATGGGGGGGGGAATAATGAGAGTGAGGGGGGTGGGAGAATAATGAGAGTGAGGGGGGGGGGGAGAATAATGAGAGTGATGGGGGGGGAGAATAATGAGAGTGATGGGGGGGAAAATAATGAGAGTGATGGGGGGAGAATAATGAGAGTAATGGGGGGGGGGGAATAATGAGAGTGACAATGGAGTCCCCAGAGCCAGACTGCAGCCAGAGTCCAGATCATCTTATTGTCCTGGTGGTAAGTAGACAATGCAATATGTTTATTATTTAATTGTTTAGTTATTAATACTACATTGGAAACTAATTTTCTCAGCTGGACACCGGCCGACATGCGCTGGGAGCCTCACCAGCGGTTAGGGTAGGGAAAAAGCACTGGCCCGTACGTAAATTTTTCCCTTCCCTAACCGCTGGTGAGGCTCCCGGTGCATGCGCAGTGTCGGCCGGTGTTCAGCTGAAAACATCCATCCGATCACTGCGCATTGGCCCATAGTTTTTCCCTACCCTAACCGCCGGCGAGGCTCCTGGCGCATGCGCTGCTGTGAAATTTCCCTAACCTGTCGTTGTGCGCCTGCGCGATGCTGCACACCTCCTCACGTCATGTCCGGTGCGACCGGAAGTGACGAGGGTAGGGAAATCTCACGAACTAGGGAAGTATAACATTACACCGGCCTTTGGGGTGTGAGGGCTGGTAACTACTTGGTTGGATAGTCAGCCAGCCTATGCCATGATGCCAGCAACAAGCATTTTTTTTTATTTATTTTTTTTGGGGGGGGGGGGGGGCGCGCCACAAGGTTAGCTCGCACAGGGCGCCTGAACACCTAAGGCCGGCCCTGCCTGTCCTGGCTGCACTGCCTGCTTCACATCATACAATAGACAGCAGCAGGCTACAGCCAGGAAGCTCCTCTGCTCTCCTCCCTCCCCAGATCCTGCTCAAGGCCCTGTGGTTCCCCCTCACCATCTGCCACCCCCCCTGTGGCCTGCTGCCCCCTTTGGCCGTCCTCACCCAGCTCTGAATCCTCCTTCTGCAAATGGCAAGGGGAGGAGCCGGAGCATCTCCTCTCCTACACAGCGCCCCATACCTCTTACATCTGGTGATGTCACCTGTTGTAGACCTTCTCTTTCCTCATCTTCACCATTCAGACCAGACCGCCATGATGATTTTTCAGCCATCTCCCGTCTCTGCAGAGATTAACAAACAGACATTAGTTTCCCACATTTCCATCATCTTCACATCTTCTGAACACCCTTTCCTGCCACCCCCAATACTTTATTGCAGAAACAGTCCCCCTGGAAATACTACTACCACACAGATAGTGCCCCCTTCAACAATTATTGGCACACAGTGCTCTAAAAAATAAATGCGCCCAGACACTAATAGTATAAAGATAATGTCCCCCAAAAATAATTGGGCTAAGCTGATACTGTGCCAGGGTGCCCCCCAAAGTAACAGTGCTCCCCAAAATCCCACAATAGAAATAATTCTCTGCCAGAGCACACTTAGTAGTAATAATGCCCCTATAGTGCCCATACTAGTAATCATGTTACTCATAGCCCCCCAGTAGTAGTAAAGTTCCCCATAATACCCCCTAGTAGTAATGATTCTCCCTATAATATGACAGTACATGAAATACCCCCGCTTAGTGCCTGCAGTTGAGCTAAAGTCCCCATAATGTATGCCAGTATAAAATACCCCTATATAGTGCCCCAGTGAATGCTCTCATAGTGCTCCTCTCCCCCTTCTCCATAGTGTCCCCCATAATATGCCAGTAAAAAATGCCCCTTCTTAGTTCCCCCAGCAGATGCCCCTATAGTGCTCCTCTCCTCCATAATGTGCCAGTAAAAAATGCCCCCTTAATGCCACCAGATGCCATAGTGCTCCCCATAATGTGCCAATAAAAAAGGCCCCTTTAGAGCCCCTTTAGAGCCCCCACTTCCCCATAGTGCCCCCAAATAATGCCCCTATAGTGCCACTAGATGCCTCGTAGTGCCGCTCTCCCCTATAGTGCCCCCCATAGTGCCAATAAAAAAATCCCCTTTAGAGCCCCCAGATGCTCCCATAGTGCTCCTCTCACCCATGGTGCCCCCCCATAATGTGCCAGTAAGAAATGCCCCCATAGTGCCCCCCAAAATTGGCAATAAATAAATGCCCCCAGAGTGCCACCCCCCAAAAAATGGGGCTGTAAGAAATGCCAGATGCCCCTATAGTGCCAGCAAAAAACACTAATACTTACCATCATCAGCACTGATGCGATGCAGGTCTCTTCCGGCCTGTGTCCCCCTCTCTGTGCTGCCCAGCTCAGGCGGCGCGATGATAATGACGTCATCACGCCTCCTTAGCAGGCCTCTATCAGAAAAAAAGGGAAGGGAGACGCCTCTCCCTCCCCTGTCCCGCCGCAGCACAGGCATCTGTATCGCTGTCCTGAGGACGGCAATACAAATAAATATTGAGAAATATGGAAATACCACAATGGAAGCGCTCATCTCCTACTGCCCCCCCACCGCCACCGGAAACTAGAACCAGGGCCGTGCCGGCAGTGCGGCCCTGAGGGATAAAAAAATTAATAAAAAATATTCACTGGTTGTTCTAGGAGGGGGGTCCAGACCCGGGGTAACATGGTTCTCTGATCCAGTTGTAATCTGGAGAACTGGAGGGAACTGGCTGAATCCTATGCTTGGGTCCAGTTGGGTCAAAAGATTAATTACAGGATTATTGTTTTTGGGGAAATGTGTAAAAAAATGTATCTACTAAAAACATAATAAAACGTATTAAAGAAATAATCCTTGACTCTCTAGGCGTGTAGTATGAATGGCTATCTATGAAATACGTCAGAATGGAAACTGCAAGATGTTACTCTGGTTCATCGAGGGTCATGGTCTTCATGACACACCACCTTTAAGGGATTAATCAGATGTAAGTTCCCTTCTGTATGAAACTTAAAGAGAATGAAAAAATTACTTCTGCTTGGATTTTTGACCCAGAACAAGTTTACAAAGAAAATTGGCCACAAACAAATTTACGAGTGCGATTATATGTAAAAGCTCATGAGTGTCAGCAATGCATTAGCAGTAAATTGGCCATAAATATTCTGCCTCGGGCTCCATGTGTTGTACATGTGAGATCAGGGGAACAAACTAGAACCGGATTAGTCAGCTAAAAGCTTGTGAGTACAAGTGGTAATGTCAGGTGAAGGAAGAGTTTCACTTAGCGTGATCTGATGCCAAAACATGAATGGTTCTTACCACCTGTGTCTAGTGTCAACAGGAGGAACATCTCGTGTGGACATCACTTCATATAATCGCTGCACTCAAGAAAGAAAGATATATGGGTAGATAAATATGAGCTAGATGGATAGATAGAAATATAAATTGATTATGTAATTAACTGATTCACATGTATATATATATATATATCTCACTCTGGCTACATTGCCTGAGAAAGGCCCCATTGAGCTGGACTGAAACGCTTCATTTTTGGGGTAATAAAGCAGGTCCATCGCCCTTCTACCTACATTGGAGTGCTGCCTCATTTGTTAGGTTGAATCTTTGGACTAGAAAAAAAATAAAAAATACTGAAATAAAGTGGCCATGGGAGGAATTGCTCAAAAAACACAAACACTGTGGAGTGTTTATTACCGGGGAAGCAATTCCTCCGCATGTGATCCGTTGCTAACGGCAATCCCCAGCAAAAATGCATACAATGGAGGATGTCGGCAGCGGACCACATGCACCACAATGGCATCCTACACAAGATGGGATAATGTGTGGATGCAAATATAAAAATACATAAATCACTGCGAAAGGTGCACCACAATGATATGCAGTGATTTATGTTTTATATTTGCATCCACACACTACTCCATCTTGTGTAGGATGCCATTGTGGTGCATGTGGTCCGCTGCCGACATCCTCCATTGTATGCATTTTTGCTGGGGATTGCCGTTAGCAACGGATCACATGCAGAGGAATTGCTCCCACGGTTATAAACACGCTACAGTGTTTGGGGTTTTTGAGCAATTCCTCCAATAGCCACTTTATTTCAGTTATTTTTCTTGATATATTTAGAATGTGCCATTGCGTACTGCTGGTAGCATTCTAGTGCACCTGGCAGCCTGTGTCACATGGCCTGTTATAAGTGGGGCTTACGGCCTTATCATCTCTCCCACTACCTGAGTGATTTCACTAGGAGGTATGTGGGTGCTTGGCTGTAAGTTGTATCTCAGCACCTCTCAGACTGTTGTTCACACACCGCAGGTAGTTTAGGGGTAGGAACCCATGCCACGCTGAGATACCTTGACAGTGGTGCAAAAGGGCTCCGATGTGTTCCTGACTGGAATACATTGGCTAAAGTCTCAGTTCTTAAAGGGGTTGTCCAGGTTCAGAGCTGAACCCAGACATACCCTTATTTTCACCCAGGCAGCCCCCCTGAGCCTAGCATCGGAGCATCTCATGCTCCGATGCGCTCCAGTGCCCTGCGCTAGATCGCGCAGGGCAGGGCTCTTGTGTTTTCAATAACACACTGCCGGGCGGTAACTTCCGCCCAGCAGTGTGTTCGGTGACGTCACCGGCTCTGAGGGGCGGGCTTTAGCTCTGCCCTAGCCGTTTTACTGGCTAGGGCAGAGCCAAATCCCGCCCATCAGTGTCGGTGACGTCACCGGGGTTCCTGTCAGCCCCATAGAGAGCCCCGGTACGTCACCGGAACTCAGAAAAATGCCTTTGCCCTGCGCAATTTAGCGCAGGGCAAAGGAGAGCATCGGAGCATGAACTGCTCCGATGCTCATGTGAGGGGGGCTGCCGGGGTGAAAATGGAGGGATGTCCAGGTTCAGCTCTGAACCTGGACAACCCCTTTAACATCAGCTTGAGAGATTGGCCAGTGTCGTCAGTTGCATATCATTGTGGTGCACCTTTCGCAGTGATTTATGAATCTTTGGACTACTAGCCAATTGTCTTGGAGGGATTGCACCCAACACCTTCATCGATGTGAAAGTGCTGCTGTTTCTTAGATAGATAGTTAGATAGACAGACAGACATAGATGATAGACAGAGATAGAAAGATAGATAGAAGGAAATACAGATGTAGCAGGGATAACACACAAACTCTTAACTCAAATTTCTTAACTCATCGCGTTATCTTGAAACAAAAGCCATTAAAAAGCAATTGAAGGTGTTTGCTTAACGCATTTAGTTTAGATAACACGTCTCATAAAGCATGAGTGTTAACTCTACTACATCTGTAGATAGATAGCTTGACAAAGGACCCTTCACTGGAACAGGAGTGCTGCCTCATTATTTGTTTTTGGATATTATCTATGGACATTTTGCCTGAATTCCAAGAGAGATTGCACCCAACTTCACCACTAACTGCTGCAACTTTTTTTTTGTATTAGATAGATAGATATTAGCCTAAATTTGCTTACCGAAACTTATCTTTCCTTGAGTCCAAAGGCAGCACAACACAAAGGGTTAATGTCTTGCTTCTCCCATCTAGAACAAAAGATAAATCATTAGTAATTCAGACTAATAAACCCCCCTATAAAGGGGAGCACACCCACTAGGCAGATGTGTTTTTTCTAAGCAATGTCTTTTTCATGGAGGGATATTTGTGCTGCCTTTGGACTCAAGGAAAGATAAATTTCCGTAAGCAAATTTAGATTTTCCTTATCGTCCTTCAAGCAGCACAACACAAAGGGATCTGAAAAGCACTAATAGGGTCCATTCACATGTCCGCAAAATGGGTCTGCATCCGTTCCGCATTTTGCGGAACAGGTGCAGACCCATTTATTTTAAATGGGGCTGGAATGTGCTGTCCGCATTCGCATTGCAGATCCGCACTTTCGGATCTGCAAAAAAATAGAACATGTCCTATTTGCATTTTCTATGAGTGCAGGCGATGTGCGGTCCGCAAAATGCAGAACGCACATTGCCGGTGTCCGTGTTTTGCGGATCCGCAATTTGCAGATCCGCAAAACACATAAGAACGTGTGAATGGACCCTAAAACAGGAAGGGGTAGAAATAGCAGTCTTAATAATCACTTGTCTGTCAAAGGCTGAATCGCAAGCACCAGATACATCCAGGTTATATTGTTTTGTAAAAATGCATGGAGAAGACTAGTGTTAATCGAGCACCAAAGTGCTCGAGTGCTCGAGTAGAACACCTCGGGATGCTCGGGTGCTCAGAGCACAATGGAAGTCAATGGGAGAACCCGAGCATTAAACCAGGCACCCCCTGCTCTGAAGAGGGAAGGTGTCTGGTTCACATGAAAAGGTCAGAAATTGATGAAAACACCACTGAAATGGTTCGGGAACAGCATGGGGAGGATGTCTGGATGCATCTTGGACTTCCAGGTCGCTGCTGGGAACGATGTTGTCCGAGTAGAACGCCACTTTTACAGACTGACACTAATACGCACAAAACCGAAGATAAAATCGATTTTAGAGGAAAAATTATTAGAAAACATTCTTTCCTGTATATTTACTTGTATATAAAGTGCAAGTGCTGCCAAAAATTACAAGGAAGAGGCACTCCGATACAACCTGTATATAACATAAAGGAGGGCCTCATTCACATTGTGGTACAATTGTTCAGGTAGTGGGACTCCTACACTCATAAAGCCTATGCACTAAGTGAAAGGGCTGCCAAAAATTACAAGGAACAGGCACTGCAAGACACCCTTTATTAAACATAAAGGAGGGCATCATACACACCCTTGAAAAATTATGATTGATGGCCTGCTGGTGAGCTGACCCTGTAAAAGATTGTAGGTGAGGGCCTGCTAGTGAGCTGACGCTGACCCTGCAAAACATTATATGCAAAGGCCTGCAGGTGAGCTGACCCTCTAAAAAATTATATGCAAAGACCTGCAGGTAAGCTGACCCTGTAAAAGATTGTAGGTGAGGGCCTGCAGGTGAGCTGACCCTGTAAAAGATTGTAGGTTAGGGCCTGCAGGTGAGCTGACCCTATAAAAGATTGTAGGTGGGGGTCTGCAGCTGAGCTGACTCTGTCAACATTATATGCAAGGGCATTATATGCGACGAATAAGCATGTTGATATGATGGAAGAGGAGGAGGAGGATGAGAAAATAAAGATTTCACCATATACCCTTGTTTGTGGTGGAAGGGTTGTATGAGAATACAGTGTATTCAGTACATTATAAACAACACATTTAAAGTGCCTTTATGTTCATCAGCTTTCCTCTGGTGGAGTCGAGAAGTCATGGTCAATCCAGACCTTGTTCATTTTTGTAAGAGTCAACCTGGCTGTCAGCATTTTAAGTTGACAGGTGGATACGCTTATCTGTTATAATGCCAGCAGCAGCACTAAATACCCACTCAGACAAAACACTGGCAGCAGGGCAGACCAGCACCTCCAAGGCATAGAGCACCAGTCCGTGCCCCGTGTCCAGCTTGGACATCCAGTATTTGTAAGGCACTGAGGGATCATTGAGTACGTTGACACGGTCTGCTATGTACTCCTTCACTATCTTCAAAAAATTTCCCCTCCTTGTGACAGTAGGCAGCGCATCAGGGTTAGGGTGCTAATGGGGTGTCCTGAAACTGTCCCAGGCTTTTGAGAGTGTTGCCCTGCCTCTGTTGGAACTGCTGTGTGTTCCCCTTGTCTCCCCTCCTCGGTTGCCTAAGGAACTACGGACTCTGCTGCCAGCGTTGTCAGATGGAAATTTTTGGAGCAATTTTTCAACAAGGATCTTCTGGTATTGCACCGTTTTGCTCGTCCTCTCCACCAGAGGAATGAAAGATGAGAAGTTCTCTTTGTAGCGGGGGTCGAGAAGGGTGAACAACCAGTAATCTGTGTTGTCTAAAATGCGTATAACTGTAACAATACAGCCTGGACCGCAGCGGCTCCCTGTGACGATACGCTGGCTTGCGCTCCAGCGTGGGACGCACCGGCCGTCTGCGATGATACGCTGGCTTGCGTTCCAGCGTGGAACGCAGCGACCGCCTGTGTTGTTACGCTGGCTTGCGCTCCAGCGTGGAACGCAGTGGCCGCCGGGCCTTCTGTGACTCCGCCCACTTACCATTCAGCCCTTAAATTGAAGACAGGTGCTAAGCAGGGTGTTCCACTAATGGAGTGCGCACCCTGCTAGCTCCATGGTATCTGAAGACTCTGTCCACATAGCCAAACCTGGATGCCTAACTACATCGTGAAGGACTGTCTACCTCCTTGCCACTGGCTTTCTAGCCAGGACCAACTAACCGCAAGTATATGCCTGTTACCTGCTCTGATTAATGTCCTGGAACTCAGAGTGAACCTACTGCATAGTGTATACCAAACTGTGGACATGCTATACAAACTCTGAACCTACTGCATAGTATATACCAAACTGTGGACATGCTATACTAACTCTGAACCTACTGCATAGTATATACCAAACTGTGGACATGCTATACAAACTCTGAACCTACTGCATAGTATATACCAAACTGTGGACATGCTATACTAACTCTGAACCTACTGCATAGTATATATCAAACTGTGGACATGCTATACTAACTCTGAACCTACTGCATAGTATATATCAAACTGTGGACATGCTATACAAACTCTGAACCTACTGCATAGTATATATCAAACTGTGGACATGCTATACAAACTCGGAACCTACTGCATAGTATATATCAAACTGTGGACATGCTATACTAACTCTGAACCTACTGCATAGTATATATCAAACCGTGGACATGCTATACTAACTCTGAACCTACTGCATAGTAGATATCAAACTGTGGACATGCTATACTAACTCTGAACCTACTGCATAGTATATATCAAACTGTGGACATGCTATACAAACTCTGAACCTACTGCATAGTGTATACTAAACTATGGACATGCTATACTAACTCTGAACCTATTGCATAGTATATACTAAACTGAGGACATGCTATATACTAACCTTGAACCTATGGCATACTATATACTAAACTGAGGACATGCTATATACTAACTCTGAAGCTATTGCATACTAGATGCTAACTCTGAACATTGCACAAGCTTATACTAACTCCTGTATCGTGACTCCTGTAATTCTGAGAGTCCCTCCTTACCATCAGTAAAACTAATTAGATGGATAGCGGTAAATGATTTTGTTACCCCAAACTCTCCGCCTAAGACTGAGAGTGACGCCTGGGGTACATACTGAGTAACCGCGAATCCCACAGCCAAACACAAGGGTGGTGGGATAATAGTGGATGTCCATTGCTTCCGCAGTTGAGATCCTAACTGATCAACTAGGTGCGTTACATATTAGTGGAACCCAGATGGATCCAGCGGAGGTTGCAGGTCACCTTGTCACCCTCACTAAGAGGGTGGAGACCCTCAATGTGACTGTACAACATCTCCAGCTAGAAAACCAGGCACTACGGCAACTTGTCACTCAGGGGCCAGGACACCACCGTGATGGACCTGAACCCAAAGTAAGCCCACCTGAGTTATTCTCGGGTGACCGAAGACAGTTCAGGGATTTCCTGAACGCATGCAAATTAATGTTTGAGATGCAGCCCCGGACATACCCAACTGACAGATCAAAAGTACTTACCATGATCTCTTACCTCAGGGGGGAGCCCAGAGCATGGGCCAATACTTATTTAGAAAAAGAAGACCCAGTCCTGGAATCCTTTCCTCTGTTCCTTGAAAAAATGGCCCTTCTCTACGAGGACCATAGTAAACAGCTGACCGCTGAGACCGCTATACGCAGCCTTAAACAAGGGAAACGACCTGTAGAAGACTTTATTGCGGAATACACTCGCTGGGCCCGGGAGACTGAATGGAATGATATGACTCTCAGGAATCAATTCCGCCTAGGTCTTTCTGAGGCCCTGAAGGACGAATTAGCCCGAGGAGAATTACCACTTACACTTAATGCCTTGATGCAGAAGGCCACCACCATTGACAGACGGCTGAGGGAACGCAGAGCCGAGAGAGTCTCAGGCTTCACTCCCAACCCAAGACCGTTCTGCCAGGGTCCTGCTTTAGAGATGATGGAGATTGGGGCGATCCGAGGACCTCTGACCGAGAGAGAGAAAGCCCGGAGACGTAACCTCAAGCTCTGTCTATACTGTGCGTCTGCTGACCATACCGTTGACGGATGTCCCGCGATACGTAAGAAGTTCGAAGGTAAGAGCGGCACGTCTTGTACCATAGGCAGTACAAAAAATAGTACTGGTGGTTACATTTACACGTCTCTCACCTTTCAGTGGGACCAAAACCGGATTACCGTTGAAGCCATGGTGGACACTGGAGCTTCGGGGAATTTTATCGACACGCATCTGGTCGAGCGAAATAAAATTCCCCACATGAGAAAAAACGTTCCGATATCCGTGAGTTTCATTGACGGTACCACTTCTAGTTCTATCCACAGTCAGACTCAACCCCTCATGGTGACATGTGAAAATAACCACACAGAATTCTTATCCCTTGATATCATACACTCTCCATTGTTTCCCGTGATTCTTGGGTTGCCATGGTTGCAAATACACCAGCCAACCCTCCTATGGAAACAGGGGAGAGTTCAGTTCACGTCACCTTATTGTATGGAGACCTGTTTTCCCCTTAAATCTCTCATGCACGTGGGAGTGAACCAGGTCCCCAGCCAATACGCAGACTTTGCTGAGGTGTTCAGCGCAAAGAAGGCGGAATCTCTTCCGCCCCATAGATCTTACAATTGCCCCATAGACTTGCTGCCGGGTAGTGAGATACCCACGGGTAGAATTTATCCATTGGCACAACCAGAACTTGTTCACCTCAAACAGTACCTAGAAGAGAACTTACGAAAAGGTTAAATTGAAGACAGGTGCTAAGCAGGCTGTTCCACTAATGGAGTGCGCACCCTGCTAGCTCCATGGTATCTGAAGACTCTGTCCACATATCCAAACCTGGATGCCTAACTACATCGTGAAGGACTGTCTACCTTCTTGCCGCTGGCTTTCTAGCCAGGACCAACTAACCGCAAGTATATGCCTGTTACCTGCTCTGATTAATGTCCTGGAACTCAGTCTGAACCTACTGCATAGTATATACCAAACTGTGGACATGCTATACAAACTCTGAACCTACTGCATAGTATATACCAAACTGTGGACATGCTATACTAACTCTGAACCTACTGCATAGTATATACCAAACTGTGGACATGCTATACAAACTCTGAACCTACTGCATAGTATATATCAAACTGTGGACATGCTATACTAACTCTGAACCTACTGCATAGTATATATCAAATTGTGGACATGCTATACTAACTCTGAACCTACTGCATAGTAGATATCAAACTGTGGACATGCTATACTAACTCTGAACCTACTGCATAGTATATATCAAACTGTGGACATGCTATACAAACTCTGAACCTACTGCATAGTGTATACTAAACTATGGACATGCTATACTAACTCTGAACCTATGGCATACTATATACTAAACTGAGGACATGCTATATACTAACCTTGAACCTATGGCATACTATATACTAAACTGAGGACATGCTATATACTAACTCTGAAGCTATTGCATACTAGATGCTAACTCTGAACGTTGCACAAGCTTATACTAACTCGTGACTCCTGTAATTCTGAGAGTCCCTCCTTACCATCAGTAAAACTAATTAGATGGATAGCGGTAAATGATTTTGTTACCCCAAACTCTCCGCCTAAGACTGAGAGTGACGCCTGGGGTACATACTGAGTAACTGCGAATCCCACAGCCAAACACAAGGGGGGTGGGATAATAGTGGATGTCCATTGCTTCCGCAGTTGAGATCCTAACTGATCAACTAGGTGCGTTACAATAACGCGCAGGTAACGGGAAAGGCAGCCTAACATGAAGTCAGCCACGTGTGCCAGAGTACCAAAAGGCAAGACTTTGCTGTCGTCATCAGAAGGATGACTCTCAATCACCTCATCCTCTTCCTCCTCTTATGCCCACCCACGCAGAACAGATGGAATTAAACTTCCATGGGTAGTACCCTCTGTAGCGGAGGCAACCGTCTCTTGCTCCTACTCCTCCTCCTCTTCATCGTCCAATTCACGCTGAGAAGACGAACTGAGGGTGGTCTGGCTATCACCGTGTGTAATGTCTTCCCCTATTTCTACCTCTTCCACATGCAAAGCGTCGTCCTTAATTGTGAGTGTTTGAGTAGATACAGAAGTGGGATGGTTACGCTGATAATAGCGTTATCGACGCTCACCATCTATGTTGATTCCTCAAAGTTTCGTAAAACCTCACATAGGTCAGACATCCATACCCATTCCTCGCTTGTGAATAGCGGAAGCTGACTGGAAAGGCGACGACCATGTTGCAGCTGGTATTCCACTACTGCCCTCTGTTGCACACAAAGCCTGGCCAACATGTGGAATGTCGAGTTCCAGCGCGTGCTAACGTCTCACAACAGTCGGTGAGCTGGCAATTTCAAGCGCTGCTGCAGCGTTGACAGACCAGTTGAAGCTGTCGATGACTTGCTGAAATGGGCACACACGCAGTGCACCTTCACCAGTAGCTCAGGCAAATTGGGGTAGGTTTTGAAAAACCACTGAACAACTAAGTTTAAGATGTGGGCTAGGCATGGGATGTGTGTGAGCTTGCCGAGCTCCAAAGCCGCCACCAAGTTACGGCCATTATCAGACACAACCATGCCTGGCTCTCGGTTGAGTGGCGAGAGCCACAGCTCAGTCTGGTCTCTTATACCCTGCCACAGCACTGCGGCAGTGTGCTGTTTGTCCCCTAAGCATATCAGCTTCAGCATTGCCTGTTGCCACTTCCCCACTGCAGTGATACACTGCTTCCAGCTACTGACTGATGGCTGACTGGTGCTGCACGCGGATAATTCGGAGTCGGAAGTGGAGGAGGAGGAGAAGTGGGGGTTGGAGCCAGTAACATTGGTGCTGGCAGAAAAACTGATTGACGTAGGGCCCGCGTCGGTAGCACCTGTGCCATCCCAGGGTACGACTCGCTCCCGGCCTCCACATCGTTCACCCAGTGTGCCATCAGGGAAATGTAGCATCCCTGGCTAAATGCACTTGTCCATGTGTCCATGGTTAAGTGGACCTTCCCAGTAACTGCATTGGTCAGGGCACGTGTGATGTTATAGGACACATGCTGGTGTATGGCGGGGACAGCACATCTTGAAAAATAGTGGCGGCTGGGGACTGCGTATCGCGGGCTGCCGACATCAGGCTGCGGAAGGCCCCAGTGTCCACAAGCCTAAATGGCAACATTTCCAGTGCCAGTAATTTGGAAAGTTGCGCATTTAGTGCTATGGCCTGTGGCTGGGTATTTGCGCTTGCGTTAGGACATTTATATGCTGTGGGGTAAGGACATTTATATGCTGTGCTGGGACACGGAAGTGGATGTGGTCGCTGATGGTGCTTGCGAAGGTCCAGGTGCAGGGCGGGAGGCAGTCAGGGCCTATGCCTTCGACAGGGGATTGGCCAGCACGAAACACAGGGGAAGAGGAGGCAGCGGTGTGACCCAGGCATTCATCCCACTTATTATGGTGCTTGGATGCCATGTGGCGGATCATACTGGTGGTGGTGAGGTTGCTAGTGTTCACGCCCCAGCTCATTTTGGTACGGCACAGGTTGCAAAGTACTATTCTTTTGTCGTCTTCACTTTCCTCAAAAAAGCGCCAGACTGCGGAACACCTACCCCTTGGCAAGGGAGAGTTCCGGAAAGGGGTGCTCCGTGGAACAGTTGCGGGCCTGTTTGGTGTGGGCCGCCTTCTCCCTTCTGCCACCCCACTGCCTTTTTCAGTTTGTTGCGGTGCAGTAGACCCCCCCCCTCCGTACTGCTGTCCTCGCTCTGCTTTCCACCTTCCCAGGTTGGGTCAGTGACTTCATCGTCCACCACCTCCTCTTCTACTTCCTCACTCTGATTATCCTCCTGACTTGTTGACCTAACCACAACCTCAGTGATTGACAACTGTGTTCATCCTCTTCATCAATTTCTTGAGACAGTAATTGCCATTGACTTATTGGCAACTGTGTCTCATCATCATCCACCTCATTAAACAATAATTCCAGTTCCCCACCGTCATGTTCTTGTGACTGTGGATGCTCAAGAGTTTGGGAATCAAGGCACAAGATCTGTCCCCCTTCAAGCGTGCTTAGCGAGAGGACCAAATCAAAGAGTGGCGCTGAAAAGAGCTCCTTGGAATATCCGAGTGTGGGATTACTTTTTTGCCCAGACTCTCCATGGTGGTAGGAAGGAGTATCAGGGTGAGGATTGTGTTGAGCACACTCTTGGCTACTGAGACTGGACTTGGTGAAAGACAGGGTGGTGCTTAACCGATTGGAAGCATTATCTGCTGCAATCCAACTGACCACCTGGTCGCACTGGTCTGACATCGAGAGCGTTGTCCTGTACCGCCCTGCAAACTGGGACATGAATCTAGGTATTGTGGATGATTGTTTTTCTTGTGCTCTGGCAGCAGGCACACAACAATAGTCCTTGAAAGGACTTTTGGGTCTCTGAAAAATTATTCCTATATCACTCCCTACAATGCCTGTCCCTTTCTCAGCACAGCTCTTCCTGACTAACACGCGTCATCGGGTGCCATATAGCAGCCTTCCGGCCAGCCAATCACTGTAATGCCAGTAACTAACATGGCTACGGCATTAAAGTGAGGGCAGTACTCACCCGCACATTTATTGGCTGTGTAGCAGCCAAGAAACTTGCGGGGAGGAGACTCAGCCGAATACCGCCATGTGCTGAGAATCGAGTTACTCGAGCCAAACTGGTGTTCGGCCGAGCATCCTCGATCAACAATAGAGAAGACCATGTAGCAGCCCTGCACACTTGATCCAATCCCTTTTTTTTCTTCCTCTTTTCTCTGCCCAAACGACTAAGTGGATTGAGTTGAGTGTGCTGTAACTCCACCTGGTAACTTCTCTATAAACAGCTGGTCAGCCGACCTGAAGGACCCTGGTTCTCCAATGACCAGTAGATGAAGCTTGTCTTGTTCATCTGATTGGGGATTCTGATAGATTAAAGGGAACCTGTCATCAACTTTATGCTGACCTCACTGAGGGCAGCATAAAATAGTTACAGAAATGCTGATTTCAGCGGTGTGTCCCTCATGAGCTAAAATTAAGTGGTTGCCGAGAACCAGCATCATAAACATTGCAGCCCAGGCCTTGAAAAGAGTCAAATCTACCTGAGAAGAGTCCTGGTTATTCATAATCTACTGCTCTCCCGCCCATCTGCCGATGACTGGCAGTTCTCTCCTAGAGAGGAAAGGGAGAAAACTAGGTAGAAGACTGTCAATCATCAGCAGGTGGGCAGGAGAGCAGGAATTCATGAGTAACCAGGATTCTTCTCAGGTGTCCGGGACTCTTTTCCAGGCCCAGTCTGCAATGATTGTGATGTTGGTTCTCCGCAACCATTTACTTTTAAATGACAGACCTCTGAAATCAACTCACCTGTCTCTTCTTTATGCTGCCGTCAGTATGGGCAGCATAAAGTTGATGACAGGTTCACTTAAATTTCTTAACTAACAACTTGCAGGATAACAGGCCAAACTGGATAGACAAATGTCTTTTTTCTGCCTTATGTACTATGTTACTACTATGTTAGGGCATCAACCTTAAAAAGTCTTCTTGATGTACTTTCAGATATGGCCCTTTACATTAAAGAGCTTGCAAAGTATGACACCTTCTTGGCTGATGCCATTGCCAACAGAAATAAAACCTTCCAAGATACCAACCTTATTGGTGCTTCTGTAAGAGGCTGAGGAGAACAGCCTGATCCCAGGCTGGAATAGGAGGCTTAACCAATAAATTTAAATTGAAAAAAAAACGTAAAAAAATGCATGAATGCACGAAGGCTCCATCTATGCAAGCAGTGGCAGCCGTGAAATGCACTCTAAGCCTCATGCACACGAACAATGTTTTGGTCTGCATCCGAGCCGCAGTTGTTGCGGCTTGGATGCGGACCTATTCACTTCAATGGGGCCACAAAAGATGCGGACAGCACTCCGTATGCTGGCCGAATTCGTTCCTCCGTTCCGTGGTCCGCAAAAAAATAAAATAACCTTTGCTATTCTTGTCCGTTTTGCAGACAAAAATAGGCAGTTATATTAATGACTGTCCGTGCCGTTCCACAAATTGCAGAACGCACACGGACGCCATCCCTGTTTTGCGGATCCGTAATTTGCGGAGCGCAAAACACACAACGGTCGCGTGCATGTAGCCCTACAGTGTTAGATTTTAACCCAAACTGGAAACCTTCCTGTAAAAAAATTTAAGACTTCAGACCGATCAGGATTCTCCAAAGTTTCCACCACATCGTACAAGCCCTTCAGTCCTGAACCGTCAGATTCCAGGCTGTAAGATGAAACATCTCGAGCTTGGGTGTTGTAGGCCTGCTTGAACTAGAAGATTCGGCTGGACTGTATATCCCAAAATTTCCCTTGGAAATTTGTAGCCAGTGAGGGATCATGCCCCCCTTGCCAGATGAGCACTATGGCTATGGCTGAGACTCTCGTCTCATTTTCCTGAGCACTCAGGATATGAGGGGAAATGGAGGAAAATCTGGATGAAAAATTATTTCCCAACTGAAAGACAGGCCAACTATTCTTTCTGGTGGATCTGCTGGATTCAGGGAGCAGAACTTCTTGAGCTTTGTATTGAAGGCTGTCCCCATTGCATCTAAATAGGGGGACCCCATCTGCACACAATCTGTTGAAAATACAGTCGCTGAGACTTCAACTTCACTGGCTGTCTACAGTTTGACATTTCACTGCCCAAGTCATAATTTGACTGTATTGACTGTTCCATGGTTTAGATCGAGTCCTGTGCCAATTGTTGATATAGCACATGGTGGAGATATTATTTGTTTGCTCGACCACTGACTGGAGGCTGCACTAAACGAAGAGCTAGATATATTGCTCCCAGGTCTCTTATATTGGATATAGAAACATCTCTTGAGAAGACAATCTCCCTTGAAATCAAAGAATGTGGAAGTGTACTTCCTGACCAGAGTTATTGGAATGGCCAGAAAAATCTACCTTGTTCAGTATTTCTCGGATGAAGCCATCAATACAGGTCTTGCCAAGTTTCTGGCTTGATTACCACAAGACGAACCAGACTTGAAAAATATTGTTCTCTTCCTGAAACAATACTGGTTTGCAATGTACACTAATGCCCATGTTACGGCTTCAAAGAGGAAAGTGTATATTTGTAGACAGAGCGGCTGCCTAGCAATCTTGACTAGTGACAGGGGTGGCGGTTGCATGGTGGGGGAGGTGAAGGTACTTGCACAGAAGTTGGTGGGGGGGAGCCCTGTTCAAATATTTGCTGTGGGCCCCAGTTATGTCTAGTTACTAAACCGCGTCCTGACTGTCACTTGGTGATGGGACCTTAGATCTCACATCCACCTTGATTTCTGGATCTGCTCCTGTGAGAGCTTAAGCAACCAGTTTGTGGAGTCTAACTGGAAGCTAAGGGCTAGGTTAGTGCCACTAACTTAGTAAAAATACCAGGTGATAATGAGAAACCAAAGGCCAGTGAATTGACGATGAGAAACCCTGGTGAGTGATGGCCATAAAATTGTCCTGCTGGCGAATGTTGATAACAAAACAGAAATTCACACCATGAATTTCTTCCGGGAGATATTTGTTTAGACACGCAAGACCTAGCCTCCATCTTACCTGTGGCTTTGGTACTGCATCCACTCTTGAAAAGACCCCAGAAATTTCCTGGAAAAGAAGTCAAGATTTTCCTGTGAAGTTCTGAAACAACCACCATATGAGGCTTTGTGAAGGGTCGACTTATTTGCCCTGGGGGAAGGGGGGGGATTTCCTTAACCTGAGGGAGTAACCTGGATACCAGATTCTATCCAGGTGTCTGACGTAATCCTTGCACAATTTGAGAAAAGGTTTTGTAATCTTGCTCCCACTGGAAGCCTGGTGTCATAAATTTGATGTTTCCCTGTTGCAAATTTCTACTTCCTTGTGCTTGGAGAGCCTGGACACTTAGAACTTACTCTTCCCTTTCGTCCTAACCAGCAGCACAAGTGGGGTATTCGCCCCTGTGAAGCTGGTCAGGACAGGCGGAATTTTTGCTGAATAAAATTCTGCATCCTTAGTAATTAATTAGTTAATTAACTCCCCCCTCCTTATATAGGCCTCCCTCCATAGGGCTAGTTACTTTTTTTTTGTCCTGTGTGTTGGTCTGACAGGCATGACTCTACCCAGAGTCTCTCCCCCTGTAGTTTGGGGAGAAATTGCTAATTTCTGCATTGTTATATTTACTCTTATGTTTATAATCTTCTCTTACAGGTTCAGGCAGAGGACGGCTGTCTCCTGCCTGTCAGCGAGCGTAAGTATGAGAACATCCTGGCTGTAGGTAGCCGGTAAGTTAGACAGGGAAGTGCACAAAAAGCGGAGCTGTGGAGCTCCCTTCCCCTCTCCGCTCCTGTCCACCCGCCCCCCCCCTCACCTCCCTCTGTAGTCTTCGGTCTGGCCCTGAGATCGCGTCTCAGCTCTGGTGAGTCGGACGCGAAACCGGAAGTGCGTCACTGACACTTCCGGTCCGCAACTTAATTCAGGGCCGCGACAAAATACAGTTGATAATCTGTATTATTCTTGTGGGGGGAGGGGGAGGAGGGAAAAGATTTAAGTCTTAGTGGGAACTTTCTATATTTCATAAGTTAGTCCCACAGTGGGGAACCTGGGGATTGTTGGAAGAGGAGCTGTTGCTCCCTCCTCCCCCCTTCCTCCCCTTCCTGCTATATAAGGCCAGGCTGCTGGCTGGGTCAGTGTTGCACTCAGTTTCTGTGTGCAGCTGACCTTGACTGTTGGCTGATCCAGTGTTCGTCTCCTTACTCTGATCAGAAGGCTCAAGGTTGTGCTCAAAATTCTTAAAGTCATGATGTCACCTTCTCACGGTAAGATTGACGTCTGGGCTAGACCCTTTCTTTTTTTTGGGGCGTTGGAACCATTTAATAGTGCTTACTTCTTTTCTTAGGAAAAGCCGCCCACAAGCAGAAGCACCTGTCTTGTTCCAGTTGTGGCACCCCGTTACCTGATGCCTACGAGTTCCATCGCTGTCCAGGCTGTCGCCCTAGGCCGGCCAATCCTGAGCCTATGGTCGTAGAAATGTTCTCTTGGATGAAAGAGTTCTTGGACACCTCCGTCGCGGAGATCAAGGGTGCGGTCTCCAACAAGAGACCTAGGCAGGCCTCGCCTGGGCCTGTTCCAATGTCTGAAGACGTGATCTCGCTTGGCGAGAATTCTTCCTCTGAGGAAGAGGAGTCGGTCTTTTCCTTTCCAGCCGAGAAGACACAGAGATTACTGCGCTCCATCAGGTCAAGGGACCAGGATGTTGAGCATGGGGAAGCTCCACACTCCACCGCTAGGGGGCCAAGGGCCTTCAAAGTGGACAAGTCGCTTAAAAAATTAATGGTGACAGAATGGAAACATCCAGAGAAAGGAGCGGTCTTAACCAAGAGGTTCAAACTTATGTTCCCCCTACAGGACGGGGACTCCCTGGATTGGGTCCCACCACCTAAGGTGGATATGGCAATAGCCAAGCTTTCCAGAAGAACCTTGGTGCCTTCCGATGACGGGAGTAACCTGAAGGATCCCCTGGATAGACGCGCAGAATGTTCGCTTAGGCGTAATTATGCAGCGGCGTCCGCCTCTGCCTCTGTGGCCATAGCCGGTACCGAGGTGTCTGATTTCATTCTCACCCGCACGCTGAAGATCCAAGCAGACATAGATTCGGGAGTCGCCAGAGATGCCATCTTGGATCAATTTAAAACCCTCTTATTAGGCATAGATTTTATGGCGGATGCGTCTCAGCAGCAGCTAAAGCTTGCTGCCAAGTCAATGGCTTTGTCTGCTGCCAGCAGACGGCCTTTATGGCTGAAGCCCTGGGTAGCGGACAATATATCCAAATTGTTACTAGCCTGGCAGGTTGTTCGGCTCCGAGCTAGACCGCCTCATGGAAAACCTAGCAGACAAGAAGGGAAAATCTCTCCCTCAGCAATCCTTTTGAGGACGTGGGAGAGGCAGAGGTGGAAGATTCCAGGGAAGAGAGGGGAACCAGAGACGTTCCGAAGGTAACAGGAGAGGTAGAGGTCGTGGTCGCGGGAACCGCAGGGCTGATCAATGACTCTCGGCAGCCCACCACCTCCCCATCTTCACCCCCCACGCTTTCACACGAATCTCCCTGCCTGAATCCTCCAGTAGGAGGTCGTTTATTTTTGTTCAAAGATTTTTGGAAGCAAATAATTCCAGATCCTTGGGTGCTGCAGGTCATCAGCACCTGTTACAGGATCGATTTCAGTTCCCAACCTCAAGAGAGGTTCGTCCTTACAGGACGTCTAACACCCAGCAGACAACTGATCCTGGAGGACTCTGTACTCCAGTTCATTGTCAAAGGGGCCTTAGAGGAGGTTCCTCCTCGAGAGCTCGGTCAGGGAGTGTATTCTCCCATCTTTCTTGTTCCAAAGCCGTCAGGAGACTGGCGCATGATTATCGATCTGCGTTACCTAAATCGGTTCATCAGAAAGAAGCGTTTCCGGATGGAAACCATTCGCTCAGTCCTAAACATCCTGAACCCGGCAGACGTGATGGTGACGATAGATCTGAAGGATGCTTACCTTCATGTTCCTATCTGTCCGGCCCACAGGAAATATCTCAGAGTTGCTGTCTTGATAAAAGAGGTAGTGAAGCACTACCAGTTTGCTGTGTTGCCCTTTGGCATCTCCTCTGCGCCACACACCTTCACAAAGGTTGTGGCTCCTGTGGTCGCCCACTTAAGGCTCCTCGGCTTAGAAGTCGTCCCTTATTTAGACGACTGGCTTTTAAAAGCCGTATCCGCAGACATCTTACAAGTCCAGCTTCAACAAGCTCTCCACACTCTGCATAACCTGGGATGGCTCGTGAATTGGGACAAATCAGAGTTGGTCCCCTCTACCACAAGGCGGTTTCTGGGGTTTGTGATAGATTCACAACTAATGACCCTATATCTATCTCCACAGAAGAGAGACAAAGTAATAAAAGCTGCAGAGTTTCTCCTACCCCCCAGACGGGTGTCTATTCGGGTTCTCATGAGGATGTTAGGCCACATGTCAGCGTCTGCAGAGGCAGTACCTTGGGCCTTGTGGCATCTTCGGCCACTACAAGAGGAAGTCTTAGCGGTTTGGAATCGCAAACCCAGAGACCTAGATCGGAATCACTCCCTGTCTGTAGAAGTCTGTTCCTCCCTTAGGTGGTGGAAGAACCTAGTGGATGGAATGCCTCTATCCCAACCTACTTGGGTGATCCTGACCACGGACGCCTCCCTACTAGGCTGGGGAGCCCATCTGGGACACAATACAGTTCAGAATACCTGGAATCCTCAGGAGAGACTCCTATCATCCAATCTGAGGGAGCTGAGGGCGGTGAGATTAGCCCTCAATCACTTCTCACCTCTCATCCAAGGTCAAGCCGTGAGAGTACGGACCGACAACACGACTGTGGTTGCTTATCTAAACAGACAGGAAGGAACGAGATCCCGGACCCTCCTGAGGGAGGTGGGATTAATTTTATATTGGGCAGAGAGCAATCTATCTCATCTAGTGGCAGTCCACATCAGAGGGGATCTCAATATAGTAGCAGATCGTCTAAGTCGGGGCCTTCCGGTACCAGGAGAATGGTCCCTGAACGACAACATCTTCTCCAGGATAGTCCAACGCTGGGGGACTCCCAAGATCGATTTGATGGCAACTCGTCTGAACGCCAAAGTAAGCTAATTCTGCTCCTTGTACAAGGAGGACAATCCGGTAGCGAAAGATGCTCTGTCCATAACATGGAGGTTCAGGCTGGCCTATGTATTCCCTCCAATTTCCATGATACCAAGGGTATTGATGAAGATCAAGCAAGACCAGACCTCAGTGATAGCCATCATTCCATTCTGGCCGAAGAGGTCTTGGTTCACCCAGTTAATGCAGATGAGTCAGGGCAATTATTGGAGACTTCCCCTAATACAGAACCTAGTGTACCAGAACACAGGTCCCTGTCTAGATCTGAGGAGGCTCAGTCTGACAGCCTGGAGACTGACCGGTCCCTTCTAGAAGCTAGAGGGCTTTCGGTGGAGGTCCTGAGAACAATCTCTCACTCCAGAGCAGATTCTACGAATCAGAAATATTCCCGCATATTCAAAATATTTAAGCGATGGTGCACGGATAGAGAGGTAGTTTCCTCAGATCCTCCTCTCTCTGATATTCTTCAATTCCTGCAAGATGGTCTAGACAAGGGTCTAAGCCCATCTACATTGAGAGCTCATGTTGCTGCCTTGTCGGCATGCCTTGGTAAACCAATTTCTCAGGACCCCTAATCAAGAGGTTCCTTAAAGGTGCTCAGAGGCTTAGGCCCAGCATCCAGAGACCAGTCCCTGAGTGGGAGCTGCCAGTGATCCTAAGGGGGTTGTGCTCCCCCCCCCTTCGAGCCTTTGGAACAGGTAGACTTAAAATACCTTTCCCTCAAAGTTGCCTTTCTCTTGGCCATAACCTCAGCCAAGAGAGTTGGGGAACTCCAGGCTCTGGGGGCAGCGGAACCATATTTAAGGTTTCTGCAGGACAAGGTCCTGTTAAGATTTCTGCCTAACTTTCTACCAAAGGTTCCTTTGTTTGTGAATACCAACCAGACAATAACACTGCCGGTGTTTTCTCCTACTTCTAACACTCTTGAGGAGGAGAGATTACTTTCCTTGGACATCCCAAGGGTCCTCAGAATATACTTGAACAGAACTGAAGAGTTCAGGAGATCAGAAAATCTGCTGATCTCTTATTCAGGGAACAACAGAGGGCTCAAAGTTTCCAAGCCCACCTTGAGCAGATGGATTAAAGAGGCTATTAAGCTGGCGTTTACGTCCCAAGACTTACCACTGCCATCCTTCTTATCTGCCCAGTCTACAAGGGCAGTTTCTACATCATATGCGGAAAGGAAACTAATCCCTTTAGAGCAAATTTGTGCTGCTGCCTCGTGGAGTACGCAAAACACCTTTATTTCCCATTACCGCCTGGAGAATAGGCGTTCTGAGGGAACAGCCTTTGGACGGTCCGTGTTAGATGCTGCTCGTCCATAGGTCAGCTCTCTAACTCCTGTGGGATAATTCAACTACTTAGTAGTAGTCCTTTAGCCCTCCCAAGATTTGTGCTACTTCCTTGCTACTTCCCCACTTGTGCTGCTGGTTAGGACGAAAGGGAAGCGTCAATTTTGACGTAAATTTGTTTTCCCTTAGTCCTAACAGCAGCACAAGTGGGGTATTCGCCCCTGTGAAGCTGGTCAGGACAGGCGGAATTTTTGCTGAATACAATTCTGCATCCTTAGTAATTAATTAGTTAATTAACTCCCCCCTCCTTATATAGGCCGCCCTCCATAGGGCTAGTTGATTTTTTAACAAGTAATCATAACAGAATAGAGGGAGGGATATTTGTGTGCTGCTGTTAGGACTAAGGGAAAACAAATTTACGTCAAAATTGATGCTTCTCTATATGTCCCTTCTGAGCCCCTCTTCGGTGATCTTTGGAATGAAAATGACAAGAATGAAACAAGACCTAGAGGTATATTGTTGAAAGGAGACCCCTCTGTAACAACGACGGATTCTAAATAGAATTAATTTGATGAGGAAAATGGCACTAACAGAATGTCCCTCTGCACAGTGTCTATGGGGATCACATTCACGGCCCATTCACATAAAAGTATTTTTTATTTCCGACACTTTACGCAATTTGCAGATCTCATGCGGAACCATTACTACAACGGACTGAGCGACACGGACAGGACAGAGGGTGCCGTTCACATCCGCACATCCATTCTGCAGCCCCAAAAAGAGATAGAAAATGCCCCAACTTTGTCCGTATTGCGGACAAGAATGAGCATTACCATCATAGGGCAGGATGTTCTGAACTGCACCCAGCGGCATCCGTGTCCTATGTATCCTTAGTGACTAAGCGAGACTTTATGGGGAAGCAATCCCTATGTCACTAGGAAACTGAAGCCAAAGATGCTTTGCCCTCTGCCAGAGACCAGAAATGACTATGTTTCAGCAGGGAAACAATCTTTCTGACCATAGGGTCCCTACCAGAAAAAAAGTCTTCCTGGGACCACACTCCTGCCATACATCCCTTTAATATAGGATCATCAGGAAATACCCTACAGTTTGCAGAGATCTGTAACGTATTACTTCGCTCACATATACATACAAGCTACATACAGTATGACCCATTCCAGAACACAGGATCCTTAATTCTGCTGCTGCAGTAAGATCTCACACTGTGCAGAGTCACGACTCTGATAACACAAGGCACAGAGTTATCTGCTACCATCTTGTGACAAAACATTGAAATACATTAAGAGAGTTAGTTAACCTCTTGTGCCATTTTATACCTAACATGTTACCCATCAAGTTTAGCTCAGCTGCACCTGTATACTTCTACTCCAAAATGGCTCCCGAGATGGAGACACTGCCTGCAGGCCTGAAGGTAATAACAGCTGAAACACCACTTCTCATAGGGACCCGCCCTGAAACATACATGGATAGTCTGCAGGGAACACCCGCTGCATATGAGAAACTCACCAGGAACACTCCAGGATAAATCTCAGCTCGACCCTCCCATGGACCACCCAATGGGGAAAATAAACTCTGGAAACCACTTCCAGCCCAGAAATGTCATGCAGTTAATTCTGGAGAACACCTCCAGCTCTATAACATGCAGATAACTCTGGACACTTCCAGCACCTCATATGATACATAAGACTCTGGAAAGCACTTCCAGCTCTATAATATCAGGCTTAGCAGCCATACTGGGCATCACAGCAGCAGGAGCCTCTGTATGTGTGAGCTTCAGTGTCCTAGACAGAAGAAAGAAACATCTACCTAGTGGCTGTGCCCTCCTTTATAGGGGGGTTAATTAGTCTAATTTACTAATGATTTATCTTCTGTCCTAGACGGGAGGAGCAAGACATTAACCCTTTGTGTGTGCTGCCTGAATGACGATACGGAAAGATAGATAGATAGATATAGATGAGATAGATAGAAGCTAGATAGATATGAAAGATTGAAGAAATTGAACTGCCTGCATTAAACCAATGAAAACATAGTGAGAACTTTGTTTAGGAGGACTTTTCCATTACATAAATCTGCTCTAAGAAATCTAAGAAAGATTACGGGATGCAGAGGTCCCCAGCATGCCACTGCCACCACTGTGGTCATTTCCCAAAGTGCAGCACAATATACTCTGCTAGCAGAATCTAATACCAGCAGAATATAATGCTTTGCTAGGAGAGGAGGTCAAAGATGAAGTGCTTGCTTCCTGCACTTTCCTATATAGATCAGATAAGGCCACCACTTTTGGCTGACCCGTCAACCTACCTGTCATCGGTGACCTCCCAGTCAGATTCCCATGCAGGTTAAACAGCTGCAATGCATACAGATGTAATAAAATAAGGACGTTGGGAAGGGGGCCCATCAGAGAAGCAACTGACCAGATGAGGATACCCAATACAGAAGGGGTAAAAACAACAACTGGTTCCCAGAAACGGGGGATAAGTAGTATGCTGCCCCTGTCCCCTTGGTCAGCATTGAAATGAACATCCTGAGAAGAGATCCCTGCCTCACCACTGGTCGCCATAAGCGATGTCCTGCCGGATCCTGGCCAGAAGACTTCAGGCCTAGACTGCATTGCTATAAGACATTGCGGGAACAGGGGCTGCTCACTGCTATTTATTGGGCAGATATTTGGCAGTTAGGCTGCCAACAGAATACAGAGGGCAATATTTGAGACACAATTGTCAGTGGACACATGGCAGTAATATTTTTATGGGGGCATTTTTTTTAGGGTGCACAGTCTGTGGTGACTTTTTTGGGGGTACACAGGAGGAATCTGATTCTGCTCAATCTTCCTGTTGTCCTGCTGCCATGCGATAGAATAGAACAATGACTTGTGATATTGTGTCATGAGATGTCTATCCTATAGCTCTCTATGTGCAGCCACCCAGTGGTTGTCCTGTGATTTGAGTCCTGTAAAGGGTTTTGCTTGCATGTTGTGTCACTTCAGGAGCTGGTTCTTTAATGTAAGAGCTGTAAATCTAAGTAATAGTCACCTTAGGAGCTGGTTCTTTACTGTAAGAGCTGTACATTTGTGGAATATGCTGCCTCAGGAGCTGGATCTTTTCTGTGAGAACTGTGAATTTGTGGAATAGTCACCTCAGGAGCTGGTTCTTTAGGGTAAGAGCTGTGAATCCACGGAATAGTCACCTCAGGAGCTGGTTCTTTAGGGTAAGAGCTGTGAATACACGGAATAGTCACCTCAGGAGCTGGTTCTTTAGGGTAAGAGCTGTGAATCCACGGAATAGTCACCTCAGGAGCTGGTTCTTTAGGGTAAGAGCTGTGAATCCACGGAATAGTCACCTCAGGAGCTGGTTCTTTGCTGTAAATCTTTTATGTAGTCACCTCAAGAGCTGGTTCTTTGCTGTAAGAGCTGTGAATCTATAACATAGTCACCCCAGGAGCAGGCTCTTTGGTGTAGGAACTAAAGATTTGTGAAATAGTCAACTCAAGAGCTGGTTCTTTACAGTATGACTTTCGAATCTGTGAAATTAGCTACCTGATGAGCTGGTTTTGAATATTTATTCCATATGATTGCCTCTTCAGATCAGGAGGGGATTTATTTCCTTCTTAGGGCAGATTGGCTTCTGTCTTTTTATGTTCCTCCAGTCAATAGGGCGATACAAAATTATACATTTTACCTATGATCCTTCCCTTCATCCACATTTTCTCCTATCTCCTCATTGAACTTGATGATGAACATACAGATAAACATTAAAAGTGTTGTCCCACAAATGTTTTCTACATTCTTCAAACCAGCACCTGGGTCTGAATACTGATTGCATGTAATTACAATTTTATTATAGCTACTGAGTTATTAAATGAAATCTGTCTGTATAGCGCCACCTGCTGTTTTCTCTTTTTCTCATTTCTCTGTCCTGCTCATTGAGATGGAAGCACACGCTCAGTTCCATCCTTCAACGGCCTCCAGCTGCAGCAGAAAGTACATACTCCTGAGGAAGGGCACGTCCTCTAAGCTGACAGCTTGAAAGAAATATAGCCGAACAATTGGAGCAATGAATGTGGAGATCCCTGGATCCATGTGAGCTACAGGGCTGGTTCTAGCTTTGTTAGAAAGAGATTGTCATTTACTGTATCATGTCTGATTTTCCATTTTATACATTATTCACGGGATAACCCCTTGATCTTGACACTTAAAAAATTCAAGTTAAAGTTCACCCCACTGTCTATTGTATTTCTTACACCTGCATGTCCTCTTTTAACCGTCGTGTTAATGTTTGTCACATCTGTATGTCCTCTTTTAACTGTACTAACTATGCAACTGGGAGACATACTGTACCTTATTTACACATTTCTAACTATGGCATGCAGTAAATAGATCAGAGAGTAAGATCAAATAAGTAGATGAAAGTTCAGAGCGCATTGAGTTCTTTATGGCGCATAAAATAGATAAAAATGCAATATCAAAAACATATGGTCATGTCCAAAACTATTAAAATTTTTGTGGAAGAAATATTGAATAACTTGAATTTGATATTTAAGCCTAACTTTACTTTTTGATTAAGTTCTATATTTAGGGAGCTTACTGTATGGTGTACCTCCAAGATATGTCCTAACCATAAAAAAATATAATTTTTGGTTGCAAAATGTTACATTTTAAAGAAAGAATTACCAAAAATTGTTATATTAAAAATATATATATATCTTTATAAAAATGGAAAGATAGTGTTGCTTATATAATCTTTTTAATTGTGGCTATTCACCATGGATGGAATTGTACTGGTTATAGGGATAGTATAGGTGTGCTACCAGGCCATGTACTTTTGTCTCATTTCCTTTTAATCATTTCATGAACTCGACTTTTTTTATTTCTTAGATTTTTCCAACCTATTTACTATTGGCAGTAGGGTGGAAAAAAAAAAAGCAAACTAACATAGTAATATAGTTTATAAGGCTGAAAAAAGACATGTGTCCATCCAGTTCAGCCTGTTATCCTGCTAGTTGAGAAAATCCTGCAAGAATAGAGAAAATTTGAAATGTACTGGTAGTGTTGGCGGCTTCTAAGTTTTATGATTACTTAATTTTTCAGGATATTTTTTCCATTATTAAAAACTGAATAACATACCTATATTTGCTGCTGTTTTTTTTTATCTTTTTTTTCCCTGTACATTGTTATGGTGGTAGCTCTGTTGCCTGAACTGCTGTTGATAGCATTTAAAGATTTGCTTTACAGCAGCCACATGGACCATGGAAACCTATAGTCTGCTGATATTTATTGACATCTATGGAAAAGTTTTGTGGGCACATGCATTTCCTCCAGCTCTTAAAGGGGCAAAGCACACCCAATCTTCACCAGCCAATGGCTGGCAACTGTATAGTGGATTCTGATGCTCCTCTGCCTAACTTGACCTGTGTCTGACTTCCAGATTGACCATTCGCTTCCTGCCCTGACCTGGGACAGTTTACCGTACAGCTCGTACTCTGCCATTCCTGAGCTCAGCCTGTCCTTGACTATTAATTTGCCTGATCCCTCAGTATCTCTTAAAAGGCCAGCATTCAATCCCTAATTTAACCCCAGCCTATGGTTGGCTGTCCTTGGGTATTTAGGGTATTGTCTTCTGTGGGAGGGTGCCTGAGTAATAAGTGTAACATTAACTTGTCTGTCTGTGTATTGACTTCTGCCTGACTTCTGGATTGGATCCTTTACTTCCTGACCTGATGTCTGCATGGTCTCCATGCAGACCATGAGCTGCTTGCCGTGATCTTGGTTTGCTTATTAGATTGCATGTACTCTGCCTGCCCTGACCTCGGTCTGTCCTTGACTACAGCTTTGCCTGATCCCTTGGTGCTCTGCACTGGTGTCTCTTGTCCCCTGTGGGTCAACAGTCTACTGAACAGAGACTACTCCAAGAAGTAGTGGCCTGGTCTTTCCCCATGCACTGGAGTTAAGATTCCTGTACAGGGGTTAAAGGGTAAACACTAAAGGGGCCACTTAGATAAGTCTTTAAGGAGTAACTCCAAGACAAATCTGGTAAGTAGACATAGAGGATGCACATCTTCTCCGTAACAGTGATAATATACAATAAAGTGCTGCCACCACCAGACAGTGCTTGAAAAATACCAACAAGCAGTGATCAAATAACAGCTCTATAACTCATGTAATAGTCCTATACAATTTACAGACGTGGACAAAATTGTTGGTACCCTTTGGTCAATGAAAGAAAAAGTCACAATGGTCACAGAAATAACTTTAATCTGACAAAAGTAATAATAAATTAAAATTCTATAAATGTTAACCAATGAAAGTCAGACATTGTTTTTCAACCATGCTTCAACAGAATTATGTAAAAAAATAAACTCATGAAACAGGCATGGACAAAAATGATGGTACCCCTAACTTAATATTTTGTTGCGCAACCTTTTGAGGCAATCACTGCAATCAAACGCTTCCTGTAACTGTCAATGAGACATCTGCACCTCTCAGCAGGTATTTTGGCCCACTCCTCATGAGCAAACTGCTCCAGTTGTGTCCGGTTTGAAGGGTGCCTTTTCCAGACTGCATGTTTCAGCTCCTTCCAAAGATGCTCAATAGGATTGAGGTCAGGGCTCATAGAAGGCCACTTTAGAATAGTCCAATTTTTTCCTCTTAGCCATTCTTGGGTGTTTTTAGCGGTGTGTTTTGGGTCATTGTCCTGTTGCAAGACCCATGACCTGCGACTGAGACCAAGCTTTCTGACACTGGCTAGTACATTTCTCTCTAGAATTCCTTGATAGTCTTGAGATTTCATTGTACCCTGCACAGATTCAAGACACCCTGTGCCAGACGCAGCAAAGCAGCCCCAGAACATAACAGAGCCTCCTCCATGTTTCACAGTAGGGACAGTGTTCTTTTCTTGATATGCTTCATTTTTTCGTCTGTGAACATACAGCTGATGTGCCTTGGCAAAAACTTCGATTTTTGTCTCATCTGTCCACAGGACATTCTCCCAGAAGCTTTGTGGCTTGTCAACATGTAGTTTGGCATATTCCAGTCTTGCTTTTTTATGATTCGTTTTCAACAATGGTGTCCTCCTTGGTCGTCTCCCATGTAGTCCACTTTGGCTCAAACAACGACGGATGGTGCGATCTGACACTGATGTTCCTTGAGCATGAAGTTCACCTTGAATCTCTTTAGAAGTCTTTCTAGGCTCTTTTGTTACCATTCGGATTATCCGTCTCTTAGATTTGTCATCAATTTTCCTCCTGCGGCCACGTCCAGGGAGGTTGGCTACAGTCCCATGGATCTTAAACTTATGAATAATATGTGCAACTGTACTCACAGGAACATCTAGTTGCTTGGAGATGGTCTTATAGCCTTTACCTTTAACATGCTTGTCTATAATTTTCTTTCTGATCTCTTGAGACAGCTCTTTCCTTTGCTTCCTCTGGTCCATGTCGAGTGTGGTACACACCATATCACCAAACAACACAGTGATTACCTGGAGCCATATATATAGGCCCAATGGCTGATTACAAGGTTGTAGACACCTGTGATGCTAATTAGTGGACACACCTTGAATTAACATGTCCCTTTGGTCACATTATGTTCTGTGTTTTCTAGGGGTACCATCATTTTTGTCCATGCCTGTTTCATGAGTTTATTTTTTTACATAATTCTGTTGAAGCATGGTTGAAAAACAATGTCTGACTTTCATTGGTTAACATTTATAGAATTTTAATTTATTATTACTTTTGTCAGATTAAAGTTATTTCTGTGACCATTGTGACTTTTTCTTTCATTGACCAAAGGGTACCAACAATTTTGTCCACGTCTGTATATTCAAGGGAGTCTGTCAAGAAAGCATACTGCCATATAGGGTCGGTGCCCCGAAACATAATCATAACTTTATTGTGAAAATACGGTCCTCTAAGTCTGAGAAATTGTTATTTTGAACCCAATTATGGAGATGACAAACTCCCTTTACCCTTCATGATTGCACATCTCGAGTGCCAGGCTGTCTACGGCACCACCTTCTGCAGGAGTGTACAGCCTTGCTTATGGTTAGGTTGCTTTCACACTGCCGGCAGGCTGTTCCAGCAAAGAATGCCAGGAAATTGATGGATAAAAACCACTGCATGCGGTGGTATTTGTCCGGCCGATTCTCTGCATATTTGCTAGATCGCGCCTGGATCACTGCGGGGCCCCATTATAGTTAATAATACCGGATGGCATTCCGGTAGCGTCTAGCCATGCCGGATCCGGCAGGCTGCTCCTGACTCGAACAGCCTGCTGGATCGGCACATGCAAATGTGAAACAAGCCTTAGAAAACAATCAACTAATTTCTTAGCCATAACTACAACTCCTTGTCGATGGCTGAATGCAGGGAAGCAAATGGTGGTTGGAAGATTTCTGGTAATTGATTGCAATTTATGGGTTAAGTTGTTGCACAGAATACAAGTTTTTGTGTTAAATACAGCAGAGTTTACACCTCTGACAGCCCTCCAGCAATAAGCAGCCACAGAAAATTCTTCAGCCGACCAGACCGGCGGAGAGGGTCAGTCAGGACATTGGGGTAGATTTATCTGAACTTGTGTAAAGCAAAATTATCTTAGTTAACAATAGCAACCAATCAGATTCCACCTTTCATTTTTGCAAAGCTCCTTTGGAAAATGAAAGGTGTAATCTGATTAGTTGTTATGGGCGACTAAACCAGTTTTCTTTGACACCAGTTTGATAACTCTCTCCCATTGTCTCTGGCTTGTGGTTAGTCCGGTCTGACAGTCAGCTATCCCTCTATCTTCATCGAACTGCGGAGAAAAAGTTGTCAGGTGGCTTCATTCCAGGATAGTTATTTAACCTGCTACCAACCAGGCTGCGGAAAGTAAATACCCTAATGTATAGCAGGCTAAAGGTCGTTGTTTTTTTATGATTTTGAGATAGTTACACAAAGTATTTGGCCCATATCATGAAGGTGCAAATATCATACCTATGAAAACTATGTGCATGCAAGTATCAGTTCAGTTCAAGACATGGAGTGTAAAATGCTGACGAGCTTACAATGACTACTGTGTTTTACAGCGTGACACAATCATTTGTGATCGAAATCATTCATTTCAATGCTTTAGTCGTCCCATTTTAGCCACTACATAGGTATCGTTTTAAGAGGCAAACCTCTTAAAAAATTTGGCATTTCAGTGGCCGTCCTGCTCCCCACAAAGTGAAATCTATGGCGGCTTTAATTCACACCAATTTTTGTTGTAAATTGTAGTTAATGATTCGAGCTGGGGACACCCATACCCCTTCCCACCATGTTGGAACAACTTTTCAGTAAATTAGCAAGAGGGTGGTGAAAAAGGATAAAAAGCTACATACTTTTGCTAAATCTTCAACTTTTTTAAGTCGGACAGGCCGTTCCTAAATTACCTCCATACACTTTTCAACTGTAGTGTAGGGGATATTTTCAAATGGTTTGTTACTTAAAGGAGCACTCCCACAACATTTTTTATCCTATGACCTGTTAGAAAGGTGCATGATGTAATCTGTAGTGAAGGCAATCTTCTCATCAGTGACTGTATTAGTTAGTTATAACCTCGTTTCTGATCCTCAGCTGTGTCCGGTGACCAGCACTCTGATCTCCAACTGATACAGGACAGGAAGTCAGTTACATCTCTATTCATTCCTATGAGACTGAGAGTGAGGCTCCCATAGAGATACATATGGATACTTCCTGTCCTGTTGTTGGTCACATGACACAGCTGAGCATCAGAAGGGAGGGGATAGCTCATGAATACAGACACAGGTAAGAAGATTACATTAATCACAGATTACATCATGTACCCTTCTAGCAGGTCAGAGAATAAACATTTTTGCGGGCGTTATTCTGTAAATGTTATCTAATTCATTGCTATATCATATCGTGTATTGAACCTAGTATAGTGTATATGGATGGCAAACCCATGGGTAACAAACCCTGGCTCAGCCCCTGTAGAAGGATAGATGTGGGCTGACCTCATCCCTAACCTTTAGGTGAGTCTAGTCTGGAGTTTCAGAGAGGAAGGAAGAAAAATCCATGTGCTCCTTCTTCTCGGACCCAAGAAAACTTCAGAGACTAACTGATCTCTGTATGTATTACTGCAAGAACTACAGAAAGAAAGAGATAGAATTGGAGAACTGAAATGTGCATGGTCAAGCATAGGAGTCAGTAAGGTAATCTAAGACTACAGAACTTTCTGCAAATGAGGGACACTGTTAAGACTTCACACTTGGCCATATCCTGGCTTGACGTGCCACCTAGACCCTGTTTCCCACAGTGGACCCTACAAAACAATTTCTAGAGTACTATTGTTTGCCATAGATTCTACTGAGAGACTTTATTAAGATAAAGAGGAAAGAGGGCCATAATTCCCATTCTTGCCTAAATCCATACACTGCTATATGGCAGAGAATTGTTCTGTGTACAGTTGGAGCTGTGTTATGCTATAGTTGGATGTACAGTACTACTACTTCTATGTTGCACTACAGTAAAAAGAGACATTTATTCTTCTAACTCTGGCCTGGTTTCCTGACTCCTACACCATACGCTGGCCATTAAACTTTACATGCCTTGCATTGCACCCATTCAAACACCTATTATCAAGGGCACCCCAACTACCTTCAAATAGGAGCCAGCCCCAGAATAAGGGTATTCCCTGAGGAAAGAAAGGGTGCCCCCTTCACCTCCTCTGCATGGCCCTATGGAGCAACAGTGTATAGACAGCCATCGTAATTGACTAGAAAAGCTAGAGCAGTTACCATTCTCAACCCCTGCTTTGGATCCTCACTGGTCGCTGCACAAGCAGGAATAATATAAAAAAAGCACTGTGTTTACCTTGGATATATGATGACATACATTTCTCAACATTGAAATTGCAACACCTGGAAGGAATAGTCGTGGAATTACAGAAATATTTTCCAATGATAAAAATTTATTAAGATATTCGAAACATCTCAATTTATGAAGTATTGAGTATGAGAGCCATGAGCAGTGAGGTTATTAATGGTTGTCAGAGGAATTTTCTGCCATGCTGAACACACTTGGGCACAAAAATCATCAAGATCCACTGCTCGCAGCTACCTTTGCATTTGTCTACCAATGATGTGTCAGATATCCTCGATGGGAGACAAGTCCAAAGACGCTGCAGGTCATGGTGACATGTTTAGGCCATGAAGATATCTCATAGTACCAAGAGCAACATGCGACCCGGCATTGTCCTGTTGAAAAACGGCTTTTGGGACGCTTTGGAGAAATGGCTATGCCACTAGTTCCACAACCAAATCAATGTAATGCCGAGCTATTTGTTTACATGAAATGAAGACAAGAGGGGTCCAGCTACAGTACATTAGGCCACCCCACACTATAATTCTGGGAATAGAAGCGGTATGACATTCCTTTGTAAAAGCTTCTTCATGGCTTTGCCCATGTTATCTCCAGACTAATCTCTAGCTATCATTGTGTCTGAGAAACAAAAGCAGGAATCATTCTTGAAAAGGATAAACCTCCATTCCAGCCTTCATCGCCGTCTTGATGTGCGCCATGATAGCTTTTGATAACAGTGGTGTGAGGTCAATGGAACATCTAATGTTGTGCCAACACCATCTATTGGTTTGTGTAGACACTGTTTGCTGCCTTAGGCTTCGTACGTGACTTCCAGTTTCATTTGCAGTACAGAATGGATCACTACGTGCCATTCTCCTAAACAGTTTGTCATTATTCTTTCAACCCCTGGGACACTCAAGCTAGCTGACATATTAATAAACCAAGGTCTCTAAAGGATGTATTACACTGGCAGATAGTCTGCCAGATCATCGCTTACAAGCGTTCTTAGTAACGCTTCTTAGCGATGATCTGACAGTGTAATACTGCTGCCAATTGCCCGATGAACGAGCACATTCATTGAGCAATCCAGATCTGGTTTAAAAATCATTGTTTGCCGGCAACAGATTGTGCTGTCTAATTACCATCTGCTGCCGGCAAACAACTAGTCAGTATGGGGATGAGCGATGGCACTAGTGATAGTTACTCCCCGTACTATGGAGGAGATCAATGCATGTAAATACTGCAGTATCCAACGCTGCCAACGATTGTCAAGAAGGAACGCCTCCCACCCGACAATCGCCTACATGATCACACAGTCTAATACAGCCTTAAAAGGGTTCTCCGGGAATTAAAAAAAATGAAAATACTTACATATTACTTTATTATAAATATAATACCAAATACATTACATTAGTTATGATGGCTCATTTTGTTTGGGGAGCAATTATCAGGGGCAATAAAATGGCCACCGTCCTATTAGTACAGACAAAACCTGTCCTAATCACACAGGAGGACAAGTTACTTCACAACACTGAGGTAAAGAACTCCCTCATCCTCCTTTCTGCTTGTCAGGGATTATGATCCTGAATACAGCTGATAAGATCTTCAGCTGAATCTCCGTAGGAATGAAGTTCATGAGGGGACATGAAGTACAGAGAGGATGGACAGGATAGACTGGGGTAATGGAGACTGCATACAAGTGCTGCTGCTCATTACACCCACCCTCCTCTCTGTACTTCATCTCTCCTCTGATGAACTCCATTCCTACAGAGATTCAGCTGAAGATCTTATTAAGGCCGAATGCACACGGCCGTGTTCCACGGCCAAGAGCGGTCCGTGGTATGCCGGGCTGGATTCCTGTTCAGAGCAGGAGCGCACGGCGTCATAGCAACCAATGGTCCTATTTAGCCCCTGTGCTACCGGTTCATCCACCTAAGTTATCAAGAGGCACCGGCCTCTCCATAATTTAGGAGCATCCAGCCGCAGTTCTAAATGTAAGATAGCTTCCGAACTGTCTTGCATTTATACAATTTTCTATGCCTAAAACAGGAGTAGAAAATGACAAATGAGACGGACCTGCGGGCCCGACCCCTTCCCCGCCACACCCACAATTTTAGAACTGGCTTGAGCAAGGCGAAGGTCACAGATAGCAGCACAACTAACCGCTGATCCGCCATCTGTGCCTGAAATATGTCTAATTTAGGCGTATTCCAGAATAGTAAATGATCCCCATAGTGCTCACTATCTACTTAAGACCCTCATTGGTCCCGATAATAAATTGGCAACACTACTTATCAACACTGCAGTCTCAGATCTATTCCCTGCGCAGTTAGTGCTCTGTTATGCCGAGTATGTACTATAGGAAACGACAGCACTGACCCATTCGCTGTGGCTGATTCCCAGGATCAGCGGAGGCACTGACAGTCAGACCCCCACCAATCATGAAGACATATTTTGGCAATATGCCATCACTTCAACAAGAACTTTCAAAGTCCTCAGCCCCCAGACTCTCTACCCTTTCTTGATATTGTCCATACACATTAAAGGAAGTCAGCCAATCTCTTCGATTTTGGCAGATCGGGCCACTGTCTTATGAAGGTTTCCCAAATGGATCTCTATTCTCTACATGTAATTCCCTCTCCACATTGAAAACACATGAAAGTTAGCGTGCATGTGTGTGGGTGGAGTGGGCCGGTGGAGAATGGGAGAAGTAGGTGTCGGCTGGCAGCTATGCGGGGTGTTTTGGGAGCTTTACATGTCATTCTGTAAATGTCAACAAAGTGACCTGCGCTGGAGCAAATCTGAAGAACATAATGCAGTAGCAATTTGCAGGTGCTAAGATATATGCAGACCTTGAAAATATGAATACTTTTATCTAGTATATTAAGCTAAGTGTATCAGCTCTCTAGCCAGTACCGTTCCTGAGATATTCCCAAAAAATGCATTACCCAATAGAAGCTTGCAGGCCCTTAGTCTCCACATACACATAGTTTTACACCAGGTTTCTATAACAACCGAGCCATTTTTCTTCACTGCTGTAGGTCAGCTTTAAAGGGGCAGGGCGCTGTGGATGACAATGTTAAAGGGGTTATCCCATCATAATGATCACTGTTAAATCTGTTAATGATTTGACAGTGATCATTTTTGTAAATATACTTTATTAACAAATCCCCACCGTTTAGGATAAAATTCATACCCACTTACCTGATTGTTGTGACTCGGTCTCCCCTGGTTACGACCATTGTTCTTCTCCAAAAGCCGGAAGGTCGCGCTTGCCCAGAAGACGACTCCTTTTCACCCGGCCGGTCCGCTCGCTGTTCTGAACGCGCACGCTGCCGCGCATGCGCGACAGTGACTTCTTCCCAACCAGAATAGTACAGAGCTGCGAACGCGCACGCCAGCTCTGTAGGAATAAGTCACCATTGCGCATGCGCGGCGGCGTGCGCATTCAGTCCAGCGCGCGGCACGGCCGGGAGAAGACTTCAATCAAGATGAAGCCCGTCCCCAGCCAGAATCCAGGAAGTGAACGCGCGGTGGCAGCAGGTAAGTATGAAAACGCTTAGTGGGATAACCCCTTTAAGGAGGTGGAGTGCTGTGGAGGTCACAGTTCAGGGGCAGGTAGTGTGGCCCTCAAAAGACTGACTTAAAAACTCTGTCCCCACTCCCGCTAAACCACACCACTGACCCGGTTAGGCCACTCCGCAACTGGCAGGGATTGAAAAAAAGAAGGTAAAAATCAACTTCTGTCAGCTGCAGGGGCGGAAGGGAGGGTGACATTCTCCCTGAAGCTCACGCTCAGACAGCACAGTGCTGCTGTCTGAGAGTGAGCTGGTCAAAAGGACATCCCCGTGTCCATCTAGGCCCTGCGCCGGAAGGAGGAAAGGGAGTCTGAAAGCTGGACTGTTCTGCCCAGCAGAGTTGAGAGTCATTACAGATCACATCTGCCTCAGTTTTGGTATTTCTGTAGTGATTAGTGTAGTTATAGCACCATCTAACGGTGTTAAGTTGTATTACACTTTGTTTTTCCTATTACAAAGACTGCTGCATTGTGGGTGGTGCAAAGCATCCTGGGAAAGAGAAATCTCCAGTCACTAGGACACATCAGCAGAGCTGTCCTTCTGCATATCTCCTTCTTAAACTCCACCATCCTTGTAAAAGCATATCTGTTTTAACGCACACTTGTACAATCTCTCACTCACGTGCATCGCGCAAAGAGTACAACCTGTTGACCAATAAACAAGTTAGACTACAAAGAACAGTCCTCTTATTTGGAAGACAGGAATGGTTTATGTTGAATGTCAGACTGCACACTGTGTGAACATGTAAGAAGACAGAACACGGACTGTCTGCCCTAAAACCGGACCTCTGGCCACCCTAGGGTGCTCTGGAGGTCACAGTTTAGGGGACGGACCACTATGGAGGTCAGTGTTAAGGGGCAGTTTGCTGTAGAGGCCACTGTTAAGGGGCGGGGTGTTGTGGAAATCACTGTTAAGGAGACGGGGTACTGTGAAGGCCACTAATAAAGGGACGGCTGCTGTGGAGATCACTTATAAAGGGGCAGGCTGCGGTGGAGGTCACTGTTAAGGGAATGGTCCGCTATGGAAGTCAGTGTTAAGGGGCGGGGTGCTGTAGAGGTCACTGTTAAGGGGATGGTCCGCTATGGATGTCAGTGTTAAGGGGCGGGGTGCTGTAGAGGTCACTGTTAAAGGGGTGGGGTGTTGTGGAGGTCACATTTTAAGGGAACGAAGCTCTGTGGAGGTCACTGTTAAGGGGGCAGGTTATTGTGGAAATCACTGTTAAGGAGACGGGGTGCTGTGGAGGTCACTAATAAAGGGGTGTCCGCTGTGGAGGTCACTCTTAAGGGAGGAGGGGACTGTGGATGCCACTATTAAAGGGGCAGCGGGGTACAGTGAGGTCAATGTTAAGGGAGCGGGGTACAGTGGGGGTCACTGTTAAAGGGGAAGTCGTTGTGGAGGTCTCTGTTAAGGGGACTATAACCTATGGTCAGTGTTAAGGAGCGGGTGTTGTAGAGGTCACTGTTAAGGGGGCAGGCCCCTGTGGAGGTCACTGTCAAGGGGGTGGGGTGCTGTGGAACTCACTGTTAAAGGAGCATGCTGCCGTGAAGGTCAAAGTTAATGGGGTGGGCTGCTGTGGAGGTCCCATTTTAAGGCGACGGGTCACTGTGGGGGGGGGGGGTGGTCAGTGTTAAGGGGTGGGGGCTGTGGAGGTCACTGTTAAGGGGGCGGAGTACTGTAGATGTCACTGTTATAGTGGATACTGTCGATATCTTTTAACAACACACAAACATTAAATGAAATAGATGAAATATACCCGTGCAAAGCCGAGTCCTTCAGCTAGTATTATAATATAATTGCTGCCATTAATGGCATTTTAAAGAGCATCTGTCAGTGGGATCAACCCTATTAAAACAGCACTTCTAGGAGAGGGGAACAGAGGATAGAAGGAGTGGTAGTTGTTATGTTGGTGGCAGTAGTACCCACAGTTCACAGTAGCAATCCTCAAACTGGATCTCCCTGGGGCTGTGCAGCGACTGGAAGGCTCACCCTTTCTTTTCTTGAGACACACCCTGGTATTGGAGCTCCTGCCTGATGGTAGTTGAGGTGCCCTTGATGTTAGGTGTTTGGCAGGATGCAAAGCATGAGTGTGGATGCAGCAGCTCATGTAAAGTGGAGTCAGTGGCCAGGTCAGTTGGTATCAATAAATGAGTCTCTCTTTACTAAAGTGCAGAATAAGGGTAGTAGTCAATCCGGCAATAACAAGGCTCAGTTCCAAGGCATATAACAGTGAAATACATCCCTAAGGCGTCATGCACATGACCGTTGTTCTGGTCCGCATCCGAGCCACAGTTTTTGCGGCTCTGGTGCAGACCCATTCACTTCAATGGGGGAGCAAAAGATGCAGACAGCACTCCGTGTGCTGTCCGCATCCGTTGCTCCGTTCCGTGGCCCCGCAAAACAAATATATCATGTCCTATTTAGGTCCGTTTTGCGGACAAGAATAGGCATTTCTACAATGGGCCGCCTGCTCCGTTCCGCAGGCGGCTTTTGTGTTTTGCGGATCTGCAATTTACAGACCGCAAAAAACGGAACGGTTGTGTGCATGAGGCCTAATAGGAATGTAAAGACAACAGCAATGATGTGACAACAGCAATGATGGGGCAGTACTGCTTCTTCTCTCTGTCTCTCTAAAGTCTTTCTGCAAAACCTAAGGCTTGCAATGAGCATCTTGTTAAATGCTTCTACTAATTCCCATGCTGAGGGATGCAGATTTAAGATACAGCTGACCAAACCATCTCAAAGCATGGAAAGGTGCGCTGGCAACGTTCCTTCTCACAACAGTAAGGTTTCTCTGCCATAAACTTGCACAATACAGGCTAACATGAGAAATGAGCAATTGAGCTATTACTATGCTTCTGTATAGAACATGGTAATATTGAGGGGAAAAAAAAAATAATGAGCCTCAAACATTGGCTACAAAAACATTTAAAAAAGTAAGAAAAAAATATAAAGAATACAAAAATTAAAATCAACCCCTTTCCATATAATAAAATAATAAATACATAAATAACAAAAAATATAAACATCATGTGCATCACTGCATCCAAAAATGCCCGTACTATTAAAATATAAAAATATTTTTCCAATATTGCAAATGGTGCAGTGGAAAAAAGTATAAAAATTGACGATTTGCAATTTTTTCATCGTTTCTCTTAACCAAACAATTTAAGAAAATGTTATAAAAAAGTTACAAACACTCCAAAATGGTATCAATAAAAACTACTGATCATCCCGCAAAAAATTTGCCCCCACACAGCTCAGTAGACAAAACTATAAAAAATTATGAGGGTCAGAATATGGTGATGTAAAAATGTCACCGCCAGTTCTGTGAGAAGGTCTGACAGACTTTCTTCTCTACCTCTTGTATGACGTTCTTTGTTTTGGTTTCACTTTGTCATCTCCTTTCCTTCTGCCAGGTGTCACTTATTTAGACTAATTGTCTTCCTTTATATTCCCTCCCATACTGCCTTACTTTGCAATTTATACTAGTTCCTGGATGAAGTGTTCACTGCTGGAGTCTGCTGCTGCTGTTTGCTCAGATAAGTCTTTTCCTTTATTGTGTTTCCTTGCTGGCTTGATTCAAGGTGACCCTGACTCCGTCCGTATTAAGTGCAGGGAGCCGGTGGTCGTGTCCCCTCACTAATATAGGGTTTTCAGGTGTCACACAGTCTTAGGTACGTGGGCATGCAATCGTCTACCATTGAGACCCTTGTATGTGCATAGCAGTCAGGGAGAGCTCTTAGGGTTTTAAAGGGCTCACCTATATGCTCCTTAGTTTGGGATCAAGCGAGTCAGTCGTTTATTTATAAGTTCCAGCTATCTGCAACTTCACCCGTGACCCCAATTTTTTTTTTCAATTATTCATTTTTACACTATTTTGACATACAAAAACTATACATATATGATATTGTTGCAATCATACTGACCCAGAGAATAAAGGGCACAGGTCAGTTTTGCTGCAAAGGGACAATAGTAATTGCATTAATTTTTTCAATTCCACCCCATTTGGATTTTTTTTCTCTTCTTCCCACTACATTGTATGCCATATTAAATGATGGCATTCAAAAGTACAACTTGTCCCACAAAAAACATGCCCTCATATGGATATATGAACGGAAAAATAAAAAAGTTATGGCTCCAGGAATATAGGGTAGATAAATGAAAACGCAAAAAAATGAAAAAACCTGCGGTATCCAAGAGGTTGACAGTATAATGTTATATTAGTTAACCCTTAGCAGTGAAATTTTGGGGTACTGCATCAACCAGGCATAATGCCCAATATTGTTGTTCCTGATGAATAAATCCATACCTCAGCTACTGAATGTATATCTGTTGCGCTGTTCCTGAGTAAATTCACTTTTTATTAATATGTAACTTATGTTGGTGTTGGCAGGCCTAAGCCCCTTGGTTCAACAACGCTCCCCCTTGCCTTGATTGCCTGAGCTACAACTTATACTATCTGTGCAAGCGCTTTAAATCAGCTTCTGCTTCCCAGCAGTGCAGATGACTACTGTGAATGCACTGATGCTGTCATCCTCCAACTGAACAAAGCAGTGAGTTTCCTCTTCCTGGTGGTAGATGACCTCATTGGTGCATGTGCAGTCATCATCTGCACTTCTGGGGAAGCAGAGGCAGATGAATATTGTTTGGTCTCCCTAATAATTAAGAGCATCACAAAGAGTACTCCAGGACAAAGGCCAGTTAGCTAAGCAAGGCAATTTTCTCTTGGGACATTTTGGTTCTTTTGTCTGTCTGGAAGGAGAGCCAGCCTGCATGTCTCATTGAGAGAAGTGTAATCCTGGGTGGGATATTCTAATTGTTTTCTATAGAAATTACGTTAAATGTCTGACTTTTAGTTAAATATTTAGCAATTATTTTCAGACAAATAGACATTTGCACATGAGAAATATGTGTAATTCAGCTTTCTTTCCAAGAGGATTTAAAAAAGGTGAATGTTTAACAACTACATCATACACTTCCAGTTATTGCTCAACCTTTTAAACATAGCAAAAGTAGAAAAATGGCTAAGCCAGCCTCACTTCTACAACTAGCCATTTTAGGACAAAAGCCCTTTATCAGACCAAATCAGATAGACTCATCTTTTCTAGTTTAAAGGCTCTGGGAGGACCTGTGGGTGGGCACTATTTTTTATAGACCATTTAATATACGTGAGGACTATTGTAGGCTAGGCAACGTTCCTCTGGGTTTCTGGGAAAAATATATGTTGCAAAAAAAAAATAAAAATAATAATAATAATAATAATAATAATAATAACAACTATTTCACTATTATTTAACACAATTTTATTACACTTCTTTCAGTCTACTGAAACCTCATAGTTTTAGTTGTGTTTTATTGGTCATAACCTAGATCTGCAGATGACAGGGAGAACGGACAAGCCATCATGCCTCTCTGAGAAAAAAATTTGGAGGGAAGCACTAGTTCTCATAAAACTTCCTCCGCAAGATCTCACTTTCTTTCCGACAGTAGAAGAGAGGCAGCTGCCTGCACCTAATATCTGTTGGTAGGTGCTTCTGTGGCTGTTGTAAGCCATACAGATTATGGGAGCTGAAAACGAATGACAAACTGAAACGCCGTTACATTTTCATTGAATTGCAGGGTTGTTTGGAATAGGAAGAATTTGCTAACAGGCTGGTGTTCAATGATGAGGCTACCTTTCACCCCAGTGGGAAGGTCAATTGCCGCAACGGGTTTTAGAAAACCCATGTGCTCTTATCGAGCACATAAAGAACTCACCCATAGTAAACGTGTTCTGTGCAATCAGCAGGCACAAAGTTAATGGACGTTTCTTTTTTTACGGAAGACACTGTCATTGGCCGTTCCGACCTGGAATTGTTAAGGAAATGGCTTATGCCACAGATAGAAGAAGATCTGTCAAACAGAGTCCATCAGCAGGATTGTGCTCCTCCTCATTTCCAGTTGGACGTTCACAGATACCTGAATGAAACCCTACTGGGACATTGGATCGGCCGTGCTGGAATTAACAAATTACCAATACTGCGCAGGTCTTCACCATCACCAAATTTAACACCCTGTGATTTATTTATGTTGGGCTACATCAAGAACTCAGTTTATTTGCCCTCCTTCACTCCCTAGCCACTGGTCTGAATGACCTGAGACGACTAATCGCTGAAAAAGTGGAGTCCATATCTGAGAACATGCTGGCACTCATCTGGACAGAACTGGACTACTGCCTAGACATCTATGGTGTCACTAACAGATCTCTCATCAAACATTTGTAGTTTATAGATGAAACTTGGATAGGTCTTTTCATGTTGATAAGTTTGTATTATTATGAATGCTGAGGCTATCATTTTGCACCATTGTATTTGAATCACCCTGTCGATTAATTCAAAACTCTTAAAGCTCATATATCTGCTTGCCAAACGGCATTGTCATTTTGATCAACGTTTGCTCTGTCTTCAGTTCCATCAACAGTAACTGTTCTGATCGCCTCTTGGGGATCTAGGCCTGGATTCCTCTCCTGTGACTTCTGAGATGGCATGTCTTCATCTGATTCATCATCACTTGATGACCCACTGACTTCATATAGGTGGTATGAGTGCCACTTCCGCTCTTCCACGCTAGAGAAATAGTAAATAAATAATTAAGAACATATTTTGCAGGCCTGAATATGATTTATCTTTATTTCCTATATAGGACCAAGATATTCGGCAGAGATGTACTCAACTCTTAATCACACCACACAGCTGTGGCCAGTTGGGATCACCTAGTTTTCTTATGTATATCCACACAGGAGCCGACTGTCATAGGAAGACAGTTCACCTTTGTGGATATTATATTTTGATAGTGTGGGTATACACCTTCACAATCACACGAAGGAGATGGATTGTCCCTAGATGGGTTCAAACCCTAGATTTGGGTGCTAACTAATAACCCACTATATCAACTTGATATAATTAAACTATATTGATATGTGACTGAAAATTTAGGAGGACTACAATTTGAAGTGTGCTTTTACTTTAATAGATCCTGAGGAGGTGGTGATAGTGAGTTCACTAAAAGAGTACAAGAGGGGCCTGGATGTATTTCTGGAGCGTAATAATATTACAGGCTATAGCTACTAGAGAGGGGTCGTTGATCCAGGGAGTTATTCTGATGCCTGATTGGAGTCGGGAAGGAATTTGTTCCCCTAAAGTGAGGAAAATTGGCTTCTACCTCAAAGTTGTTGTTTTTTGCCTTCCTCTGGATCAACAGGATAACAGGCTGAACTGGATGGATAGATGTCTTTTTTCAGCCTTATAAACTATGTTACTATCTCTGCCTATACTTTGGCACTCTACTCTAACACTTTAATAAGGACACCGGGCATCAAACTAATGTATCAGATCTTATTCATTTTTTATTGCATTAGTCAAAAATAAAGATAAATAGATTTTGATGTTTCAGTTTTTACAGTGGCCACTCATAACAAGCTGACATCTCCTGTTTTCTGCAGCTCTGTTGTCAGCTTTACTGTATAGACTGGGACAATCTCAGCAGAGTCATCTCATGATCATTGAAGAGCAAGCTGTTGGAGGTTTAGATAAAATAGGCATTATACACACACTGATAAGGCTCTATATACAGCTCTTATGTTGCTCCCTGGTCTCTAGAGGAGGGGCCGTATGCCATCATATCCCGAAGACTATAAAATCACTTACATTTTTTCTATCATAGCAAAATCCTATTCATGGAGCAAAAAGTGCCTACATCTTGCTGCACAGACTAGGCAGGCAATACAAGAAAGAGTATAAATGAAATCTGGATCAGTAAATAAAATATGAATAACTACAATATTTATACAAAAAGAATAAATACATTATTTTTTCTTCTAGAGCTGACATCTATTTTCTGAACTACAGCTCCACACATGATCTTTTCCCTTTAATTTCCACTTATTCAAAATAAGCCACTTTTCTTTTAACTGACAATCATTTAACTTTCCCTAGAAGTGATGGTGCCAAATAAGCTTCAAACAGTCCTTAGGGAGCCATTACTGTGGGCATCGGAGAAGCCACTGGGACTCTGATGGGTCAATCAGCACTTGAACTGGATGCATTTGGTTTCTATTGGTTCTCTTTTCACCTGTATTATAGCTTGAATACAATAGACACTGATGGCATCAATGACTAGATGTGAACAGAATAGAAATGGGCTTCAATGTAGACCTCTGGTGGTTGACTTTAAAATAATTGTCTCTGGTTGTCACATACCAAATATATTGCCTTTCTTCCAAGTCTTGCTCATCGGATTTTGACCCAAAACGAAGACATTTTGGAAATATTTGCTCCATCTTTACTGTGGCACCACTGATCTACAAGAGAAAAAAAATACATTACTTCTATTTATGAAGCAATTGTTCAGTCTTCCAATTCTACTTGATGTTAAGTAGGCTGAACCTCAAAAACATGCAGTCTGTGATATATTGCTGTGTCAGGTGCTGTTAGACTCCTAGCTGGGAGTGCATACACAGGGCTGGATAATTGGGGGTGGAGGGTGCCTGGGGCATGTGCCTTGGGGTCTCTATCATTGATCATCCTTGACGGCCACTTGGTGATCCCATCCAGTTGAATTGGCCAAGCATATGACTGGAGTACCCGGCTTTGGTGTCTCTATGACTTACACTGACTTCAGTGAAGAAGACTACTGTACATGTGAAGGGGCCTTCCACGATATGTGGCTATGATAGCATTTAGGTAAGTCCCATTCTGAGTTGTCGACCCCTAAGAACCATAATCTGACTCTGCACATTCATCTAGTATTTTTATAGTGAAGGAGTGCCGTAGACATAAAAGCTGGACTGAGCTTCCCTATGCTGATGAGCAGAGATCCCTCTTCTGACTGCATGTCCGCTGAACAGAGGCTATAGTACTGGATTAAACCCTGGATTTTAATGCTTTTATGTTTATTCAGACTTTATTGGGTGGTTAGATATCCAGCCGTAGAGAGTTGTGTGCCTGCCTCTAATCAGTACGGAGCATTGCCAATAAGTCTCCTTATCATGCAGTACTTCCAGTAGGTCTCTGTACATGACTGGTCTCTTTAAGGAGATTCAGCACTCTACCTAAGCTGCTCCTAAGGCATCACAGTGAGCCAGCCAGAATAGTACTCCATACTGATGAGGGGCAAGTACCCCAAGACAGCTGTCTACAGACGGATATCTAGCTTGGCTTGGTGATATTCCCTTGTCAAATCCCAAGGATAGTTGGAAAGTTGGATCTTGATTCATAGGGAGCCACTTCCAATCATTGATGATGGCGAGATGGTTCTCTTTTGTTTGGGAGATAACTATTTGCATATTCATTTCTCATATAGCACCCTGCCTAAGGCTACTTTCACATCTGCGGCATGTATTCAGACAGGCTGTTCGAGCAGAGAACAGCCTGACGGAATTCTCTGCATCAGGCACTGTTGGATGTAACTAGAATGTCTGCCAGCCCCATTAAGTATAATACGGTCCAGCGGAGATCCGGCTGCATTCCGCCAAAAATGCTGAGAATTTTCCGGTACTGGCAGCCGTATCACAGTGCCACAGATGTGAAAGTGGCCTAAGCCATATCCCTAAAGAATATTTTTTGCTAATTTGATAATGAAAGGTTGACACTACTTTATTCTACTAATACCTTACCTCTGCTTTCCATAACTCTTCTTTCTTCTTTGTCATTGCTCCTTGTGTGTCTCCCATCATTGCGATGAGCAGATTGAACATGAGGAGGAAGGCAAGGGTATAAAAAGAGCCATAAATGGGGCTGTACATCACTGGGGAATCGACGGTATAGTTGGCTGGTCCATTAAGAATATTACAGAATAGCCAGTAGGTGCTAATCAGGGACATTATATAGGGGGAAAACGCACCAAAGGCTTGTTGATCTACTGTCTGGAAAGAGACATAGAAGGCTGGAAAAGTGAAGGAAAAAGAAGAAAAATAATTAAGACTATATTTTCCGCTATCTTCCACCATATACACATCATCTGCACTCTTCTAATGTTCAGCAGAACCATTTCATAAAAACTGCTAACACTCAATCTCTTTAAAGGAGTTGCCCCATCTCGGTTTTTCATAGGCATGATGGGAGTCACCCACACCAGGCCGGGTAGGCAAAGTTGCAAAATCGGCCAGGCAGCCAGAACACCGCTGTTTCCAAAACTTCCATAGCAGAGAATAGGATCTACGTGAATAGTGTACAACAGCAAGCTATGCTGTTTCAGCAACTCTCGAGTTACGGAAGCAGCATAGCTTGTGTTTCTACACTGTTTACGTAGTTACCATTCACTATTATGGAAGTCATGGAGGCAGCAGAATGCTGTCCGTTTCCATAATTTCGACCACTCCCATCCATTGCTTACTGTGGGTTATTTCATGGTCGAGATATAACAAGTGCTACAAGTGCTTCACAGCTCATTTCCTCTGCTTTGAATGACATTTGTAGGCTTCTCCTGGTTGGATAATACACCTGTCAGTCAGAGCAGAGGGGAAGGGCTGTGATTCAGCTCAGTCAAGAGCAGAAATCGCTCCACAGTGAAGCTCTGTGTGCAGGAGCAGAATCAGGCAGAATAAAAGTTCATATTTTCACTACTCCTATGAGAAAAGCTCAATAACAGGTATGCTTGTACTGCTCTCCGCAGTCCCTATGTCTTACTGCCAGTAATTTAGCTTGGTCAAAACTGCTGACAGATTCCTTTATATCAGATCAGCTAGGGACACACTCCCGGGACCACCAGCTGACTAAAAGAGGAGTGGCATTTCAAAAAGTGCTGTGTCCCCTACATTGCTTACCAGTCACATATCTGTCCTTTTGGTAGTGGATGTGCCTGGTACTGCAGCTCAATCCTATTCACTGTAAAAAGGTGGAACTACAGGGAGCTGCAATACTGGGCACAACCACTACAAAAAGTTGGAGCTGTGCTTAGTAAATAATAAAAGGATCAGCAGGCCTAAGTAAGACCCTCCAGTGATCTGATATTGATGGCATATCCTAAGGCTGGGTCATCAATGTTGTCGTCCCACAAAAAACTAACTTCATGGGTGTTGTCTCTGGTTTCTCTAGCCCTGTATCATCAAAACAGGGAAATGTACCATTACATAGATGGGCCGAAAAGGAGCCATTGTGTTGTATAGGGAGTCTCGAGCAGGTGACCTTCCTCTATGACATCCACATTTCCCAATAAGTATATTGACCGGGACCATCTTTGAAATACATATGCTTTCTACATTTTTTTTTTCCTAAAAAGTTCCATTTTCAGATTTTTTGAAATATTACTGATAAAAACTCTTTGTGACCCCTTTTTGCTAAGTCCGAAGGATCACTTGCTGTTCTCTGTGCAATGTTGGGGCGACCCTCCGCACAGCTGAAGAAAATGCTCCACAATAGAAAGATCCAGGACACCAGAGATTCCTGTAGCATTCCAAAGTTTAAGTGGGTCATCTTTAAGAAGGTAACGTTTCGTGTGCTCAGGGCCCATGATTACTGATTGTCTCGTTCTTTCGAATGTCTTGTTGGCTAACCAAAGTTGTTTCGGGAATCATCATTCCCCTTAGGGGCCCATAGCTCAAACAACATCTATTGCTGTAGAGACATCTGTAATAATTCTTATTAAATGTTTTAGGTTGAATAAGTCAATGAAAAGTCAAATATAAGTGTTTCTTACCTAAACTGTAACCACAAACCACCACAGCCATGAGCCAGCAGAACTTCAGGAGGTCACTAGCAGCCATCTGTGTCACACAAGAAAGTAGACTGTAAGATACTATCTACTGTATTATATTTAATAGGCTCTCAGTATCATCAGTGCAGAGTCATTAGTGGTTTGGTTCCCTGTTTGCAATCATTGGGCCTTGCCTAACCTTTCCTAAAGGACATAATTTTTGACCAAGAAATTTAATTGAGGTGGGCTTCTGCTTATGCACAGCAGCTAAGTTGAACAGGCAGAGCTTCCCTTTGATTTGAGAGATGTCCACTTTTTTGTTTTCGCAGATTTAAAGCGGAGCCACATTTTTAACATTTTATAATCACTGACTTAACTAGATTGTAAATGATTTGGTAAATTTTTGGTATCTGTCCTCTGAATGGTACTTTTTAGCTTGTCATAGATTTAGAGCTTTCATATATTAACCCAACATCTTGACTGCGCACATTTTGCCCAAATGTGAAAGATTGAAAGAATGCAGTTTTTTTCTTTTCTTTTTTCCTTGTCACTGCTATAATTTTTGAATTTTTCCATAATTAGTTTTTGTTGGTCTCGTACTTTTTAATGGCATCATTTTAGCTTATACATAATGCATTGAAGAAAAAACTTTTGGTAATGTGGGATTTAAAAACAGCAATTCCTCCATAGCATTCGCCATGACACAAATGATTTTATTCTGCAGGGCTGTTGAAATGCAATGCTACCAAACTTCTATGGTTAATGTAGTAGTTTTACTACTTTTGCACTTTTTAAAAACAATTTGGGGGACATTTATCAAATCAGATACGTCAGTTTTTCTGGCTTTAAAAAGTTGCTGATTGAGAATTTTTTTTTTCGACATTTGGTCAAGTGATCCTCACAACTTTTTAAAGTGGTCTGTGCTTAAGAGCTAAAACTGGATTATGGGTCACTTACTATGCGCGACTTTTGTAAAAGTCTCAAAAAAGTCACAACCTACGCCAAGCGACCCTCTGGTGTCCTTTAACACATATACCTTCAAACCACATTGTGCTCACACCTAATATATTATTAAGGATAAATTTGGAGCCGACACGAAAGCAAAGTAAGACAAAAATGACACAAAAAGAATGTCTCCCTTTGTTATTGTGTGGCCAAGGTTTTGGACCTACAGCTTTATTTTATTTTATTTTTCGTGGCCGGGCACCATGAGGGATTTAAAAATATATATTTTTTTTTTTGCAAGGAAAGCTATATTTTTAATTTTTTATCATATTGATTAACCTTTTTTTTTGTTAGGGAAGGAACAAAATAACACAATTCTGATTTTTTTTTTTTACTGTGTATGATAGGGATTTTATAGCATGGATAGTGAAGGCTTTAGCAATTTTAATTATGTGCAACTTTTTTCAATAAATAATCTTCTAAAGGTGAAAAAAAAAATTTTTTACTTTGGATTTTTTTCTGGCCATTTAAATATATATATATATATATATATATATATATATTTATTTTTTATATATATATATATATACAGACGTGGACAAAATTGTTGGTACCCTTTGGTCAATGAAAGAAAAAGTCACAATGGTCACAGAAATAACTTTAATCTGACAAAAGTAATAATAAATTAAAATTCTATAAATGTTAACCAATGAAAGTCAGACATTGTTTTTCAACCATGCTTCAACAGAATTATGTAAAAAAATAAACTCATGAAACAGGCATGGACAAAAATGATGGTACCCCTAACTTAATATTTTGTTGCGCAACCTTTTGAGGCAATCACTGCAATCAAACGCTTCCTGTAACTGTCAATGAGACATCTGCACCTCTCAGCAGGTATTTTGGCCCACTCCTCATGAGCAAACTGCTCCAGTTGTGTCCGGTTTGAAGGGTGCCTTTTCCAGACTGCATGTTTCAGCTCCTTCCAAAGATGCTCAATAGGATTGAGGTCAGGGCTCATAGAAGGCCACTTTAGAATAGTCCAATTTTTTCCTCTTAGCCATTCTTGGGTGTTTTTAGCGGTGTGTTTTGGGTCATTGTCCTGTTGCAAGACCCATGACCTGCGACTGAGACCAAGCTTTCTGACACTGGCTAGTACATTTCTCTCTAGAATTCCTTGATAGTCTTGAGATTTCATTGTACCCTGCACAGATTCAAGACACCCTGTGCCAGACGCAGCAAAGCAGCCCCAGAACATAACAGAGCCTCCTCCATGTTTCACAGTAGGGACAGTGTTCTTTTCTTGATATGCTTCATTTTTTCGTCTGTGAACATACAGCTGATGTGCCTTGGCAAAAACTTCGATTTTTGTCTCATCTGTCCACAGGACATTCTCCCAGAAGCTTTGTGGCTTGTCAACATGTAGTTTGGCATATTCCAGTCTTGCTTTTTTATGATTCGTTTTCAACAATGGTGTCCTCCTTGGTCGTCTCCCATGTAGTCCACTTTGGCTCAAACAACGACGGATGGTGCGATCTGACACTGATGTTCCTTGAGCATGAAGTTCACCTTGAATCTCTTTAGAAGTCTTTCTAGGCTCTTTTGTTACCATTCGGATTATCCGTCTCTTAGATTTGTCATCAATTTTCCTCCTGCGGCCACGTCCAGGGAGGTTGGCTACAGTCCCATGGATCTTAAACTTATGAATAATATGTGCAACTGTACTCACAGGAACATCTAGTTGCTTGGAGATGGTCTTATAGCCTTTACCTTTAACATGCTTGTCTATAATTTTCTTTCTGATCTCTTGAGACAGCTCTTTCCTTTGCTTCCTCTGGTCCATGTCGAGTGTGGTACACACCATATCACCAAACAACACAGTGATTACCTGGAGCCATATATATAGGCCCAATGGCTGATTACAAGGTTGTAGACACCTGTGATGCTAATTAGTGGACACACCTTGAATTAACATGTCCCTTTGGTCACATTATGTTCTGTGTTTTCTAGGGGTACCATCATTTTTGTCCATGCCTGTTTCATGAGTTTATTTTTTTACATAATTCTGTTGAAGCATGGTTGAAAAACAATGTCTGACTTTCATTGGTTAACATTTATAGAATTTTAATTTATTATTACTTTTGTCAGATTAAAGTTATTTCTGTGACCATTGTGACTTTTTCTTTCATTGACCAAAGGGTACCAACAATTTTGTCCACGTCTGTATATATATACACACACATATATATATATATATATATATATATATATATAATATAGTTTTTATTTTTTTTAAGGAACTTCACCATACAAGCAAAGACCTCAGGGGGCATCAACTGCCACAACTGTATTATAAGGCAGCTGATGGGGTGACAACGAGGTTCCCTAATCCTCTGTCCAGCCATTTAGACACCGACGAGAGGTAGAATGACCTGGATTGGAGTTATCTGCAACGGAAGACGTTGCGGCAGAATATCACCTGTACCAGTAGTTAAATAGTTACTCTCATTTAGGACATTTAAGGCATATCACTAGGATACAGTCCTCATCCATTGAACATTTATGGCAAATCCAGTTGGGATGCCAGGAATGTCCCAGATGGGACAACCCCTGTATGTCCATTAATCGTGTCCAGAAACATAAGGAACTTTTTTTTGCACAAGCCAAGATTTACAGTAAATTTACAATGTCGTGTGTTTTATAAATGTTCTTACCTTTCGAATAATGATGGTAAATGGTCCCAGCATTTGGAAGCCGTGGGCAAAGTACATGGTATAACACCAGCCCAGTACTAAGGCCACAGCCATGGGGTAAATTTCTTCTGAATCAGTCAAACGCAGAACAAGGATGACCAAGATCAGACAAGAGTAGGAAATTCTGTAAATACAGGAATCATTTGGTAGAATAGGTCATTGGTTGGGATTTGAGATGAGCAAATTTCATATTTTGAAATTCGTTCACACTTCGTTCGTAGGTAAAAGGTGAATTGCGTTATGGATTCCATTACCACGGACCATAACGCAATTCTATGACGGAATGCATAACGGAATTTAGAGGCATTCCGTTATTCATTCCGTCATAGTAGAAGTCTATGGGCTGCAAAATGGATCCTTCCCTTTTCCATTATGCAGGGGAGTCCTCTCCTGCCTCTAAAGGCATTCCGTTATGCATTCGTCATAGAAATTGCGTTATTGTCCGTGGTAACGGAATCCATAACGCAATTCACCTTTTACCAACAAACGAAGTGTGAACGAATTTTATAAGCAGAAATTCGCTCATCTCTATTTGGGATTAGCTGTATTTGCCTGTTAGATTTTCAGATTATAATTTTCAGACCCAACAGCGATAAGTTTGTCATTTTCAGCTGGCAAGATGTACTGAGATATCAGGTTATTGGTACATTTCCAAAAAATGCTGATAATTGTAGTTATTTTACTAATCATGGTAAAAAAAAAAGAAATTGTTTAAATGTCAAATTCAGCCCTGCTGCATCCTATATTTATAAGGGCCTCAATCCAACTGAGTGGGCATAGATAGGGTCGCGAACAGGGCGTGATGGTTGGGGTCGGCGATAACAGATTTCAAAGGCTTCAAGTCCAAAACAGCATAATGGTAGCCAAACTTATGTGGTCACTTTGGAACAAGTTAGAGCCTACAATAACCCAAAAACAGTACCTCACTCCCCAACCTACTGCAACTTGTACAAAAAAAAGAGCAAGGATTTTTTCAAGGTAAAAAATCTCATTTTATTCAATATAAATCACATGATCATTACAGGTATTGCTCAATAGGGACAGGACATGGAGACTGAGCCACAAGGGGCTATACAATGTGGAGAATCACAATGGGGGATAATGTGACCATACCCAGCAGAGAACAACAATATACCAGAGGCCGTGAGCAAAAGTGTAGTTGCGGGTGCAAATGCTGACCCCTAGTATAAAACAACTACTGACTATTGCTCACAACCTCTGTCCGGGGATGCTGTGAGGTGTCAATGGACGGTGCAGTACTACTAATAAAGATGGCATATAACAATGAACTGCAAACCTCTCGTCCCACCCTGATCCAGCTACCAAGTTACCTACCCATGTTGCTGCTGTAGAATGGTAACACGACTCCCCCACTGTTTCAACCTCTGGTTGAAACAGTGGGGGAGTCGTGTTACCATTCTACAGCAGCAACATGGGTAGGTAACTTGGTAGCTGGATCAGGGTGGGACGAGAGGTTTGCAGTTCATTGTTATATGCCATCTTTATTAGTAGTACTGCACCGTCCATTGACACCTCACAGCATCCCCGGACAGAGGTTGTGAGCAATAGTCAGTAGTTGTTTTATACTAGGGGTCAGCATTTGCACCCGCAACTACACTTTTGCTCACGGCCTCTGGTATATTGTTGTTCTCTGCTGGGTATGGTCACATTATCCCCCATTGTGATTCTCCACATTGTATAGCCCCTTGTGGCTCAGTCTCCATGTCCTGTCCCTATTGAGCAATACCTGTAATGATCATGTGATTTATATTGAATAAAATGAGATTTTTTACCTTGATAAAATCCTTGCTCTTTTTTTTGTACACTTTGGAACAAGTTCACAGCAACATAAACACCAAACAAAACACCTGCCCATCCGGGTGCTAACTATGCAGAAGTTCACCTCACCTAAGTACTTCAATACAAACAGAGGGAAGAGGCTTTTCACAGCCCACAGGTCAGGCAGCTTCCAGACATTGGCACTGAATAACCATTTCAGCCCTGTATTCATTCCCCCAGTAATGAGCCCAGAAGCTACATCTGGATGGTGCACTAGAGTGGGGGAGGGAATGGCAAGTCCCACTACCTATACCTACCTGCCATTCTAGAAAAATCCAGCTCATAAGACTACACTTTACTGAAACAACCCACTTTCTGGATTTTTTTTTACCCATCTGAGCATATAAGATATACACCACCTCAAGTACTCTACCTGCCACCATCTTATACTAGAAACGACAGGATTTTAAAGGTAATGGGTCATCAGAAAATGATCAATTGTTTAAATGATGTTGTAATGACAACTTTATTTTTAAGAATTCTTATTTATTTATTTTTATTCTCCAAGTCATTATCTGTATACTTCAACATAGTCCTTAAATCTTGCAGTTTTTACTTTCTCATAAAAGGCTGACACTTCCTGTTCTGCAGTGATCTCTTCTCAGTATTCATCTCTTTATCATCACAGGCAAGATACCAGTGCCAGGTAAAAGCTCTATATATACAGTAGGTAACACAGGATACACCATTCACAATAGGAGATTTTAAAGCTTGCATCCTTCCTACACAGTGACCTCTGTACAGCGAATGCCCACAATATTCTGCCTTAGAAATCAATGAGTCATCTCCAGACTACAGGCTCCTATGGTCCTTGTAAAGCATATTTATAACAGAAGCTAAGGAAAGATAGTCACCCCATAATCATTGTTATACTTGCACTGTGTCTGCCACCATCCTGATTTTCTGGGTGGGCATGAGTCCTGGCTTTCTTACCTTCCTGCTGCCTCTACTGGCAGCCAGATCCTGCTGGCCCTCCTCTGCCCTTCAGTAGTCTGTCCGGCCTCCGGAGTCCTTTGTCCCCTGTTGAGGCCACAGCCTGTACTGGTCTTCCTGCTCTCCTAATTTCTCCCATAGATCATGGGCACATGCACTTCCTGGCTCTTAAAGGACCAGCTTGCGCATGCTAAACTGCACCTGTGGGTACTCAAGGAGAGTTTCCTGAGTAACAGGTTTACTAGCATGCTAGATCCTGCAGAGGTGCTGTAATCTGCTTGTCTGCCCATGTACCGACTTCTGCCTGATTACCAGATTCAGACCCTCTGCCACCTGACCTGACCTGAGTCTTATCACCATATGTACTCTGTGCCTGCTCAGACCTTTGGACTGTTTCTCAAATTTGCCTTGAGCCCAGCCTGTTACTGAGTACATGTTTTGCCTGATCCCTAGGCACCCGTTTCTCTGACCCCCACAGATCAGTTGTCAAACACATCAGTGCTCCAGATCCCTGCATAGGGGTTAGAGGGTGAATACCAGGGTACTGCAAAGATAACACCCTTAGTTTTAGCTCTTTTTAGTCCAACAGGTTGGTTAACACAGTGGTTCCACACCACTGCCCTTAACAATCATGTACAGAAAATAAAAATATATATTATATATCTAATACAAAAATAGGTGTCAGTATCTAGTCTAAATTGGTACAATAAATATAGGTAATATATTTCCTATATGAAATAGGGGCTTCCTTCCTGACACAACCCCTTTACCATGGTATCTCACTTGATTATGCTGAATTGATTTCTCCAGAATGTGTGACTGATGAAGTACTTCAAACCATTTCTAGAGATGTCTGAAAGCTGGAAGAAAAATACAATTTTGTAAGAATTTTGCACTAATTAAAAAAATTATTATCAATGGTCTGATGGGCCTAACAGTGTTCATATGTGTTCTATATGAATCATGGTGACCTTACACATTAGATTAATGTTGGTCGAAACCACCGATATTGGCAGGAGTGTTCTAACTTGCAAAAGGTTGGTGGGAAACCAAAAGGTACCAATCTTACCTCGCTCAACAAAAGTATTAAAGCTCCGATGACTGAAATCACCTCTCCCACAAGTCTTAGATGATCAGAATATGTTAAATAAGATTCCTAGGGATGGAAGAGAGAAACCAAGTAAGCTAAGGTTAACCCCTTAATGTCAGCTCCATGACTAAGAGATTCTGAGGCTTTTTTTTTTCGTGACACATTGTGCTTTGATTTTTTACATTTTGGTCAATATATTTTGCTTTCATTTTTTTAATCTTTTTTTTTTAATCACAAATTTTACAAAAATGAAAAACAAAATGCAATTTACAAGTCAGCTAGTCATACCTCACTAAATAGTTAACTTTTACCATATATCCTCTTTAATGCATGTTGGCATCATTTAAAAGGCACTTTTACATTTTTAGGACGTTAGCAAACATAAGTTTAGCAGCAATTACTTTAATTTTCAAGGATTTTTGTTGTAAAACTAAATATATATAAAAAATATATATTTTTTTACGATATAAAGTTCTGGATAAAGGAAAATTATGCTTTTAATTGAATGTTGCCTTTTCAAAAACATACTGTATTTTTCACCCTATATTCAACAATTCGATCACTGGTAAAATACATAACAATACTTCAGGGTCTAATTGCTATTCCTACATATTAATGCTAGAGCCCATTTTTGGGCCTCAGTTTGCCATAGTAACCATCAGGATCCTGCAGTCCTAGTTAGATGCCCTAGTTATTATTGAACATGGCATCTAAGGGTCGGGTTTGGAGCAAGCGGTTCCCACTGTAGATTGCATGGGCTCAGCACTGTATATGTACAGCATTTTGCAAGAAGGGGGTTAAGGAAATGCAACTACAGTAAGTAGCATATTTTTAGGTTAACCATAAGATAGGTCATGGTGATTCAATTGAATGGTCAAGTGAAATTTGAGAATACAAGACTTTGGCGTACTAGGCATAATCACTAATGATCAAGTTAGGGTCATCAAGGTTTCTTGGAGTCAAAATGCATCCCACGATTCTTGATCCCTGAAGTTGCAATAAAGATCTTGGATGGACAAATCAACACCTGCAAAACTCAATTTAGGGTCAGTTGTTCACCATACCATACATCTGTTGTAGGGTTTTCTTCCGTCTCCTTCCGCCACCTTTCTCTATATAGTGTGTCACCTATCACTCACCTTCTTCAACCAGTTGATTAATTGGGTAAAGTAAGTCTGTCTTCTCCAGTGCACTAAAAATATGTACCCATCATACCCCATACATGGGCTACCTAGACCGCCACATACAGGACCTACACCTCGTCTCTGACCCAAACATTATTCTTCTCTTCTACAGTTCTACATCAACATATTTAAACCAGTGTACGGAAACCATAACAATAACTGATCAAGTGACTTAAGGTCACAGTATGACTCAACTTTTTGGATCCAGTTACCAGGGTTGCCATAGGGTAAGTACATTTTTAAAGTTCCAAAGTTATTGATTTTTCTTTTAATTTTAGAAAGTACATGGGTTATAACTACCATCTGTTTAATACTGTAGGTCGCTGATAATTGTTTTTTGTTGCAAACAGGACTTGACCAAGACTAGCGATATCACTAGTTCCATGGTCGATGTTGAACAAGCTGATGGGTATAATTAAAGAATAATGTAAGATTGTCTACCAACTACTTCAAATGGATTCCCATGGAAGATGGTGTTGGTGGGACTACCTGGGATACGTACTAAACATTGTGGCTATGGATAACATCACCTGTTTTACTTTCTGTAAGACATTCCCTGCACAGATTATTTTTAATGTATATAATTATCTATGTGGCCCACCTTCAGGGGTTTCTTAACATACAGAGTAATATCTCTGAGGTCTGTGATGTTTTCTTCTCGTGGCATCAGAGGGCGGTTGGCGCAACATAGGGAGAAGCAGATCATATACAAAACATACACTAAGGCCAGGAACCAGGTGTATGGCCTCCCTATAGAGTTCCATTTATTTTCAAGGAGCTCCTTAACTGGAGAAATATTCAGTATTTTATGAGCCTAAGAGATAAAAGACATCAAGATTGTTAGATAGGCACAATACTATAATACTTACACAATATACTATCATTATGTTCTTGTACCTAGGAACAGTATTGTTATTATTATTATTTATATAATATACATAAAATAGATTATACAATATAAAAAACACAAATAGGATGGACATGAAACTATTAACAAACTGAAACAGAGGGAGAGAGGACCCTGCCTGTAAAACCTTATATTCTACAAGGGAAGGGGAAGAACATAGTAGGTGAGGTTAAATGCTGCTCATCTGGCTGTGGCTGCATGCTCATAGCAAGTGGTAGGTTTTCCTGAAGAGGTGGGTTTTGAGGTTGCTTATGAAGGGTTGGAGTAGAGTTTTGATGTTGGAGTAGAGTCTGATGTGCTAAGGTTTGGCGTTCCAGAGCATGGAGGGTGCACATGAGAAAACATGTAAACGATTGTCTGAAAAACAGACAAAAGTAGAACAAAGAAAGAGGTCCTGTGAGGATCGGAGATTATGAGTGGGGATTTATCTAGAAAGCAGGTCAGATGCTATTATCTGTAGGGGGTGGAGTTGAATTTAACTTTCTCCATGTTGAGTTTTAATAAGTGAGAGCAGAAGAATGAAGATATAGCTGATAGACAGGCTGGGTGTCCGGATAGCACTGAAGTGACATCTGGACCAAAGAGGTAGATTTGAGTGTCATAAGCATAGCGGTAGAATTGGAAGCCATGGGACTCTTTGAGCCGTCCTAGGCCGAATGTATAAATGGAGAAAAATAGGGGAGCCAGGACAGAGACCAACAGAGAGATGGAGTGATGAGGAGATGGTATGTAAGTTGGAAACAATAAAGGTTCTGTTGGTGAGGTACAAGGAGATCCAGGAGAAGGACAGGTCTCTGATATCAAAGGATGAGAGAGTTTGCAACAGAAGAGAGTGGTTGAGAGGTCAAGAAGGAGGAGCACAGAGTAATGATGCTTAGTAGTGTTGGGCGAGCATGCTCGATAGAACACCAGTTAGGCTCAAGCATCGCTATGCTTGGCCAAACACTGAGTGCGCTCGAGCGCAATGCTCGAGTCAGTGTATTTAAATGTAATTTAGCATCTATTTCTGAAAAGTTTCTGCCAGGATTTGAACTCCCAACCCCTTGTACATTAAAGGCAAGGACCTTATCCACTGAGCTATAAAGCTGAATGCTAAACTGTGTCACAAAAACCTCATAGTAGTTTCTGATGCAGTGAGTATTCCTATTCAGCAGAAGACTTATTTTATATTTCTGTGCAGGTTAAAACGTAGCTCTATAATGTAATGGTTAACGTCCTTGCCTCTAATGTGCAAGGTTGGGAGTTCAAATCCTGGCAGAAACATGTGTGTATATATATATATATATATATATATATATATATATATACACACACACACAAGTTTTTAGCCATAATATATTTATATATATGATATATATATATATGTAAATATATTATGGATAAAAACCATCAGTAGTAGTTTTCCACATATTATGCATTCATATACTGTATATCAGTACAGACCTCTTGCAGTGACTGCTTGAGAAAGGTCCCAGCAAGTGGACCGAAACGTCGCTGTCTGGTGAATAAAGCTTCTACTTGGATTTTGTGCCTTTGAATTTTTTTCTTTATTTGGATATTTTTGTGGGTGGATCGTCCTCACAGCCGCTGGCACTCTATACATACAAGCTGAATTACGGTGATGCCCAGTCTTTGTTTTTTGCAAAGACACATTTATTTAGTGCCATATATTTTTTACAATTACTAAAAAAAATATCAAATATATAAATTTAACCTCTATTATTGTTTTTGCCAGGATTCGAATTCCCAACCTTGTACATTAGAGGCAAGGATTTTAACCACTACACTATAGAGCTACATGTTAACCTGCACAGAAATATAAAATATTGCTGAATAGGAATACTCACTACACCAGAAACTACTACGAGATTTTTCTGACATAGTTTAGAACTCAGCTTTATAGCTGAGTGGATAAGGTCCTTGCCTCTAATGTACAATTTTGGGAGTTCAAATCCTGGCAGAAACATTTCAGAAACAGAGATTAAATTTATATATATATATTTTTTGTAATTGTAAAAAATGTATAGCACAAAATAAATGTATAATTACAATTTTTTTTATAATATATATATATATATATATATATATATATATATAATTATACTTCTAATATATATGAATGCATAATATGTGGGTAACTACTAATATAATATGGCTAAACACATACATATGTATGTATAAAGGTTTCCAAAGTGTTTTTGTCAGGATTCAAACTCCCAACATTGTACATTAGAGGCGAGCACATTAACCACTACACTATAAAGCTACACATAAACCTGCACAGAAATATAAAATAAGTCTTCTGCTGAATAGGAATACTCACTACATCAGAACCTACTATGAGGTTTTTCTGTCACAGTTTAGCGTTCAGATTTATAGAGTGGATAAGGTCCTTGACTCTAATGTACAAGGAGTTAGGAGTTCAAATCCTAGAAGAAACTTTTCAGAAATTAGATATAAATACAATGGGGTGTCCCCAAGCACTGACTCCATATATGGCTATAGCTATATATGAAGTCAGAGCAGGGACTTTGAACTAGAGTCCTGACACCCTCCCCTCTTCAGAGCAGGGGGTGTCAGGGGTACTCCTATTGACTCTCATTGTGCTCGGGTGCTCAGTAGAACACCCGAGCATCGTAAAATGTTCTACCCTAGCAATTCGGTGCTTGCCCAACACTAATGCTTAGCTCTGGCAGGTAGCAGATCATTGACGACTTTGGTTAGGGCAGTTTCAGTGGAATGATTGGGTCTGAAGCCGAATTGTAGTGGATCAAAAAGTCAGTTGGATGAGAGGTGAGAAGACCATTCCAGATGAACATGTTGTTTTAGGAGTTTGGATGCGAATAGGAGTAATGAGATAGGGTGTTAGCTGGAAAAAGAAGATGGGTCCAGGGAAGGCTTCTTGAGTACGGGCATGATGGGAAGGGAAAATGGCAGTGGTTAGCAATAGGTTTAAGAGGTGGGTTATGGCAGGGATAACTATGGTGGTGAGGTTACATTAGGGCAGTATTATAGTAGTTATATACTTGTACATAGGAGGCAGTATTATAGTAACAAATGTAAATGATTTCCAGCCACCGGTATTGGTAAAATCCATTCAGTTTTATTTCTTCTCCATTAAAAAGCAGTAACAGAATGGTGGGTACAAACCAGGCCTTACATCTCTCTGACGCGTTTCAGGTGCATGTTTTTAGCCCCCTGAATCATAGATTCACTAGATGACTACATCAGTCAGGTTATATAGTGGAAAAGGTAGGAGGGAACACACCCAATAGGTGTGTTTGGCATTAGAGACTACAGACCACTGCCAAATTAACTCCTTAACCACCATAGGAAATCGGACTGTGTGTGAACAGGACCCTAAAGCAACAAAGCAAAATGAACACAAAAATATACAAAACCTAACATTTAAAATCATTGTACACTGTCACAACAATATACATGACAATTCTCAAACAGAAATGATTTAATAATGTAAAATGAAATCCTGTTTTCTGTATAATCCTTGGGGGATACATTATTTGAGCTTGAACATCCAAAAAGCCTCACGATTAAAAAGTTTCCTCTGGAGATCTCTGCCCTTCTCAGGTAATCTTACTATTTCAATGCTGTGTACCATAATGCGACTCACATCCCCTCCATTGCTGTGCGAGTGCAGTCCTCCACTATCCGTGCCCGCCCTTCTCTGCCTGCTACAGGACATTTAGGAAGTAGTACAGATGGGGCTGGGGATTGGAACTTCAATGAAAGCTATTATTATAAAATGTTTAGGCAATAAAGCAGTGAGTGAGCGGTGGGGCCGGAGTAAAGTGACCGCACCGGCGCCATTTGCATGCCACTGGCCCCTCCCACAGCTATATTAGGGCATATGTGGATGGCACTATTATGGGGTGGGGGATATATGGATGGCACTGTTATGGGGGCGGTGATCTGTGGATGGCACTGTTATGGCGTGGGGGATATGTGGATGGCACTGTTATGGGGTGGAGGATCTGTGGGTGACACATATATAGCAGTGCCTTCCACAGATTACCCCTCCCCCATAACAGTGCCATCCACAGATCACCCCCCATAACAGTGCCATCCACAGATCACCCCCATAACAGTGCCATCCACAGATCCACCCATAACAGTGCCATCCACAGATCCACCTATAACAGTGCCATCCACAGATCCCCCATAGTAGTGTCATGCACAGACCACCATTAGTTCAAAACCCACCAAAAGCACATCTTTTGGTTAAAAATATTTTTTTTCTTATTTTCCTCCTCAAAAACCTAGTCTTATTTGCGTGTGTATCTTATAGGGCGAAAAATATGGTATATACTTATATATACTACTACTTACATAGGAGTAGTATTATTATAGTTATATTCTTATACATAGGAGGCAGTATTATAGTAGTTATATTCTTGTACATAGGAGGCAGTATTATAGTAGTTATATTCTTGTACATAGGAGGCAGTATTATAGTAGTTATATTCTTGTACATAGGAGCAGTATTATAGTAATTATATTCCTGTACATAGGAGCAGTATTATAGTAGTTATATTCTTGTACATAGAAGGCAGTATTATAGTAGTTATATTCTTGTACAGAGGAGCAGTATTATAGTAGTTATAGTCTTGTACATAGGAGCAGTATTATAGTAGTTATATTCTTGTACATAGGAGCAGTATTATAGTAGTTATATTCTTGTACATAGGATGCAGTATTATAGTAGTTATATTCTTGCACATAGGAGAAGTATTATAGTAGTTATAGTCTTGTACATAGGAGCAGTATTATAGTAGTTATATTCTTGTACATAGGAGCAGTATTATAGTAGTTATATTCTTGTACAGAGGAGCAGTATTATAGTAGTTATAGTCTTGTACATAGGAGGCAGTATTATAGTAGTTATATTCTTGTACATAGGAGCAGTATTATAGTAGTTATATTCTTGTACATAGGAGCAGTATTATAGTAGTTATATTCTTGTATATAGGAGCAGTATTATAGTAGTTATATTCTTGTACAGAGGAGCAGTATTATAGTAGTTATATTGTATTAAATAGCTGTGGGAACTGTACTCTATGGTAACAAATAATAGACACTGAATCTTTATTGCTATGATTATTTTTATTTCTTACTTGACTCTTGTTGGATGATGCAATTATCTCAAGCACTGATGGCTGATCTTCCCAAGAATCAATTTCTGACATGTCATACATCATGGTGGTGACAGGAGGACCATATGTACTTTGTATTTTTCTTTTCTTCTGAATTAAGTGCTGGAACATCTGTCATGAGTTGAGAGAGGAAATGATGAGATGTCTCAATGGCGTGATAAAAATCAAGAATATTGTGTACACTCACAACCACATTTCCTTCAAAAGCAGCCAACTGCAGTGGTGTAAGTCCCCGTCTATTCTGACTGTGAATTAGAGTTTTTCCACCATCCTGTGATAAGAGGTAGTCAAACATCTGGCACGATAGACTTTTGTTGGGTTGAAGAACAAGGATGTGTAGAACGGAGTTACCTGTGAAGAACATAAAAATAATAGAAGTACCATTGTGTCGTGTGTAGACCAACAGTGCCCAGAAATAGCTGGAACTAAGGAAGAGTCCCATCAGTAAGGACATTTTGTGAGGGTTGGGAATTTACCACCTCATAATGCTGAAACCAAGACTTGATATTTTAAAATACATCAGCATATAACATTAATTGGGTTTTAGCACAATGTCGGAGCCTGCAATCTGATAGTAGCATGGAGTGGGTGGTGTTGAGATTTTAATTGTGCTATGTCATGAGCATTGCATTGGCAAGACATTTTTGCTAAGAAAAAATATTCTACTGAAATGAACACTAAATGCAGAAAGTACAAAAACATAATAAAAAAGGCATACAAATTCTTTTTTCTGTCTCATATTATCCTGCAGCTCCTTCCTCATTACAAACCTCATATACAATCTATCTCTGGCTTTAACGTATCTGGCAGGAGGTCCCACAATGCTTGGTCTGACATAAGGGACTTTTCTAATCTTCATTGTGAAGACTGAAGAGCTTAATAGAGGTGAAGACATTGTGGAGAAAAACTATGGACCCAAGTAGATAAAACCAAATAATTGTGTATAAATAATTCCCGTCATTCTGCTTATTATCAAAAAGTCCAAAACATCCTTACCCCAAAAGTCTGTGGCATGAAGATCAGCTCCATGATCTAGAAGTATCTTCACAATCTCAATGTCCATTACACATGCCGCAAAGGTCAGTATATGCTCACCTAGAAGATACATGAGACAATTTGAAATCCATGTGCAAAGGCAGGCCATGTAAAATCTAGATATAATGATTTATTTAGTTGCCTTTAAACCATTCCTTCATCATGATGTACATCTGCGGCATGGGTGAAAAATGCAATTCCCATGGCGGGAATGGAATGGGCACAAGTGGAACATACAGCCAAGGTCCTCCTGGCCAGGATCAGAAATTAATCTCAACTAGAGTTGAGCGAATCAATTCTAAACAAATTGGATTTGACCTAAATTATGTTAAAATCTGAGGTAGATCCAAAGCCAAATTTAGGGTGATTCAATTTCCGACAAATTTTGTAGAGAGAGGGAGAAAAAATTAAAAATAAAAGATGTAATTTAAAAAATGAGAAACAAGAAGAAAAAAATTTGCATTTCTGGGTTAAATTATTGTAAACCGTATGATTTACTGTCTCAGAAGGTGTTAAAAGTTCCTTGCATTAAATCGCTGTTCATTGCATCTGATCTACAGTATAAAGAATCATAATAGGTATATCACAAAAAGTCTTCTTGCCTTGTTGATCCAGAAAATGTAAAATTAATCCAATATAATAAGCAATACCATTCTGGATGGTACATAAATATTTTATTCATGTTTCCTCACTCACCAAAGTAAAAGAGATTCTTTTTACTAAGTGCAAAGAACTTCCCTGTAGCTCGAGGTGAAGAGACATCGGCACCTCTACGTATCAGCTCTACAACGAGGTTGCCGTTCTGATTGACCGTAGCAATATGTAATGCCGTCTGACCTGGAAAGTAAGACAGAAATCAATCAGGAGCAGTGTCACACAGTCAATGGATGCAGACCAAACAATTGCCTGGCTAGGACTCAGTAAGGAGTCCCTGTTCTTCTAGAGAGTCACAGTTCCGCCCCATCACAGTTCAGCTTCCTTGCTCTTTACTGGAGTCCTGGCATATTATGGTTGTTTACCAGATTGTCCCTGCAGGGTCTTAAACCCATGATCTTTTGTATAGGAGGCAGAACCTTACAAGTTAACCCTCAGGAAGGATTTTTTTCTCTGACTGAAAGCCTCAATAGTATTCTTCCCATTCATAATATACTGGTATCTACAGGTGCACCTTTTCTATATATTCCAATAAATGGTATATTTTTAAATAAAAAAAGTAGTAGTATGTATTTAGTTATTGCAAAAACTTTAGAATTTATATACACGTACATACAGATACATACAAACATACACAAATGTGTTTTTATTGCAATTTATTTTGTGCCATTAAAGGGGTTGGCCAATCTGGGACATTGATGGCATATCCCCCCTATCTCTAGAAAGCCAACCCCCCCGACCCTAAGCAAACAGAGAGCAGCTGCCCATGCACAGCCACCCTCCATTCACCAATATGGGAGTTCCAAAAATAGCTGAGCGCAAGCTGGACTATTTCCGGCAGTCCGGAAATCCCATATCAATGAAAGGAGGGTTAGCAGTCCTTGTGTGAGATTGTGGAACAGCTCTTCCTGTATCATGCTGGTGCATAATTCAACTTTAGGATTGTAATTTTACATTTCGGCCACAGTAGGCCGCTGGTTCTCTGTAGAGAGGATGACTCATGCTGCTGCTGCTGGAAGAAGAACCAGGAAGTGAGAGAGAGCTGACATTGTGGAAGGACTGGTTGTGCGAGACTGAATCTGGTTCCATCCTGGTGTCCAAGTGTCCTGAAGTAATTGGGGATGCAGTGGAGTGGGACTAGTCGTTGTCCCTTACATAGATCCTGTTCTTAGGAACAAGGATTGTTCCAGGAGGACTGTTTACAATGTTTGAACAGAAGTTTAACTACCAAGTATGGCCGCATGAGTACTAAGGGCCTGGTAATCAGCTCGGTTAAAAGACATCCTCTGACACAGAACGGACACAGGTCAGTAAATCCGTTTACTCATCGCATTATATTAGTGGCGCCTGAACCATCAGAGAATAAGTCTAGACCTGCAATTAGTTATGTATTTAGATAGGACTTGCATGTTGGCAAGCTTTACAGAGTTGTATTGTGGCACAGTATTGACTTGCAGACTCTGCTATGTGCGCCATTGGCTAGGTTTGTCCTCTCTATTGCGGCACAGTATTGACTTGCAGGCTCTGCTGTGTGCGCCACCGTGATAGGTCTGTTCAACTGGACAGGGACAGTGACTGTGGGCCCAGAGTATAAGATATTCGGTGCACCTTCATATTGTTGTGTTCAAATTACTGTTTTAGTAAATTTTCTGTTTTTGCACAAAGCTGTGTGTTGTCGCATTCCTCGTCTGTGACTTTGCTGTATCCTGGGGGTCCCTCCCCAGTATACAGTCTTACACTTGCACCAGTGCTCTCTCCATTCTCTGCAGTAGAAATTCAAAAAATGGCCGAGCATGCTTGTTTGGCTATCTTCATAACTCCCATAGCGATGAATAGAGATCACAAGGCACATGCTGGTAGGCACTCCTTCAATTCGGGGGCTCCGTTCTGGAGATAAGATTGCCGTTTGGACTGTATATGCAGTAATATAGTAGTCATATACTGACATATAGCAGTTAGTGGTACGTAATGATAGCTATTCCTTCTGACTCCTCTTCGATAGAGTGTGCATGGTTCTGTCAATGGGGAGAGGGAAGATAACCGCAGCCAGACCAATCTGGCATCTTTTCTTCTTCTGCTGGAACAAAGGATCGGGCATGGTGATGCACAATATTCATGACCTTTTTTCTCTAACTTTCCATTGAGAAGATTCTAGTGGCCTTCATACACATTTGATGGTGGACGGTTAGTGAATGCCATCATAATTACCAGTTTTGGATGACATTTTCCTAATCTATATGACCACCTTAGGTTGAATACACAGCATAGGCTGGCAACTGGCATAGGAGAAGGCTACTCCCAGGGCAAAGAGAACATGAAATCTTAGCTACAATATGTGGAGTGGTCAAACACCACAAAATTGTATTTGAGTATTCTCTTTTGTATCCTTACCATATCATTTAGGCATAATAGCTGTACTAATTATGTTGAACATGTAGAAATGATTCCCATATTGCACCAATTGGATCAATATACTATAATGTTACCACATCTACTGCTGAGAGAAGTCTCATCTTTATATGATAAGATGTACATTATCCCTTTAGTCACCGGATATGTCCGTTGAGCGGTTGAATAACCTTTGAGTAGTAAACTATAAGCAATGAGACCAAAAACAAAAGATCCATGATATATCTACCTTTATAGACATCAGAGGTCATGGGCTGGTTAATTAGCTCAGGAGCTTCATCCAGTAGAATTTCTGCGGCCTCCAAGTTTTCATACTGGACCGCCACATGCAATGCTGTCTCTCCCACCGCTCCTGTGTATGTATACATAGGGAATAAAGTTTAATACAGTTATGTCTAATGTAGTGTGGTAATGTGAATAGTGCTGGAAGGTGTGTTGTCCCACTTCAGGTACCTCAGATGGGTGAGACAGATAAAACCCAGAGAGTGGCAGTAGTCTCAGCAAAGCATAGTTTGCTGAGACATTTCTTTATACATTTTCTGGGCTGAATTTTACTTGGACTGGTGGCTGGGCTTGGTGGAGGGAGTTCCCAGTCCACACCCTTCCAGTACGGGTTTTCCTTTCTACCTGAGGTGATCACAGGTGAGGCCTGCTGTAATCAGGCTGGCATAAAGCGCCTCAGAGTAGGTCAGTCTGAGGAGGGAGAGCAAGACTGTTTTGTGAAGCAGAGGCTCTGTGTGTGGTCTCAGTCAGGAGGACTGAGGGGCCACAAGGCTTTGAATAGCCTGAGGTTTGGAGGACCTAGCGACACCTAGAGAACGAGGGGTGCACGCCCAGCGTCTGGAGGACGGAAAGCTGCATATGTTTTCCATATGTGAACGGAGCTCTATGAGTGAGGTAGGGACGTATTGTGTTTAGGTAGCGCCTAGACGGGCAGGAGTTTGCTTGTGTTTTAAGTGTTGGTGGTGCGGGAACCTCACCCCACCCAGTGATGTATAACTGGACTATCCTTTATAAGAAGACAAAATAAATGCACAGTTTAGACATGAAAATCCGTTGTCTGGTGAGATATCTGTGAGTGCGACCCCCTGAAAAGAGACGATCCCTTACAGTATGTATACCATATATATATAAAATGCAACCACTGCACTGTGACTCATGATATTACTATATAGGTTTTGGTTCCTAAAAAATATTTGTGTGCAGCCAAAGTTTTTCTGACTGGTGGATAGGGGAACAAATCATTGTCTATGTCTGCACCTTTTTATGGCATGTTTAGCCAATATGAGAGTCGGTGTGAGAATTATTTTTTTAGACTGACTCCCTTATTGGCCATTTTAGGCTGGGACTACAATACAGTCATAAGAGATTCACCAGGGTTGGATTTCTCGCGAGTCCCAGTAATTCATGAGTCGCAACGCCATTCCATTCACTACACTGCGAAGTAGGTGTCGAGGCCAAGATCTCTGTGTAACCCCATCCTAAGTTTCTTGCTGGAGGAATTGTTCATACAAATGATTCCATGCAGGGGCGTAACTACCATAGCGGCAGACCATGCGACTGCTATGGGGCCCAGGGCAGGAGGGGATCGAGTCTTAGTTGGGATTATCTCCTCTTCTTCTGGAGGTGAAAACTTGGTCAGGACTCTACCCTCTAAAGGAACAACTTCTAGTAAATGAGGCAGTGGAAAAAATGGCCCAAGGGTAATTGAAAAGGGTTTAGGCTGAAACCCTTCTGTCCTGTGTGGGGGGCCTAGTTTGATCCTTGCTATGGGGCCCTTACTTCTCTATGTACGCCACTGATTCCATGGATGACTGATCGGCTGCATTGTGGCTGATCAAAATCCTATGTACAGTATATGGGTTGCTTAAAGTGGCACTGTACTTTCAGTAAACTTTTGATATGTCATAGTAATTGCTAACCTCCGGCACTCCAGCTGTGGTTAAACTACGACTCCCAGCAGGCTTCATTCCCTTCTATGGAGTTCTGAGAACAGCCAAGCAAGTGTACATCTTGGGAGTTATAGTTTTACCACAGCTGGAGGGCCGGAGGTTAGCCATCACAGTCATAGGATCATGTCAAACGTTTAGATCGATGGGGGTCTGAGCGCTGAGACCCCCACAATCTCTAGAATGATGAGAGAGAAGCGCTAACTTAGCCCATTCTCTCTCATCGTTGCAGTACAGGAAGCAAGGCAGACTCAGTACCTGTGGTGACGTCACTCCGGTCATCACATGATCCATCACATGATCTTTTACCATGGTGATGGATCAAGTGATGGACCATGTGATGACCGGAGTGACATCACCACAGGTCCTGTTACTGCACACAGCTAAGATAAAGACAGATCGGCTGCGCGATCAAGTGGATTAAGGTGAGTTAAATTATTTTTTATTATTTTTTAACCCCTCCAGCGCTATTTTACTATGCATTCTGTATTCAGAATGCTATTATTTTCCCTTATAACCCTGTTATAAGGGAAAATAATAATGATCGGGTCTCCATCCCGATCGTCTCCTAGCAACCGTGCGTAAAAATCGCACCGCATCCGCACTTGCTTGTGGATGCTTGCGATTTTCACGCAAACCCATTCATTTCTATGGGGCCTGCGTTACGTGAAAAACACAGAATATAGAGCATGCTGCGATTTTCACGCAACGCACAAGTGATGCGTGAAAATCACCGCTCATGTGAACAGCCCCATAGAAATGAATGGGTCGGGATTCAGTGCGGTTGCAATGCGTTCAACTCGCGCATCGCATCCGCACGGAAAACTCGCTCGTGTGAAAGGGGCCTAAAAGGAAAGGCAACCAAGAATAGTGGAGCACTGCAAGATTAGTTTAAAACGCACATACGATTTATTGTACTCAAACATCAGGTTAAGGCCTCATGCACACGACCGTTGTGTGCATCCGTGGCCGTTGTGCCGTTTTCTGTTTTTTTTTCGCGGACCCATTGACTTTCAATGGGTCCGTGGAAAAATCGGAAAATGCACCGTTTTGCAGCCGAGGCCGTGATCCGTGTATCCTGTCCGTCAAAAAAATATGACCTGTCCTATTTTTTTGACGGACAACGGTTCATGGACCCATTCAAGTCAATGGGTCCGTGAAAGAACACGGATGCACACAAGATTGGCATCCGTGTCCGTGATCCGTGGCCGTAGGTTGCTTTCATACAGACGGATCCGAAGATCCGTCTGCATAAAAGCTTTTTCTGATCTAAGTTTTCACTTCGTGAAAACTCATTTCCGACAGTATATTCTAACACAGAAGCGTTCCCATGGTGATGGGGACGCTTCTAGTTAGAATACACTGCAAACTTTGTACAAGACTGCCCCCTGCTGCCTGGCAGCACCCGATCTCTTACAGGGGGATATGATAGCACAATTAACCCCTTCAGGTGCGGCACCTAAAGGGGTTAATTGTACTATCATATTCCCCTGTAAGAGATCAGGGCTGCCAGGCAGCAGGGGGCAGCCCCCCCCCTCCCCAGTTTGAATATCGTTGGTGGCACAGTGTGCCTCCACCATCGCCCCCCCTCCCTCCCTCTATTGTATTAAATCGTTGGTGGCACAGTGTGCCAACCACCATCGGCCCCCCTCCCTCCCTCTATTGTATTAAATCGTTGGTGGCACAGTGTGCCAACCACCATCGGCCCCCCTCCCTCCCTCTATTGTATTAAATCGTTGGTGGCACAGTGTGCCAACCACCATCGTCCCCCCCCCCTCTATAGCAGTAACATTGGTGGCAGTGTGGGGTCTCAACAGTAGAGGATTCATACTTACCTGCTTGCTGCTGCGATGTCTGTGAACGGCCGGGAGCTCCTCCTACTGGTAAGTGACAGTTCTTTAGCAATGCGCCGCACAGACCTTTCACTTACCAGTAGGAGGAGCTCCCGGCCGGACACAGACATCGCAGCAGCAAGCAGGTAAGTATGAATCTTCTACTGTTGAGACCGCACACTGCCACCAATGTTACTGCTATAGAGGGAGGGGGGGGGGCGATGGTGGTTGGCACACTGTGCCACCAACGATTTAATACAATAGAGGGAGGGAGGGGGGGGCGATGGTGGGGGCACACTGTGCCACCAACGATATTCAAACTGGGGAGGGGGGGGCTGCCCCCTGCTGCCTGGCAGCCCTGATCTCTTACAGGGGAATATGATAGTACAATTAACCCCTTTAGGTGCCGCACCTAAAGGGGTTAATTGTGCTATCATATCCCCCAGTAAGAGATCGGGTGCTGCCAGGCAGCAGGGGGCAGTCTTGTACAAAGTTTGTAGTGTATTCTAACCTGAAGCATCCCCATCACCATGGGAACGCCTCTGTGTTAGAATATACTGTCGGATCTGAGGTTCACGAAGTAGCTCATATCCGACAGTATATTCTAACATAGAGGTGTTCCCATGGTGATGGGGACGCTTCAAGTTAAAATATACCATCGGATTGGAGAAAACTCCAATCCGATGGTATAAAAGAACTCCAGACTTTACATTGAAAGTCAATGGGGACGGATCCGTTTGAAATGGCACCATATTGTGTCAACATCAAACGGATCCGTCCCCATTGACTTGCATTGTAATTCAGGACGGATCCGTTTGGCTCCGCACGGCCAGGCGGACGCCAAAACGACTTTTTTTTCATGTCCGTGGATCCTCCAAAAATCAAGGAAGACCCACGGACGAAAAAACGGTCACGGATCACGGACCCACGGACCCCGTTTTTGCGGGCCGTGAAAAAAAACTGTCGTGTGCATGAGGCCTTAAACAAGATAAAGATCAAAAAGATAAAAAACACACTGACGGCGGTTACGTCAACGGTGCCTCACTATTCTATTTTTTTTTATTTTTTTTGGATGAGCAAGCCTGGATCAGGACGAAATCTATGAAAACGGCTGCAGTCCAAATGGATTGGTGAATAACGATATAATTGTGTGAATTGCGTCCTTGAGCAGATTTTTGCCAGTGAGACGTGTCGTATAATTCCTGTCACTATCCGATATCACTGGAGCCGCACGGATCGTTTATTGTGACACCTGTTCTGTTGCTTCTCTGTACCCCATCAGTCTCTCCAGATGCAGGAAATGACCATGTACTGGCGGCAGCAGTGACCCACCTTGGTCAATTATTGGCTGACTTTTCATTTCCTATGTATCAAGAGGCACCAGGAAGTAGAGGCCAGCAGGGGACCAGGGAAAGGGTGGGGTGGGGTAAGTAGGATCGGTAAAGAGAGTATAACTCACATCGCCCAGATTTATTATTGACTCTGTGACTTGATTTTGTCTAATATTTAGTGCAATTTGGAGCAAAAAGTTTTTTTTTGCCAGACTTGTCTAAGAGGGATGGGGCCTGACCTTGTGTGGTGAGGAGTGGGGCCTAAAATGCACCAACATTTCTGTCTTAAAAATCCGCAAGTAGGACAAACTAAAACTGTTGATCTATGGGTAGCGTAGCTGTGAGTGCCAAACACCCAACGCGTTTCGGATTGATCGCTATTCTTCGTCAGGGGTGAAGGATGTCACTTGGTGCTCCTGTGGAGCGCAAGCTTTCTAGATACAGGAACGGAGCTGAGCCGCTGGCCAAGGCACACTTCAAGGAATAGATACTGCCCTAAAAAACCTTGGATTTAATCGCCCCAATCAGCAAGAGAGGAACGCGTTGTTTGAGGCTTTGCCGCGAGGTAGAGCAGGTGCGGTGGATGTGCGGCATCCACTAGATTATTTGTATAACAGTCTATAGGTTTACCATATTTATCATACAACTTGAGATATTGCGGGCACATTTAAAGACTCACCGTCTCCATGTCTAGTCTGTCTAAGGGCTCCTGCACACAAACGTATTTTTGTCTGTCTGTTCCGGGTTTTTTTGCAGCCACAAAAACCCCCTGAAATTACGTGTGCATTCCCTATCCACATGTCCGCAAGTCCGTTTCACAAAAAAATAGAACATGTCCTATTTTTGTCCGTTTTGCGCAAATAAAACTGATGTAACATGAACAACGTTACACGGATTTTCTCTGTATTTTTTGCGAATCCATTGATCAACTACAGCATTGAATATGAGAACTAGAAATGAGTGAAATGTATGAAGATTGAGTTCATGGGCATCTTACCAATTGGCGAGGCTCCCATTACGGAGCCATAGTTGTCATATAGAAGACGATGGAAATATTTGTGAATGGAAGAAAGGGAAGAAAGTGAATGGAAGCATCTCTTGCTCTAAAGATAAGGAGTTTACAATCTAAAACATCCAGGGTTATAAACACGAATACAAAATTTATTGGCTTCATATAAAATGCGGCAAACAAACCCGATGACCTGAAGTTGTTATCACGCATAAGTTATAGTTTCTGCCACTGAGGGTGCAGGCTCAAGCTGGGGCAGATTGGAAACCTGAAGTGACCCTGGAAAAAATACCTAAAAGTGGCCCCATATTGTAGAAGGGTCTAAATGGACAGGAGGTGGGGCACAGAAAGAAGAGGGGGGGGGGAAGGGGGGCAGCAGCACCATGGTTCAAAATACCACATACCAAAGTGTCACACAATATCTTGCCCTAAAAGTTTTCCCTATGAGTTGGCCATCAATAGAGGCCACTTTCTCTCCTCCTCTTCCAGTTGTCTCTGATTAAGATATGGAGCAGGGGCTTAGGAGGTGAGATATTGGGATATAGTTGAATTTGGGAGGACATGTGCAGTCCCTGGCCTGGTACATGATTAATTACCACCGATTGATTATTATGTACCCAGCCAGCGGCAGAGATGGGGGCTTGGGCGCCCCCCTAGGCATCAACCCATCGGGAAATTTCCCTGTAAGGTCTGTGGCCAATCTGCCCCTGGGCACAAGTGGTGCAAGCGCTGTGGATGCGCAGCAGAACTGCATACAGAAAATCAGCAACGTTCATAGTCTTAGCGATGTGGATGTCAATCCACGCACAGAGGAGTGTCCACACCGGAATCCGCGCATAACTTAACATGCGTTGTGAATTTTAAAATAATTCATATTTTGGCTGCGGGTGATTTCACCCCTTACAATGATGAGGGTGTAATCTATGAGAATTTGGCTGCATATCTACCAAAAATTTCACAACAAACTCTGCCCAATTTGGTGCACATTTTGAAACTGCGAATACCGTCAGATCTACCCTGGATTTATGCAGCATACTCGCTATGTGTGGCCGTACCCCAGGTATCAGCAAGTAAATAAAGGAAAATAGATCCAGGTCATGGACATCGTCTGCAGTGTTAACATGTGTCTTAGGCCTCATGCACTGGGCCATTGTCCGGCTGTTTCGTTTATTGGGGACCGCAATTTGGGTCCCAAATACACGGGCAACGTCCGTGCGTTGGTCGAGACAGATCGAGACCCATTCAACTTGAAAGGGTCCGTGATCCATCCACACCATAAGAAAATAGAACAAGTTAGTGCTTCCGTGGGGTTCCGATATGCGCTTCCGTTCCGCATCTCCGTGATTGAAGACCCATTCAAGTGAATACGGCCACGGGCACACAATGGCCATGTGCAAGAGGCCTAAGTTTGCACAACCTGGCCAGAGTCAGATTGTTGTGTGGGCAGGGGTGTAGCTAAAGGCTCATGGGCCCTGGTGCAATAGTTCAGCTTGGGCCCCCCTTCCCTGTGCTTTGTGTCCAGGGGCCGGGAAGCACATAGCATTCATGCTGCCTGAGGCAAAAATTAAAGTAACAGCTCACCGCCAAAATGGTCCAGGGGGCTACCAGACTTGTATCTAAAAGAACAGTTCAAAGACAGTACAATACTGCATAAGGTGCTCCAAAGGAGACAAATGGTCACTACACTTGTGTTAACCAAGTTGCATCGGTAGAAAAGGCTTCGATCTTTGCATCAGTATCGGAATTGGATGTGGGCGGCAGGTGGTGGAAAGGGCTTGGATGTGTGGTTGAAAGGAGAGGGCAGAATCCAAGTTCACTCCAAGGCAGCGGACTTGGTTGATCGGGAAGAGTGTGCAGCCATTGATCGTTATAGATAGGTCTGTTGGGGGGTTGAGCAAGATGGGGGAAAGATAATGAATTCTGTTTATCCATGTTAAGTTTTAGAAAGCGAGAGGAGAAGAAGGAGGATATGAAAGATAGGCATTGTGGGATTTTGGATAGTAAGGTGGTGATGTCTGGACCAGAGAGGTAGATGTGTGTGTCGTCAGCATAAAAGTGATACTGAAAGCCATGGGACTCTATGAGCTATCCCAGGCCAAAAGTGTAGATAGAGAAGAGCAGGGGTCCTAGGACAGAGCCTTGCGGGACACCAACAGAGTGTGAATGAGACGAGGAGGTGGTGTGAGAGTGGGAGACGCTAAATGTCCGCTCTGTGAGGTATGATGTGATCCAGGAGAGGGCCAGGTCACTGATGCCAAGAGATGAGAGAGTTTGTAACAGAAGGGAGTGGTCGACAGTGTCAAAGGCAGAGGACAGGTCAAGGAGAAGGAGGACAGAGTAATGTTTTTTGGTTTTGGCTGTTAGTAGGTCATTGGTGACTTTGGTGAGGGCAGTCTCAGTTGAGTGATGGGGTCGTAAGCCAGATTGTAAAGAGACCTTTAGTTCCACTGAAGCGAATAGAGCTATGTTGCAGCTCCCCACACAACCTGTGGAGGGTGTGGTCCTGTTTTTGAAATAAAGCAATCATGTTTTTATAATCTTGGACAACCTCACTCCCTAGGATCTACTCAGTGTTGAAAGCCACAAAAAGGCAGTATTCCTCCTTCCCCAAAAAATACAGCAGGGGGCAGTGAATTTTGCTATATTCACTGTTTTTTAAATGTTGATTTATGATGTCCCTTTAAGATGCCAACATTTAAGATGGCACAGTGTTTAAACTCTGCAAACCATTGGTAGAACTATTGATCTTCCATGTCAGGGTAGTGATGAAATCCAACAAATATTGCATATTCCATAGGTCATATCCATGTTGCAATGTATAATTTAATTGGTTACTGCAGATTTTAACTTCTGGTTCACTTACCTCTCTGGAATGGATCACAGGTCTCATCTTCTAGAAGTTTCTTTAGTCGTTGAATATCATTTTCCTTTGCAGCTCGTAGGAGTGGAAGCTCTTGGATCCTTAGATAAAAAGCTGGATCAGTAATATTTCACCACTGAACTGTGTGACTCTGAATGGACTAAAAATACTAAATGATTTGACCGACCAGTGTGGAACTGGGGTTCCTTCTGTCCCCAGGAGAAATGATTCTGTGGTCCACCCAATCTTTGTCACCATTGTACACACAGGACTTAGCATCAATCTAATAGGCTATTACTGAACCATCCCATAAGATTTAGACCCTAGTGATAAGTGATTGGCTCCAAAGTCACCTCCACATAAGACTGTTTTCTGTTGGACCTTGTAGGCCATTATTGTATCACAGTCTGGACCTACTGGAGGAGCCTCTGCCACTCAGGTGGGCCATTCTAGCTAGAGATGAACGAATCAAATCCAACAAAGTGGAATTCGATCAGAATTTCAGGATAAATTTGATTCACAGCGAAGCCGAATTTCCTCGAGCTTCGTGGTGGCGAATCAATTTAACCTGAAATAGTGTAAAAAAAACAAAAATAAATAAATCATACTTATCTCCTCCATTCGCTCACGATGGGCCGGCCGCTGCCATCTTGATTGAAGATCCTGGCCAAAATCCGGCTGACGAGATGATGTCATCTTGGGCTGCGTGAGGTTTCGCACGAGATCTTCAAGCAAGATGGCAGTGACCTGCCCATCGTGAGCAAATGGAGGCGGTAAGTATGATTATATATATATTTTTTCCGTGTGTATTACTCTCAGATGCCGCGATCATGTATGAACGCTGAATCTGAGGGGTACAATGATGGGGCGTTCTCTAACTTCTCTAATTCCGGCCATGCAACTGATCGCATCATATTTTTTCCATTTTCTATAAGGCCCCACACTCTTCATCAACTAAAATAAGATGCAAATTTTGTAAAGTGATAGGGGTTTCCTATCTTCAGGATGGGTCATCAATATCCTGCCACCCACAAGAGTCAGCTGTCTCAACAGGCCGCAGCTCTCGGGTAAACGGTGCAGCCTCCTCTTGTGTCCTTACATCTATTGGTCACATGGCCCTTCTGCAGCTTGGTTCCATTCAAGTCAATGAGATTAAGCTGCAATACCAAGCACCACCACTGTACATTGTATTGCGCTGTGCCACGCTCATCCGAGGGCTGCGGCCCTTCAAACTGGTAATCGGCAGGGTCCTGGAAGTAGGACCAGTCCTGATCTCATCCTATTGATGCCAATAGATATGGAAGTTGCAACAATGTTGGATTTTTGCAGAAGCAGCAAATTACAAAATCCCCCCCCCCCCCCAGGTTTGTATTTAAGTTGTTTGCTGCATAAAGCAATTGCAATTTATGTCATTTTGCATTGTGATCACAAAATACGGGACGTTGCGTGCAGCAAGTCCCCACAGCCTTACTGAGGTTCATTCCCTTCAGTATATGTATTCCAGATACCTGACAACTGAAATCAGCTCTACATACAGTGGCTTCCGACAACTCGTGGTGGGGGCTTGTGCCTATCCACAGCAGTCAATCGGAATAGGCAAAGCTGTGGCACAAAGCATAAGGAGGGGACAAAGATGCAGATCCTGGTGTGGCTGCTTTTAGAGTACCGGAGTGCGCCATTACACAGGGACCAGTACTGAGCGACAGTATTCAACTCTATCGGCAAGATGCAAAGGGAAAGGGGTAGGAACAATCATTATTACGATCGTTCATCCAATATTCACTTTGCATATTGTCTTGCTCAGAAGGAGGGCATGATAAGAAAATGCTATAAGTGTGTATAGTTCCTCTTAAAGGGGTTGTCCACCTATCAAGGCATTAGGCCTCATGCACGCTGCCGTATTGTGGCCCGCAAACAGCGGGTCCGCAATATGCGGGCACCGGCCGTGTGCTCCCCATATCACGGATGCAGAGACATTCACTTGAATAGGTCCGCAATCTGGAGCTGCGGTATGGAACGGAGGCATGGAAGCCCACAGAAGCACTATGGAGTGCTTCCGTGGTGTTTTTCTCCGTACCTCCGCAAAAATAAAACATGTTCTATTTTTTTACGGTGCGGACGGATTACGGACCCACTCAAGGTCTCGATCCGTCCCAGCCACGACGTTGCCGTGCATTGGGGACCGCAAATTGAAGCCTAAGGCCTCCTGCACACGGCCGTTGTGGGTCCATTCCGTGCATTGGGGACCTCAATTTCCAGTCCCCAATGCACGGACAACGTCCGTTTGGTGGCCGGGACGGATCGAGACCCGTTCAACTTGAATGGGTCCGTGATCCGTCCAGACCGCAAAAAAATAGAACAAGTTTTATTTTTTTGCTGTGCGGAGGTACAGACAGAAACACCACGGAAGCACTCCGTAGTGCTTCTGTGGGGTTCTGATTCGTGCTTCTGTTCCGCAATTGAATGGGTCTGCATCTGTGATGCGGAGTGCACACGGGCCGGTGCCTGTGTTTTGCGGGCCGCAATACGGCCACCGGCACACAACAGACGTGTGCAAGCAGTTAAGACCTATCCAGATGAGACAGAGTTCTCTGGGACTAAGCACAGGACTTCAGTGATTGATTGGGGTGCTATCACCAGGATCTCCACAGTGAGGTCACAGTTGGTACCCATCCTCTTCACTGGGCTGGTCCAGACGAGCGGCCCAACTCTGCTGCTCACCCCATTCTAGTAACTAAAAACCTAAAACCCCATAGTACTATATAAAAAAACGCACTATACACAACATGTACCGTTTCCTCTGGAGCAGCTCCGCTTTCTCCTCCTTGGGTGACTGATGTTTTGCAGCCCAACTGCTTATCCTTTCCTTGAGTGGATTCAACATGACGTTGCCGTAGTCAATGGTCGATGGGTCAGGAGATCACATCATTGCTGCTGTCCCTTTAAATGCTGAAATTGTGAATAGTCACTGATCATAGTTAGTAAGGTCTGCAGGTAGAGTCTCTTGAGGAGTCATCAGGAGTCTAGTGTCTCACCGAGACTCCTTCACTCCTAACCCCCAACCTCACCAGACCTGTTCCTCTTCAGTGTTAACTCAGTCAGTGCTGGATCAATGTGTCAGAGGTCGTATATAGGGTCTGGGAGTGCACGAGAGTCTCACAGATTATAACATAAAGACATAGTACATATTAGAAAAGATGCCTCCCCTGTCTGTGATATCTCTACCTGGGAAAGCTGGATGACAACCTCACAATATCTCTATATATTTTTTTCTCCTGACAGATCAAGAGAATGGAAAGCTAAACGGTGATATGAACTCAGCCTTACTAAAGTGTTTGCACCTGTTTTTAGTCTAAAAAGTTCTGTTTTAGACAGTCTTATTTTTTTTTGTCGCATTTAGGTCTCATGCACACTGGCCATTATTGGCTGGTGTCCATATTGTGTCCCGCAAACAGCGGGTCCGCCGCAATATACAGGCACCGGCCATTTGTGCATCCGCATCACGGATGTGGACCCTTTCACTTGAATGGGTCCGCAATCTGGAAGGTGCGGCGCAGGATGGAGGAGCGGAACCCCACGAATGCACTACGAAGTGCTTCCGTGATTTTTGTGTCCATGCCTTCGCACCGCAAAAAAGTAGTGCATGTGCAACGAGCGCCTCCCCCCAGGGCTCTTTAAGAGGAAAAAGTCCTTGTTATTTCGTGACGCCAGTTGCAGTGAAGCAACAAGGGCACAGGGCCCCTTTTAGTGATGTAGTAGATAGTACCCAGGTGTTGGAATGCCCGAGTGTTGTAGGGTGGCCTAAATGTCCCTTAAGGTTGGTGCACGTGTCACAGTGCTCCTACCTGGATAAGCTGGACCTAGGCGTTGGCTCCGAAGCAATGAAAAGGGGGTAGTTGAATGGTGGGATGAAGAATAAATTGAGTACAGACCTTGTGATGAAGTTGATAACAGCTTTACTTTGCATAAACGTTTCCCCAAACAGTTGCAGGCTTCGTCTTGGTTCCAGCAGGCTTTTGCATTAACTGTGGCAGGCAAACTCCTCTCTGCTACATCTGTTACTCTCTGGCTCTGCTGTGCTGACAAGCTGACTGAAAAACTTGGCTTTTGCTGTATGCTGCAACTTCCTTCTGTAGTCTGTCTCTAAACTGGTCCAGGGAACTTTACTCCTGGCTTCAGAGGCTTCCAGATCCAGCAGAGCTGAAGGTGCTCTAGCTGGCCTAGACAAGGCATGTCCAGCAGGGACGTGCACCTGCTGCACACAATCCCTTGGAAGGGGGTAAACTACAACTAACTCTAACTAAACTCCTCCCTCCCTCCCTCTTTCTATTTAGTATTAAATCCTGTGCTGAATCTTCCTTATCATACTGCACCATGCTTCATAACCTTTGTATTGCATGCATTCTAATTTCTACTCCACTCCAGGGCTGGTATACTTTACTTCGTCTGTTTTCAGAAGTGAAGTGCAACATTTTTTTATGTCTAAATACATTAGACCAGTCTAAGTGAATAAGAACCTGTCCTACTGAGAAACAACCACCAGAGGTCAGACTAATAGCAATACGCCAAGTCTAATTCATAAACTGCTGTACGACTTTTAATAAATACTCGGCAAAAGAAAGACTCGCCAAATGAAATCCTCCTGAGTAATTTTATAGCCAAAAACAGACGAGGTTTGATAAATGTTCCCCTTTATATTTTACACCCTTTTATAAAGAGCGGGTGGGGCCACCACAGCTTGATACATTTATTAATAGTCGCGCAACTATTTTAAAGCTGTGATTTGGCTGTAAAAAGTAGGTAAGACCCACGTTACCTGCCACGTGCGACACAATAACATTTTGGCATGTTCACAATCTGCTCCATCCGGATTTGCAAGCATTTGCAGCAAAATGGATTAGATATTAAAGGGGTTATCCAAAACCTATAACGCCCTCCCATATGCCCGGACCGGACCCAACCCCTCACACAGACAGTGCAATGCTAGGTAGGCTCATTCTTATGGCAGCCTGCTATTGCCCCCCCCCCCCCCCAACCCACCGCCGCCAGAAAGATGCAGCGGTGGCCCTGTCGGCATCAGAAGCGACACAGGTGTCGGGAAGCGGGGTAAGTACAATCTGTGTGAGGGGCCCGGGCATATGGGGGGGGGGGTCATTATAGGGTTTGGATAACCCCTTTCTCAACCACAAGCTGCAGAAAGAAATTCTGTGTGGAAATTGATTTGCGGTACGGCCAGCAGCATGTCAGTCCTTTCTGCCGGACTTTCATGGTGGCTGGGTGAAAACTGCAAAATCCTCCTTAATATCCATGTGCGATATACATTATGAGGATCAAATATATATACTTTTTCTTATATAATTAAACGCGGAAAAAAAAATATGTTCTTTGCATCGCCCTCTACGGACACCTGGAACTTCCTTAGGCCTCGTCGTTCACATGTCAGTTTAGGAGATCCAGCGCAAACCCTGGCTTTCGGCTGGAGAAATAAAAGTTGCATACAGCGTTTTTTTCATCCGTCCAAAGCCCGACAATTATTCCAGAAGGAAGCCGGATCACCGCCAGACCTCACTGCAGTCAATGGCCATCCGGTGGGGAAGTAGAGGATCCGGCAGGCTGCTCTGTGCCGGAACTGCCGGCCGGATCTCCTAACACAGATGTGAATGAGGTCTTATATTTCCATCTGCAGAGCTATGTGCGAATTATCCCAGGATCTGTCCAAAATGCAGGTGAGAAAACTATTCCGATACTGTCTAAATATATTATACGAGAGAAAATCTGGTGTCAGCCTGCTGCCTACATTACTGGGAGGAAGTCATTACATGGGATTGTACACGGACGCTCCCTTTGGGCACAAGTTCTTGGCAACGCTCTTACAGATTTGCTTGTACAAATATGAGATGATTTTTTTCTAAAATGTTTCTGGTACTGGCCACCAGAGGGCGCTGTGTCCCAACATCTGACATCAAGGGAGAGTTAATGTCACAGCAATTTTTCCGTTCTTCTGATCCAAATGCAAAAAAAAATAAAGGATTCTGTAAAAAGTAAAAATAAAATCATTCCTGTGCATCAGTTATGCACATTTGAGCCGTTTGAGCCATTTCCGTCTGAAATCCATTCTTTTTTAGACGGAAACAAAAGTCCTGCATCCCACATGGCCATAACTGATGCACAGGATCCGTTTTTCTTTTTTGCAGGATCCTGTTTTTTTTTTAGTTAAAAGTGACGAATCAGAAGAAAGCAATACTAACGGTGATGTGTACTCTCCCATATACACACCTCAACATTGAAATTGGAGCACCAAGAAGGACCAGCTGTAAGGTTATGCAAATTAAGGAAGTAGCAGGTGTTGTTAAAATTTGCACATGATCAAATTTTCAAGCACATAGTTCCAATCTCTGGCATGTGGGAGGAGCATAATAGCCAGACTGAAAAGCAAAGTAGATCTTGGTTTATCACTCAGGCAAATTGCAAGACGCCTAGGCCGAGATGTCAGCACTGTTCAACATTGCGTTTTCCGGTGGTTGGAAGAACAATGCAAGAGGTGCAGAGAGGAGAACATCTGTATGGATGGATCGTCTGATTAGAAGAATGGTGTGCATAGATCCATTCTGTATTGTAAGTTAAACTAGACATCATATACCAAGCCTAGGGCGGCAAACAGTATCTACAACAACCATCAGAAGGCATCTGTATGACACCGGACTACAAGCCAGATGTCCAGCTGGAAGTCTTCCAGTGTTCCACTGACCTCACCCCACCGCTTTTATAGGCTATTATGGTGCACAGCAAAACAGCAATGAATAAATGAAAGTAATGCTTCTGAGGGACATAGCAAATCATTTTCACAAGACAGGTATCATTTTAATTAGCAGGATTGACCCTACCAGACGGCATGCCTGGTTTAATAGGGTTGACCCTGCTGCCAGGCGCTCTTTAAAGCTGCCTGCAGGACTCAACATTTATTCCAAAAAGAAGACCCTTGGGGTGGTGTGGAAATGCATTAGCTTATATTTACTGTCCCCCCCCCCCCCCCAACCCAAATATTCCCCCCTACTCCAGTGAAACTTGTGCGGAAAAATACAGTACTAGTAAAGTGTATGAAATTAGATAAATCCCGTGTGCGAAAATTCGGCTTCACTGTGAACCGAATTTATCCTGAAATTTGGATCGAAGACTTGGATTCGCTCATCACTACTTAGGGCTCATGCACGCAACCGTATTTGCATTTTTTCTGTGGGGCCGCAAAAGATGCAGACAGCATTCCGTGTGCTGCCCACACCCGCTCGTCCGTTCCGTGCAGTCTGCAAAATTATACATTACCTATTTTGTCTGCATTACGGACAAGGTTATGACTATTCTGTTCTGCAAAATGTGGTCAGTATCCGTGTTTTGCAGATCCTCACTTTGCTGACCACAAAACAGCCAATGGTCGTTTGCATGAGCCCTAAGAAGGTGTGCAATGGGGAATCTATGGCTGAGGTAGACATATGGATGCTATTTTGGGGTATCCATTCCAAACTTTTTTTGAATCAAGTCTTATAGCATCCCATTGTCTTAGAAATATCCATCTGCTTGCTGCACCTTTTAATTACAACAGACTAAAATGTATAGAAAATAAATAATAATAATAATACATTTATAATAAATATATAATAAAATAATACATTTTCTTAAAGTGTCAATTGTGCTTCATGTTTACTAGACAATACATCATTTTCCAGCATCATATATCTGGATAGGAAACTTCCTTGGAAAATAAAAAGTGGAATTTTCCTTTAAGTAAAAAATAACAGCTCGGCGCATATGTTGCTTCATTCTGCTTTGCCAAATAGCAGTGCAGAGAGGGGTCACATGACTTTAATTGTATTGCCTTGACCCACAGGAAGCAAGAAGATTCCTCTTTAAATAAGACAATAGTGGATAGCTCACTACTTATTCCCAATGGACCTGGTGCTCTAGCCTAAAAAACTGCTCACCCAAGCAGTCAAAGGGTAATGGTAAAAAGAAATGTATAAGGCTGGCACTCAACTATATGGAATCAGTTGAAAAATGGCTATTTATTTAATACAACACAATTCAATAAACAATCAATAGATAAAATGTACAATAAATGGTGCACAATGTAAAATAAGCAATAATAAAAAACCGCAAATGATCAATGCACACGCTGTAGGCTATAATCTTGGGGGTATTGTCAAATATTCCCCAAGAGGCTCAAGATGTGTCTGAGAGATCAGATAATGTCCTCCTTGAAATGGTCCTCTAATTAAAGTGCAAGCTGGTTCCAGAGACGGCACTATGGCCGAATAGCTGACGGCTGTCGGGAAAGATATCCTGGATAATGTGGATCTACCACGCAGTGTGAATCGGGCTGCAGGTGGGGAGTAAAGCGGGGACCGGTTTATCTTACCCTGTTGGTCGGGTCCGGTGGCTGGAGAGTCTGTTCCTCCTACCGCTACTCACCACGATGCGCCGGCTTCTGCTCTCGCTGTTCGGCGTCCTCGCTCGAGATTAGTGTGTCACGTGGGGATAATCTCGCGGGACTTGCCTATTTAGTAGTTCGGTTTACTTTTCCCTCCGGCTGGTCTCAAAACGGATTTCTATGGAGCGCTCCAATATCCGAAAGGTTTTAAAAGTTTGTTCGGTAGTTCCGGATCATTCCTTATAGGGGTGAACTCGCCAGGCTTGGTGTGTGGGCTCATGGGCCTCCTGTGTCATCATAGGATAAAGCGCTCTGGGTAGGCATATTTTTCCTGACATTTTCCAGAGTCCCTGCCCATTCGGTACTGCTCCTCTCTGAGTCTAGGAGGTCTTTTCTTATTCATCTGCTTGTGCAGACAGTTTAATCAACACGTCTCCAGGACGCTGACAGGGATAACCTCGGACTCTAAGGCTTCACTGCTGCCTCTTTTGCAGCCCCGTCTGTCCTGTTGTTGTCCCTAGCCTCACGGGTTTGTTGTCTGGTATGTGCCTTAACCTTGACAATGGCTACTTCCTCTGGAAGCAGTAGTGAGTTAGTTCAAGCACTGAGTCTGTGTTCTTTATAGGTTGACCTGCAGAAGTAAGGAAGTCCCTGGCTCTCCAAATAGGGCCATAATCAATACCAAACCCATACCTGGAGTCTGTAAAAATATTTGCTCATTTACCTTGTGCCATTTTACATGCTTCAGAGACTGCCTTCAACTCAGCCAATACTACCACTGCATATCCAGTATGAAATCGGCCATCCTCACCCATGTATCTGCTGCCATCTACAAAAAACTCAAAAATCAGGATTAGGTATGGGTTGATCATGTACATGTAAAAAGCCAGAAGTTTCTTATTGCATTAATTGGACGCAATCATGTTCATCAGTATCTTGTAATTCTTGTGAAAGAGGGCCTGTACCCACTTCTCCCATTTCTGAATCCGAAATCGGTAGGAGAGTTGCAGGGTTCAGAGTAGTACATCTCTTGAAAGTAATGGACTCAGGCATGAGTAAAGAACATTGCAACCGTAGTTGGCATGCCATGGATATGTGCTTTGGTTGCACCTGACTAAGGATACCTTGGATGTCATGAGGGGTCTGTACCATCAGGGGATAGTCAAGTACAACTTCAGAAGCATTTTCCACCATCAGCTGCACTGCCGCGACCGCCCTGACAGGCGCCACATGGGACTGGATCTAATCTGGCAGAAAAATAGGCAATCAGCCTTTGTCTGTCCCTATGTTTCTGGGTCAGTACTGAGGTACTATGGCCACTCAGTTCTGAGCAGAGCAGGTTAAAAGGCTGGTCATAGTCTGGTATGCCCAGTGCCGGTGATGACAAGATTGCCAATTTGAGTGAGTAAAAAGAATCCTCTGCAGGGCCGCTGATTGAAAAAGGGTCCGAGGCTAAGTAGTCATAAAGGGGTTGCATCAACATGGATGCATTCTGGATCCAAGGTCTGCAAAAGGACACCAGTCCCAAAAACATTCTGAGGGGTTTTGGCCCATGAGGGAGTGGGATGTCCTTCACAGCCTGTTTTCTTTCCTCGGTGAGGTGCCAGGGCACCTTCTGACAAACAGTGACCGAGTGAAGTAACACGCGATTGGCAAAACTGCAGCTTGTCTTTGGAAGATTTACACCCACTTTCTGCAAGAAAAATCAACAGTGACAGAGATGCATTTTTACAAGTGTCATAGTCAGGAGCACATAATAATAGATCATCAACATATTGTAACAAAACAACCTGATCAGGAACCTACCAACCTGTCAGGACTGATTGGAGGGCTTGAGTATACTGTACATGGTGGGTGAGTTTTGAGCTCCCTGCGGCAGAACCGTCCATGTATACAGTTTACCCTTAAATGTAAATGCAAAGAGATATTGACATTTCACGTGGATCGGGACACAGAAAAATGCATTTGCAAGGTCAATGACAGTATAACACGATGCCCTCGGAGGGACGTGTGACAACAAGGTGTATGGTTTTGGGACAATTGGAGTATGCAGGACAGTGACCTTATTAACTTCCCGTAAGTCATGCACCATCCTATAAGTCACAGGCTGGCCTGTTACTGCTTTCTTTTTGACTGGAAACAGGGGGGGTGTTGGCGGGAGAATTAGTCACCACCAGGACCCCCATTTGAACATACTGGTCAATCTGAGTGACCACAGATTGTTCTTGTGAATGACTCAAGGGATACTGATGGACTCGGGGTGGCGTACATCCTGGTTTTAAATGTACCATGAAAGGAGTGACATCCAATCTGCCAATATCAGTTTTACCCTTTGCCCACAATTTGTCAGGGACTGGCTGTAGGTCCTGCTCCAATTGTAGCACACAGGATGTTTGGTCCGGCTCCAGGTGTAAAGCTAGAACCCGGGTTAAAACATCATTGGGGGTGTTAATATCTGCATGTGTGGTACCATCCTCATTAAAGTAAATATGAGCCCCCAGTGCCTGCAGGACATCAGTACCCAACAAATTGAATGGGATATTTTCTTTTACTAACAACTGAGTCACCACTGTACTGTCTTTGATTTTTAATTTTATAGGTATGGTCTCTGGGATGAAGACCACTTCCCCTGTGAACCCTGATGCGGGGACACATTGTGTGCTTATCTGCCATGGCTTAATATAATCAGGATTGATCACTGTCTTGGCTGCCCCCATGTCTATTAAAGTGGTATTCCCATCTTAGACAATGGGGGCATATCTCCAGGATATGCCCCCATTGTCTTATAAGTGCGGGTCAGAGCGGGGAGTGCTGTGGCTGGAGGACCCCCGATTTCCTGGGGTCCGTCCACCACCAAGCGCTAATCCCCGCCTCTCCTGTAGAAGTGAATGGGAGCGTGCCGTGCATGCGCGGACCATGCTCCCATTCATTTCTATGGGGCAGACGGCAATAGCCGAGCCAGCGCTCGGTTATTTTCGACTGCCCCATAGAAATGAATGGAGGGCGGCTGCGCATGCGCAGTGCGCTCTCCTTCACTTTCGGGGCTCCGTTCTCGATATAGTCGCGGGTCCCACCGGTGGGACCCGCACCTATAAGACAATGGGGGCATATCCTAGCGATATGCCCCTATTGTCTGAGATGAGAAAACCCCTTTAAGAAAGGAACCTGTTGGTTGCCTACCTGGACTGGTATCTCAATTTGGCAGCCCACGGCTGCTGCAGTTATGGCAGATAAGGACACAGGTTTGCCGGCTTCCTATTGCGAGGTCACCGGACCAGGGGTGTGCACTGAACCCTGGTTCTGTGAGTTCACCTGTTGTCCTTGAGGGGGTAACCAGCAATTTCTGCGTATGTGACCAGGTTTGCCACAATTGTAACATCTGAGGTCATCCCTTCTCTGTCTGGTCTGTCCCTGTTGACCAGACCATGGTCTCTGTTGTCCTTGTACCATATTGATTTTTGAGGATTTGGTAGTGGACATGTCTAGTTCCAAACCCTTAGCAGCAGCAACTAACTGAGGTAGTGCTGTCACCCTCCATTCAGGCTTACATGTCTTCAGTTTTTGTCTGAAGGGCAAGTCTCAGTCCTTCCATGAAAGCAGATGTCAGTAATTTCTGTCCCATAGGTCCAGTGGTATCCCAACCCATGTCTAGACTCAAATGCCACCATGTCTTCTTTAGTCTCCTGTATTACGTATTTTAACGGACACTGTCATCTTCCTTTGTCCTGGACCATCTACCAAAAATTCAGCAATATTCTATGCCCGATGTGTCCGTTTTTTCCCCAGTCAGACCATGAGGACTGGTCAGTTTTACCCTTTCAGCCAGTAACTGTTCTTTTAGATGGTTATATGGTGATTCTCCCATTTTTAAGGCCACTAAGTCATTTAAGTCAGCCCATGTTGCCCTATATGTGGCTTGCATCTGTTGTAACATATGGTGGGCAGGCATAGGTCTCGTCAGTGGTCAGGAATTCTACCTTAAAGTCCCATTTGGTCCTTCAGACTCCATGGGGAGTAAGGCAATATGTGCTGTTTCACATATTAGGCTTGACCACTGGTTAGTGGTGCCTGAGGGGCTTGATTGTCTCCCCCATCTCCTGGTCCCCCTCCTCCATCCACTGGTGGAGGTGGAGGGACTTGTGGGGTGAATCCGGTACGTATGATGACCGGATAGAGTCCTGTACGCAGTATAGTTTGGGGTGCCCCACATACTCTACAAGTTTCCGTCCAGTCAGTATTCTGGTTTCCACACATTGTACATGTCCAGTCTGGTCTACCCATCGTCCCAGAATATAATGGTGGGGGAGCTGAAGGTGGCGAACATATTTTCTTTTCTGTCTCACTGTCATTGTCATGTTTTACACTTGTGTCATAATACAAATTTCCTCCAAATGTTACATTTGGCTATTTCTCATTCTTCACTTTATCTGCTGTCCGACACTAACATTCCACAACCTCCCCATATTCCTGATCCTTCATCCAACCACTATGTGTTCTTTTGAACCTTTCCCAAACTTCAGAATCTAAGTTACCATGTTTCATACCCGCCTTCTACATCTTCAACTATGTGATAGAGTTTTTGGCTAATTTATATCCCTCAGGTATACTGTGTATTGCCCATGTCTATGTGTTAAGAATTTCTCTACCAGACGTCTGATATATATAAAGTTGAAACTAAATTTCAACAACCATCCATCTGCTTCCTTATAGTCGACTTCCCCATTAATCTCCTGTACTCTCCATGTATCAACTATATTACAGATAGGAAAACTCTATATTTCCTTAACACTTTCTCAGAGGACTCCACGATTCACTATCTCCTCGCCGGGCATTTTCTGTGATAAGATACAAAATCCAAACAACAACCAGTACGTAAATCACAACACCAATAACCAAGCCAAATGTTTCCAAAGACCAAGACCAATCAAATTCCATATCTCAGCATAAATAGGTTCTTACCATTTTAAAAGGCTTGACCGTCAGAGAAACTTCAATAGACCCACTGTCTCGGACCCAGGTGAAGACATAGGAAACACAGATATATTATTGTAAGAATAAGCTTCTTACCTTACAGTGCTGTTTGTAGTATCTGTGAGTCCGGGTCTCCGACTGTTGCGGCCGGAACCGTAAGGTCAGAGTTCACTGGTCAAGCCCCATGTTGGGCGCCAAAGAAATTGTGGGGGCAAAGACCCCTTACTCTAATTTATGCTGAGTTCCAAATTAATATTGCCCATAAATTAATAATGAGTACTCATGGAGCATTGATTGACCGACACTCGAGTGATCAAACAAGCCTCTGTTTAATTTTTCATGGTAGTAAATACTTATCATTAGGGCCAGTTCCGGTTATACACTCACACACTTACCAGGAAACATCTAGACATATATAAATGCTTATAAAGCAGAAGGTGTAAAATGTCAGTTAACCGCAGACACATACATTTCAGAATACAGGAAATAAATGTCACAGCTAGCAGTTTCCATTTATCGAGAATAGCTAAAGTGGGGGGCTAAATTACTCCCTTCAGAAATTTTTACATGCAAAAAGTCCCTAATCTATTAACTTCAAAAAGGTCATACAATGTAAAATGGCCGCTGCAGACAAAAAAGGTGGAGTCTCATTGCTCACATCATGTCACGATCATTGGTCACATGGCCTAGGTGCAGCTCAACCCTATTGAAATGAATGGGGCTGAGCTGTGATTCCAAGCACAGCCGCTGTTCTTGGTGAGAAGAGAGAAAGCCGCAGTACTAGTGCAAGCGCTGGTGCAGGGATCCAGGTTGTCGGACCTCCACTGATTAGATACTGATGACCCACTCACTCAGAGGATAGGTCATTAGCTTAAAGAGGTTTTCCAGGTGTTTCATATCCTCAGGATAGTTCATCAATATTTAATCTGCTGTTTGACAAGGCCGCGGTGTTCCAGCATCTGCCACGGCCTCCTTGCTTGGTTTTAGCAGCTCCGCCTATTCACTTGAATGGGACTGAGCTGTGCTTAGGGCATCTGACCGATGAATGCGATGTCACTGGACTAGGTAGAGGCCACAGCACTTACTGGAGCATCGCGGTTTCTTCAAAGAGCTGATCAGAAGATATCCTGAAGATAAGACATCATTATGAAAATCTCAGACAACCCCTTTAAGCTAGCCATACACATTCAATTAAGGTCAGCTGGATCTGCCAATTTCAGGAGGAATGCCCAAGCATCTAGCATGTATGGGGGTGTTCAAGCTTTTCCCTGTTTGAGGAAAGAAGGGCTGTTGGATTACATAAGGGAAATAAACCAAAGGTATCATCATACCTTCATATCATATTCCTCATATCATCATGAGGAACCTCTCATCATTCAAAAAAAACTGTAAACCTAACCCAAGCAGAGCATTCACGTTTATGTGGTTGTCTGGAGGGATAGCTGTTGTCCAAATGAGCAGTCAGCGGACAACCATTGAAGCAAGAGCATTAAAGTAATTGGCAAACTGAAAGTTTTCATACCCGCTGAGAGCTCATAAGATATGCTACATATAAATTAATTTATGCTACATATGTGTATTAGTTCTAGTTCAGTTTTTAACTTTTTAAAACATCACAAAATATGTCCTGTATCAAGGAAAGACACCTGGTGGTTTGGTTTTCTTCTAAAAACTACAAAGAACTTAGATGATTAATACGGTCAGTCTATACCCAATAAAATCTCACGTACATGGAAACTGATTCTGACAATTTAGCCATCAATTTCAAGCATATGGGTGGGGGGACATTCCCAAAATCTTAACCTCTCAATCTATTTTTGAGTTCAGGTTATGTAATAAGAAAAAGGATGTAAAGACAGTCATGCCTCCTTCATTGGGAATGTCTTCTCGAAAAAGTTTATCTAAAGTGCTAATTGATGAGACAACATGCCAGCCTATGGTCAAGTTCTTTCCATTATAGATCCATCCATGGATTATGGCATCAGGAAATGTTTACTTAAACATAATGGCAAGACCATGGTGATGAAGATTTCATGGCATTCCGAGCTTGACTGTAAGATTTAATTCATTATTTAGGTGAGTTATTGAAAGTCTTCGTTGAACAGCTTAAATATCTTAACATATTTAATAAACGGTTGAATTAAGATTTGGGTGTCTTTGTGGGGCAAGATCAGATGCTCTACGGAAGTGGGATGTTTACAAGAACAAATCCAACATTATAAATCTAGATAGAATAATCGGCAAGATATTCTTCAATTAGTCAAGGTTATTCAAGGACGATGAGTCACATTCAAACCTCATGTTGTTCAGGGAAGATTCTTTGCTCCTCATAAGCCATAGACATTCCAAGATTCATGAGATATACTCAGTTTGCACATTGTCAGATGGATATTCTTCTTTTAGTAAAGCTTAGGCGACCCAAGTTTCAAAATAATACAAAGCAGTAAGGATCAGTTTTCCTTGTATAGACAGATTAAACCTAGATCCAGCAGACCTTTGAGTCTGTTCAGTATAAAAGAAACGTTCACCTTACACATCATACACATCCTCATCGATATCAAGGGCATAGTTGACTATGCGACACCACTGATATTGCGACACCACGGATCGTGTGAATAAGGATTTATTCTAATTCTTGCTGAACCACCCAAAGCCATGTGAAGCTTACATACTATACAATACACTGAGATGATTTGCGTTTTATATTTGCATAGTGGTCACTTACCGGAGATACCACGAGTCTCCTAAACCGAATTCCTTGCCGCTAATGCCGATACGAGGCCAAAGGGACTTTGGCATTTTTATATCTAGCATTATAGTTGTGGCCACAACCTGAAAAAATGCATACAACAAAATAAGATAAAAATGTGAAACTTTCACATATGAGACAGTAGGCTGCACACCACTCCTTTTTTTCCATCTGTTTTCAGTAGTGAAGTGCAACTTTTTTCTCACTTTCCAGGAGACATGCGACTTTTCTCCACAAAGTGCAACTTTTTCATGTCTAAATACATTTGACCAGTCTAAGTGAATATGAACCTGTCCTACTGAGAAACAACCACCAGAGGTCAGACTAAAAGCAATATGCTGAGTCTAATTCAGAAACTGCTGTATGACTTTTAACAAACTGGGAGTCATTCAGACTACACCACCGGGCAGAGAAAATCCCCACCAGCACAGAGGCCAAGGCGAAGGAACTCAAACACCTCAGAGGGGCACTTAAAACTTGTGGGTATCCAGCTTGGGCCTTTGTCAAAACAGAAGGAAGGAGAAGAAAGACCACCAAGACTACCAGTGAGGGCGAGAAGCATGACAGACGCAAGAATATGGTTATCCCATATGTAGCTGGGGTGTCTGAGAAACTCAAAAGGATTTTTAATAAACACTTTCCTGTTTGCTTTAAACCCAGCAACACACTGAGGCAACAACTGGTTCACCTCAAAGACCCAACGCCTAAACACAAGATGGACAACGTTGTGTACGCAGTCCAGTGCAATGAGGAATGCTCAGAACTGTATATCGGTAAAACAAAACAACAAACTATATCAGAGTATGGCTCAGCATAGAAGAGCCAAAACCTCTGGTCAAGATTCAGCCGTGTACTTACATCTAAAAGGAACAGGTCACACCTTTGAAGACAGTCAAGTACGCGTTTTGGATAAGGAGGCCGATTGGTACAAACGAGGCGTGAAGGAGGCCATCTACGTAAAAATGGAGAAGCCAAGCTTGAATAGAGGTAGGGGGGGGGGGGTAGACATCTATTGTCTGCCACATACAATGCTGTCTTGACACCTTTTTCTGGGAAGTCTTTATCACCTACTGACTCCAATTAGGATAACGGAATCAACACCTTTGACCCAATGCTGGGTATAATTACCAGATGTGGATTCAGTTACATATTTATTCCCAGAATTTTTGTACAATCACTCAGAATTGAGAAAGCTCGTTGGAACTTTTTAAAGAAATCTACAGTACGTCCAGTTGCCTTGATTTATTCTTTACAGATATATACCATGACCTGAATAAATGAGAACCTTCACAGACGACTTTTAATAAATACTCAGCAAAAAAAAGACTCGCCAAATCAAATCCGCCTAAGTAATTTTATGGCCTTTATATTTTACACCCATTTTTATAGAGCGGGTGGAGCCACCACAGCTTGATACATTTATTAATAGTCACACAACTATTTTAAAGCTGTGTTTTGGCTGTGAAAACGCAGGCAAGACCCACGTTACCTGCCACGTGCAACACAACATTATTCTGGCATGTTCACAACCTGTGTTCTGTCTTCATACACGTTCACACAGTGTGCAGTCTGACATTCAGCATAAACCATCCTGTCTTACAAATAAGAGGACTGTTCTTTGAAGTCTAACTTGTTTATTGATAAAACAGGATTGTTTGATTGGTAAAACTACAAGAATACAAATAACACGTATAAGTATAAATCAAAGCATAGCATGTACTATTGATTACAATGTCAAGGTTCATCCAAGGGATTTGCTCTTACATTATCAGATGGGAAATCTCTTTATTCACAGTAATGGGGGTTGAACACTTATGCACTGAGTGTTCCTAATTATTTTAAATAGTCGGGTTCTCCTGAAATGGGTCGGTTCCAGTAGGAAAAGAAAGCAAACAGAATTATTCCAGGATCTGTCCAAAATATAGGTTTGCAAACTATTCCGATACTGTCTGAATACATTATACGAGAGAAAAGCTGGTGTCAGCCTGCTGCCTACATTACTGGGAGGAAGTCATTACATGGGATTGTACACGGACGCTCCCTTTGGGCACAAGTTCTTGGCAATGCTCTTACAGTTTTGCTTGTACAAACACGAGATTATTTTTTTCTAAAATGTTTCTGGTACTGGCCACCAGAAGCCGCTGTGTCCCAACATCTCACATCAAGGGAGAGTTCATGTCACCGCTATTTTTCCGTTCTTCTGATCCAAATGCAAAAAAAAAAAAAAACTGGATTCTGTAAAAATAATAATAAATAAAAAAAATCGTTCCTGTGCATCAGTTATGCCCATTTGAGCCATTTCCATCCGAGATCCATTATTTTTAGACAGAAAAAAAAAGTCCTGCATCCCTCATGGCTCAAACGGATATCAAATGTGCATAACTAATGCACAGGATCTGTTTATTTTTTTATATTTTTTTTTGCAGGATCCCGTTTTATTAAGTTTTTTGTTTTTCTGTTCTTCTGGCTAATCAGAAGAAAGCAATACTAACGGTGATGTGTACTCTCCCATATACACACCTCAACATTGAAATCGGAGTACCAAGAAGGATATGCAAATCAAGGAAGTAGCAGGTGTTGTTAAATTTGCAGATGATCAAATTTTCAAGCACATAGCTCCAATCTGTGGCATGTGGGAGAAACATAATAGCCAGACTGAAAGCAAAGTAGACCTTGGTTTATCACTGGTGATGAGCGGCAGGGGCAATATTCGAATTCGCAATATTTCACAAATATTTGGGCAAATATTAGTCATATATTTTATTGTATTATTATTTTATTGATTAAGAAAATCGGCAATGTAATATGCGCGTATTATGCGCGCAATACAGGCGTGGGTCCTTGTTGCTACATTTTTCAAGCTGCTAGAAGTTTTCTGAGACTAGAAAAATGGTTGGCACGACGGAACATTACATTAGGTTTATATGCAGATAGAGTGCTCCAATATATTTGCCATTGCTTAAATCGGCAATTGATGCGCATATTTTGGCACAATACGTGCAACTTCACATTTTATCAGGTCTGAGTAGATATTACTGATTGGTGCCCTAAGTATTGTTGTGACATCGCAGCGCTATGTCTGTAGCATGTATGTATGGACAGCAGAACCTATCAGCCAAACTATATCACTATCTAACCTACACTGACTATCTGTATTATATATATGATCTATCTATCTAATGTAATGACACAGCAAACCACAGAGCACAGCAATGACACTGCTCTCTCTCTCAGAACTGCAAAAAACTACAAAAAATGGCTGTTGGGGAGGTTCTTATATAGTAAGGGGTAGGCAACTTTCCTATTGGTTGCTAGGGATGTTGCTAAGCTCAGACAAAGACATTGCAGCCTTCTCATTGGCCCACAAGCAATAATAAGGGAGGTTACTGATGAAAAAAAAATCTAGACTATTCACGAATGCGAATATATAGCACTATATTCTAAATCTTCACGAATTCTCAAAGTGGCGATATTTCTCAATATTCAATACGAATATTCAGGCACAACACTATTTATCACTCCTGCAGATCTCAACGCGCCTAGGTCAAGATGTCAGCACTGTTCAACATTGCGTTTTCCGGTGGTTGGAAGAACAATGCAAGAAGTGCAGAGAGGAGAACATCTGTATGGATGGATCGTCTGATTAGAAGAATGGTGTGCATTGATCCATTCGGTACTAAAGTTAAACTAGACATCATATACCAAGCCTATGGCGGCAAACAGTGTCTACAAAAGCCATCAGAAGGCGTCTGTATGACACCGGACTACAAGCCAGATGTCCAGCTGGAGGTCTTCCAGTGTTCCATGAACCTCACCCCACCGCTCTTAAAGGCTATAATGGTGCACAGCAAAACAGCAATGAATAAATGAAAGTAATGCTTCTGAGGGACATCACAACTGATTTTCACAAGACAGGTATTATTTTAATTAGCAGGATTGACCCTACCAGATGGCATGCCTGGTTTAATAGGGTTGACCCTTCTGTCAGGCGCTCTTTAAAGCTGCCTGCAGAACTCAACATTTATTCAAAAAAGAAGACCCTTGGGGTGGTGTGGATATGCATTAGCTTATATTTTCTGTCCCCCCCCCCCCCAACCCAAATATTCCCCCTACTCCAGTGAAACTTGTGCGGAAAAATCGCAGCATTACATAGTACTAGTAAAGTGTATTGATTCGCAACAAAGGCGAATTTCCTCATGCTTTGTGGTAACGAATCACATTTTTTCCTAAAATGGCTGCTGCACGTGTGAGGACATGGAGAAAAGAACTCTGGGAAGGCCGGAATCACCCATAATGCCATGCATGCAGCCAATCAGCAGCCAGCCAGCCCCTGTGATGTCACAGCCCTATAAATAGCCTCAGCCATCTTAGATTCTGCCATTTACCAGTATACTTAGTGCAGGGAGAGACATCAGCAGGCGCTAGGGACAGTGCTAGGAAAGAGTTAATGGTGCTAAAAAACGGCATCATTCAACAGCTTTTATGTAGAACAGGGTTCAGTAGGGGAGTTTACAGCCTGGGTAATAGGAACAATCCTATTACACCTTGCAGCACTGACTGGGGACCCAAATTGCCATTATACAGCTCTGTAATTCCAGCAAACCATTCTTATTATTGGGGTGCAAGTTCTGTTTGATACAGCCATTAACAGGGTTTATTACAAGGAAATATTTCTACAGTACGTGTTTTTGCCCTTGTGCGGTGCAATTATATGTTAAGCCCAGTTTGCCGTGTATTAGTGGCAAAATAAAAATATATTCACGTTGCTTATCTGTTGAAAAGCCTTTTGTGTAGTGTAAAAATTTAAAAAAAATTAGGACCTAATTGTCATTCAGCGGTGAATTTTTTTATCTGAAACTGGCTTTTTGGGGGAAAATTGATGGGTGGTTATACACCTCCTTTTGCGGTATGGACCAAACTACTTAGTGGTGAACATATTTATGTGATACAGGCTTTCTTTGGAAAAATGTATGGGTGACTATACAGCTCCTTTTGCTGTATGGGTCGAATTACGCAGTAGTGAAATATTTCATTTAAATGCAACCTCCGCTGCTATGTATTTCTTGTGAAGTCAATGTCTCCAACTATGCCCCTCGCGCGATTTACACCAAACACATTTTCATGTAGAGACCCAAGAATTATGTTGGAGGCATGTAGCGTATGCAAGCCATGTGCTACCCCTCTCATCACCCTCACGCTGTTCTGCACCTGGTTTGCCTGGGCAAGTGGAGTCACACAGGGGAGGAACTGCTCCATGTCCTTTATCAAGAAATCGAATCCTGGCTTTCTCCACGACAACTCAAAATCGGAACCATGGTGACCGACAACGGAAAGAACATGGCGTCGGCGTTGTGTCAAGGGAGGCTGAGCCATACGCCCTGCATGGCATACGTGTTCAATCTGGGTGTCAAGCAGTTCCTAAAGTCTGCAGGAAATCCTAAAAATGGCCAGGAAACTTGCATGCACTTTAGCCACTCATAGACCACAAAGCACACCCTCCTTGACCTGCAGTGGCAGAACGGCATCCCCCAACATAGGCTGATATGCGACGTTTCCACCCGTTGCAATTCCACCCTCCAAATGTTGGACTGACTATACGAACAGAGAAAGGCCATAAACGATTTTTTGATGATCCAAGTCGACAGGAGTAGTCCCCTGTGTAACTTCGATGTCAGCCAGTAGCAGCTCATGCGTGACACCTGCCGTTTGCTCAGGCCCTTTGAGTAGGCCACGTTATTGGTCAGTCACCAGGACTATGTGATAAACAACGTCATGCCACTGCTTCATGTCCTGGGACAGATGCTGGTAAAATTGGCTGGTCAGGAGAATGGAGACGTTGCGCCTAGAAAGATGGTGTCAGAGTTTGATGCATTTGTCTGCCAAGATCTCTGTTTACAGTCAGATCTTTCAAGGATATGCAAACACCAACCAATGGGGTGATAACCCCCAGAAGTATGTCATGGGCACAAAGGAGCAGTCATTTTCACAGCTCAAGGTGTCCTCTCGGAAGCTTGACCTCTGCACATCGACAGTCTGCATTGCGAAGCTTGTCTAAAAGAAAAATCCTGCAGTGCACCCCCTTGGAGGAAACTCTTGATCCGGCACAGGCTGCCTTGCTCCTTCAAAAACAATGGATTCCCTTACGTCCTCAACAGCAGCACAGATGGGGTTAACTGCCCCTGTGGACTGGTAGGACCGGCGGAATTTTAATGAGCCCAAGAACCAATAAACGATCTTCAGCTCCCTGAAAGGGAGGAGATCACCCCCCAGCCCACCGTGTTTTTTTCTGTCCTCTGGACAGGTGGACTGGCGTGTCGCTCCCTCTTTGGGAGCTGAAGATTGCTTAGGGGTTCTTTTTTCCCTCCTTAAAGCTTAGATCGCTTTCTATGCATCTCAGTGCCTTTATTTTAGGCCTGATCATGGCGATTTCGGTCTGGGGTACCGTTGGGGAGGGGGGCGTCCCCTCCCCTCTTCTTTCATCATCTGTAGACGGTGCTCCGTTCCTCCGTTACCGCATGTGTGCGGCGCTATGGGCGCCGCCATTTCCCGGAAGTGACGCGCCTTAGGTGCGCTACGTCACTTCCGGTTTTCCGAAGCGATGCGGTGATGTATAAAACTCACCTTTTCTTAAACTGGCTCCCTAGAATGACATCCTGGACTTAGGATTAGTCTGGGGAGACAATTTTTCGTTTAGGTAGAGCCAGTATAGGCTCTGGTTTTTCTGAGTGTTTGCTTTGGCAGCACATATACAAAAAAAAAAAAAAAGGGAGTGGTGCTGATCTCGTTTCAGGAACCCGCCCATTGGGCGGGGTTTCCTCCTTTTAAGCGCCCAGAGCCCATCAGTCAGTGCTCTGGTTGCGTTGCTTTCACAAGTTAGCTCCAGAGCTCTCCTGTGCTTTGTGATATTCCTGCAGTATTGCTTTGCTTGGGTTTTGTACTTCCTCTTCTTTCAGCTCTATTTCTTCTAGTGCTGGTGGGCCCCCTTAAGGTCTGGTTTTCTCCACCTCCTAATGTTGTAGGTGTTATGACCTGTTTTGTTTCTTCCATTACAGACTATGGCTTCCCCTAAGGAGGATCAGCGGAAGGCTGGGGCCAAGAGGAAGCATTTGGCATGTTACGAATGTAACACACCCCTAGTTGACAGCTGTCCTTACTCCAGATGTGAGAGTTGTCGCACGGCATCCACGGAACCCACGATGCAGGAGATGTTCCAATGGACCAAGACATACGTGGATGATTCCATCAAGGGAGTAGTTCAGCTACTTAATGAGAGGCTACCAGGTCCCTCTCAGACTCCCATGGAGGTGGGCGCACCGGTCGAAAGACCTACCCCCTGTTCAGTGGGGTCTTCTTCTTCTGAGGAAGAAGAATCTACTTCTTGCTTTTTTCCTCCAGAAAAGACGCAGAAGTTACTCAAGTCCATCAGGTCGGGGGACCAGGATGTTGACATGGGGGAGTCCTCCGATCCCGCCGGTCGGACACAGCGTGTCTTTAGAGCGGATGAGACCCTCCTCTCTGTGATGCGCACAGAGTGGAAGAAGCCTGAGAAGGGTCCAGTGCTTACCAGAAAATTCAGACTCATGTACCCGATGGCTAAACCCTTGGTGGAATCGTGGGGTTCCGTTCCCAAGGTGGACATGGCTATAGCCAAGTTGTCCCGGCGCACTCTAGTCCCTGCAGACGATGGGTCTAGCCTGCAGGACCCCCTAGACCGGAGGGCAGAGTGCACCCTTAGGAGGGGTTACGCGGCGGCCGCCGCCTCCGCATCTACTTCCATTGCGGCCACTGAGGTAGCCACCTATCTACGCTCTAGGCTTAATCAAATCCAGACGGATGTGGACCAGAGCGTATCAAGAGACGACATCCTGGCAGCCTTCAAGTCAGCCAACCTGGCTATGGACTTTTTAGTTGATTCCTCCCAGATGCAGCTAAAGCTGGCCGCCAAAACTATGGCCCTAGTTTCAGCTGCCCGCAGACCACTCTGGCTGAAACCGTGGATTGCGGATAACGCATCCAAGTTTAACCTTTGTGGGCTCCCCTTCGAACCAGATAGGTTATTCGGGTCCGAATTGGACAAAATAATGGAGGGGCTCTCCGATAAAAAAGGGAAGAGCCTCCCCCAGCAGCCCTATCGGGGACGCCCCAGACAGGAAAAGAAGGGCGGAGGTCGTTCTGGGCAGCAGTCTTGGCGCAGAGATTGGGGGGGGCCATCTCGTAAATATCCGAGACGCCCCCGCAAACCCACCAGGGAGGCAAAACCCTCCTGACTATGGGCCTCCTCGAGGCTCTTGGATAAGCCCTGCTGCCCCTGCAGTGTCTCCTCTAGATTTTCCCGTACCCCTCCCCCAGATTCCCGTGGGGGGCCGTCTTACCCATTTCAAAGACTCTTGGAGCCGGTTGATTGCAGACCCCTGGGTCCAGGACATAGTTTCCGCCGGGTACCGGGTAGATCTTATCTCTCTCCCCCCAGAGAGATTCATCGCCACACGAAGCTTCGGGTCTGCCAAACAGGTGGTCCTAGAATCTTACATTCAGGACTATATTTCCAAGGGAGCCCTGGAGGAGGTACCGGCAGGGGAGAGGGGCCTAGGGATTTATTCACCAGTGTTCCTGGTTCCCAAGAAGACAGGAGATCTCCGGATGATCATCGATTTGAGATTCCTCAATCGATTTATAAGGAAAACAAGGTTTCGCATGGAAACCATAAGGTCAGTCAGCCATATCCTCAATTCTGGGGACGTCATGGCTACTCTGGACCTCAAGGATGCGTACCTTCACATTCCGATCCATTCCGCTTCCCGGAAACTCCTCAGGATCGCGGTCCAGATCTCAGGGGTTTGCAGGCACTTTCAGTTCGCCGTGCTTCCCTTCGGAATCTCTTCTGCCCCCCTCATCTTCACCAAGGTGGTAGTTTCGGTGGTGGGAGCTTTGAGACTCCAAGGACTGACTATTATTCCTTATCTGGACGATTGGCTTTTCATAGCCTCTTCAGTTCCGATCCTTACCCACCATCTTCAGGTCGCAGTCTCCTTTCTCTTCCGCCTAGGCTGGATTATCAACTGGCAGAAGTCGAATGTGAGCCCATCGACTTCAATCCATTACTTAGGATTCGTGGTCGACTCTGTGGAGATGTCCCTCCGGTTGACTCCAGAAAGGAGAGCGCGGATTCAGGACCTGGCAAAGGTCCTTTATGTCCCTCGTCGAGTCTCTATCCGGACTCTCATGAAGATGCTGGGGCTCATGTCAGCGGCTGCGGATGCGGTCCCTTGGGCGTTATGGCACCTCCGTCCTCTTCAGTCGGAGGTCTTACACCTATGGAACGGCAGCCCTGCGGGGCTAGATTCCCTGTGCTCCCTGTCCGGTCAAACCCGAAATTCCCTCAGATGGTGGTTTCAGCTACCACCAGGGAAGTCTATGACCCAACCAGCTTGGGTCATATTGACTACAGACGCGTCCCTTCTAGGCTGGGGCGCTCACCTGGACGTATCCCCAATTCAGGGATCTTGGTCTCCTCTGGAGCGGCATCTTTCCTCCAATCTTCGCGAGATGCGAGCTATCCGGCTAGCCCTCCTTCACTTTGCGCCTCAGATCCGGGGCAAAGCAGTGAAAGTCCAGTCAGACAATATGACTGCTGTCCTCTATATAAACAAACAGGGAGGCACAAGATCATTGCCCCTTCTGTCAGAGATCGGGGTAATTCTTCGGTGGGCAGAGCTGAACCTTTCCCATCTATCTGCCGTTCATATTCGAGGCTCCCTCAATATGATAGCGGACCGCTTAAGTCGAGGATTACCGACCATGGAGTGGTCTCTGCATCCGGAGATCTTCAGGCAGCTAGTTCACAGATGGGGTATGCCAGAAGTGGATCTCATGGCAACCAGGTTCAACGCCAAGGTGATGAGGTTCTGTTCCCTCTACAGGGAAGACAACCCCCTGGCGATAGATGCTCTGTCAATACCGTGGAGGTTCAGGCTGGCTTACATCTTCCCTCCCTTTTCCATGATACCGAGGGTATTGATGAAAATCCGTCAGGATCAGGCCTCGGTAATAGCCATCATACCGTTTTGGCCCAGAAGATCCTGGTTTACCCAGCTCATTCAGATGAGTCGGGGACAATACTGGAGACTCCCCCCGGAGCAGACCCTGGTGTCGTGGGACACTCACCTCTGCCCAGATCTGCACAGGTTCAACCTGACAGCCTGGAGGTTGATCAGTCCCTTCCCAACATAGAAGGGCTTTCCGAGTCGGTCCTGAGAACTTTGTCACATTCCCGAGCAGAGTCTACAAAGAAGGCCTACTCCAGGATCATGAGAATCTTCGAGGCATGGTGTGATTCCAGACAGGTGGCGTCTGCAGATCCGCCCCTTCCTGCGATACTTCAATTTCTTCAGGATGGATTAGATAGAGGCCTATCTCCAGCTACCTTGAAGGTACAGGTTTATGCCATCTCGGCCTGTCTCAACAGGCCACATTCTCGGGACCCACTCATCAAACGCTTCCTGAAGGGAGCTGAAAGACTAAAGCCTACTATACTGAAACCTATCCCCCAGTGGGATCTTTCAGTAGTGCTCAGGGGGCTAGCATCTCCCCCCTTCGAGCCCTTGGAGGAGGTAAATTTTAAATTTCTGACTTTAAAGATGGTCTTTCTTCTGGCTATAGCTTCAGCCAAAAGAGTTTCTGAATTGCAGGCTTTTTCCGCAAATCACCCGTACATTATTTTTCTACAGGATAGAGTACTCCTGAAGTTTTTACCTTACTTCAGGCCTAAGGTGCCTACTTTCCAGAACATCAATCAGGTAATATCTTTACCAGTTTTGTTTACAGCCTCCTCCTCTGATACTCCAGCTAGAGACCCGCTGGATATTTCAAGATGCCTCCAGATCTATGTGGATAGATCTAGTGAGTTCAGGAAAGATGAGAATCTTCTTATCCTGTTTGCCGGTAAGTCTAAAGGCCGTAAAGCGTCTAAAGCCACCATTAGTCGCTGGATCAAGGAGGCCATTTTGGAAGCTTTCGTCTCCCAATCCTTAGATCCTCCCGAGTTTGTGAGGGCCCATTCTACTAGGGCGGTCTCCACCTCGGTTGCGGAGAGAAGACTCCTCCCCTTAGAGTTGATCTGTAAGGCGGCCTCCTGGAGCTCTGAGTCAACCTTCATCTCCCATTATAGGATAGATGCTAGGATGGCAGAGTTTTCGGCTTTTGGGCAGACTGTTCTTAGTTCTGCCAGGCATGAGGACCCTCCCTAGGGGATTCTTCTTGCTATCTCCCCATCTGTGCTGCTGTTGAGGACGTAAGGGAATCGTTAATTTCTAACGATAATTTGTTTTCCCTTAGTCCTAACAGCAGCACACAAATATCCCACCCTAAATACATTATGCTTGTTAAAAACACGGTGGGCTGGGGGGTGATCTCCTCCCTTTCAGGGAGCTGAAGATCGTTTATTGGTTCTTGGGCTCATTAAAATTCCGCCGGTCCTACCAGTCCACAGGGGCAGTTAACCCCATCTGTGCTGCTGTTAGGACTAAGGGAAAACAAATTATCGTTAGAAATTAACGACTCTGTACAGCGTGACACAGATGTATAATTTCTCATACACCAGACTGTAAGAGTTCTGCCGAGAAGCAGAAGGTTCTTGCCATTGAAGTGGGCTCAGAGCTAAACCTAAAAGCCAAATTTTCCTGTTTCCCTGGACTCCAAGGAAAGGACAGAGATCCAGTGGCTGTGCTCATACAGATTTCATCCAAGCTTCCACTGACCAAGGCAAGCACAGAGGACCGGATTGTGTGGACAGGTTGGTTCTGCGGGACGTACACAGAGAATGATCTATTGTGTTACCAAAGACATTTACTTGCCTCCCGCTCTTCCTGTATATTGTCTCCGAGGCGCTCACGGCTATCATAGGGACGTGGTTCCAAAGAAACTTTTGACAGTTGTTTCAGTAAGCTGGTGATCAGTTCTCAGAACTTTACGTGGCTAGCAGCGATGTGGACCGGGTATGATGTGTCTGGATCAGTACTACAAGAACATTTAGACTAGAACCTTCAGAATCACAGGTGCATATCCATGAAGCAGGATTATAAAAAGCAAAATGGCTGCACACCATTATACATACAAACAATAGAGCTAAGAAATGGGGGTCATTCTAAATAGAAGTGGTACAATACCTACTATAAATGAGTCAATGGAAGCTCTTAGCGCACATATTTGATCAAATGTGTGTCGGGCCCACACTGCCGTTAATATTGTAGGCTTGGGTAAGTCCAAAGAGAGACAGTATACTAGTGTTAGGGACCCATCTGCGGAAGCCACCTTGACGCCTGGTGGATGGGCCCGACACACGTTTGATCAAATATGTGTGCTAAGAGCTTCCACTGACTCATTTATGGTAGGTATTATACCACTTTTATTTAGAATGACCCCCATTTCTTAGCTCTATTGTTTGTATGTATAATAGTGTGCAGCCATTTTCTTTTTTATATCAGCGTCTGGATCAGTGTCGGCCACAAAGCTAGTTTTCTCTGTGCCCGTCGAACCTCGCATTGGACATTTCTTATGCCATCCACGCAGAGGATTTCAAGGCTATGGAATGCTATTTATAAATCAAAGGACGAGGTCACATTGGAGGAAGTGGAACTTTAGAATCCACTTATCAGCATCCCAGCTCGTCAAGGTGACAGCATCGGTGGCATCAGCACATTGTGAAGGAAAAATTAAGTTCCTCAGTAAGGACTACCTAATCCGAGTGCTGGGATTAATCACAGAGCTGGCCATCAATAACATCCAGTATTGAACACATGAACGACTCTCATCTCTGACCTTGTCCACAATGTTCGGGACCCCCCGGACGTCTTACATGTCAGACATGATCCCTGCAGTGCTGTTATACCACTTCTTACCGTTCTGTTACAGCGGCTGTGAGACCTGCACATACTAAGGCTTATTTATGAGGATTTTCGGGTGTTGCCTGTTCTGACCAGTTACCTTACAGCTGTGATTGTGTAGCCTGAATTGTAGGAATGACTGGAGTCGGCGTGCTTGCTGGACTGTCCTCCAGTTATCAGCCATAACCCCATACATTTCACGATCAATACGCATTACCATCGTGGTCACCCCGACACTGGTCGTTAATCCATTCTTGTTGATGAAGCACTTTTTTTCCCCCAGTTTTTCTTTTAAATCTTGTGGTTTTGCCCCTTCTGTGTTGTATGTTATGTGTGCTACATTTATGTCCTGTTTGTTAAAAGTTTTTTCTCTCCCGTTTAAAAAAAATAAAAATAATATAAAATTGCCTTGTGATTTGGAATCCAAAAGCAGGAGTGGGTACAAAACACAGAAGACATGCAAATATTCCATTCACGTGTCATCTCTGTTTTGGATCCACTTCAGTTTTTTTTGGGCATCAGCAATACAGATGGATTACTGACCAAATGCTGACCGAGTGAAGGCGGATGTTCCACAGACAGGATCCATTTTTTGTGGGTTATTGTTCTGACGGATCAGTGGAAGGGCAAAATAATCAGTGGCGTCAACACACACTTACTGCTGACACCCTCTCCAGTCTGTCAGGGGCTCTACTTGTATAAGCGTTTAATAGAACAGGTTCTGTTGACATCGATATGGAATCAGCTGACGACGGTGTAAAAGGAGTGCTCTTCTTCTTGGCACCAACATCGACCTGTAAGGCTGAGTTCATACTTGAGTTATTTGGTCAGTTTTGGCCCCGGGACTGCCCAAATAAGTGAAGTGTGCAGTGATTCTAAGAGCGACGCCTGTCATCTGCGTGTCATATGGACTCACAGTATTATTTTACTACCACAGCAGATTCTCTATGTGTTACTGCAAGGCACAGTGTTCTACAGCACTCTACAAGGCTCTCTGCAGCCAAGAAATAGCAATTTTGTAATATAATTTGGCGCGAATAAATTCATATCGAACCAAATTTTTCCCCAAAAAATTTGGAGCAACGGCGAATCTAATTTTTGAAAATTTCGCTCATCTTTAGTCGTTTGCATGAGCCCTAAGAAGGTGTGCTATGGGGAATCTATGGTTGAGGTAGACATATGGATACTATTATAGGGTGTCCATTCCAAACTCCTTTGAATCAAGCCTTATAGCATTCCATTGTCTTAGAAATATCCATCTGCTTGCTGCACCTTTTAAACAACAGACTAAAATTTATAGAAAATACAATTTTATTGACAAAAATAACATTTAAAAAATAAAAGCGCAAAACGAAATGGCTTTGCTTAAAGTGTCAATTGTGCACCTCACTTCACCTCACCTCCTAAGCCCCGTGCTCCATAGACAACTGGAGAAGTAGGACAGAAGATGGTAGCCATTGATGACCACCAGAGGGCCAGCTTTTGGGACAGTAGATTGTGCCACACTGTGTGATTTGGTTCTGCAGGGGTGGTATTTTGCACTATGGTCTACCTGTGTTGTCCCGCCTTCTGTTAATTTGCCTACAAAATGGGGCTACTTTTATTTATTTTTTTCCAGGGCCACTTTAAGTTCCCAGTCCGCCCCTCATTTAAAAGGAACCAGGTCGTGGTGTCCAATTCCCTTAAAGCATGTTATAGTTCCAATATACTGTACATCAGCAAGAAATCAGTTACATAATTGTAGGTTATATAGGGCAGATACCTGAGCAGTCTTGAGAAGAATAGACTGAGCCAAGACTATAATGAGTCATGCCACATGAGTATACACTATATAGATATTGACCCTGCCAAGATTGACCTGCCCAGCAGAAAACCAACAAACATCTGAAATAAGTACAGAAGACAGCTGTGTTCTGTACTATAAGAAGAGCCATTAGTAAATATTAGCTCTGGGGAGCATCGTGTATGGATTAATGAGATTATTCTCCGATCAGTAATCCGTGACTATAAACACATGTGCCGAGGATTAGATACACTAGCATCAGACTATCACAAGCCTGAACTAAGTGTTTACCTTACTTACACAAAACCTTTATACCGGTCATATCATTTTTATTAAAATATCATATTTCCCCAGTTGATTTCCAACATTAGCCAATGGTGGACATATGAAAAAGGTATCCCATTGGACTGGTATAGGATCTATGGAGATGGGAGCTGAGCTTAGGTTGGTTCTATCATCATTGGTGGTCTAATTCGGCACAGGACATTCCTATACATGAGCACCATAACAGCAATCAAGAATGGGGAGTGGTGGAAAATCCCATGGTCTACATAGCTATGTTCTCCTAAAAGAGAAGCAGCTGGATCCTCATGTCCAAGGAGAAGACGAAGACCTTGGGGTGGTAGTGATGAAAAATAATAACTTATTGATTAGCCTTTAAAAGGAATTTATGATATCTTCTTACTGATGACCTATCCTCTGGATAGGTGGAGGACAGAAGGACGGGATCATCATCGCACGGAATAGATCGGTAACCCCTGTTGAACTAATAAGGATAACACTCTCTCTATATATAATAGACCCCGATAGACCATGATTAGTCGTGTGATGCCAGATACTTTATGGAGGTGTGAGGAACCTCTCATCATTCAGAAAACCTGTAAACCTAACCTAAGCAGAGCATGCATGTTTATATGTTGGTCTGGAGGGATAGCTGTTGGGCAAATGAGCAGTCAGCGGACAACCATTTAAGCATGAGCATTAAAGTAATTGGCAAACTAAAAGTTTTCATGCCCGCTGAGAGCTCACAAGATAGGTCTGCTACATATACATTAATTTATGCTACATATGTGTATGAGTTCTAGTTCAGTTTTTACTTTTTAAAACATCACACAATATGTCCTGTATCAAGGAAAGACACCTGGTGGTTTGGTTTTCTTCTAAAACACTACAAAGAACTTAGATGATTAATATGGCCTGTCTATACTCGGTAAAATCTCATGTACATGGAAACTGATTCTGACAATCAAGCCATCAATCTCAAGCATATGGGTGGGGGGGGGGGACATTCCCAAAATCTTAACCTCTCAATCTATTTTAAGAGTTCATGTAACAAGAAAAAGGATGTAAAGACAGTCATGCCTCCTTCATTGGGAATGTCTTCTCGAAAGAGTTTACCTAAAGTGCTAATTGCTGATACAACATGCCAGCCTATGGTCAAGTTCTTTCCATTATACAGTAGCTCCATCCATGGATTATGGCACCAGGGAATGTTTACTTAAACATAATGGTAAGACCATGGTGATGAAGAATTCATGGCATTCCGAGATTGACTGTAAGATTTAATTCATTAGGTGGGTTAGTGAAAGTCTCCGTTGAACAGCTTAAATTACTTAACGTTTTTTAATCAAAAGTTGAATTAGGATTTGGGTGTGTTTGCAAGAACAAATCCAACATCATAAATCTAGATAGAATAATCGGCAAGATGTTCTTCAAGTAGCCAGGGTTATCCAAGGACGATGAGTCACATTCAAACCTCATGTTGCTCAGGGAAGATTCCTTGCTCCTCATAAGCCATAGACATTCCAAGATTCATGAGATATACTCAGTTTGAACATTGTCAGATGGATTTTCTTCTTTTAGTGAAGCCTAGGTTACCCAAGTTTTGAAATAATACAAAGCAGTAAGGATCAGTTTTCCTTGTATAGACAGATTAAACCTAGATCCAGCAGAGCTTTGAGTCTGTTCAGTATAAAAGAAGCATTCACCTTACACATCGTACACATCCTCATCGATATCAAGGGCATAGTTGACTTTGCCTTGTAGCTGGCCAGTTGAGGCTCTTTTAAGAATATGCCAACCTTTGCTCGATCTTCTCTGAGAAAATTTTCGGAGCAAAGCGGGAGTTTCACTTATAGACACCCTCTTAGTCTTGAGCTCATCTCCAGGGAGATCCATTACCAAAGATTCAATTTCTGCATCTTCATCATCCTCATTATTTTTAAAGGCATCTGTAATCCTTGTAATTTTGAGCTTGTCTAAATCTTTGCGCTCCTCGACTCTGTCAAATGAGAAGATAAAAATTATAGATGTCAATTTAACTATAAAGATTATTTCCATTCCATGGCTCAAACCAGAATTCAAATTATAAGGGGTGGCCGGAGTTATGGAAATAGCCAATCGGTACAAAAACAGCCGGGGCCCGTATATTGCCACACCACTGATCGTGTGAATAAGGAGTTATTCTACTTCTTTTTGAACCAGCCAAAGCCATATGAAGCTTACATACCATACAATACACTGAAATGATTTACGTTTTATGTTTGCACACTGGTCACTTACCGGAGATACCACGAGTCTTCTAAACCGAAATCCTTGCCGCTAATGCCGATACGAGGCCAAAGGGACTTTGGCATTTTTCTTTCTAGCATTATAGTTGTGGCTACAACCTGAAAAAATGCATACAACAAAATTAGATAAAAGTGAGAAATTTCCACAAAGGAGACAATGGGCAGCAGTCATCAAAAGTGGAATTCCATATGCCAGTCTGCATCACATTTCTTCAAAACAAAAATCTGTGCAGTTCTCATATGGATTTCTGTGCCTTTCCCTCACCAGATCCACACCAAAAACCACATGTGTTACTTGCAGTTTTTGGAGCGGATGTGATGTGGATTTTCTGAGGACCTCACTCTTGCATTTAAATGGGTAAAATTCACAGACACACACAAAAAAAAACTTATTTTTTTTAAAATCACAAACCATGCTGCACAGCAGGTCAATTTCAGCACAAAAAAGTGTACATAAGATTTGTCTAATCTCATACATTTTGCTGGTAATGTATTAAGCTGGGATTTTTTCTGCACGGAAAGCCACATGGGAAAAAACACGCTTAATCTGCAAAAAAGCCAAAATGTCCATTCTTGTATAAATAAATCTTCAATCCTCCTGGTAATAATCCTCACCAAATATAATCTTTACTTCAGAGAGGATGGGTGATCTCTAACTAAATTTGCCCATTCAAGTGAATGTCTTGATGAGAAAAAAAGGACACACTATGAATGCCATCTGTGTGCTGCCTATTGCAAAAATATTCATGTTTTTGAAGCTAGAACATGGACGTGTCTTAGATTCCTCAACTGAAAGAGCTCTGATGACATCAAGCACATGAGACAATATGGCAGAAAACACAATGCCTACATCTCAGTACTGTAGAGGAACAGGAACTCCATATGCCACTATACAATGCTACTTTAAATTGGACTTCCATGGAGGTACAGTATGGTTCCATAGACTCCTATAGGTGTCATATTACAGCCCTGGGCCAATAAAGCCATATTATGACCATGGATGAGCCCTTACAGTGTGAAAGGAAACACTTATTGATGCCACAACAATATCAATATCTGTGGAAGACCATTACCCAGACTTCTGTTTGTGGTGCAAATGGCAAGGGAGAGAAGACACATAAGTGAGATTATCTCTTGAGAAACTGGACTTAATGCAACAACCTACCTGAGCTCTCCATAGCTCATCTCCTTCATGAGCCACACGCCAATGTGTGTCCCCCATCATGGCAATGAGAAGATTCAACATCAGAAGAGCAGCGACTACTGCAAACGCCGAGTACATAACACTGAACATGAATGGCAAGTCTACACCGTAATTTGCCGGAGCATCGATGAGGGTCAGGAAGAGTTCAAATGTGCTGAACAGAGATATAGAGTATGACATAAATTGTCCCAGTTCTTCAGGGTCTTCAGTTTGAAATATCACAAAGAAAGCTAGAGAGGAGAAGAATAACATGAGGAATTTGCAGTTCAGCAATCTGATGTCCATTAATTGAATTGCTCCCTTGCAGCTTTGGAATCACAAGCTCAAATTTAAAGGAGTTTTCCAGGTTTAGGATATTGATGGTCTATACTCAGCAAAGGACATCAATGTCAAATCGGTTACTCTCAAATCCCGCAGCAAAAACAGTTTGAATAGGCAAACTTGAAACTCATATCACTCAAAGTGATATTAGTGAATGCTGTTTTTTTTTCCTCCTCAATTTCCGTCTGTCATTAATGCAAAAATCTGGGATCTTAGGGAATTACTGATGTACAATGAAACCTCTTTGGCTCCATTTCTTTAAATTGCTGTAAAAACTGCCTTTTAGGGAGATGGTCCACTTAAAGAAAAGGCCAGTTGTGGAATTTAAGTCATCACAAAAAAATCTGAACTAGACTAAGCAGGAGGGATGTATTTTACAAAGATTTTACTTGAATCTTTAATTGAGGAAATATTTCTCAGTTTCATGACAAAGACCCGCAACCAAATTCATAAAGTGACAAAAAATGGAATCTCACCAGCACCAAAGCCAAGAATAACCACAGCCATTAGCCAACAAAAGCGCAACAGATCTCCAAATATCATCTGAAAAATAGAATTAGAAGATCAGAATCAGTATGTATTCACTTAGACTTTCTTTTGGTACATGGAAAACGAGTGTCTCTTTTCCAGATTCAAAATTACTTAATAGGTCAACAGGAGATTGCCAGGAACTTTATGAAAGAGAACCATCAAAATGGTCCTGCACCTTGAAAGCTCCTATTCTGAGATAATTGCACTTGTGTGCTGACCCTATTCCTCAGAGATGCAGGAGTTGTGTCCATGGTCTAATGCAGATCCCCTTATTTAGGGACCCCAATGTCTGGGGGAAGTATTGCTCTGTAATTAAAAATCTGAATCTCTACTAAGATGTATTCTTGTGCTTTTGGTGGAGGCAAATGAAAATAGAAAATTTCTGTGAAATTAATTTATACAGTATTTGTGATGGGTAAAATCTATAGTGAAATATCTTTATTAGATTTACCTTTTGTATCATGATGGTAAATGGTCCAAGCATCTGAAAACCACGTGTGAAATACATGATGTAACACCAGCCAAGCACCAGTGCCACGGACATAGGAATGGCTTCACCATCACTGTTGGTCAACCTCATGACCAAAACTGCCAATACCATAGAGGCAAAAACAATTCTATGAAAGCAAGAGGAGATTATGGATAATAAATCTAAACCAAAAGGCATATAGACAAAAACATGTCCCCCAACTAACTATAATGTTCTTACATGATTATGTGAAATGGACCACCAAGGACAGTCTGTCCAAAATATCTTGTGGCTCCAACCCTGAGCAGATCAGGAATCTAAAAAACAAAAAATTAATAAACTTCTTAGAAGTAGCCACATACCAAAAGGTAAATCACGAAGACTTGGGAGGATTTCTTACCAGAAGCAGTAGTATAACAATTGCCCCCAAAACACTAATTAGTTCCCCTGCAAGACGAAGGTCATCCTGGTAGGTCCTGTACGACTCCTGTCATGATCCAATAAAGAGATCAGTCATAAATAAATGAAAGAGGAAACAAAACTCCAAAACCTCTATGCATTCTATGTTCACTTACATGAAGAGGTTTTTGAATTAAGATGGTTGCATCTCTAGACACGTTCGACTTATGTGGAATGGGTTTAAGAGGTCTGTAAATGCAACACATAGTCACGCAGATCATATACAAGACATAGACTGCCGCCAAAAACCAGAAGTATGGTCGTCCACAGCTCCTCCACTTCAGACTGACAAGTTCTTTCACAGGTGTAAGGTCAAGGATATGGCGAGCCTATAAGAAATATTAAGTGCAAGACCATATTAAAGAATGCACACATCATGCCAGGGCAACAAACATGTTAAACCTGATGAACAGATATACGTACTGCTCTCTTTCTGGAAGACACCACAAGTTCTAACACCGACTGCTCTTCTCCCCAAGAGTCTATCCCCGAAAGATCATACAAGACGGATATCACTGGGCCAAAACTCCACTGGATCTGTTTCCGTTTATTTAATAGATGTTGAAACACCTGAGAAGTGAAGATTGAGAATAAACAGTAAAGTCATGTTTCTAGACAAGCATTTCTAAAAGGTTCTTCTAATGGATTTTGGAGATTCATAAAAAAATGAATAAATAAAATTATATATCACAAGAAATCAATTTCCGCAACTAAGAAAAACAAAACTAAGTGTACATTAGATTTGTCTTATCTTAGGGTACTTTCACACTTGCGGCAGAGGATTCCGGCAGGCAGTTGCGTCTCAACCGGACGCAAACTGATGGCATCCGCATCCGGTTCTGTCTGACAAATGCATTGAAATACCGGATCCGTGTCTCCGGTGTCATCCGGAAAAATAGATCCGGTATTAATTTGTTTAGCATTTTTAAACGTCTGCGCATGCGTAGACCGGAAAGCTGGATCCATTTTGCCGTAACACTTAATGCCGGATCCGGCACTAATACACTTCAATGTAAATTAATGCAGGATCCGGCAAGTGATCAGAATTTTTGGCCGGAGAGAAAACTGCAGCATGCTGCGGTATTTTCTCAGTCCAAAAAATGTAAGAGGGACTGAAGTAATGCATCCTGAACGCATTGCTCTCCATTCAGAGTGCATTAGGATAAAACTAATCAGTTTTTTTCCGGTATTGAGCTCCTGTGATGGAACTCAATACCTGAAAACAAAAACACTTGTGTGAAAGTACCCTTATATACTTTGCTGGTACTGTATTACACTACAGTTTTTCTGCACAAAATCCAGGCAGAAAAAACAATCACTCATAACTGGCATGCTTAAACATCCCTCGCAAAATCTTGTTCGCTGTGACATATGACTTCACCACGTCGGCCATCGTGGTGTGATTTCACGCAAGATGGCCGGAGCAGCCTCATCATGTTCAAATGGATGAGCTAATTGAATGTTTTTTGTTTTTTTTTACGAGCAACCCCTAGAATGCTTTAATATTGAACTCAGATGCCACGATCAGAGATAAAACGTGGCATCTAAAGGGTTCAATTGCCGTTCACCATCATTACACCCGCCACTTACAAAAAAAAATGCATTGCGTGACAAAGCAAATTTTTTTGTAAAATTTGGCAAAGCAGTCGAAATTTTGAAGAATTTGCCACTAAGGGGGCATTACTACTGAGTGGGTGGGGGTCCTATGGCAAGCATGAGCAGTCTTGTCTAGCTCCAAGAGGTGGGGTTGTGGGAAAGTTGCTGGGGGAGTGGGGGTATTAAAAAATTTGGTATGGGACCCAGTCTTTGCTAGTTATGCCCCTGGTCAATATACACCAATACTAAAAAATACCATAAGCGTGAGGGATTTGGCTGCATTAGAATAGAAATAGCACAATAAAATCTCACATTATGTGGTATCTTGAGAGATGGTGTGCATGGTAAATTTTAAAGCTTTTTGGGGTACGAGCACCAGGTTTAGCAACTGTTTTCTTTTGAGCACTACCCTCATTTTAGCCAAGTTTTTGAATAGTATCTCTATAGCTACCAGATGTACTTTATAGACGTCCACATCCTTCAGGACAGGAACATTTGTATTAGATTGTTCCACAGAAGCTAGAAATGGCACCTCTAAATATCTCATGTATCCCAGCACAATATGACTCAATATCCCAAATGTTACTACAAGCATATTCACTCGGGTGGGGTGGTGGTGGGGGGGGGGGGGCATTCACACAGGCATGGTCATAATACTGGTCATTTTACTACAGTAGGAATGCCATATATACAGAGCAGGAAAACTAATGTGGCAAGGTCAATCGGACCCTATTACATACAGGAAAACTTTTTTTTCTAGAAGCACATGAAGACCAGTTGAGCATGTACAGCAGGGCATGGAGGTAATATGACTCGCTATCCAGGAGCTTAAATGGGTTTCATTTGCAGGGTTCTGCTGTTTGCATTTGCCCTTAAGATACATTTTTATTTTACAGTATTCAAAAAGCTCTACTTACAACAATATTTCCCTCAGCAGCAGATAATTTGAAGGCAGTAAGACCCATATAATTAGGGATTGTTAGAAGGTCCACATCATTGTTTTCTTTGTCATCATAGGACAGTATGAGATCGAACATCTGGCAGGAAAAGGTCTGGTTAGGTTGTAGGGCCAGAATATGGAGTATGGTATTACCTACAAAACAGAAAAATATTATAGATAATAATTATATTTACTGATGCAGATATAATCAGATAAAGACACATTGGACACCAAAGCAACAACTAGGTGAAAACCACTTATTTCCAGAAACTACAGCAACAATAATTATAAACGGTAAGATACAACGACAGTTATCCATGATTGCTCCACCATATTGAACAGAGCATTATCATGATACAGTCTTAAAAATGAGTCCTCACCGTGCGAATCTTGAGCCTGAATGCTGGCTCCGTTCTCGATAAGGTGACGGACAATGGCCTCGTTGCCAGTGCAAGCAGCGAAAGACAGAATGTGTTCCCCTAAAAGCAAACAGAAAGGAAGAGAGGATATTCAAAAGACATTTGTGATATTTGAGAGATTTTTTTGAAACCTAGGAAAAAGCTTAAGAAAACAAATAATTGCTTGGTGCCGAGAGTTGCACTAACCAAAGTAAAATAGGTTGCCCGAGTTTTGAGAGAAGAAGGTGCCGATGGCTCGGGGGGAACAGGCATCAGCCCCTTTTTCAATCAGTAGTTTCACCAAATTGACGTTTTGATTGACAGCTGCAATATGAAGTGCTGTTTGTCCTATAATAAAAAAAAGTATATGTATATATAAAAAAATATTGTTTTTAAACACACTATGAGCCCTTTTCCATTTTTCCAACATTTTTCCCACTGGACAACCGCTGTCATGATAAAACATGCATGCAATATCCCCCTGGTTGTGGTTACAGATATATAGAATTTTATCATGTAATTCTATGACTGTGTGAAGGTAAACTGAGGATTTGGGACTTAGTATGAGACAAAAAAAATTAAAAAAAATTCAATTGTATGCCCCCTATAAAAAGACATTCTAAAAGTGAAAAAGGTTCACAAAAATATACTGGAGGCCCCTACTATCTCAGTGGATTTCACTGAGAAACAATCATGATTTGTCATAAACTCAAGGCAAGTATCTGACCTTCATAAAGGGTAGAGGTGAAGGGTTGGTCAATCAGATCTGGTGCAGCCTCTAGAACTATTTTAGCAGCCTCCAGGTTATCATAAGAAACAGCCACGTGAAGTGCGGTCTCTCCTACCGCTCCTGATAAAGACAGAACAACATAATGGACATAAGTCTCAAAGACTCTGATTGCTTCTGACTGCCAACTGCACTTTTGCTTTTGGCTACATTTACAAACAGCTCTACCCACCTACCTCTCACATACAGGTCAGTTGATGGGCATTCCAGTAGTTTCCTGAGAGCCCCAATGTCATTGTCTTTGACTGCACTCAGTAAAGGAGACTCTCGGATCCTGGGAAAGAAAAGACAAATGCATCACAAAAAGTGATTAAACAATCGCAGAAATCATGGGCGCATCCTTAAGAAACTTGAAGCCCTAAAGAAAAGACACTTTGGAGAACCATCGCCGATATGGTCATCAGGAATTATAAAGGCCTACCACTTCAGCCTTGTAGGATCTAGTCAGTGAGGGACAAATACAGAATCATACCACAGTATCCCACACCACTAACCCTAGAAAAACAGATATTTTATCTAGTAGGTTACAAATTTCACTTTCTGATCTTAGAAAAATTTTCAAGGCTAACAACTTCTCAAACATTCCTAAACCTTAAGAACAGGGTCAGACTGGCCCAACAGAGTACCAGTACCTCTCATGGGCCCCGATAACATAATGGACCCCAAACATCCCGGAGACAAAACCTATTTGGCTGCCTTTGGAGCCAGTCACTTGCCACTAGGACCTATTTCTTTGATTGAAAAAAACGGTAAACCCTTCCCGAAACATGATGTCCATATACGGCACTGCAGAAAGTAAGTTCTGGATCAGCACAGCCCAAAGAAAAACCAGGAGGCAGATATCTTAGATAAAAGGCCCAGGCAGGTTGTATCTCCGCCTGAAACCCCGATTGCTACAATTGGCCAGTCAGTCCTATTATGTACGCCCCTCAAATTCACTTCAGAACTGAACAGGTCCTTAAAAAAGTGGGTTTTGGAAATTTTCTTGAACATTTGAAAAATTGCTTTTAAAATTCTAAGTCTTTAAAAATGTTATATATATATATATATATATATATATATATATATATATATATATATATATATATATATATAGTTGCAAGAAAAAGTATATTCACCCTTTGGAATGAAATGGATTTCTGCACAAATTGGTCATAAAATGTGATCTGATCTTCATCTAAGTCACAACAATAGACAATCACAGTCTGCTTAAACTAATAACACACAAAGAATTAAATGTTACCATGTTTTTATTGAACACACCATGTAAACATTCACAGTGCAGGTGGAAAAAGTATGTGAACCCCTAGACTAATGACATCTCCAAGAGCTAATTGGAGTTAGGTGTATATATATACAAACACACACACATTTACAAAACTATTTTGGATTCTTTATAAATAAAGTATGACGTGTCAGTCTCATAATTGCTTGGATAAGTAAAAGTATTCCAAAAAGTTATTACCACAAAAAGTGACACATGTAAGATTAGCAAAAAAAGGCTCTGAAAAATGGTTGTGTCAGGAAGGGGTTAAAATTTATGGAGGATATAGGGATTGGGCCTCGAGGATAATTTCCTCTGGCGGGCCCAGGAACCCCAGTCTGACACCGACTTAAAATTTGAGCCATGTGTAAATGATGATAAGAATGAAAGATTTTAAATATTAATGTGAAAAATAACTAAATTAACCATTTGTGATTTCCCCCCCCCCCCCAAAATAAATAAATAAAAAATTATAAAAATTTTACAACTGAAATGGAATTTATAAAGTGATTATTAGTATTTTCTTGAGTGCATGTCCTTACTAATTACTTGCATGAGTTATTACATGTTTCATTGCAAAATTGTTTCTGGCATTGACCCAGGTGTATGATATAGTGTTAGGCAGGAGAAGATAAGATAAGAGAACCTCTTGTTGGTTTATTGTAGTAGCCGGCAGCATGGAATTACCTAAGATTCCTGCTTGTTTAAAAATTCTCTACCTGCGGTAGATGTTTAATGTTTTTTTTTTTTTGGAAGGTAAGGGGGAATTAGCATTTGGTTAACATTTTGCTGTACCTAATATTGAAATACGGAACTGCTGTGTATCACGTGATAGTGTGCAATATAGGGTAGAAGGTTCCTTCAAAAACTTTTTCAAATCATAAAATTTTTCAAAATTATATCATAACATTTTCTAATAGAGTTTACTACGCGACATTTGAAAACCCTTGCAGTTAGTACTTTTGTAAACAGAAAAAAACATATAGAAATGTATGGATTGATGGACCCATAGAGTATAATTGGGCAAATGTCGTTCAAAAGTGCATACTTTTGTCACGGTCTACGTTTCTGTCCTTTTTTTGAAGGATGGAATAACATGGCATACAACGCTTTTCTGTCCTGCCAAAAAATAATTTAAAATAATAATAATAATAAAAAAAACATATAGGAACGTATACTTTGTTACCTTGAAGTGAATGGGAGACAGATGGAAACATAAGACAATACTTTTATCATCCGCTAAACACATCTATTTTTATCCTGATACCTCCTACCTACTTTGATATACTTCAAATCTTTATTTAAAAAAAATATATATTTGTAAAAAACCCGGAAATAAACATATGAACATCTGTCAAGCTTATATGTTAAAAATAAGATAGATAATGACAAAATTGCATATATTTGGACACTTTATTTTACTGTATGTCTAAAAGTATGTGCAAAAACGAGATGTGAACAGCCGCCAAAACAGAACATGACTATTATTGAGGGATTTGTTATAGCGGTCAGAGAAGCAGTCGGCCATTTTGGAGACAGCTGACTGCTGACTTTAGTCACTTGGTCACCCACGAGCAGGAGCCTTTATTGGACATTTTTGGATTCCTGCTTGCTCTGAATTACAGCACACACATTCAATTCCAAGGTAAAAATAGCCGGAACTTGTTTATCCGGAGAAAAATTTACATAAAACCACTAAATTATATTATAATAATGAGGTTTGTCATCTGCTGGTCTACCATCACTCTCTTATAGTCAATTAACCCTTCCCACGTCATCTGATGGCTTTGATGTGGCCAGTAGTTAGATATTTCTTCTAATTCGTCTTACAGGTCTATGACCTCAACTTGGAGAAATTGTTCCACTTTTGTGTAGTGCTTGAGGGGTTTCTCAAATTCACAACACTTTTCACATCCTCAACAGCATCTCAAGGAGTGTGACTTGGTGGTGGTGGTGGGAGATAGGTAAAAAGCTAATAACATGAGAAGTAGACATTTCTCACTGATAAGAAATATTACAAAGTTTCTTATGGTCACTTGTACTTTTATGTAAAGCTGTGTGTAAAGTTAGTGACCATATAAAGTGATATACAAGCAAAAGAGAGCATGTTACGCTCAGAAATACCAAATAAAGTCATACACCACCAACAGAGTCATAGAACAGAGTTACAATGCAGATAACACATATCACCAGCCCCGTACATATAAAATATGGAAGTGTGGACAGGTCTTGGTTTTGGCCACATTATTTTATTTTCTTTGAAGATGTTGGCGTATGTTCATGAAAGAAGACAAGTGGATCATCTGCCAGTGATGGGTTGTACACTAGGGTCCTTGTGTTTAGGTAGAAAAGATTCCTGTCTTCTCAGAACTGAATTGACTTATCTTACTGAAGCAGATGCTGAGTGAGTGGTATCTTTATATAAATATACAATACAAATGGATTCCAAACCCAATGTCATAAACAATAGTTAAAGTGGCTGCAGCTCTCACCTCTATCTTCAATCCACGAAGAACGGAAAAAAGGCCAGAACTGGGCCTTATATAATATCCAATGGAAAAAGGGGGAATCCAGCTTCCACAGGAAAATTACATTAAAGTGACACGTTTCGGGCTACAAAATCAAGCCCTTCATCAAGACAGGGCTGGATCTCAATGAAGGGCTGGATTTTGTAGCCTGAAACGAGTCACTTTAATGTCATTTTCCTGTGATTTTGGTGGATTTTATATGATGAGCCAATAAAGAACCTTTTTTATTCCATGAGAAGCTGGATCCCCACTTAAACCCAATGTCATGAACCACCTAAAAAGGTAGGGTTTGACATCTTCCATGAGAAAACACAATATACAGGGCTACTGGTAGTAACGTAGAATCTTAAGTTGGCCATACGCATTAGTCTAAAGTTGATCAAAATGGATGATTTCAACAAAAACAAAATCATTCATTGGGTGAAATTTAACTATGACCACTCGTTTTAGCTGACCAATAACAGACCATTATGGTCAGAAAAGAGGTCAGCCTTGCTTTTTTCATCTGGTAAACAGACAAAAGATCTTTCATCCATGAATGATCTTTCTTTGACTGACTAACGGCCAATATGGACTAATCTGTGTGACTGTGTCCGTAAAACTAATGTTCACCAGATGTTTTTTAACTGTTTCTAAACCATCAACCAACTTCTATCTAGTGTATAGTGATGCACGGCATAGGCAATATTCGTTTTTGCAATATTTTGCGAATTTATGGCTTAATATTCGCCATAAATTCGCAAATCCCCAGTCATTTTCTTGATTGCGAAAATCGGCAATATAGTTTGCAATACAGGCGTGGGTCACTTTTGCTACATTTGTCAAGCTGCTAGAAGTTTCCCGAGACTGGAGAAAATGGTTAGAAGCAACTTTCATGAGTGTGAGAAAGAACTCCTGATCACTGTAAGTAATTTTACATTACAGCACTGTTTTTGATTACATTTCGCATGCATGGCATAACAGCTTTATATGGAGATGTAGTGCTCCAATATATTCCCGATTGCACAAATCAGCACTAATGATGCACATATTTTTTTTCGCAATACATGAAACTTCACATTTTAGCAGGTCTGAGTAGATATTACTGATTGGTGCACTAAGTATTCTTGTGACATTACAGCACTATGTCTGTAGCATGTATCTATGGACAGCAGAACCTATCAGCTACACTATATCACTATCTAACCTACACTGACTATCTCCCACTAACTATCTGTAATATATATATCTATGAGTTAACTAACTAACTATCTAATGTAATTGAATAAGGATCCAGATGAAAGCACAGAGCACAGCAATGACACTGCTCTCGCTCTCTCTCAGAACTAAAAATAAATAAATAAAAAGAGCAGAAAATGGCTGTTGGGGAGGTTCTTATATAGTAAGGGGTAGGAAACTTTCCTATTGGTTGCCAGGGATGTTGCTAAGCTCAGACAAAGACATTGCAGCCTTCTCATTGGCCCACAAGCAAGAAGCCGTAGTACTGATTAAAAAAAAAAAAAATATATAGAATATTTGCGATTTTGAATATATAGGACTATATCCTAGATTTTCGTGAATTCTCGAAGTGCCAATATTTGCAATACAAATTTGCGATTAGAATATTCGCGCTCAACACTACCAATGTATATGGCCACCTTTAGTCCAGGACCCGTCCAGTTTCCGGTAGGGATCAGGAAGGAGTTTATTTCAGTCTATGACAATCTGATCGGTGGTATTTGCCTTCCTCTGGATCTACTGGCGTTTGTAAGTAAAAAAATGAGATTTTGATGGATTACATACCAGTAAAAACAATGACAATGGATTCACTGATTATGAAAAACAAAATCTATTAGTTTGCCAAATCTAAATGGAGTAATCAAGTGATAGGACATATATGCAACTTCAAAGGGGTTATCCAACAAACATTACTTATCACCTATACACAGAATAGGTGATAAATATCAGATCCCATGAACAAGAGGTCCCCAAGTCCCCTATGTCAGGCATGGCCAAGCTGCCGCTCTCCAGCTGTTGTAAAACTACAACTCCCACCATGCCCTGCTGTAGGCTGATAGCTGTAGGCAGTCTGGGCATGCTGGGAGTTGTAGTTTTGCAACAGCTTGAGAGCCTTTGGTTGGCCATCCCTGCCCTATGTGAATGGATTGATGTGCACATGTTGGTCTACCGTTCCATTCACTCCCATGGGGCAGGTATAGATGGCTCTCCATCAGTCTCATAGAAGTCAATGGAGTGGTGGACTGATGCAAAACAGGTGACATCTAATGGACATTTCAGGTTAGTAAATATTTAGTCTTCTCATACATCGCTCTTTGTAAACACTTGTGCGGAATGTTAGGAGTCAAGACCAGATGTAGCAACTTTAATAATATTAGTTCTGTAATAATCTGGCCTGAAAACTGATCCATTCTGGGTAAATACTTCTCTTCTGGTGAAAAGCTTAGCGTAGATTTAAAGGAGACATGGCTGATCCAGTCACATGTGAGTTTCAGCAGCTGGTGGTAGCAGCAGGATATCAATATTGAAGGAAGAGATCATATTGCTGTAGAGGCTGCAGAAACAAGGATGTCCGAGTGGCAAATTCTGCAGACCTTGAGAGAAGTTGTCATGGAGGTTGGGGCCAATGGAGCAGGAATGGAAATTATTCCAATCAGAGAAGATGTCACCTGGGTGCTACCAGATTTACCAGTTATGTAATCCACTTGGGACTGTGTCTGATACTATGTACTATTTTATCATCTGCTGCATGATGATAATCTGCAGTGCACTTCTGTATGTTGAACTTTCTTTGTTCTCCTCACGTTTACCTGCTCTCGGTCGAGATTGCAGCAACAAGCAGTATAATTACGGCGCCTGCGTCCCATTCACTTCAGAGCTGTCCCATGGAAGTGAATGGGACGGAGGAGCTGTAATTACACTCCGTGCCGCTGCGATCCGATAACAACGAGCAGGTAAAGAGTGAGAACACAGAGCTTGTACGAGCACTGCATTGTCTTCATAAAAGTTGCCGGCAGTTGGACCCCCACTGATCTGATATTGATGACCTATTCAGATTGGTCATCAATATAGGACAAACAGACAACCCCTTTAAGGCATATTTCTAGGATGGGCCATCTCATTCTGAGAGGTCTCCACCAAGCTTCGGATGAAGTGTCCACAGGACCGATTTAGCAGATTTATCAGTGGTGCCCCGCCACCTGGCTGTGCAGGGAATTACAGCTGGCCCCATTTACTTGAAGGATGAAAGGGGGATCCCAGGGGTACAACGCCTACAGGTCATGAGGGGATGGCATATCCTAGCAATATGCCTGAACTACTGTTTATCAGATAGGAATATCCCTAAAAAGGTTACCTTGATATATTACGTGTACAGTGCAATTTACGGTAATTGGGATGGATTGCAAATTACTGGTGGGGAGGCCATTATTAAAGGAGGAGTGACGCTGCACATGGGCATAAGGCCACAAAAAAAGTTTCCATGGGCCCCTAGAATCAGTAAGCCCTAATCATCCCAGTTTGTCGTGTTTTGAGGGCACGGAAACTCCTTAATGAGCACTGGGGAGATATGGCCATCCGTCACCAAAGGGTTAATACTAGCTCCGCTCTTGTATCTTGCATCATTCGCAGAGGTTTTAATCGTGTCTTTGTACAGCGACTTAATCCAAAAACATTGCGCAATCAGTAGTCTACCTCACGTAATGACCCGGCTCATCTGAACATCTTCCAGCTATGTAAATTACTATTTTCCAGAAAATTATATAGAAAGGAGGCTGGACGGGTTTCTATTCTTCACAGGGAAAAAGTGATGCACAGAGATACAGAACAGGGCTTGGTCTTTGTATTACGATAATTTTAAAGGACGACTTAAAAGGGGTAGTTTGATTACAAGAACTGTAGACAGGATATAAGTGTCTGACCCGCGGGGGACCATGAGAATGGAGGCCTATGTTCACTTGTTTCCATAGAGTTGAATACAGGCGGACACACGTGTGTCTGACGCTCCATTTATATATGAGAACATGGGCTCCTGTTCTTGTAATCAACAGGGTCTCCATCGGTCGGACCCTACTGGTCACACACATCCTCCACCCTGTAGACAGGGAATAAGTTGCTTTAATGGGTCAACCCTTTTAAAGAGCATCTTTTAGCAGGACCAACCATATTAAAATTCTTGGCAGGGTTGATTCTGCCGAGTGAAATGATGCCTCAATTACGCAGATCCATTGTGCCATTCCTGAGTAATTTCACTTTTTGTTAATGCGTAAACTATGTCTTGGGTGCACTGTGGATGGGCACTTTCCCCTCGGACCACCAGAGCTCTGCACAGATAGCCGACCCCCTCTGCTTGATTGACATGGACAGGTATCATGTTTGGCCCTGCAATCTCGTGTATTGTAGATTACACAATCGGCGCATGTGCAGTAAATCTATTTTTTCTTCCCAAGCACTGCAGAGAACAACTGCGCTTGTACTGGTGATCTCCTCCTCCACCTGAAAGGGAGACCCTCAGCTTCATTCGGGCAGAGGATGATGTCATTGGTGCATGTGCAGTGGTCAACAACTTGTCCTGCAAAAAACAAACAAAAATAAAAAATACACACAAGCCCTCATATGGCTTTATTGATGGAAAAAAAAAAAAAAAAAAGCTATAGTTCTTAGATTGTGATAATGAAAATGTGAAAAATATTGCTTGGCCAGTAAGGCCAAAAACAGGCTGTTGACTAAGGGGTTAAGATCAATATTTTGCCTGCCAGTCTTCATCTATCCCTTGCAGGCATCAGATGCATCACAGTTAGGCTTCGTGCACACGGCCGTTGTTTTGGTCCGCATCTGAGCCGCCGTTTTGGCAGCTCGGATGTGGACCCATTCACTTCAATGGGGCCGCAAAAGATGCGGACAGCACTCAGTGTGCTGTCCGCATCCGTTGCTCCGTTCCGGGGCCCCTCTAAAAAAAATATAACATGTCCTATTCTTGTCCGCGATTTGTGGACAAGAATAGGCATTTATATTGAAGGCTGTCCGTGCCGTTCACCAAATTGCAGAATGCGCACAGACGGCATCCGTTTTTTGTGGATCCGCGATTTGCGGACTGCAAAACACACCACGGTCGTGTGCATGAGGCCTTATTAGGACGTACACACCTCTTAATAATTGCGAAGCTTCATTGCTGGTCCACGTGCCAGAACTGAAATCTGCACCAGCAGTACAAACAGTTTTCTGATGTGCAGGGATTGAGAAATATCCCTTATAGTCTTAAAGAGTTCTCTGAGATTTTTATACTTATCGGTGGGGGGGGGGGGTACGACAGTCGGGGCCCCCACCGATCAGCTGTTCGAGAAGGCAAAGGTACGGTCACCTAGGCCATGTGACCATACGTTCATTGGTCGCATTGCCTAAGAACAGCTCAGCCCCATAGAAGTGAATGTGGCTGAGTACAATACCAAGCACAACCACTATACAATGTACGGCACTGTGCTTGCTTCTGTTAACACCAATATCTTCTCAAACAGCTTATCGGTGGAGGTCCCGGGTGTCGGACCACCGCCGGACAGGATGGGTCATCAGTATAAGTATCTCAGAAAACCCGTTTAATTAGTAGGTTCTATTCTGGGTTAAGGATAAGTGGACTGGTTCTGTCATTTCGGGATTCAGTAGAACCTAAATTTTTGGTGATTCATTTTGGGCGGACGATAGAGATAGAGAGATAGACAGATATAGAGAGATAGAGAGTATTGTAGGCCATGTGATCCCCCTCTGGGTTGCTGGGAAAGATATTCAAATTAGCTTTCCTAAACCTATCTGACACTGGCAGATGTTAAACATGATAATTTGCATATATTTTACCCAGAAATCCAGAGGAGTGTTGTCTAGCCTACAATACAGGGGAGGACTGGGCCGGGGGGCAGGGGGGCAATTGCCCCCCGGGCCTCTCTGTTAGCTCATTGTCCTGGCCGGCCGGCTGGGCCGGAATGATCTGTGACTGAGTCTGTCAGGCTCAGTACTGCGGCCTGCGGAGTGAGACGGGGAGCAGGGGAGGCGTGCTGCCGGCACCCTATCAGAGTGGCAGCAGGACCGGCGCAGGCGGCGCAATGACGTCATCGCGCCGCCTGAATGAGCCGCTGCGCGGCTGTAAAGTATGGACATCGACAGCAGCGCTGGAGGCAGGACGGGAGTATTTCAGTGAAGGTGCTGGAGGTAGGAGGTAAGTATAAGTCTGACTGACTGACTTTTTTTTTTTCTTCTAATTTCTGTCACTGATAGATGGCCCTATCTGGCTACTGGCACATTATAGGGGGGGCCCAATCTGGCTACTGGCACATTATAAGGGGGGCCCTATCTAGCTACTGGCACATTATAGGGGGGGGCTTATAGGCTACTGGCACATTATAGAGGGGCCCTATCTGGCTACTGGCACATTATAGGGGGCCCTCTCTGGCTACTGGCACATTATAGGGGGGCCCTCTCTGGCTACTGGCACATTATAGTGGGGGGCCTATGGGCTACTGGCACATTATAGGGGGGCCCTATCTGGCTACTGGCACATTATAGGGGGGGCTATGGCTACTGGCGCATTATAGGGGGGCCCTATCTGGCTACTGGCACATTATAGGAGGGCTATGGCTATTGGCACATTATAGGGGGCTATGGCTACTGGCACATTATAGGGGGGGCTATGGCTACTGGCACATTATAGGGGGGGCTATGGCTACTGGCACATTATAGGGGGGCTATGGCTACTGGCACATTATAGGGGGGCTATGGCTACTGGCACATTATAGGGGGGCTATGGCTACTGGCACATTATATGGGGGGCTATAGCTACTGGCACATTATAGGGGGGCCTATGGCTACTGGCAAATTATAGGGGGGCCTATGGCTACTGGCACATTATAGGGCAGCCTATGGCTACTGGCACATTATAGGGCAGCCTATGGCTACTGGCACATTATAGGGGGCACTATGGGGACATTAGCTCAACTGGGGACATTACAAGGGGGTATTTTTTGCACTGTCTATTATAAGGAGAATTATTTCTACTGGGGGGGGGGCATTATGGTGGGCTTTATTACTCCCCCATGGTCTGAGCCCCTTAGTAGCAGCACCGGCCTCTCCCTGCTCTGCTATCTCTCTGCCTCTTCTCCAAATCCTTATTATGATATTTTTCTCATTAGGATAAAACACATCAGCTCCGCCGAGCCCCCGGCCAAAGTGTTGAAGTGGTGTCCGAGATCCCCAAGGGCCAAGCCAAGTAATTGTAAGTTTTCATATGAAATATGTAACTGTGTATGTTAAACACATAAAGCATATACCGTGCCCCACAATATACAGTTTCTTCTGCAAAAGTCCTCAAGTGTCATGGGGGGGGGGGGGGGCGACACAGAGAAGCACACAGCAGGGAGGAGAGAATACACAGATGCAACACTGTATCAGCCAGAAAATGACACTTTCGGCATTATACCAAAAATTCCATTTTCGGCTGATGTGTTTCGGCGGCCGATATATCGGAGCATCCCTAGTTTATTTTGTTTTCCTGTGTTGTAATTTACATGGCTGACGAAAGTGGCAAGGGGGGTCAGGAGGAGGCAGGGGAAATTGGAAAGCAGGAGGGGGGCTCAGTGGGCCTCTGGGTGTTACTTGCCCCCTGGGCCAAAAGTTGCCAGTCAGCCCCTGCTACAATAGTCGTCACGTGCATCAAGTGGTCTTCATAATAGAAATAGTACCCATCCAGAGGTTCCCCCTAAGGCCTTGCAACTAGAAATGTTCTCATCTGCTTTTCTCTGATTTAGGGCCTTTGTTTTGCAGCAAGTATAATTATAGCTCCTACCATCTCAGATCCTCCCTATTTATCTAAGAATACATCATCAGCATTCCAAAGACAGACAACACCTTCATCAACTTTATTTCCCTATTTTGCATCAACTTCAAAGACACCTCCAAAGTCACCTTCAACTGAGACAAGAGAATTACAATATCCTACAAATCTTACATCTCTCTCAATGAAACATGCAAGCAAGTTCTCCTTCTACAAGCACAAGAGACATGGGCTCTCCATGATGGAAAAGTACCCCTAAGAAAATGCATATATAGTGCTGAGGAACACACATTTATGTACTAGAAACAAACTTTGCCTGGTTTGCTCATCTCTATTCTGGGTCTTTTCTGGTGACCTGATGTTAAAAATATTTTCTGCCCTCATATAAAAGAAAATATGATGGTTGAAACGGGCCAATACTGGGCGTCATCTAGGCCTATAAAATGGATAACACAGATTTTATAACTTTCAACTGGCCCATTATAAAATGTGTGTGAACTCTGTCTAGATAAAGCTTATATTACCCTCTACAATAAAAAAAGCGCCTGTGCAGTGAGGCCAGTAAGTAGCCCAAACGGTCACCACCCAGAGACTAAAGATTAGTGGGGGGAAAAAAATAAAAATCGGAAGGAACGTTTTATTCCTTAAATTAAGGCCTCACGCACATGGCCGTTGTTATGGTCAGCATCTGAGCCGCCGTTTTGGCGGCTCGGATGCGGTCCATTCACTTCAATGGGGCCGCAAAAGATGTGGACAGCACTCAGTTTGCTGTCCGCATCCATTGCTCCGTTCTGTGGTCCGCCCAAAAAATGATAACCTGTCCTATTCTTGTCCGAGCTTTCCGGACAAGAATAGGCAGTTATATTAAAGGCTGTCCATGCCGTTCTGCAAATTGCGGAACGCACACGGATGCCATCCGTGTTTTGCGGTTCCGCGATTTGCAGACCGCAAAACACACAACGGTCGTGTGCATGAGGCTTTAAGCTGTGGTTCCACGCTGGGCCCCTCAGGTCTCAACCATCTACCAAACCCCTCAGTCTGGCCCTTGTGGTTACAGTACAGGATATGCTGGAATGTGTAGTCCATTAGCACGTACAGTATCTTCGCTATGGCGACATCCTCCAGATGAAACTACAACTCTCAACATGCTGAACTCACTTCTATGGGAGTTCTGAGAACAAATGAGCAAGTGTGCATGCTGGATGTCATAGTTGCACAACAGCTGGAGTGCCAGAGGTTGCTCACCTTGATACTAGATTTTTTTTTTTTTTGCCACCAGCATGCTGGGAGTTGTAGTTCTATGAAATCTACAGATCCATTGCATTCCTGTAAATGTTTTACATTTTTGACATTGCTTTTTGTCCTCTCGTAACCTCAGCTGCTCAGGTTTCCCACAAACATACAGGTAATTACTTCCATGTTGAACTCCTGAAACACTTTCACTTCATTTAAAGCTTCCGAGCTTATCTTTACAACCATCTTGGCAGACAAAGGCAATCAGCTGATCCCGCAGTGTGCCAGCCAGGTATCGCACAATTTACATTTCTCCTCCAGATGCTGGTGGATATTATTTTTTCCCCCCATCTACTGCATGAAATTATTCATTGCATGAGCCTCCACAAACCGGACAATATTAGGTGCCCCTTTATGAACAACTCCTTATACTTAGAGATTAGCGAATTTCGCAAAAATTCAATTCGGCTGGTTCGCCAAATGTTCCGAAAAGATTTGATTCGATCTGAATTTATTTGTGGCGAATTGCGTTAAAAAAACTGCTATTTCCTGGCTGCAGAGAGCCTGTATAGTGGTGTAGAACACTGTCTTGCAGTAACACGCATAGGGAGTCTGCTGTGGCAGTAAAACAATACTGTGACTCAGTATGACACGCAGATTACAGGCGTCACTCTTAAAATCACTGCACGCTTCACTTATTTGGGCAGTCACGGGGCCAAAACTGACCAAATAACTCAAGTGTGAACTCAGCCTTACATGTCGATGTTAGCGCCAGGAATAAAGAACCGTGCAGAGGCCCAAGATCTTACTATAGCGTAAAAAAGCGCACTCCTTTTACACCGTCGTCAGCTGATTCCACATAGATGTCTACAGAATTTCTTAGAGCCCCCCGACAGAGTGGGAAGGGTGTCAGCAAGCAGTATGTTTGTGTTGACGTCACTGATAATTTTGCCCTTCCTATGATCAGTCAGAACAATAACCCCCCAAAAAATAAATCCTGTCTGTTGAGCATCCGCTTTCACTCGGTCAGCATTTGGTCAGTAATCCATCAGTATTGCTAAAGCGAAAAAAAAAAAAAAAAACACAGGAGTGGATCCAAAGCAGAGAGGACTTGTGAATGGAATATTTGCATGTCTTCTGTGTATTGTACCCACTCCTGCTTTTGGCTACCAAATTATAAGCCAATTCTAATGGGACCATACAGGCCTTACAGCTGCTACACAGACAGGATCCAATGTGCGTCTCATTTTTCCTTCCTTCTGACAGATCAGAAGAAGGGTCAAATAAGTGATGATGTCAACCAGGCCAAAATAGTGGCCCAGTCATTGAGTGGGGAGGGTGAGAGAACAGCTTGGCAAGTGCACAGAGTGGCCCATTGACAGTGTTGAGGTAGAAGCAGCATGAGGAGTCCACAGAGTCGCCCAGTGACATAGTGGTGTGGTGGCAGCAGCATGAGGAGGCCACAGACTGGCAAGGTGACATAGTGTGGATGTGGCAGCAACAGCAGCAGCATGAGGAGACCACAGAATGACCCTAAGACAGAGTTGTGAGCTTGCAGCAGCATGAGGAGACCACAGAGTGGCACAATCTCATAGTGTGGAGGTGGCAGCAGCATAAGGAGACCACAGAGTGGCACAATGAAAAAGTGTGGAGGTGGCAGCAACAGCATGAGGAGGCCTCAGACTGGCAAGGTGACATAGTGTGGATGTGGCAGCAACCGCAGCAGCATGAGGAGACCACAGAATGACCCAAAGACAGAGTTGTGAGCTTGCAGCAGCATGAGGAGACCACAGAGTGGCACAATCTCATAGTGTGGAGGTGGCAGCAGCATCAGGAGATCACAGGGTGACCCAGTGACAGGGTGGGGCGGTGGGTGGCAATAACAGTACCCGCTGACGATGGTGGGTGTAAGAAGTAGCACTTGGCATCAGAGGTGTGGCATCAGGTGGGTTGCAGCATCAGAATAGTAGCTGAAGCAGGAAACCAGAAGAAATCTGTCTCTTGTCAAGGTTTGGGTGAGGCAGCATGGATGATATAATCTGATGCATGAGGCATTGGTGGGTGGAAATCCTAGGCTGATCCACGCCTGATTATTCTTGACAAAGGTCAATCTCTCCACATTTTCGGTGGACAGACTGAGTTCTCTTTGGGATAACTATCGCCCCCGCTACACTACTGGCCGGGCAGGACAGCATTTCCAGGGCAAACTGCCAGTTGCGGCCACAAATCCAGTTTGGCTGCCCAGTAGTTCAGCAGATCTTCAATGTGGGGTGGCAGGGTGCTGTCCAAGTATGCCACCATCTGCTTGTTCATGTTCTGCTCCAGGTCTAGCTGATGGTGAGTAGTTTCTTCACTAGGTGGGTTATGAAAGCTGCTCATCATCGACTCTAGAGTCAAGCTGCTGCTGATGGAGCTGGTACTGCTCCTACCCCCCACCCCGCCACAGCAACTATGGCAGTGGAACTAGAGCACAGAGGGCCCCCTGGTCAGTCCTGCGAGAGGATGGACGATCAAGCAGATAGGCAGCGGCCAACTGACTACATAGGATGTCTCTATAGTAGTTAAGTTTGTCCTCCCTCTCAGCGGGTGTAAAAAAGGCCCCCATTTTGGACCGGTAGTGAAAGTCCAACAAGGTGGAGAGCCAGAAGTCATCCCTCTGCTGAATAGTGACAATTCAGCTGTCACTACCCAAGCAAGTGAGCATGTATCGGGCCATTTGCGCAAATGACTCAGAGGGACTCCCTGCCTCTATCTCCACTGCATACTGCCACGATGTGCCTGGGTCATTTGCCTCGACTTCCTCATCTCCCTCTTGCTTCCTACCCTCCTCTCCTGTCACCTATGTAGTAAAGACCACCCATTTCGCTACACATTGCTTGGTGCTCCAATGTCCTCCTCCTCCCGTTCACCCCTCACAGGGCTCATATGGCCACGAGAAGTAGGCGCAACATCTCAAGTCCTCTGACCAGCCAGATGTACCAGCATCTGTTCCAGGAAATGAAGCAGTTGAATGACATCATTCATCCCGTAGTCCTGGCGACTGACAAATAACGTGGTCTCCTCAAAGTGCCTGTGCAAACGGCAAGTGTCACGCCTGAGCTGCCACTGGCTGATATTGAAATTACACAGGGGAGTACTCCTGTCCGCTTGGGTCATCAAGAAATCATTTATGGCCTCTGTTCATATAGTCGGTCCAACATATGGAGGGTGGAATTCCAATGGGTGGAAACGTTCCATATCAGCCTATGTTGCGGGACCACGTTCTGCCGATGCAGCTCAAGAAAGGGTGTGTTTGGCATTGTATGAGTGGTTGAAGTGCATGTAAAGTTTCCTGGCCATTTCTAGGATGTTGTGCAGATGGGTGGAAGACTTCAGGAACCACTTGACAACCAGATTGAACATGTGCGCCATGCAGGGTGTATGGCTCAGCCCTCCTTGACGCTGCACCGACACCATGTTCTTCCCATTGTTCGTCACAGTGGTTCCGATTTTGAGTAGTCGCGGAGAAAGCCAGGATTCGATTTCTTGATGAAGGACAAAGATCAGTTCCTCCTCTGTATGACTCCATTCTTCCAGGCAAACGAGAGGCAGAACAGCGCGACACCACTGTGCCCTGCACATGTGGTATGCTGAAGGAGCACTGTGAATTGTCCCTACAGTGGCGGCTGAAGACACGGTGGAAGATGAGGAGGCAAAGGCAGAGGCGGACAACAGCATGAGAAAATGGAGGCTGAACATGGCCAAAATGCTGGTTTGGCAGGGCAGGAACGAAATTTACCCAGTGGGCCATAAAGGACATATATTGTCCTTGACTGTAGTTACAGTTTCACACGTCGGCGACGCCGTGCACTTTGGCAGATACCGACAGGCTCAAAGACTGGCCCACCTTCTGTTCTACATGTGTGTGCAGGGCTGGTACTGCCTTTTTGGCAAAGAAATGACGGCTTGGGACTCTCCACCGAAGCTCGGCACAACCTATCAGTTCTCTGAAAGGTCCAGAGTTTATCACTTGGAAAGGGATGGACTTCAGCACCAGCAAATTTGGACAGGAGCACGTTCAGCTTCTGCGCCGTTGGATGAGTGCACGCATACTGTTGTCTCTTGGAAATTGCTTCGGTGATCGATTGCTGATGGAATGACTGACGAGGAGTAGGAGGGCGAGGAGCAGGAGCATCAAGACTGGCAGCTCCCTTAGACTGAGGTGGTGGAGCCTTGACTGCCCGAAATCAGGTGCGCGCCACTGGGTGATTCAGCAGTTGCTGCGGAAGGCTGGACCACCACATTGGAGCCACTGTTCTCCCAGGCCACTTTATGGTGACACTGCATATGCTAACGCAGGGCAGTGGTGCCCACATTGGCACCTTGGCCATGCTTAACCTTCTGCCCACAGATTCGGCAAATGTCACACCGCCGAGTAGATGATTTTACCCCCAATACCGCACTGACTGACTTATCACCGCTGCCTCCATGAACCCCTGCATCACTACTTTCCGGGCAGGTAGGCTCCTGCGAAGCAGGTGGTCTACCCCAGGCACATTTGGCTCTCGACCTCTTACTGCTGCCACCCTGCTGACTCCCACCAAGCTACCAACTTGCTGGCCCCGCGAGCTGCCTCACGAGCAAACTGCCTACCTCTTTTCCCAATGATGATGAAGCCCCTTTGTAACCTGGCTCCCAATTATGATCGGCTACATCATCATTGAGTACTGTCTGCACATCTCACTGATGTCCTCCTCAACGGTCTCTGAGCCAGGAGCCTGACGACTCGCAACACCAGATCCCACACCACTCTCCTCATCACTACTTGCCCGTCTACCAGAGGAAGGGGCGGATGTCTCCTCCAGATCTTGGCTGGCCAGTAGCTGCTGACTGTCCTCTAGTAGCTCGTCCTCGCTTTATAGTGGAGCTGAGCCCACAGCATATAATACTTCTCTGGCTGAGGGAACAGAAAAGGACAGAGGCAGGTTGAGGACAGGTGAGGGCACAGGGCCTGCTCCCAGGCCATGCCAACTAAGGGTTGTGTCTGACGAACCCAACGACTGTTGGCTGGGGGTGTCTAATGTCACTTGGGACGAAGTGGATGACCGAGTCAACCATTAGTCGAGAGCGAGTGAACCATTGTCCGCTAGCTGACACTGGAAGCTCAGGCCTCTCAAAGTGACCACTGCTCCCACGCCCCCTTACTCTGCTGCGACCTGCACCAGAAACATTTAGGCCTCTGCCACTCCCCTGTGCAGGGCCTGGCACTTCTCTGTCTGACATACTGTTAAATCAAATAAGTAAATAAAAAGGAAATTAATACACCCCAAAAAAGGCTGCAATTTTCTCACTTCACCACACAACAGCAAATAACTTTTCTTTTGCCACTAATACAAGCCAAAAAAGGCTTTAGAACATATAACTGCACCACACAAGGGCTAATAAGACATATAAATATTTCCTAGTAATACACCCTGTTAATGGCTGTAATACCCTAATACCCTCCCTATCCTTTCCCTGCACTTCTAATGCTCTTTCCCTGAAATTCTATTCAGCAAATTAAAAAAAGTGTTCAAGTTCTTTGCTCCATGTCCTGACACGTGCATCAGCCATTTTAGGAAAAAATGCGGTTCGATACCAGGAAGTGTCAGGACATTTTTCCTGAAATTCGGATCAAATTCCACTTTTCAACTTCGATTCGATCATCTCTACTTATACTCAACCGCTTCTAATGAACATTGCCATGATGATCCCAAAAAATGCTCAAAAAGAGATCACTTACACTTGTGGTCATGTAAAAGTGAAAGACCAGAGCTGATGGAAATCTCAGTTTATTGCTAAAAAATTCAGATGTTCAGTAATAGGTACAGTAGGAGAGGAGCAAGTTGCAGCAGGCAGAGAATAAGGAAATGACCAGGAGCAGCAAAACAATAGAAGAAGAGGAAGGAAGGACATGCAGGGTTAGAGAGGAGACATGAAAAAAACAGAACACTGGGGCTGGAGGTGTTAGATGAAGAAAGGAGAAGCTGGAGAGGAGTTAGATGAAGAAAGGAGAAGCTGGAGAGGAGTTAGATGAAGAAAGGAGAAGCTGGAGAGGAGTTAGATGAAGAAAGGAGAAGCTGGAGAGGAGTTAGATGAAGAAAGGAGAAGCTGGAGAGGAGTTAGATGAAGAAAGGAGAAGCTGGAGAGGAGTTAGATGAAGAAAGGAGAAGCTGGAGAGGAGTTAGATGAAGAAAGGAGAAGCTGGAGAGGAGTTAGATGAAGAAAGGAGAAGCTGGAGAGGAGAGGTTAAGGAGAAGCTGGAGAGGAGTTAGATGAAGAAAGGAGAAGCTGGAGAGGAGAACTGAAGAAAGGAGAAGCTGGAGAGGAGAGTTGGAGCAGTCAGAAAAGAGGAAGGATAAAAGAGGTGGGGAAGAAAGGAGCATGAGAAAAGAGAAGGAGTAGGTTGAGAGGAGCAAAAAGAGGAGCTGTAAAAGTTATTGGGAGAAGTAGTCAGAGAGAAGGAGGAGCAGAAGAGCAGCAGCAGCTGCCAGACGAGCAGCAAAGGGGTCTTTTTGGAAGCCGCAGTGAGAGTGAGGAGTAATTGAATCTCGGGATGATTAGAGCATTTATGTTAGAATGGAATGATTATACAGGGATTACCACACTTGCAATCTCATTGCTGTATGTAGTTGTGATTTCTAAATATTCCTCTCTTTCCCTTTCTCCTAACCTTATCTCCACCTGGCAATGGTCAGCACAGTCTCTTCTATGGCCACGTGTGAATAGTAAGAGATCCACTTCCTTTAGGTGCTGTTATCTTTCTCTGTGCCCAGAGATCACCGTCTATCGAGCCATCTCCATTCCTTCTCTAACACTCATCACTGGAGCTCTAATTGGGCTGGTGGCATGGAGACGCTGGTACATACTTCAGGTTGCCAAGGCATTTTCTTAGACTTTTATTTAGCTCGGTAAACAGAAATGGAGACGAATTTCCAAGTACTAGGATCGTACACACCCTGTCCTGCTTAGGAGGCTTTTTACTCTGATGAGTGAATTGCATAACTAACAATTGCAATTGCCTAATATACAAGTCAGTATCACTTTGTAAGAGGAATTCCTGTCACATGGAGCTGCCCTGCAGAAGCCATTTTGGGTCTTGCCTTGTGTAGACAACACATTGATATGAATGGGCATGGTGCAATGCTTCATTTCTCCTGTGGGGGTGCTGCAGAGAAACCAAACACTTACTGCCTGATTTCCTCAGTGATTACATCTGATCGCTTCAGGTCCCAGTACGGGGAAACGCTTCTTAACAAGGGGTTCTTCTAGCAACTAGGGATAGTCTATGGGGAAGACCCCCTTTAAGCATTTACATTAGGAATTTGATATTACAGTCAGTTTATTTTTGTATGATATACTTATGAGCTTAGTTTGCAAGGGAACCTCAATGATCGAGAACCAAGAGGAACTTTATGAAGAGCTCTCAATGACATTTAAAGGCACAGACCAACATTCAAGAAACCAATTTTTTGCAATTTGTCTTGCCCAAACATACACAATAGTAACTTCCCTTTAATCCTGGACCCTATGAAGTATTCTAGATTATCATAGAAAAGAACAAGTGCCAGAATATCGGAATTTCTGAGCTAGTGGGCACAGGAGTTTCCTCGAGGACCATGATTCAGTTCAATGAGATATATTTGCATAATGTGACAATTTGTACGGTAAAAACTACAATCTACTGGCGCCACGGATCAGAGCCTTCCACACGTGGTCACACAATGGCAGGAGGTGACTTCTCTAGTGATGCCACAATATCCGAGTCCTCATTTAAACATATCAAACACATTGTATCAATACATAGAGTAGATTCTAGACGCAGTGAGGTCATATATGGAGGGATCATCTGTAGGCAAGCAGTGCTGATTACTGTCTACTAGTGTTGAGCGATTTTGTGTTTTAAGTTCAGGCATCTAAAGTTCGGGTTCGGGTTATTGAAGAATCGCGTTATGGATTCGGCTACCACGGACCATAATAGCATTTAGAATCCATAATGCAATTCTTCGATAACCCGAATGTTAGACGCCAAACTTAAAATACAAGTTCGCTCAACACTACTGTCTACACCAGGCATGCTCAACCTGCGGCCCTCCAGCTGATGTAAAACTACAACTCCCACCATGCCCTGCTGTAGCTGTAGGCTGTTTGGGTATGCTGGGAGTTGTAGTTTCGCAACAGCTGAAGGGCTGCAGGTTGAGCATGCCTGGTCCTACACCATCAGTCTCCAAGAGGAGCTCCAGTTATTGCACAACTACCACTTCCAACATGCAAGAGCTGACATTTTTCAACAATTGGAGAGACACAGGTTAGAGACATCTGACCTACATCATCCATATGTTGGCATTGTAAAGAGTTTAACATTTGCATTCGGTCTAGACAAGTTCATTACCGTGCATCAGTGCAGGTAAAATGTATCAGCCCGACGTCCACAGAGAGTTCTCTAGACTTTATACAATTTGATAAACTCTTTATGATGCCAACATATAATGTAGACCAGTTGCCTTTAACCAGTGGCTCTCCAGCAGTCTCAAAACTGTGGCTCTTGCATGCTGGGAGTTGTAGTTTTGCAACAGCTGAATAGCCATAGGTTAGAAAAACCTGGTCTACATTGGCATCATAAAAGGTAAAATCTGTCAAATGTGAATGTACACTTATCAGCCAATTTAATCCGACCTCACAGAGCTGCCGTATAAGGCCTCATTCACACAGTCAGTGTTTGGTCAGTGATTGTGAGCCATAGCCAGGAATGGAGACTACACAGAGATAAGGTATACGGGCTCATGCACACAAACATATTTTTAATTTTTTTTGTGTGTTCCATTTCTTTTATTTCACAAAAAAAACGGAAATGATTCTGTGTGCATTCCATGTCCGCATAGCCATTCTGCAAAAAAGAAAATGTCCCATTATTGTCCGCATTACGGACAAGGATTGGACTCTTCCATTAGGGGCCGGCCGGTCCGTTCTGCAAAATGCGGAATGCACATGGCCGGTATCCTTCTTTTGCGGATCGCAAAACAGCCAATGGTCATGTGCCCTGATGGAAAGATTTGCTCCCGTTCTATGTTTTTGGCACGCGCCTGGTTTTGTCTCACAATCACTGACCAAACACTTAGATCTCGTTCACATTTCCGTGTCCATTTGGCGTCTGTGGAAAATCAGTCCGTGTTTCATCCGTGAAGATGCGAGTGAAACATTTGTGTCTGTTTTTTTTTATTTACCCTCCATGTGTCATCCGTATTCCAAGGACGCTGATCAGCTAAAAATGTAAATTTCCAGAGCTGCTTCTACCAGTGGTTGTGAAAAACCCCTGACACCACATGGACGCCATCCATGTTGGGTCAGCGTTTTTTTTTCCACGGACCAAAGTAGTGCAAGCTCCCGTGATTTTTCCACTGAAGTGTGAACAAACACATTCAGATCAATGGATCTGAGTGCAGTCCATGTAGGACGCAGACAGCACACGTCCGTGAATCACTGAAGTTTGAACGAGGTCCGACTGCGCATTAGGGTACGGCCACGTGGACAGGTCTGCAGGCGGCCAAAATCAGGAGTGACTCAGAAAAGGACAAAAGGACATACACAACTACTTTTTTTAAAATTCACTCCTGATTTTGGATTTCCTAAACTGCATCCAGAAACCTGAACGTTCCCTTACCCTCTGCTGGGATCATTGTGAAAATCTGCAGATTTTCACGCACACGCAGTCAGTGGGGGTCATTTACAAAGACTGGCTGTTTTTCCCACATTAAGCGCATCTTACAGCTGTCCGTATGGATGGAGTGAAAAATCTACTCCCTTCCCTGAGTGAAATGGATTTTTTATAATCTTTTAGGCCTAAAAATTGTGTAAATGTAAGTGATTGCGCAGGGGCCGATAGCGCAGCCCTAGCCTGGTCCCACTCCCAAGTGGCAAGGATGGTGTAAAAATGTTGCCTACGACAAAATATTGTCACATGGGCATTAAAAGGTTCTAAAACCGGGTCCATATTATGCCAGTTTTACATTAACAAATGACCCACAGTGTTTGATCAGTGATTTCCTTCAGTGATTGCGAGCCAAAACCAGGAATGGTTCCTACACAGCAATAGAGAATAATGGAAAGATTTGGAACCAGTTCTGTTTTTCTGACCCGCACCTGGTTTTGGCTCACAGGTGTCAATCAGCCTTGTGTAATCTAGGAACTCCATTATGGATTCCGCTACCACGGACTATTACTTATGGTCCATGTAGCAGAATCCATAACGGAATTCTTAGATAACCCGAACCTTGTACGCCAAACTTGAAAACAGAAGTTCGCTCATCTCTACTCCTAAATTGATGACCGTTTAGCTACTGTGAGTCTACAACCCCCATCATTTCTTGAAAGCCTGCAGTTTCAGTTTCAGTGCATGCTAATCCTGAAGTCCAGCAAACATTTTAGGCTGAGTTCAGATCCCCGTTTAGATTTCCGTTCTTTTGATCCATCAGAAGATAAAAAAACGGATCCTGTTGCATCAGTTAGGGCTCATGCACAGGGCCATATGTACTTTGCGGCCCACAAAACACGGATCTGCAAAAAATAAGGATGACATCTGTGTGTCGTCCGTATTGCATCCGTTTTGTTTGTGGATCCATTGTAACAATGCCTATCCTTGTCCACAAAACGGACAATAATAGGACATGGTCTATTTTTTTTTTTACGGAATGGACAAGCGGACATACGGGCAGGGAATGCACATGGAGTCATTTCCGTTTTTTTTCATACCCATTGAAGAGAATGGTTCCTCATATGGGCTAAAAAAAAACAGAACAGACAAGGAAAAAAAATATATATACATTCGTGTGCATGAGCCATTTTGCATAGAATCCGTTTTTGACAGGATCTTGTAAAAAAACAAACAAAAAAAAAATAAAAAAACTGAATGCACTGGTTGGGACCTGTTTGAGCCATTTACTGCAAAATGGATCTCAGATAGAAATGGCTGAAACGGATCCCAACCGATGCAACTGCATCCAATTTATCAATTTTTTTTTACAGGATCCTGCCATAATGGCTCATGCACACGAATGTATTTTTTTTTCCGTGTCTGTTCCGTATTTATTTTTTTTTTGCATCAGGATCCGTTTTTTTTTTCCCCTCTTCTTCTGACGGATCAGAAGAACGGAAAGCTAAACGGTCACGTAAACTCAGCCTTCCATCACTGGTCTACAACTTTTGGCACTATGGACGCAGAGTAACTACAAGTCCCAGCATGCCACAGATTGCAGACCACCACTTTTAGGCTAAGTCTACACGATGCATTTGTCGCGCGACAATTTTTATAATGGCAGTCTATTGTGTTGCACTGCACGTCTCAGTCGCATGTTGCAGTGCGACACAATTGACTGCCATTGTAAAAATTGTTGCGCAACATTTGTGCAACAAAATGTTGCAGTGTAGTCGTGCCCTATCTGTCGCGCGACAGATGATGTCGTCGTCGTCGTCGTCTAGACCTAGCCTTAACTAGCTAGCTGTTACCTCCCACATGGCCAGTACCTATTGATCTGTTGCCTCCTGTCAAATACATCTCAACCTGTATATGAAATTAGATTGCATGCTCCTGGGCCCAATCAAATAGAAGCAAAATGCTAGGCTACATACCAGCCCTTTACAAAGGAGCCCGACAGTTTTCTACTCACCGCTTCTGCTGTAACATGTGGATCTCGTCCAGCTCCAGCCACTCAGGTGCTCGACTCTGGATCTGGCACTTAATCCCATTCCATACATTACTAGTGATGCCAACGGACTTGTCGCAGTAGAAGAGCCCCATCGCTAAATCAGGGTCACCCTAAAAAAAATAATTAAAGAATCTGCTTCCCTTTTTCCTTCTCCTCCTGACTCACGAACCGTGGTGGCAAATCAATCTCAGATGCCTTTACTTCATTCCTTTACACCTGGTCGGTCACTCATGAGGGGTCTGGACCCACTTCAAGGAACAAAACACTAGATAAAGTGCCCTAAAATTAGGGACATTTGTAAAAAGTTCAGGGTAAAATCTGGAATGAAAATTTGTAAATAAAAGAATCTCAAAGTTCTAAAATCCTTGGAGTTTGTTACAATGTGAAAGATTTAAAAACAAGGTTTCCTGTGGGTTCCTTGAGGAGCTCGGGCTCTTGGAGAGCTGTGACCCAGGACTGGATGCAGGACTACATTTAGAACTATCTCCTCTCATGCTGTAATTAGCAAGGAGGCAGAGACTTGGGAGGTTTCTCCTCTACCTGTGGGTGAGAGCAATGATCACACATCCTCTGAGACAATTAAAGAGATAGCTGCTCTGTTTAATAGCAAACACAGCCCTCCACAGCAAATAGCAGAGGGAAGGTGGGTCACTCTGCTTTGTTTCTGGAGAGATGGGGGATGGGATCCCCAAAAAAAAAAAAAAAAAAAACAGCAAAGGTGGGAGGTGTTTTTTTTTTTTTTTACTGGTTGACAAGGCACAAACCACAATTTAACATGAGGTGGTAAGTGAGAAAAGGCAAATAGATGTAGCAGCGCTGGGTTTCGTATGTTTTGTCCACCTCGCCAATGGGGTCGGCACAAGTTATGATGCCAAATAGCAATATCAGCTCTGCTACATCTATGATAAAAGCTGATTCCCTGCAATCAAAAGGAAAGAAGTTGTCCAGGATGAGGACGGTTCCAGCAGCAGTACCAGAGCAGCCCACAGACACGGAGGGGGGCGCTGTTTTTGCTGTTTCTCATCTCACAGAACTGCTTCTAATTTTAAGGACATTAACATCAGAGATGAGCGAATTTTTCAAGAGCTCGATTCGGCTGATTCGCCGAATTTTCCCAAAAAATTACGTCATCACGCCGTCCGACATGGTGAGTGGTGACGTCATACATCACCACGCACAGGATTTCGGCCGAGATCTTAAATCAAGATGGCGGCTGGCGGCCCGTCGCGAGCAAATGGAGGAGGTTAAAAAACTATTTCAGGTTACATCGATTCGCCACCACGAAGCACGAGGAAAACCGGCTTCGAGCCGAATCGAATTTATCCTGAAATTCAGATCGAATTCCACTTTATGGGATTCGATTCGCTCATCTCTAATTAACATCAGAAGTCACTTAGAAAGTTCTCTACTGGGAGAAGACGGGTTTGCATTGGGTTTATGCAGGCTCAGACTGGCCCACAGGGGTACAGGGGAATCCCCCGGCGGGCCCCTGAGCAAGGTGGGCCCCTAGTCTCCCACCCCCTGCACAAGTGGCACATAACACATTAGACTTACTGCACCCCATACATATATTCTATGTACAGCACCTCAACCAGCCTCTGTTCATATAAAAACTTGTTAGATTATTTATTATATTTGAATGTATCCGTACGGTGGGCCCCCAAAATATATTTTACTGGTGGGCCCTAGGTAGCCCAGTCCGACACTGGGTTTATGTAGTTGTATTTAGAGGGGTTTTCCATTTCCTCACTCACATACATAGCAGGTCTGTTACAGGGGTCGTCTCCGTACAGACATTGGAGAATAGAAAGACATCCATGAGCGGAGGCAGAAGGCGCAGAAAAGAGGCAGCGAAGGAGGAAAGTAGCAAGAAGTGGGAGACAATGGTGGACATTCTGCAGATACAAGTCACACTGTTCTCTCCAGACAAAAGCCACTGAATCCATTGTAAAGTTAGAGAACGTTAGTTTAGTTTGGCTGCGTCTGTATGTTTAATTGGGAGAAGAAATTGTTCACACACTGTATACATACCACAGATTATCTATCTATCTATCTATCTATCTATCTATCTATCGTATCTATCTCATGTCTATCTATCTCCTATCTATCTATCTATCTATCTATCTATCTATCGTATCTATCTCATGTCTATCTATCTCCTATCTATCTATCTATCTATCTATCTATCTATCTATCTATCTCATATCTATCTATTATCTATTGTGGGGTTTCGCTCTGGTAGACAGGATTAGCAGATGCAGTTTAGAGGCAACAACAAGTTATTTGGACCAAACAGTTCAGTGTTTTATTCACACTTTAGGCAAGTGACAAAACAAGCAGTCACAATCAACCAAAGTCACCTTGCGGTGTTGGTGGTAATTCACACCATGCGGCAATTCTGCCTCAAAGAGTCCTTGACCATAACAGCACCAACCTGTTTTCATACCAAACAGGTAGCAAGCCTTCATCCAGACACCAGGCTCCCAGATCCCAACACAGAGACCTCGCTTCTGAGCACAGCTGCCTATTTAAGGACAGCCAGGTGCTGCCAAAACCTGGATGGGCTTTTAAAATCTGGTCCAGTATTTGACCTCACCTGGCTGTAAATCAGCTCAGCAGCACATGCTGGGAGGACAATACCTGTTTTCCCAGATCAAGCCTCTCACTGTGTCACACTATCTATCAATCAATCAATCTATCTATCTATCTATCTATCTATCTATCTATCTCATATCTATCTATCTTCTATCTTCTTGTTGAAGTAGTCACATGTCTACATCTATCAACCCATTTCTTTCTTCGTCTCTATCTTTAATGTATCAAAAATATGTATGCATATGTAGAAATCTGATAGAAAAACAAATATATAATAATAGTAGTAATAATAACAACAATAATAATATGAATTCTTCGTAGTATTGCAGATTGCACTGGACAGAATTCTAATCATACAATACAGAATAAACCCCCGGAAGTAGACAATATGCAGAGATGTCTCATACACAAACACAATATCAAAACCTTCTACAACGTTGTTCACATGTATTATTGCTGGGGTTTTGCGATGCATCTGTAATAATATGAGACGTGTGTGGAAGACATGAGGTGGCGGCAGAACATCACTAGTATCACAGCTGGTAATAGTCTGAGAGTTGTGCGGAGTGGAATCGCACAGGGCGGCAGAGAGAAAGCACCTAGGAAACCAGAAATCTGCAGTCGATGTCAGCCTGGTGTACGGTATGGTGGGCATTCCTCTGTCAGATGTTTGCACATCGAAACCTATAGGCACCTTACAGTATAAATGGGGTGGGGGTATTACCTTGTGTAAACAGATCCTTTGCCTGTTTTGCCTTGTCATAGTCTAACATGGATGTGACATGAGAGGTAGAGATGAGCGAATTTCATATTTTGAAATTCGTTCGCGCTTCGCTTACTGGTAAAAGGTCCTCTCCTGCATAACGGAAACGGGACGGATCCATTATGCAGCCCGTAGACTTCTATTATGACAGAATGAATGCATTCCGAATGCGTTCCGTCATAGAATTGTGCTATGGTCCGTGGTAACGGAGACCATAACGCAATTCACCTTTTACCAGTTAACGAAGCGTAAACGAATTTCATAACCTGAAAAAAGCATAAAAAATTCCGACAGCGCAGTGCTTTATTAAACAGGCTGTTTGTTGCCACCAACATTACTAATGCTATCTCGGCTTTAAAATGCTTGAAAGGGATCGGATACCGCCCTAGGAGACCCCAGAGTGTCATACACAACTTTTTAGGACAATCCAAGCACTTTTGATGGATCCTAACAACAGAATTTGTGCAAATCGCATCTGAAGAACATTTAAAAAAATTTGCTTGATCTGGTTGTTCTAAAATGTAAAAGTTTCATTGACTTTGAAATTTGAATCTATTCCAAGATTATTGTGCAATTTGTGAATTCAGGGAAGGTTTATGGCTTCATGCCCTAGAACAGGAATCAGCAACCTGCAGCAGTCCAGCTATTCTTAGAAGAGCAGTGCAAGTATGCATACTGGGAGTTGTAGTTTCAAATCAGCTGGAGTGCCGGAGGTTGCCTACCCCTGCCCTAGAACATGAATTGTCACATAAATAATACTTTTACTTTGCAACTTTTGTGTTTTTCTACTGCATCAATGCACACAAAAGTGGACATCCAGTTCCAGGGAAACCGATTCATTCAATTTCTTTAACGTGTTAGGTCAATATTTTCTATGTGACCCCCCTCATCTGACTTTACCTTCCTGAGCATTCACAAATGATTATTCATTTTGGTATGGAAGGTGCGTTTTTACATATTTTTACCTGTTTGTATTTCCGTTCCAATTTCTGTCTGTTTTTTTTGGCACGCTTGTCAGCAGAGCTTTGCTCTGGCTCAAAGAGGGAAGAGGATCGCCCTCTATGACTTCCAAGTTCCTCAACAGGACATACACTCACCTAAAGAATTATTAGGAACACCATACTAATACGGTGTTGGACCCCCTTTTGCCTTCAGAACAGCCTTAATTCATCGTGGCATTGATTCAACAAGGTGCTGATAGCATTCTTTAGAAATGTTGGCCCATTTTTATAGGATAGCATCTTGCAGTTGATGGAGATTTGAGGGATGCACATCCAGGGCACGAAGCTCCCGTTCCACCACATCCCAAAGATGCTCTATTGGGTTGAGATCTGGTGACTGTGGTGGCCATTTTAGTACAGTGAACTCATTGTCATGTTCAAGAAACCAATTTGAAATTATTCGAGCTTTGTGACATGGTGCATTATCCTGCTGGAAGTAGCCATCAGAGGATGGGTACATGGTGGTCATGAAGGGATGGACATGGTCAGAAACAATTCTCAGGTAGCCCAATTGGCACTAAGGGGCCTAAAGTGTGCCCAGAAAACCTCCCCCACACCATTACACCACCACCACCAGCCTGCACAGTGGTAACAAGGCATGATGGATACATGTTCTCATTCTGTTTACGCCAAATTCGGACTCTACCATTTGAATGTCTCAACAGAAATCGAGACTCATCAGACCAGGCAACATTTTTCCAGTCTTCAATAGTCCAATTTTGGTGAGCTCGTGCAAATTGTAGCCTCTTTTTCCTATTTGTAGTGGAGATGAGTGGTACCCGGTGGGGTCTTCTGCTGTTGTAGCCCATCCGCCTCAAGGTTGTGCGTGTTGTGGCTTCACAAATGCTTTGCTGCAGACCTCGGTTGCAACAAGTGGTTATTTCAGTCAACGTTGCTCTTCTATCAGTTTGAATCAGTCGGACCATTCTCCTCTGACCTCAACAAGGCATTTTCGCCCACAGGACTGCCGCATACTGGATGTTTTTTCCTTTTCACACCATTCTTTGTAAACCCTAGAAAGGGTTGTGCGTGAAAATCGCAGTAACTGAGCAGATTGTGAAATACTCAGACCGGCCCGTCTGGCACCAACAACCATGCCACGCTCAAAATTGCTTAAATCACCTTTCTTTCCCATGCTGACATTCAGTTTGGAGTTCAGGAGATTGTCTTGACCAGGACCACAACCCTACATGCATTGAAGCAACTGCCATGTGATTGGTTGACTAGATAATCGCATTAATGAGAAATAGAACAGGTGTTCCTAATAATTCTTTAGGTGAGTGTATAGGCCGTGGTTGTCCTAACAGAATAATGGCCTCATTCTTTACAGGGCTTGTCAAGTGGGGTAAAAAGTTTTAAATAAGGGGTAGAATGGGTAAATAAAGTAAAAGAAACAATAATTACCTTGCCAATCCTCCAACGATGACTTGCCGACTTCTTAATTGTGGCTTGACATACAGAAAACGGCAGAAGGTATCAGATGCCATCTCTTGCCAGTGCCGGAGATCGGAGATCAGTGGGGATCTGGTAAGTGGCCGAAAGACAGCCATGGGGAAATGATACAGTAGGGTGAGTAATGTTTCTTTTATTTTTTTATTCTGCCCCTTAACTGAAACTTTTTATCTCACTAAAAAAAATTACTTCCAGCCTTGCCAATGCATATAACAATAACTTTTTTATTTTTCTGTCCACATAGCTGTATGATGGCTTGTTTTTTTGCGAGACAAGATACTCTTTCTAATGGCACTATTTACATTATAAATGGGGTGAAATTGGAAAGAAAAATGCAATTCCACAGCAGTTTTTTTGTTTTATGGTGTTCTATTTACCATGTTTTTTTTATTGCGTTTTTATATTGGAAAAAATAAAATAATATAATATATATTTTAGTCTCAATATTCTGACCCCTATAACTTTTTTCTATTTATGTGTGCGGAGCTGTGTAAAGACTTATTTTTTACGAGTCGATGATACAATTTTGGGGTGTGTACGACTTTTTTTATAACTTTTTATAAAATTTTATGTGGGAGGAGAAGCAACCGAAAAATGACGAATCAGCCATTTATCCTTTTTTAAGTATGGGATTACATTTTTTATATTTCAATAGTACTGCCATTTTTGCACGCCTGGATACCTATGATGTGAATGGGGGGTAAAGGGGATGATTAGAATTTTTATATTTATGAAAACTTTTTTTTTTTTTTTTACACTTTTATTTAATAGTTTCCTTAGGGTATTGGCATCAGAGTCTATGAGGGCTTTAATGTATTTCTATAGAACCCTGCCACAGACAAGGCAAGAGTACAGGGGCTGCTGCTAGCACACTCTGGCTCCCCCGATCCCACGTGCTTACGGAGTTTCAGCATTAAGATGGCATCTGAGGTGCTAACTGTCCGTGAAACAGCAGGCACCCTATGGCTAAGATGCCTGTTCTGCTCAGGAGCGGGTGCCATCTTTAATGTCCCAACCGCCAACATAAATAGCCATATGGTGGTAGGGAAGGGGTTAATCTTCTCTTCAAATGTATTTAAGGGGTTGTCTGATGATTTGATATTGATGGTCTATCCAAAATTTCAAAAATACATGAACAAATTTTCTGTATGTGTTCCAGGAGACCAGCCGTTCCTTCCTCCTGTTTTTCCTAAGAAAACACAGATTAGAAGATCAGATTCCCTTTTGCTAGGAAATCTAATATTTTAACAAAGGGATCAGTAACCTCCATATGTTCTAAAACTACAACTCACAGAGTGCTCCATTCACTTCTATGGGAGTTAGAAGAACAGCTGAGCATGTTTGCATGCTGGGAGTTGTAGTTTCACAGCAGTTGGAGTGCCGGAGGTTGCTGATCCCTGTGATAACGTATTTGGGTATTAATCTGGTCAGAATCTCTACAGACCTGCATAATGAAAACTTCCAACAAGTTGGTTATAACCTTTCAATGTTCTCAGGGATGAGTAGGAAAAATTTGCCCCAAACTAGAGAAGAATTCTACAAAATCACACAAAATTGCGCTTGGCAATTTACATATCAGATTCAGTGCACTGGTGAGGGAAACAGGGCAGGGGAGACGAAGACGGAGAACTGCATGACCCTGGGGGGAGAGGGGGGTTCCTGGCAGGGGTGCTTCCTATGATGCCTAGCAGTCAGCTTTACAGCCTGCATTAGGGAACCTTCGCAAGCTGCTAATTTACAATAGTTGCCGATTTTTCTGCAAATTAAAATCCGTTCCATTCATTCGAATAAGCAAGCACATGGATTTCTGCAAGCCCTATCCAGATGAATGGAACTCATTTTCAGTCGTGGAAAATTTTGCAACAAAATCCACAGAGTGTGAAGGCAGCCTTATAGGCAAGTTTGTGACCAACAACATTCTAAGGGCTCGTTTACACGACCATTGGTGTCCCGTTCCCATATTGCGGACCGCATTTGCGGATCCGCAATACACTGGCTCCGTTCCGTTGTCATTTGGCATCATTCATTTCGATGAGTCCGCAAATCCGGAGATGCAGAACGTAAGCACGGAACGGAGCACTACGGGGTTAATCGGAACGGGATGCCGGCTGAAATCATTCAGCCGGCATCCCGTAACAACGCAGGGGGGGGTCATTTGACCCCCCCGTATCGGCGATCGCAGAAAACCGCAGGTCAATTCAGACCTGCGGTTTTCTGCGTTTCCGGTCCATTCGGGTGTCCTGTGACCCGATGAACCGGAAAAAGACTGCGATCGGTGGCGTAATTATACACCACCAATCGCAGTCCGAGGATTTGAGGAGGCGGTGCTGGCCCTGGTGCTGAACACTGCTGTCCAGGGTGCTGATTGGTGCAGGGGAGAGAGGCGCGAGATTCAAACTTCCTGCGCTCCTCTCTCCCCATCTCTTCCTGTTCTGCACGAGCACCCGGCAGCATCGTCCAGCACCAGCTCCTGTGTCCCCCTAATCGCCATCCATCACCCTCCTGCACCCATCGCCACCCAGGTAGGTTAGGGTCAGTGAGGGAGAGGCACCGTTAGGCAGGGAAAGAAGGGAAAAGTTAGAAGAAAAAAAAAAACTTTTATTCCTAACTTTTTTGATCCATCTATCAGACCCCAGCCTCCCCCCTGCCACTTGCCCCCCCTACCATCCCCCACCACCACCAGTCCCCCCACCCCCCACCAGCCCCTTCCCCCCCCCCCACTTCACCACCAGCCCCCTTTTTTTTTTTCTGCGTGCACTGACTGGTCGGCACTTTTTAGCGTCCGTCCACTGTTAGCGCCCGCCACCCCACTGTTAGCGCCCCACCACCCCACCGCTGATCAGCCTTGTACCGCTGATCAGCAAGTTTTAACTTTTTTTCCTAACACTTGCCCTTTTTTTCTTGCCTTTTTTAGTACGCGAACACCCGTTGCCCCCACACACACGCACATATAATAAAGTTTGCCACACACGCACACCTACACGCACACACACCCATGGCCCGCCGGGTGTTCTCGGCCGAGGAGGCATATGCCCAGATTGCCTCCGACTCTGAGAGCCCCAGTGAGGATGAGGATGACCCCACATTCCTTTTATCATCCGCATCCTCCTCATCATCATCGGATGACGATGAGCCACCAAGGCGGCGGAGACGCCGCCAGGCGGAGCCAGGGGCCCCACATGCTAGGGATCCTGTGGCCCACCCTAGTACGAGCCGCCCTGGGGTTCGTACTGGTTTCCCGGCCCACCAAATAAGTTCACCGGAGCCCCCTGCCGATGAACTTAGCTGGTGTCCCCCAGTGGACTTTGAGCCTGAGATTCCGGATTTTGCTGGCAATCCTGGAATCCAGATTCCCACAGTGGGGTTTACTGAAATAGACTATTTTAGTTTTTTTTTCAGTAACCCACTGGTGAATCTGATGGTGGAGCAGACGAATCTGTACGCCCAACAGTTCGTCGCTCAAAACCCAGGCTCAATTTTGTCTAGACCCGGTGGCTGGACGCCGGTCAGTGCAGCCGAAATGAGGACATTTTGGGGCCTCGTGCTGCATATGGGTCTAGTCCAAAAACCCAGTGTCAGGCAATACTGGAGTGGGGACGTCCTATACCAGACCCCACTGTACAGTATGGTCATGACTAGGGATGAGCGAACTCGAACTGTATAGTTCGGGTTCGTACCGAATTTTGGGGTGTCCGTGACACGGACCCGAACCCGGACATTTTCGTAAAAGTCCGGGTTCGGGTTCGGTGTTCGTCGCTTTCTTCGCGCTTTTGTGACGCTTTCTTGGCGCTTTTTGAAAGGCTGCAAAGCAGCCAATCAACAAGCGTCATACTACTTGCCCCAAGAGGCCATCACAGCCATGCCTACTATTGGCATGGCTGTGATTGGCCAGAGCACCATGTGACCCAGCCTCTATTTAAGCTGGAGTCACATAGCGCCGCCCGTCACTCTGCTCTGATTAGCGTAGGGAGAGGTTGCGGCTGCGACAGTAGGGCGAGATTAGGCAGATTAACTCCTCCAAAGGACTTGATTAACTGATCGATCTGCAGCTGTGGATCATTGAGCTGCTGATCCTCAATTGCTCACTGTTTTTAGGCTGCACAGACCGTTTGTCAGTCTCATTTTTCTGGGGTGATCGGCGGCCATTTTGTGTCTTGTGGTGCGCCAGCACAAGCTGCGACCAAGTGCATTTAACCCTCAATGGTGTGGTTGTTTTTTGGCTAAAGCCTACATCAGGGTGAAGCTGTCACACCAAGTGCATTTAACCAGCAATAGTCTGTTCATTTTTTGGCCATATACAAAATCAGGGGCAAGCTGCGCCTGTCACCAAGTGCATTTAACCCTCAATGGTGTGGTTGTTTTTTGGCTAAAGCCTACATCAGGGTGAAGCTGTCACACCAAGTGCATTTAACCAGCAATAGTCTGTTCATTTTTTGGCCATATACAAAATCAGGGGCAAGCTGCGCCTGTCACCAAGTGCATTTAACCCTCAATGGTGTGGTTGTTTTTTGGCTAAAGCCTACATCAGGGTGAAGCTGTCACACCAAGTGCATTTAACCAGCAATAGTCTGTTCATTTTTTGGCCATATACAAAATCAGGGGCAAGCTGCGCCTGTCACCAAGTGCATTTAACCCTCAATGGTGTGGTTGTTTTTTGGCTAAAGCCTACATCAGGGTGAAGCTGTCACACCAAGTGCATTTAACCAGCAATAGTCTGTTCATTTTTTGGCCATATACAAAATCAGGGGCAAGCTGCGCCTGTCACCAAGTGCATTTAACCCTCAATGGTGTGGTTGTTTTTTGGCTAAAGCCTACATCAGGGTGAAGCTGTCACACCAAGTGCATTTAACCAGCAATAGTCTGTTCATTTTTTGGCCATATCCCAGTCTAATTCTGTCACTAAATCCATACCGGTCACCCAGCGCCTAAATACTAGGCCTCAAATTTATATCCAGCTAAATCTGTCCCTAGTGCTGTAGCTGGGCGAGTTATTTAGTGTCCGTTCAAGCACATTTCTTGTTCTGGGTTGAAATACAATTCCCAATTTAGCAATTTCATAATTTAGTGGTTCCTGCTATATCAGAGCTATTTGAAATCTATCCCAAAAAGGGTATATAATATTGAAGGTGCACATTGGGTCATTCAGAATAACTTCACACACACCCGCTACTGTGTATTTCCAAGTCTAATTCTGTCACTAAACCCATACCTGTCACCCAGCGCCTAAATACTAGGCCTCAAATTTAAATCCCTCTAAATCTCTCGTTACCCACCGCTGTACTGTTGTTGCTGGGCAAGATATTTAGTGTCCGTCAAAGCACATTTTTTGTTCTGGGTTGAAGTACAATTCCCAATTTAGCAATTTCATAATTTAGTGGTTTCTGCTATATCAGAGCTATTTGAAATCTATCCCTAAAAGGGTATATAATATTGAAGGTGCACATAGGGTCATTCAGAATAACTTCACACACACGCTTCTGTGCATTTCCAAGTCTAATTCTGTCACTAAATCCATACCGGTGACCCAGCGCCTAAATACTAGGCCTCAAATTTAAATCCCTCTAAATCTCTCGTTACCCACCACTGTACTGTTGTTGCTGGGCAAGATATTTAGTGTCCGTCAAAGCACATTTTTTGTTCTGGGTTGAAGTACAATTCCCAATTTAGCAATTTCATAATTTAGTGGTTTCTGCTATATCAGAGCTATTTGAAATCTATCCCTAAAAGGGTATATAATATTGAAGGTGCACATAGGGTCATTCAGAATAACTTCACACACACGCTTCTGTGCATTTCCAAGTCTAATTCTGTCACTAAATCCATACCGGTGACCCAGCGCCTAAATACTAGGCCTCAAATTTAAATCCCTCTAAATCTCTCGTTACCCACCGCTGTACTGTTGTTGCTGGGCAAGATATTTAGTGTCCGTCAAAGCACATTTTTTGTTCTGGGTTGAAGTACAATTCCCAATTTAGCAATTTCATAATTTAGTGGTTTCTGCTATATCAGAGCTATTTGAAATCTATCCCTAAAAGGGTATATAATATTGAAGGTGCACATAGGGTCATTCAGAATAACTTCACACACACGCTTCTGTGCATTTCCAAGTCTAATTCTGTCACTAAATCCATACCGGTGACCCAGCGCCTAAATACTAGGCCTCAAATTTAAATCCCTCTAAATCTCTCGTTACCCACCGCTGTACTGTTGTTGCTGGGCAAGATATTTAGTGTCCGTCAAAGCACATTTTTTGTTCTGGGTTGAAGTACAATTCCCAATTTAGCAATTTCATAATTTAGTGGTTCCTGCTATATCAGAGCTATTTGAAATCTATCCCAAAAAGGGTATATAATATTGAAGGTGCACATTGGGTCATTCAGAATAACTTCACACACACCCGCTACTGTGTATTTCCAAGTCTAATTCTGTCACTAAACCCATACTTGTCACCCAGCGCCTAAATACTAGGCCTCAAATTTAAATCCCTCTAAATCTCTCGTTACCCACCGCTGTACTGTTGTTGCTGGGCAAGATATTTAGTGTCCGTCAAAGCACATTTTTTGTTCTGGGTTGAAGTACAATTCCCAATTTAGCAATTTCATAATTTAGTGGTTTCTGCTATATCAGAGCTATTTGAAATCTATCCCTAAAAGGGTATATAATATTGAAGGTGCACATAGGGTCATTCAGAATAACTTCACACACACGCTTCTGTGCATTTCCAAGTCTAATTCTGTCACTAAATCCATACCGGTGACCCAGCGCCTAAATACTAGGCCTCAAATTTAAATCCCTCTAAATCTCTCGTTACCCACCGCTGTACTGTTGTTGCTGGGCAAGATATTTAGTGTCCGTCAAAGCACATTTTTTGTTCTGGGTTGAAGTACAATTCCCAATTTAGCAATTTCATAATTTAGTGGTTCCTGCTATATCAGAGCTATTTGAAATCTATCCCAAAAAGGGTATATAATATTGAAGGTGCACATTGGGTCATTCAGAATAACTTCACACACACCCGCTACTGTGTATTTCCAAGTCTAATTCTGTCACTAAACCCATACCTGTCACCCAGCGCCTAAATACTAGGCCTCAAATTTAAATCCCTCTAAATCTCTCGTTACCCACCGCTGTACTGTTGTTGCTGGGCAAGATATTTAGTGTCCGTCAAAGCACATTTTTTGTTCTGGGTTGAAGTACAATTCCCAATTTAGCAATTTCATAATTTAGTGGTTTCTGCTATATCAGAGCTATTTGAAATCTATCCCTAAAAGGGTATATAATATTGAAGGTGCACATAGGGTCATTCAGAATAACTTCACACACACGCTTCTGTGCATTTCCAAGTCTAATTCTGTCACTAAATCCATACCGGTGACCCAGCGCCTAAATACTAGGCCTCAAATTTAAATCCCTCTAAATCTCTCGTTACCCACCGCTGTACTGTTGTTGCTGGGCAAGATATTTAGTGTCCGTCAAAGCACATTTTTTGTTCTGGGTTGAAGTACAATTCCCAATTTAGCAATTTCATAATTTAGTGGTTCCTGCTATATCAGAGCTATTTGAAATCTATCCCAAAAAGGGTATATAATATTGAAGGTGCACATTGGGTCATTCAGAATAACTTCACACACACCCGCTACTGTGTATTTCCAAGTCTAATTCTGTCACTAAACCCATACCTGTCACCCAGCGCCTAAATACTAGGCCTCAAATTTAAATCCCTCTCAATCTCTCGTTACCGCTGTACTGTTGTAGCTGGGAAAGTTATTTAGTGCCCGTCAAAGCACATTTTTTGTTCTGGGTTGAAGTACAATTCCCAATTTAGCAATTTCATAATTTAGTGGTTCCTGCTATATCAGAGCTATTTGAAATCTATCCCAAAAAGGGTATATAATATTCAAGGTGCACATTGGGTCATTCAGAATAACTTCACACACACGCTTCTGTGCATTTCCAAGTCTAATTCTGTCACTAAATCCATACCGGTCACCCAGCGCCTAAATACTAGGCCTCAAATTTATATCCCGCTGAATTTGAATACAATACATTGGGCCAAATAATATATTTGTTGTTGTGGTGAACCATAACAATGAGAAAAACATCTAGTAAGGGACGCGGACGTGGACATGGTCGTGGTGGTGTTAGTGGACCCTCTGGTGCTGGGAGAGGACGTGGCCGTTCTGCCACATCCACACGTCCTAGTGTACCAACTACCTCAGGTCCCAGTAGCCGCCAGAATTTACAGCGATATATGGTGGGGCCCAATGCCGTTCTAAGGATGGTAAGGCCTGAGCAGGTACAGGCATTAGTCAATTGGGTGGCCGACAGTGGATCCAGCACGTTCACATTATCTCCCACCCAGTCTTCTGCAGAAAGCGCACAGATGGCGCCTGAAAACCAACCCCATCAGTCTGTCACATCACCCCCATGCATACCAGGGAAACTGTCTCAGCCTCAAGTTATGCAGCAGTCTCTTATGCTGTTTGAAGACTCCGCTGGCAGGGTTTCCCAAGGGCATCCACCTAGCCCTTCCCCAGCGGTGAAAGACATAGAATGCACTGACGCACAACCACTTATGTTTCCTGATGATGAGGACATGGGAATACCACCTCAGCATGTCTCTGATGATGACGAAACACAGGTGCCAACTGCTGCGTCTTTCTGCAGTGTGCAGACTGAACAGGAGGTCAGGGATCAAGACTGGGTGGAAGACGATGCAGGGGACGATGAGGTCCTAGACCCCACATGGAATGAAGGTCGTGCCACTGACTTTCACAGTTCGGAGGAAGAGGCAGTGGTGAGACCGAGCCAACAGCGTAGCAAAAGAGGGAGCAGTGGGCAAAAGCAGAACACCCGCCGCCAAGAGACTCCGCCTGCTACTGACCGCCGCCATCTGGGACCGAGCACCCCAAAGGCAGCTTCAAGGAGTTCCCTGGCATGGCACTTCTTCAAACAATGTGCTGACGACAAGACCCGAGTGGTTTGCACGCTGTGCCATCAGAGCCTGAAGCGAGGCATTAACGTTCTGAACCTGAGCACAACCTGCATGACCAGGCACCTGCATGCAAAGCATGAACTGCAGTGGAGTAAACACCTTAAAACCAAGGAAGTCACTCAGGCTCCCCCTGCTACCTCTTCTGCTGCTGCCGCCTCGGCCTATTCTGCTGCTGCCGCCTCGGCCTCTTCCTCCGCCTCTGGAGGAACGTTGGCACCTGCCGCCCAGCAAACAGGGGATGTACCACCAACACCACCACCACCACCTCCGTCACCAAGCGTCTCAACCATGTCACACGCCAGCGTTCAGCTCTCCATCTCACAAACATTTGATAGAAAGCGTAAATTCCCACCTAGCCACCCTCGATCCCTGGCCCTGAATGCCAGCATTTCTAAACTACTGGCCTATGAAATGCTGTCATTTAGGCTGGTGGACACAGACAGCTTCAAACAGCTCATGTCGCTTGCTGTCCCACAGTATGTTGTTCCCAGCCGGCACTACTTCTCCAAGAGAGCCGTGCCTTCCCTGCACAACCAAGTATCCGATAAAATCAAGTGTGCACTGCGCAACGCCATCTGTAGCAAGGTCCACCTAACCACAGATACGTGGACCAGTAAGCACGGCCAGGGACGCTATATCTCCCTAACTGCACACTGGGTAAATGTAGTGGCAGCTGGGCCCCAGGCGGAGAGCTGTTTGGCGCACGTCCTGCCGCCGCCAAGGATCGCAGGGCAACATTCTTTGCCTCCTGTTGCCACCTCCTCCTTCTCGGCTTCCTCCTCCTCTTCTTCCACCTGCTCATCCAGTCAGCCACACACCTTCACCACCAACTTCAGCACAGCCCGGGGTAAACGTCAGCAGGCCATTCTGAAACTCATATGTTTGGGGGACAGGCCCCACACCGCACAGGAGTTGTGGCGGGGTATTGAACAACAGACCGACGAGTGGTTGCTGCCGGTGAGCCTCAAGCCCGGCCTGGTGGTGTGTGATAATGGGCGAAATCTCGTTGCAGCTCTGGGACTAGCCAATTTGACGCACATCCCTTGCTTGGCGCATGTGCTGAATTTGGTGGTGCAGAAGTTCATTCACAACTACCCCGACATGTCAGAGCTGCTGCATAAAGTGCGGGCCGTCTGTTCGCGCTTCCGGCGTTCACATCCTGCCGCTGCTCGCCTGTCTGCGCTACAGCGTAACTTCGGCCTTCCCGCTCACCGCCTCATATGCGACGTGCCCACCAGGTGGAACTCCACCTTGCACATGCTGGACAGACTGTGCGAGCAGCAGCAGGCCATAGTGGAGTTTCAGCTGCAGCACGCACGGGTCAGTCGCACTACAGAACAGCACCACTTCACCACCAATGACTGGGCCTCCATGCGAGACCTGTGTGCCCTGTTGCGCTGTTTCGAGTACTCCACCAACATGGCCAGTGGCGATGACACCGTTATCAGCGTTACAATACCACTTCTATGTCTCCTTGAGAAAACACTTAGGGCGATGATGGAACAGGAGGTGGCCCAGGAGGAGGAGGAGGAGGATGAGGAAGAGGGGTCATTTTTAGCACTTTCAGGCCAGTCTCTTCGAAGTGACTCAGAGGGAGGTTTTTTGCAACAGCAGAGGCCAGGTACAAATGTGGCCAGCCAGGGCCCACTACTGGAGGACGAGGAGGACGAGGATGAGGAGGAGGTGGAGGAGGATGAGGATGAAGCATGGTCACAGCGGGGTGGCACCCAACGCAGCTCGGGTCCATCACTGGTGCGTGGCTGGGGGGAAAGGCAGGACGATGACGATACGCCTCCCACAGAGGACAGCTTGTCCTTACCCCTGGGCAGCCTGGCACACATGAGCGACTACATGCTGCAGTGCCTGCGCAACGACAGCAGAGTTGCCCACATTTTAACCTGTGCGGACTACTGGGTTGCCACCCTGCTGGATCCACGCTACAAAGACAATGTGCCCACCTTACTTCCTGCACTGGAGCGTGATAGGAAGATGCGCGAGTACAAGCGCACGTTGGTAGACGCGCTACTGAGAGCATTCCCAAATGTCACAGGGGAACAAGTGGAAGCCCAAGGCCAAGGCAGAGGAGGAGCAAGAGGTCGCCAAGGCAGCTGTGTCACGGCCAGCTCCTCTGAGGGCAGGGTTAGCATGGCAGAGATGTGGAAAACTTTTGTCAACACGCCACAGCTAACTGCACCACCACCTGATACGCAACGTGTTAGCAGGAGGCAACATTTCACTAACATGGTGGAACAGTACGTGTGCACACCCCTCCACGTACTGACTGATGGTTCGGCCCCATTCAACTTCTGGGTCTCTAAATTGTCCACGTGGCCAGAGCTAGCCTTTTATGCCTTGGAGGTGCTGGCCTGCCCGGCAGCCAGCGTTTTGTCTGAACGTGTATTCAGCACGGCAGGGGGCGTCATTACAGACAAACGCAGCCGCCTGTCTACAGCCAATGTGGACAAGCTGACGTTCATAAAAATGAACCAGGCATGGATCCCACAGGACCTGTCCGTCCCTTGTCCAGATTAGACATTAACTACCTCCCCATAACCATATATTATTGGACTCCAGGGCACTTCCTCATTCAATCCTATTTTTATTTTCATTTTACCATTATATTGCGATGCTACCCAAAGTTGAATGAACCTCTCCTCTGCCTGTGTGCTAGGCCTAAATATATGCCAATGGACTGTTGCAGTGGTGGCTGACATGAAGCCTGATTCTCTGCTATGACATGCAGACTAATTCTCTGCTGACATGAAGCCAGATTGTCTGTTACGGGACCTCTCTCCTCTGCCTGGGTGCTGGGCCTAAATTTATGACAATGGACTGTTGCAGTGGTGGCTGACGTGAAGCCTGATTCTCTGCTATGACATGCAGACTGATTCTCTGCTGACATGAAGCCAGATCGTCTGTTACGGGACCTCTCTGCTCTGCCTGTGTGCTAGGCCTAAATATATGCCAATGGACTGTTGCAGTGGTGGGTGACGTGAAGCCTCATTCTCTGCTATGACATGCAGACTGATTCTCTGCTGACATGAAGCCAGATTGTCTGTTACGGGACCTCTCTGCTCTGCCTGTGTGCTAGGCCTAAATATATGCCAATGGACTGTTGCAGTGGTGGGTGACGTGAAGCCTCATTCTCTGCTATGACATGCAGACTGATTCTCTGCTGTCATGAAGCCAGATTGTCTGTTACGGGACCTCTCTGCTCTGCCTGTGTGCTAGGCCTAAATATATGCCAATGGACTGTTGCAGTGGTGGGTGACGTGAAGCCTCATTCTCTGCTATGACATGCAGACTGATTCTCTGCTGACATGAAGCCAGATTGTCTGTTACGGGACCTCTCTGCTCTGCCTGTGTGCTAGGCCTAAATATATGCCAATGGACTGTTGCAGTGGTGGGTGACGTGAAGCCTCATTCTCTGCTATGACATGAAGACTGATTCTCTGCTGTCATGAAGCCAGATTGTCTGTTACGGGACCTCTCTGCTCTGCCTGTGTGCTAGGCCTAAATATATGCCAATGGACTGTTGCAGTGGTGGGTGACGTGAAGCCTCATTCTCTGCTATGACATGCAGACTAATTCTCTGCTGACATGAAGACAGATTCTCTGTTACGGGACCTCTCTCCTCTGCCTGTGTGTGTGCTGGGCCTAAATATATGCCAATGGACTGTTGCAGTGGTGGCTGACGTGAAGCCTCATTCTCTGCTATGACATGCAGACTGATTCTCTGCTGACATGAAGCCAGATTCTCTGTTACGGGACCTCTCTCCTCTGCCTGTGTGTGTGCTGGGCCTAAATATATGCCAATGGACTGTTGCAGTGGTGGCTGACGTGAAGCCTCATTCTCTGCTATGACATGCAGACTGATTCTCTGCTGACATGAAGCCAGATTCTCTGTTACGGGACCTCTCTCCTCTGCCTGTGTGTGTGCTGGGCCTAAATATATGCCAATGGACTGTTGCAGTGGTGGCTGACGTGAAGCCTCATTCTCTGCTATGACATGCAGACTGATTCTCTGCTGACATGAAGCCAGATTCTCTGTTACGGGACCTCTCTCCTCTGCCTGTGTGCTAGGCCTAAATATATGCCAATGGACTGTTGCAGTGGTGGCTGACGTGAAGCCTCATTCTCTGCTATGACATGCAGACTAATTCTCTGCTGACATGAAGACAGATTCTCTGTTACGGGACCTCTCTCCTCTGCCTGGGTGCCGGGGCCTAAATATCTGAGAATGGACTGTTCCAGTGGTGGGTGACGGGAAGCCAGATTCTCTGCTATGGAACCTCTCTCCAATTGATTTTGGTTAATTTTTATTTATTTAATTTTTATTTTAATTAATTTCCCTATCCACATTTGTTTGCAGGGGATTTACCTACATGTTGCTGCCTTTTGCAGCCCTCTAGCCCTTTCCTGGGCTGTTTTACAGCCGTTTTAGTGCCGAAAAGTTCGGGTCCCCATTGACTTCAATGGGGTTCGGGTTCGGGACGAAGTTCGGATCGGGTTCGGATCCCGAACCCGAACATTTCCGGGATGTTCGGCCGAACTTCTCGAACCCGAACATCCAGGTGTTCGCTCAACTCTAGTCATGACACGTCCCCGGTTTGAGGCCATCCGGAAATGTCTGCATTATTCCGATAATGCAGCATGTCCACCCCGAGGTGATCCTGCCTATGACCGGCTGTATAAGATACGGCCGGTCATCGATCACTTTGGGGCCACATTTCAGCAGGCCTACGTACCTGGAAGGGAGGTCGCGGTTGATGAGTCTCTCGTTGCGTTCAAGGGGAGACTCAGTTTCCGCCAATATATTCCCACAAAGCGGGCGAGGTATGGCGTGAAGCTATACAAAATTTGTGAGAGTACCTCAGGGTACACTTACAAATTTCGTGTGTACGAGGGGCGAGATTCCCGTATTCAACCCCCAGAATGTCCCCCCACTCTGGGTGTTAGCGGGAAACTCGTGTGGGACCTTATGTACCCACTGCTGGATAAGGGTTACCACTTGTACGTGGATAACTTTTATACCAGCATTCCCTTGTTCAGGTCCCTTGCCGCCAGATCCACGTTCGCTTGTGGGACCGTGCGGAAAAATCAACGCGGCCTCCCTGCCTGCCCCCTCCAGGTACCTATCCCCAGGGGTGAGACCCGTGCACTTACCAGTGGAAACCTGTTGCTGGTCAGGTATAAGGACAAGAGGGATGTCCTTATGCTGTCCACAATCCACGGTAACGGCACCACCCCAGTCTCTGTGCGAGGTACCACGGCAACGGTCCTCAAGCCCGATTGTATCGTCGACTACAATCGGTATATGGGAGGAGTTGATCTCTCTGATCAAGTCCTCACGCCATATAACGCCATGCGCAAAACCCGGGCATGGTACAAAAAAGTTGCGGTCTACTTGGTGCAGGTTGCCATGTACAACTCTTTTGTACTATCCCGAAGCGCTGGCAGCACAGGGACATTCCTCCAGTTCTATGAGGCAGTCCTCAAGGACCTGATCTTTTCGGACCGGGAAAGAGCAGGCCGGAGTACCTCGGGAACTGGAGGCGCCCGGATCGTCCCTGGCCAACACTTTCCAGGTGTGGTCCCCCATACTGGAAAGAAGGGACGAACCCAAAAAAAGTGCAGAGTGTGTCGCAGGAGGGGGATACGGAAGGACACCACCACTCAGTGCGACACGTGCCCCGATCATCCGGGCCTCTGCGTTATCGATTGCTTCAGGGAGTATCACACTTCCATGGAGTACTAAATTTTATAATCCCCAACAGTCCACTAGAGAACATAAAAAACTATGGCTCTCAGCCTTTGGAGACACGAAAACATTTTTTTTTCCCCAAAAAAATATTAGTTTTAGTGCAGGCATCCTCAAACTGCGGCCCTCCAGATGTTGTAAAACTATAACTCCCAGCATGCCCAGAAAAACCTACAGCCATCAGCAGGGCATGGTGGGAATTGCAGTTTTACAACATCTGGTGGGCCGCAGTTTTAGGATGCCTGCTTAGTGTCTCCAAAGTCTGAGAGCCATACATATTGGGCATCGTCGCGTGCGTAAAAGTCGTCGCTATAAAAATAACTTTTGACCAAACGCCTCGGATGAACGGTGTTAAAAATATAAAAAAAAAAACGGTGCCAAAACAACAATTTTTGGGCAAAATTTCCATTTGAATCCTTTTTGCCGGTAATAAAGCAAGGGTTAACAGCCAAACAAAACTCAATATTTATTGCCCCGATTCTGTAGTTTGCAGAAACACCCCATATGTGGTCGTAAATGGCTATATAGCCGCACGGCAGGGCATAGAACGAAGGGAACTCCATACGGTTTCTGGAAGGCAGATTTTGATGGACAGTTTTTTTTTTGACACCATGTCCCATTAGAAGCCCCCCCTGATGTAGCCTAGACTAGAAACTCCAAAAAAGTGACCCCATCTAAGAAACTACACCCCTCAAGGTATTCAAAAGTTACTTTACAAACTATGTTAACCCTTTAGGTGTTCCACAAACTAAATAGCGAATGTAGAAACAATTTTAGAATTTTTTTGTTACATTGCCTCAAAAAAGAGTAATATAGAGCAACCAAAAATCATATTTACCCCTAAAATAGTCCCAAAACAACAACCCCCTTATCCCGTAGTTTCCTAGATGGGGTCACTTTTATGGAGTTTCTACTCTAGGGGTGCATCAGGGGGCTTGAAAGGGTACATGGTGTAAGTAAACCAGTCCAGCAAAATCTGCCTTCCAAAAACCGTTCCCCTTCTTCTATGTCCTGCCGTTCGGCCAAACCGTAGTTTACGACCACATATGGGGTGTTTCTGCAAACTACAGAATCAGGGCAACTCATTTTGAGTTTTGTTTGGCTGTTAACCCATTTTTTCCAGTAATAAAGTAAGGGTTAAATTGGAAAATTTTCCAAAAAATTGAAATTTCAAAATTGTTTCTCCATCTGCCATTAACTCTTGTGGAACACCTAAAGGGTTAACAAAGTTTGTAAACCCAGTTTTGAATACCTTGAGGGGTGTACTTTCTTAGATGGAGTCACTTTTTTGAAATTTCTATTCTAGGGGTGCAACAGGGGGCTTCAAATGGGACATGGTATAAACAAAACCAGTCCTGCAAAATCTGCCTTCCAAAACCCATATGGTGTTCCCCTCCTTCTATGTGCTCCTGTTCGGCCAAACAGTAGTTTACAACCACATATGGGGTGTTTCTGCAAACTACAGAATCAGGGCAACCCATTTTGAGTTTTGTTTGGCAGTTAACCCTTGTTTTACTCCTGGAAAAAATTGATTATATTGGAAAATTTTCAAAAAAATAGACATTTCAAAATTGTTTCTCCATCTGCCATTAACTCTTGTGAAACACCTAAAGGGTTAACAAAGTTTGTAAACCCAGTTTTGAATACCTTGAGGGGTGTACTTTCTTAGATGGAGTCACTTTTTTGAAATTTCTATTCTAGGGGTGCAACAGGGGGCTTCAAATGGGACATGGTATAAACAAAACCAGTCCTGCAAAATCTGCCTTCCAAAACCCATATGGTGTTCCCCTCCTTCTATGTGCTCCTGTTCGGCCAAACAGTAGTTTACAACCACATATGGGGTGTTTCTGCAAACTACAGAATCAGGGCAACCCATTTTGAGTTTTGTTTGGCAGTTAACCCTTGTTTTACTCCTGGAAAAAATTTATTATATTGGAAAATTTTCAAAAAAATAGACATTTCAAAATTGTTTCTCCATCTGCCATTAACTCTTGTGGAACACCTAAAGGGTTAACAAAGTTTCTAAACCCAGTTTTGAATACCTTGAGGGGTGTACTTTCTTAGATGGAGTCACTTTTTTGAAATTTCTATTCTAGGGGTGCAACAGGGGGCTTGAAATGGGACATGGTATAAACAAAACCAGTCCTGCAAAATCTGCCTTCCAAAACCCATATGGTGTTCCCCTCCTTCTATGTGCTCCTGTTCGGCCAAACAGTAGTTTACAACCACATATGGGGTGTTTCTGCAAACAACAGAATCAGGGGAACCCATTTTGAGTTTTGTTTGGCAGTTAACCCTTGTTTTACTCCTGGAAAAAATTGATTATATTGGAAAATTTTCCAAAAAATAGACATTTCAAAATTGTTTCTCCATCTGCCATTAACTCTTGTGGAACACCTAAAGGGTTAACAAAGTTTCTAAACCCAGTTTTGAATACCTTGAGGGGTGTACTTTCTTAGATGGAGTCACTTTTTTGAAATTTCTATTCTAGGGGTGCAACAGGGGGCTTGAAATGGGACATGGTATAAACAAAACCAGTCCTGCAAAATCTGCCTTCCAAAACCCATATGGTGTTCCCCTCATTCTATGTGCTCCCGTTCGGCCAAACAGTAGTTTACGACCACATATGGGGTGTTTCTGCAAACTACAGAATCAGGGCAACCCATTTTGAGTTTTGTTTGGCAGTTAACCCTTGTTTTACTCCTGGAAAAAATTGATTATATTGGAAAATTTTCCAAAAAATAGAAATTTCGAAATTGTTTCTCCATCTGCCATTAACTCTTGTGAAACACCTAAAGGGTTAATACAGTTTGAAAAAACAGTTTTGAATACCTTGAGGGGTGTAGTTTCTAGAATGGGGTCATTTTTGGGAGGTTGCTATTATCTAAGCCCCACAATATGACTTCAAACCTGAACTGGTCTATAAAAAGTGGGATTTTGAAGATTTCTGAAAAATTTCAAAATTTGCTTCTAAACTTCTAAGCCTTGTAACATCCCCAAAAAATAAAATATCATTCCCAAAATGCTACAAACATGAAGTAGTCATATGGGGAATGTAAAATCATCACAATTTTTGGGGGTATTACTATGTATTACAGAAGTATAGAAACTGAAACTTTGAAATTTGCTAATTTTTCGAAATTTTTGGTAAAAATTGTATTTTTTTATGCAAAAAAATTCACTTTTTTGACCCAATTTTAGCAGTGTTATGAAGTACAATATGTGACGAAAAAACAATCTCAGAACGGCCTGGGTAAGTCAAAGCGTTTTAAAGTTATGAGCACTTAAATTGACACTGGTCAGATTTGCAAAAAATGGCCAAGTCCTTAAGGTGAAATAGGGCTGAGTCCTTAAGGGGTTAAGAGATCTAAATGACCTAGAATCAACCTTGGAAATTAATATCCATATCCTAAAGAGGGTTTCAGCACTATATACGAGGTGTGTTCAATAAGTTATCTACCTGAATATGAAAACACAGGGGGTCAATTACTAACCAGAAATATGCTTATATTAGACCTATTTCTGGTGCAGAATGTGGCGCAAAAGTCCTCTGCGACTTTTACCTGCTCACAGCAGGTCTAAAAAAGTAGTCAGGAAACGGGACAGCCTGGCGGGCGCACCTCATTTATTTTTTTTATACGCCTGTTATAGGGGTAGAAAATGGTCTAAATGTAAGAGAGCTAGGTGTTCCTCCCCTCCCCCTACACTGTGACACATGGCTGGATGGAGAGCACCCGACAGTTTAGGGAGGGTGATGAGGGACTGGTGGTGTCCCCTTTACCCTTCCTAGGTTATAGGCAGGCCCCCTGCTCTTCTGTTGGCAGGTTTGGGCAAGGCAGGGTTAATGGTGCTGGGAAAGGAATGTGAGGGGTTAATGGAGGGTGGTATTGCCAGGAAGCAGGAAGGGGAGGTGGTTGTAGCTAGGGGTATATATACGCCCCCTTCTACCCCTGCCTCTTCCTCTTTTCGGAGAAGGCAAGCTGGCCCGCCCTCCCTCCCCTTTGATGGTGTTGGTTTGCCTTGTGTTTGGTTGGTCATGTTGTTTTTCTTTTTCGAGGTTCCTGAGTTGGTGCGGAATTCGGAAGTCACAGCTGGCGGCAATGTGGAGAACAGGAGCATAATCGGAGCTGAGTTGGCGCACGTGCCCTCTGGTGTTCAGGGGTTGGCACACCGCACAGAAGGAGTGGTTGGAGGAGGAGTTTAAATGTGCCTGTTTAACGTGAGCTGTGGCCGACAATCACCCAGCAAAAGAGAGTTTAAACAGTTGAGCGGTGTCCGTGTCCTTTTGTTTTAGAATAAATGGGGTATGGGGGAGGGGGGGGGGGGGCCTGAAGGTAGGTCTTATCCTAACCCCTGTGTTTCCCTGAATACCAACAGTCTAACTATGACATAGTGGGAATAACTGAGACACGGCTGGATGATAGCTATGACTGGGCAGTTAATGTACAAGGTTACAGTCTGTTTAGAAAGGATAGCCAAAACCGGAGAGGGAGAGAGGTCTGCCTTTATGTAAAGTCCTGTCTAAAGCCCACACTCCGGGAAGATATAAGTGAGGGACATGAACATGTGGAATCACTGTGGGTAGAAATACATGGAGGCAAAAACAATCATAAAATACTAATAGGAGTTTACTAAAAGCCACCTAATATACCAGAGTCCACAGAAAATCTACTACTAAACGAGATAGACGAGGCGGCAGATCATAATGAGGTGGTTATTATGGGGGACTTCAACTACCCAGATATAGACTGGGAAACTGAAACTTGTATATCTCATAAAGGAAACAGGTTCTTGTCGATAGCTAAAGACAATTACATTTCCCAACTGGTTCAGGACCCGACTAGAGGGACGGCCATACTGGAATTGGTATTAACCAATAGACTAGACAGAACAACAGACATGCAGGTTGGGGGACACCTGGGAAATAGGGACCATAAAGTAATAACCTTCCACTTGTAATTCATAAATGTTTCTTCATGGATGAAAAATAAATACCAAGCTTCAAAAAAGAGAAGCCATAGGCCTCACTAACTGGGACAATATCCTCAAAAATAAAAATGCAGGCACAAAATAGGAAATTTTTAAAAGCATCCTAAATAGAGTTGAGCGAACACCTGAATGTTCGGGTTCGAGAAGTTCGGCCGAACTTCCCGGAAATGTTCGGGTTCGGGATCCGAACCCGATCCGAACTTCGTCCCGAACACGAACCCCATTGAAGTCAATGGGGACCCAAACTTTTCGGTACTAAAAAGGCTGTAAAACAGCCCAGGAAAAGGGCTAGAGGGCTGCAAAAGGCAGCAACATGTAGGTAAATCCCCTGCAAACAAATGTGGATAGGGAAATGAATTAAAATAAAAATTAAATAAATAAAAATTAACCAAAATCAATTGGAGAGAGGTCCCATAGCAGAGAATCTGGCTTCACGTCACCCACCACTGGAACAGTCCATTCTCAGATATTTAGGCCCCGACACCCAGGCAGAGGAGAGAGGTCCCGTAACAGAGAATCTGTCTTCATGTCGGCAGAGAATCTGTCTTCATGTCATAGCAGAGAATCAGGCTTCACGTCACCCACCACCGCAACAGTCCATTGTCATAAATTTAGGCCCAGCACCCAGGCAGAGGAGAGAGGTCCCGTAACAGACAATCTGGCTTCATATCAGCAGAGAATCAGTCTTCATGTCATAGCAGAGAATCAGGCTTCACGTCAGCCACCAGTGCAACAGTCCATTGGCATATATTTAGGCCCAGCACCCAGGCAGAGGAGAGAGGTCCCGTAACAGAGGATCTGGCTTCATGTCAGCAGAGAATCAGTCTGCATGTCATAGCAGAGAATCAGGCTTCACGTCAGCCACCAGTGCAACAGTCCATTGGCATATATTTAGGCCCAGCACCCAGGCAGAGGAGAGAGGTCCTGTAACAGACAATCTGGCTTCATGTCAGCAGAGAATCAGTCTTCATGTCATAGCAGAGAATCAGGCTTCACGTCAGTCACCAGTGCAACAGTCCATTGGCATATATTTAGGCCCAGCACCCAGGCAGAGGAGAGAGGTCCCGTAACAGACAATCTGGCTTCATGTCAGCAGAGAATCAGTCTTCATGTCATAGCAGAGAATCAGGCTTCACGTCAGCCACCACTGCAACAGTCCATTGTCAGATATTTAGGCCCAGCACACAGGCAGAGGAGAGAGGTCTCGTAACAGAGGATCTGGCTTCATGTCAGCAGAGAATCAGTCTGCATGTAATAGCAGAAAATCAGGCTTCACGTCAGCCACCACTGCAACAGTCCATTGTCAGATATTTAGGCCCAGCACCCAGGCAGAGGAGAGAGGTCCCGTAACAGAGGATCTGGCTTCATGTCAGCAGAGAATCAGTCTGCATGTCATAGCAGAAAATCAGGCTTCACGTCAGCCACCACTGCAACAGTCCATTGTCAGATATTTAGGCCCAGCACCCAGGCAGAGGAGAGAGGTCCCGTAACAGACAATCTGGCTTCATGTCAGCAGAGAATCAGTCTTCATATCATAGCAGAGAATCAGGCTTCACGTCAGCCACCACTGCAACAGTCCATTTTCATAAATTTAGGCCCAGCACCCAGGCAGAGGAGAGAGGTCCCGTAACAGACAATCTGGCTTCATGTCAGCAGAGAATCAGTCTTCATGTCATAGCAGAGAATCAGGCTTTACGTCACCCACCACTGCAACAGTCCATTTTCATAAATTTAGGCCCAGCACCCAGGCAGAGGAGAGAGGTCCCGTAACAGACAATCTGGCTTCATGTCAGCAGAGAATCAGTCTTCATATCATAGCAGAGAATCAGGCTTCACGTCAGCCACCAATGCAACAGTCCATTGTCAGATATTTAGGCCCAGCACCCAGGCAGAGGAGAGAGGTCCCGTAACAGAGGATCTGGCTTCATGTCAGCAGAGAATCAGTCTTCATGTCATAGCAGAGAATCAGGCTTCACGTCAGCCACCACTGCAACAGTCCATTTTCATAAATTTAGGCCCAGCACCCAGGCAGAGGAGAGAGGTCCCGTAACAGACAATCTGGCTTCATGTCAGCAGAGAATTAGTCTGCATGTCATAGCAGAGAATCAGGCTTCACATCAGCCACCACTGCAACAGTCCATTGGCATATATTTAGGCCCAGCACACAGGCAGAAGAGAGAGGTCCCGTAACAGAGGATCTGGCTTCATGTCAGCAGAGAATCAGTCTGCATGTCATAGCAGAAAATCAGGCTTCACGTCAGCCACCACTGCAACAGTCCATTGTCACATATTTAGGTCCAGCACCCAGGCAGAGGAGAGAGGTCCCGTAACAGACAATCTGGCTTCATGTCAGCAGAGAATCAGTCTTCATGTCATAGCAGAGAATCAGGCTTCACGTCACCCACCACTGCAACAGTCCATTTTCATAAATTTAGGCCCAGCACCCAGGCAGAGGAGAGAGGTCCCGTAACAGACAATCTGGCTTCATGTCAGCAGAGAATTAGTCTGCATGTCATAGCAGAGAATCAGGCTTCACGTCACCCACCACTGCAACAGTCCAATGGCATATATTTAGGCCCAGCACACAGGCATTGGAGAGAGGTCCCGTAACAGAGGATCTGGCTTCATGTCAGCAGAGAATCAGTCTGCATGTCATAGCAGAGAATCAGGCTTCACGTCACCCAACATTGGAACAGTCCATTGGCATATATTTAGGCCCCGGCACCCAGACAGAGGAGAGGTTCATTCAACTTTGGGTAGCCTCGCAATATAATGGTAAAATGAAAATAAAAATAGGATTGAATGAGGAAGTGCCCTGGAGTACAATAATATATGGTTAAGGGGAGGTAGTTAATGTCTAATCTGCACAAGGGACGGACAGGTCCTGTGGGATCCATGCCTGGTTCATTTTTATGAACGTCAGCTTGTCCACATTGGCTGTAGACAGGCGGCTGCGTTTGTCTGTAATGACGCCCCCTGCCGTGCTGAATACACGTTCAGACAAAACGCTGGCCGCCGGGCAGGCCAGCACCTCCAAGGCATAAAAGGCTAGATCTGGCCACGTGGACAATTTAGAGACCCAGAAGTTGAATGGGGCCGAACCATCAGTCAGTACGTGGAGGGGTGTGCACAAGTACTGTTCCACCATGTTAGTGAAATGTTGCCTCCTGCTAACACGTTGCGTATCAGGTGGTGGTGCAGTTAGCTGTGCCGTGTTGACAAAAGTTTTCCACATCTCTGCCATGCTAACCCTGCCCTCAGAGGAGCTGGCCGTGACACAGCTGCCTTGGCGACCTCTTGCTCCTCCTCTGCCTTGGCCTTGGGCTTCCACTTGTTCCCCTGTGACATTTGGGAATGCTCTCAGTAGCGCGTCTACCAACGTGCGCTTGTACTCGCGCATCTTCCTATCACGCTCTAGTGCAGGAAGTAAGGTGGGCACATTGTCTTTGTAGCGTGGATCCAGCAGGGTGGCAACCCAGTAGTCCGCACACGTTAAAATGTGGGCAACTCTGCTGTCGTTGCGCAGGCACTGCAGCATGTAGTCGCTCATGTGTGCCAGGCTGCCCAGGGGTAAGGACAAGCTGTCCTCTGTGGGAGGCATATCGTCATCGTCCTGCCTTTCCCCCCAGCCACGCACCAGTGATGGGCCCGAGCTGCGTTGGGTGCCACCCCGCTGTGACCATGCTTCATCCTCATCCTCCTCCACCTCCTCCTCATCCTCGTCCTCCTCGTCCTCCAGTAGTGGGCCCTGGCTGGCCACATTTGTACCTGGCCTCTGCTGTTGCAAAAAACCTCCATCTAAGTCACTTCGAAGAGACTGGCCTGAAAGTGCTAAAAATGACCCCTCTTCCTCCTCCTCCTCCTCCTGGGCCACCTCCTCTTCCATCATCGCCCTAAGTGTTTTCTCAAGGAGACATAGAAGTGGTATTGTAACGCTGATAACGGCGTCATCGCCACTGGCCATGTTGGTGGAGTACTTAAAACAGCGCAACAGGGCACACAGGTCTCGCATGGAGGCCCAGTCATTGGTGGTGAAGTGGTGCTGTTCCGCAGTGCGACTGACCCGTGCGTGCTGCAGCTGAAACTCCACTATGGCCTGCTGCTGCTCGCACAGTCTGTCCAGCATGTGCAAGGTGGAGTTCCACCTGGTGGGCCCGTCGCATATGAGGTGGTGAGCGGGAAGGCCAAAGTTACGCTGTAGCGCAGACAGGCGAGCAGCGGCAGGATGTGAATGCCGGAAGCGCGAACAGACGGCCTGCACTTTATGCAGCAGCTCTGACATGTCGGGGTAGTTGTGAATGAACTTCTGCACCACCAAATTCAGCACATGCGCCAGGCAAGGGATGTGCGTCAAACTGGCTAGTCCCAGAGCTGCAACGAGATTTCGCCCATTATCGCACACCACCAGGCCGGGCTTGAGGCTCACCGGCAGCAACCACTCGTCGGTCTGTTGTTCTATACCCCGCCACAACTCCTGTGTGGTGTGGGGCCTGTCCCCCAAACATATGAGTTTCAGAATGGCCTGCTGACGTTTACCCCGGGCTGTGCTGAAGTTGGTGGTGAAGGAGAAGTAGTGGCGGCTGGGAACAACATACTGTGGGACAGCAAGCGACATGAGCTGTTTGAAGCTGTCTGTGTCCACCAGCCTAAATGACAGCATTTCATAGGCCAGTAGTTTAGAAATGCTGGCATTCAGGGCCAGGGATCGAGGGTGGCTAGGTGGGAATTTACGCTTTCTCTCAAATGTTTGTGAGATGGAGAGCTGAATGCTGCCGTGTGACATGGTTGAGACGCTTGGTGACGGAGGTGGTGGTGGTGTTGGTGGTACATCCCCTGTTTGCTGGGCGGCAGGTGCCAACGTTCCTCCAGAGGCGGAGGCTCTGATGGCACAGCGTGCAAACCACTCGGGTCTTGTCGTCAGCACATTGCTTGAAGAAGTGCCATGCCAGGGAACTCCTTGAAGCTGCCTTTGGGGTGCTCGGTCCCAGATGGCGGCGGTCAGTAGCAGGCGGAGTCTCTTGGCGGCGGGTGTTCTGCTTTTGCCCACCGCTCCCTCTTTTGCTACGCTGTTGGCTCGGTCTCACCACTGCCTCTTCCTCCGAACTGTGAAAGTCAGTGGCACGACCTTCATTCCATGTGGGGTCTAGGACCTCATCGTCCCCTGCATCGTCTTCCACCCAGTCTTGATCCCTGACCTCCTGTTCAGTCTGCACACTGCAGAAAGACGCAGCAGTTGGCACCTGTGTTTCGTCATCATCAGAGACATGCTGAGGTGGCATTCCCATGTCCTCATCATCAGGAAACATAAGTGGTTGTGCGTCAGTGGAGTCTATGTCTTGCACCGCTGGGGAAGGGCTAGGTGGATGCCCTTGGGAAACCCTGCCAGCAGAGTCTTCAAACAGCATAAGAGACTGCTGCATAACTTGAGGCTCAGACAGTTTCCCTGATATGCATGGGGGTGATGTGACAGACTGATGGGGTTGGTTTTCAGGCGCCATCTGTGCGCTTTCTGCAGAAGACTGGGTGGGAGATAATGTGAACGTGCTGGATCCACTGTCGGCCACCCAATTGACTAATGCCTGTACCTGCTCAGGCCTTACCATCCTTAGAACGGCATTGGGCCCTACCATATATCGCTGTAAATTCTGGCGGCTACTGGGACCTGAGGTAGTTGGTACACTAG